>NW_024096756.1:292500-897712 GCF_016545835.1 Crotalus tigris | reverse complement strand
CTGACTTCTTAATATTTTCTACTTATAATAAATAAGGAGTCTACTTTTTTGAAGTCTACCTAATTGGGATCAGCAGCAGAGTCAGTAAATTTATGCTGATATAGGTTTCTGCCAGCTGAAGGACTAGTGCATAACATTTTAAGCCTTCATGAAAAAGCTCCTAATCTTAGCAGCTGCTGTTATAATAATAATTTTCATTCAGAGAAAACATTCCAAAAAGTACATTCTGTTTTACTTTCATTTTATTTGCTAAAAAGGTTTTTTTTTCTGAGTTTTAATTTATTTTGCAGATTTTGTTGACTTGACCCTTTGTTGAATATTTTCTATGATTTGTGGGAATTTTATTTATTCCTTGTCTTTCTTCAAACTTGTTTATTTCTCTTGAATACATTAACATCCTTTGCGTCAAATAAACCATATTAATATACCAATTAATTTAGAGAAAACTACAGAATGTCAATTGTCATAAGCAATTAACTTGGCATTTATCTATCATGAGCAAAAGAGCATTCCTGAAATGCTATGCTTTTAGATTATGCACCGTATAGGTAACTAATAATATATTAAATGAGAGTATTAATTTGAGAGATACAAAAGAAGACACTAATCACCAATTTAAATAAGATGTCAATTATGTAACCTGTTTTCAAGGGCTAAATGAAGATTACATTCCTAAATCATTCATAATATTTTTGTATCCATTATTAGTTAAATAACTTGTGACAGATTTAGTTTGGTTCAGTATTCAAGACAAACACCATTGGACCCATACTGATGCAGAAGCAATATGATATACCTCACTGAGGTTCTCTGCATTAACCAATATCTTTAATAGCCGTAAGAGATTTATGTGCACACTAATAGCTGTGTTAAATGTTCAGGAATCTGAAATCTACAATTAAAGTTTAGGAATGCTTGTGAGGTTGTGGTATAGTACTCAAAACAGGATAAAGCAAAGGATTCTAGAAACAGTTTCAGACTGAAATGTCTTCAATTCTTGATGTATGCAAAGCTTACATTTATTTTTATTTTATTTTCTACAACATTTTGGTTTATTGAACAGCTTCATATATTTATTTATACTTTCCACTTCAAATTCCCATCCAGTAGCTTTATTTAACATGGCCTACTCCCTATGGAGAAGCAATATATTCCAAGTACTGCCAACAGGCTGTTGTGACTTGTTTGACATGTACTTTAAAGATGAACTCACATTCATTTTGATTCTTCTCAGAATATGATGAAATGGTAGTATGATCTCTTGTGAATTGATTGAAAATTGGTTTGAATTCTTAGTACTCAAAATAGTGATAGCATACAATATGATTTATGACTTACATCCTTATTATCTTTGGGACTGTCTGATCTACTTGCATATGGAGGCCAAGATGGCGAGCTAAGAAACTTTCTTCTGTTATAAGTTAAGAGTGAAGGAACCATGAAACTGATCTTGATGACAATCTTCTCACTTTAGAATAATGTATCCCCACCAACTTGAGTTAGAACAGTCCCTTCTTAGGTTATCTTTGGAGAAAGCTGCCAAGGCCTTCTTTTTTCTAGGAGACCAAGAGACGCAATTTAATGAAAAACAGATAACTCAGAGAAATATTTATTCAGTTCCAGGGCCCATTATGTGTTTGAATGGCAGACGTATGGAGTAAGGAAGATGGCCTTGAGATATGCCCTTTTTCTGTTGCCTAGATAAAGGGCCTGAAGCATTTAAGTCTACAATGAGATAACACTCAGGAACAGCTCAGGCAGATCCAACTCCCCAATTCACTGAACTGTTAGAAGGAGGAGTAGGTGCAGTACAATCATACTTGCCAGAGTACGGTATAGTCAAAGTACATAGAGAAACTAAATTGTAGAAGAAAATATTATATGCTGTATCATCTACTAGAGGAAATATCAAAATAATTTAGAAAACACTGTTGTGATAATAGTAACAGCTATGTCCCTCTAAAAGTGATAGAAAAAAATATGGTTTAAAAATACATTATTTTACATAACAGGGAAGTTATAGCATTATAGGATACAATAAACAAACAAATGCATATATGTATAGTTTTTATAGGCGATTCTTATCCTAAAAGTATATGAAACAGGAATGTAGTATTTACAAAATAATAATAATTAAGCATAATTTATGTAAATATATGGGACAAGGGAAAAATTAAGATATTTACATAAATAGCATTTATATAGATAAGGTCTGGGAGAAGAGACAGATGTTCAAAAGTTTTCTAAAGGACATAACATAGATATCTTTCAATAATTTTCCTCCTAAAGAAAGTGGCTTAAAGTGAGTAAAGAAAGTGGCTTAAAGTGAGTATACTGCCATTTTCAGTATAAAGAATAGGATTGTTTCTGATTCTTATGAGAGTAATGGTTATTAATTTACTATAAATACAAGAAATCAAAATAATATTTAATTAAAACAATCTTTAATAAAAAATATGGTATGAAGTTTGTAAAATCTCTCTTACTTGTAATATAATTAATCTCTTACTAGAAAATTTAAATTCTAATTGATGAAACAGTCAATGTGATCTTATTTGTCCAGTGCTTCACCATTTAAATCCATGTTTTTGGTGCAAAAAATATAAATGATTAGATGTTTTAGTTTTTTAATGAGGAACTGAAAGAGGAGTGTCTTTACTTAAAGTAAGAGAGAGAAAAACCAAATATTGTTGAAAATCCAAAATGCATTACAAATGTGTTTTCAAAAGTAGCTTTGATCTATGAACTGATCAAAATATATAGAAAAAGTGAAATTGAGTAGATATTATAATTCAATTCTCAGGTTAATTTAGGAAATAATGATCAAACCTGTCCATATCAAATTTAATAGAAGATTAATATTCTAAAATAGTTCAATATTAAGATTCTACTGAATTCTACTTTTTTTCTGATATTTTCAAGCTACATCTGTTTAATACAATTGCAAAGTTTCAATTAGTTTGAAATATGGAAGAAAAATGACTATATTTTCCAGGATAATCCAAATCTCAAAGTGATCATTTATGAAGACTAAATACGAAAATAGACAGGACAGCAGGCCTACCTCTGAAAAATAAGTAGAAATAAACAGCATAATTTTGATTATCACTCTTATAATCTTTTCCATAAGTAAAATAATATAGACCCTTGATTCCTTCATATTTTATCTATGGTTTAATCAACACATAATTAGAATATAATATGTGATAATTATAAAGATATATACTGATATTTCTTCATGTCCAAATGAAGCTAGGTTGTTTATCACTTTCATCACAAATTGGGAACATAATTATCACCGAATAGCATTTTATTTCATTTCTGTCCAACATTATCTCATATATAAAGACTGATTTTTTTGTTTTGTTTTGTTTTCTGGAACCGTGGATCAGATATTTGATTCTAATTCAGTAGTTCTTCCCATTGCACTTCAAAAATATTATTGAGAATTTAATAGAGTGGCTTTTTTATTACAGTAAAATCTTCAAATATAATAGTCACTGTGTGATTTATTTATATTAAATTAGTCATTTGCCCTCCATACTGTAAACGTTGCAGTGAATTTTTGTAATATACTTTGAATGCAAATTCAACTCCAGGGAAATAAGGCATATAAGAAAATCAGTGCCATCATATCCTATTTCCATTATTTCTTGGTATGTTAGCCTCATTTGTTTTCATTTTATATTGTGAATACAACAGATATAAATTGCTCTCTTTGAATTTTATTAACTATTATATTTTTATATATAAAATGTTTAAATAAAAAATCATGTGCATAGAGAATCAGAGTAACACTTTGCAAGCATTCTTATTAGTTGTTTTAAGATCCAAAAGTTGAAAAATTAGTTATGATAACTACATCCAAGGAAGACAAGATTCTAACATTTTAATAGATTTTTAAATATATTTAATTTGATCCATAGATTTTGATTATATCAATTGAAGAACCCCATTCCATGAATATGTAAACTATCACAAAGTCAGTTTTATTTGTTTTCTTTTTTCTTTTTGAAGACAGATAACTTATTTCATTTTTGGGCTATGTGTTTATTTATTAGCAAATTCATATAGTCACCTATATGAAAATCATACAGTGGCTATCAAAGGTGTAATAAAAAAGCATATACATGTTTATTTTGTATGTCTGTGTGTCTCTTTGTGAGTGTGTTTATATGTCTTATACATACACATACACACACACACACAGAGAGAGAGAGAGAGAGAGAGATTTTTTTTACTCTTAACTGCCATATAGATATAGCATAGCATGTAGCATAGATATAGCATGCGAACAGGTACACACATAATCACATACAGTAGAGCAAAAAGTTCAATTAAGACACTAAATAAAAATAATCAGCTCCCAATCAATGCAGGGTAAAACAGGCAGTTTAACCTCCTGGCTCTAAAGTTTGAGGGAATCAGTAAGTTGTAGGGCTGTTCAAATGGCTACAGGAATAAGTTTACTGATTTTTAAATCTGACATTACAAATAAAGGAAATTTATTATAAGAATTCATATTTTTAGAATTTTTTTCTACTTGTTTATTCCACGTACTAAAATGCAATGCTCTATAATACAACCTTTCCTAAAAGATTACTATCGAATATATTTTTGTACAAATAGATTGCTACAAAAGCAGGAGAAGCAGTACTGATTCTAACTCCAGGGAGTATATTTAGATTCATGGAAAGGATAGTTTTTGTACCCAGTTCCATTGTATTGCATAATAATGCTATAGTCCTGTTTTAAGAGCTATTCTAATGATCAGAAAAAAAGGAAGTTTTGCAATTGGTCTAGAAAAAGCTTTCATATCCAGACAAGATGATTCATATCCAGCGTATGATAATGATATTAACTGAAGGTTAAATATCAAAAAGTTGAAAGGCATAAAAGAGTGCTTTGCAAAGCCAAAATACAGCTGAATCAACTAGAATTGTGAGGAATAACCTGCTACAGAAAGCCAGACCTAATCAAGTCCAGTTTATTTAGACAGGTAGAGACTTCTACTACTGAGGAGGCAACTTCAATATGGCAAAGCTGTTGGAACATCAGTATCACTATGAAGCTGATGAATTGAATATAGTAATAGGAACTGTAAAAATGGACTGCTATTCATGTGGTCAGATAAATTATGAAGTGATGTTGTAAAGATATGTTTTTCATGTTATATAACACGTATGCTATGCCTGTATTCTGTATATCGAAGCACGAAGCTGAAAACACCAGCCTGAAGATGACGAATGGGACTTCGTCGAAACATCGCCAAGACACTTCCAATTTTACATGGGAGAAAACCTGAATAACCAAAGACCTACATACAAACACCCATGAAAACCTCAGAAAACAAATATATATGTATGTATGTATACACACACACACACACACATACAAAAAAACATTACTTTCCAGAATACTGCATGTGTAGCATACAAAATCAGACAAGTATCTTCATTGTGTCCTTTAAACTGTAATGTCCACCTGACATTTAAAATTCCTATACTAAATCCCATCATCCCATTACTTAGACTGCTTAGAAAGGACTTCCTTGTCATGCCTTGTTACAATTTTTTTTATTAGTGCCTGTCAAGCTTGGTGCAGTCATATTCTTGTGCTGGAATATTAGGAATGTGTCCATAGAGAGATAATTCAAATTCAAGGTTTAGAAATGACTCACTTCCATTTAAATTTGAAATTTGAGGGTAACAGGATTTGATAGGAATTGATCTGAGATTTGATTAAAAAAAATCAGCCATAGGATAGATTAGAGAAGCATCAAAATGACTATAGCCTCTTCATTTCTTGGTAGCATAGAAATAAAATAGACTTATTATAGAACATTAACTATATAAAATTTGAACTGAATAATTTCAAAGGTTCGACACAACATTTAATACTTTATTCACCCTTCGCATTTTTCAATACAAAGATAACAGAGTTTAGGAAACAGTTCACCCCACCACATTATTCAGCAAAAAGTGCAGAGATAAGTTGTACAAAATAGAAACTATCCTGTTCCATCATCACTGTCATTCTCTTCCTCATTGCCCAAACAATTGTTTTAAAAAAGAAACCATATTGACATTATTTCTAGTTTGACATTGACATTAATTCAAAGCTTCATTAGCTATGTCTAGGAATCATATATTGTGTGCTGTTTGTGTACTTTTTAAAGAAAAGCTTGTGAGACGCTTGTATTATCTCATATATAATATATTATGGTAAGAAAAATACATTATATGCCAGCTACGGTGTCTGGGGAGATGAGGAACATTGTCAACATCTGTCAAATGTTCACATTCTGCAACATGGGCTTCATTCAAACCCCTGAAACAACTGAAAGTTGATAAATATATTCCAACCAAGCAAGTGTGATCTGTAAATAATGCAGCTCTTCTCCTTGATACTTTAGAATGGGATTTCCAGTGAGAGATCAAAAGTCAACAACTTATAAATCTGCCTTATATCTACAAGAGGATATTCCTTCCCCACAGACTGCTGCTGTTTGCTCAGCAGCAGCATGGCTTACTTTAAGTGAGCCTGAGAATCTACATCTAAAATATTTAAAAGATAGCCATGTTGCTGACATCGTAGACAGACATAGCCTGTTCACTGCACAAACACTTTCCTCAGTTTTTCATTGCTTGACCATGATTTAAAAAAAACTCTTTAAGATTCTTCCACAAATTTTACAGAGAATTTACTGAACAAAACCTTGGAAATTGTCAAAGCCTAAGCTACCTGCTTTAATTGCATGCTACAACCAGGGAAGATAGAATAAAATGCAGAGGAAAAAAGAGATGCAAAGAACAAATGGAAGGGAAGGGAAGAACTGAAAACAAATAAACAATTCAGGATGAGATGCAAACCAATCATAAACTCTGCTTATAGAAGAAAAAAAAATCTTATAAAATTTAAGTGACAGAGCAAAGGATAGTGGGAATCTAAAAAAAAATGATTATTCAGTCCTTGAGTCAGCTCCTACATTGTGAAGCCCAACTGATATACTTACAGAATGTGGGATGGCTACATCCATGGGGTAGCTTTCACCATGCACTACGAATCTTTGAGTGCCCCACAAATGCCTGCATGCTGTTCAAACTGAAGCCTTTCCTGAACACTTTTTGAATTTTTCCACTCTATTTGCTGCTTAGAAGAAACTAGCCCACTTTTGAAGACAGAGTGATCTAGAGAAGAGAGCAATAGCTCCCCTCCAGACCAACAGAAGGACACCTCATCATAGTCCCTGAGAGAGATAAGCCCAAGTAAACAAACTCTGCTATTTGTATTTGCACCCTGCTCTGATCCCTTGGAAAAAGGGCAAGGACATCTTCAAACAGCATATTCTGTATATTAGTCCTCAAATTGACAATGGAGACACTTGCTAACATCAGATCCTTAAAATTGTTGATCTGCAACAAAAAGATATTTTAAACTAGAAAAAAATTCAAATTCTGGGCCTGGCACAGAAACAAAGGCAACATTAACCAGAGATTCATGGGAGATTTCATCCAGCACCTTATCCCAAGACAACATGTATAAGTGGTGTGCCACAAATAGAGAACATCATTCTTATTTTCCTGGACTGCCAACTGTAGGCTTCCATCAATGAGCAGAATTTAAAGTCACTAATTAACAAGATAATCCAATAAGACCTCATCAATAACATAATTTACTTCCTCCAAGGTATAAACACATGGATAGCAGAAAAAGGACTACCAAGTTTATAGCTAAAGCCATTTAGCTAGGAATTATCTAAATTAATTGAGTCAACTGCCAAGGGAATGATCTTATCTGATTATTTAATTGAATATTTTTATATCCCAACCCACTGTATTATTTTATCATTTTATTTCAGACAGTCAGATTAATAAATAAACAATAGACTGAAACTGAGAGCATTTGTTAAATTAACACTATTGAAAAGCTCAATAACTGGAATTTATTTTTTGCCTTCTCCAGAAAATATATAGTATAATTCTCCTTTATCTGGTGCAAAAGATAAAATAAGCTTTATTATCATTCATCTACATTTTATAATTTGAAAGATATATTCAGGTACAACATAATTTTCTAGACCCCTTGACATTAAAAATAGAGTGTTTTACTTTATTAGTAAAGCAAAGCATTAGTAAAGGCTTCCAAAGGAGTTAAGCTTTCAGTTATTCTCCATATTCTATAAAAGTAATTGGCTGGCTATTTTGTTAATATTAGAGATTAGGCCATTCCATTTACCTTCTGGGATTTATCTTGATAAGAAGAAAAAAACCTTGATTTTGAATTTTCAAAAATTACTTTAGTTTAATGATTCAGTTTGAAAGAAAAATTAATAAATATTCTTCAAAGTTTTGTGTGGCAAATATGTAAACATTGTTATCACGTGACATAGGTAAACAGATATATTTATATTTTTTTCATAGCAGCAATGTAAATGCCCTAAAATGGACTGTGAGTTACTTAAAATCCAACACTATTTATGACCACTTTCCTCTGAAATTATGAGTCAGCATAGCAAAATCTGAGGGAGATGTAAAACATGTTTCTAAAATATCAATAAGAAATTATAATTCAGTTTAAATTACAATAAACCAATGCCTGCTGTGCATTAGTGCTATTGTTATTTACAAAGAGAACCATTCATTTATTTATGTTGTTTACTATGAAGAATAATTCAGAGGTAGATGACTCATCTGACATTACCTTATTGATTTATCGTTGGCTAATCTGTTCCCCTGAGATTAAATTCATGATTTACAGCAAGATTAACTTTATATATACTTTTCTATCTTTACTAACATATTTTATAGAAAGTGATAATGATATATATACACTATATATATTTATATTGCTACCACTTTCTATATTTATATTGCTACCACTTTCTACAAAATATCATATATATATATATATATATATATATATATATATATATATATATATATACTGTATATATATATGTATTGAAGCCTAAAGTCAAACTTCATCTTGTAAAAGCAATATCTTTTTTTCCCTGTGAGCATGTTTCATTTATGATACAGCAGCAAAATATGTGCATTTCTTATTTAAAAACAAATATGGTCCTATATTTCTCTTTGAAAATATGGAATATATTAACATTTTATAGTAGTGCAATAAAAATAATCATATGTGAGATGGATTTTATCAAGATGTGAACAAAAGAACAATTATCTCTCAATATGTCTCTATAATGGAGCATACATAATGTTGTTATTATATTTGAATCATGGAACTGAGAATAATCCAGTGATAGTTTAGTTCCTACCCAAGAGGGTATATTCAAGTTTTAAAGCATCTTTTTTTAATATTTTTTTATTTTTCCAAACTCTCCTCCATACATATATCGTGATATTTATCAGATGTTAACATACATTCTTTTTACACTCATATATAAGATACCTTTATTAAAATGAAATAAATACATACACATGACTTTTGGTGTTGCTCGCCCATTTCCCCTTTGACTGTATCCACACTCCTTTTGTCTATCTTTTTTCTCCCTTTCTTCTCTTCCCTACTTCCCTCTTCTTCTTCTCCTCTTCTCTTTCCTTCACCACTCTCCTCCCCTTTCTCCCCACTTCTCCTCTTCTCTTCCAACCTTCCTACTTCCTTCTCCCCTCCTTTACTCTTTTCTCTCTCCTCTCCTTTCTTCCCTCTCATCCCTCTTCAGATACAATTCAGGGGTAATGTCCGAGCAACTCCTTTCTCCAAATTTCCCTATCTATATTATATACAATAAGATTAATTTTCTCTTACATTAATACTTCTATTTATCTAACCTTCTCGGTATATACTTCTATAAATATTTATACAACCTCCAGTTGTTCAATACTGTGTCACCTGGGTCTCCCTCCTTATCTGCTCCTTCTTCTTCCATTTAAATTGATGTTAACTATCTTTTAACCGGAGGGATGCTGATTACAACTTTATCCTAATCCACTATACCTAAGGGTTATATAACTACAGAAATATAGATACATTACATTTGGGTTTTCTTAATCCTAGCAACAGCTATTTTCTAGATAGTTCTGCAGAAATATTAAGGATGCAATTGCCCAAAAGGCTATGGATATTTAATTATATTAATATATTTAAGACAATCATGTTATATTCCTAGAAATCCGTGTCTTTTTATGAGTGACATTTTTCTTTATGACACATGGTTTGACAGTTAGAATGCTTGTGTATTTGTTTTCTCTTTCAAATCATCACTGAAAATAATGAACATATTTTCCAAGATGAATGATTGCTATGTCCTTATTAATTTCTGAGTCCATCGATAAAACTATCAGGATTTTTTTTTTAGCAGACCTGGGAATATTGAGTAAAGGGTAGAAAGCATTATTTTGTCTGTCTGTCTGTCTGTCTGTCTGTCTGTCTGTTGGTCGGTCGGTTGGTCGGTCTGTTCTTCAATAGCTTTTATGTCAGGTCATCTCCTTTGGCTTGTCCTTTCCTCCAGTACTAATTTATTTTATACTAACACTTCCATAAAATGCTTTTTAGAGACCATTGATTATAAGCCACATAGAAAATTATGTTTTTAAGGTGAGATTTAAAGTAAAGCATAATTCATAGGGGGTGATAATGATTTTGAACAATGATCCCCCAATAGATACCTTCCTTAGGGGAGGTTTAGGATTAAGGGCTTTTTAAACAAATAAAATAGGTTCTATGGTCTTTGTATGTGTTTATTCATGTGTTTTCATGTCAGTCTTGATTCCTGATGAAGATTTTTAGTACTGCAGATAGGGGAGAGTGATTTGTTATTGCTGTTTTCCAAGAGTTAAGAAAGTGACAGGCCCTGGGGTGTCTCACTACACACTTCCCTCCATGTAGATGGAGTTCCATTGAGGACCACATGCTGAGTATGGCCGGTCAGCCAGCTACGAATCCATATGATGGTGATGCTGTCTAACCCACATTTTTGTATCTTATCAAGTAGTAGTTTGTGGTCTACTTTATCAAATGCCTTACTGAAATCCAAATAAATTATATCCACAGCATTCCTCTGGTCCACTAATTTTGTCACCTGGTCAAAGAATGTAATAAGCATGCAATGTCTGGCATGATCTGTTTTTGACAAATCCATGTTGGCTATTGCTAATGACTTTGTTTGCCTCTAGGTCAGGGGTTTTCAACTTTGGCAACTTTAAGACTTGTGGACTTCAATTTCCAGAATTCCTCAGCCAGCTTTGCTGGCTGAGGAATTCTGGGAGTTGAAATCCACAAGTCTTAAAGTTGCCAAGGTTGAGAACCCCTGCTGTAGGTGTTTGCTGATTTGTTACTTGATTATCTTTTCCAAGATCTTTCCAGGTATTGAGGTCAGGGTGATAGTTCTGTAATTTCCTGGATCCATTTTTTTTTTCTTTTTTGAAGATGGGAAATACATCAGCTCTTTTCCAGTTCTCTGGTAGTTCCCAGTGCTCCAGGATCTTTGAAAGATATACTTCAGTGGTTCTGAGATAACATCTGCCAGTTCCTTCAGAAACTTGTGGTGTAGTCCATCTGGTCCTGGTGATTAGAACTCATCTAGGATGGGCAGGTGGACACTTACCATTTTTTTTGCCTATCTTCACTTGTGTTTCTAATCTGTTTTTATGGTTTTTGATAGGTTGGACAGTTTTTTCCCTTTGTGTAAATACACATGCAAAAAATGAGTCGAGTAATTCTGCTTTCTCCCTGTTGCTTGTCACCTTCTTGCCACTTTCTCCTACTCACTTTTTTCTTGTTTTTTACATGTTTTTGTTATTTTTAACTTTTGTTGAAAGCCTTAGTTCATTTTGAGCTTTAGCTTTCCTCACTTCATCTTTGCAGGATTGGGCTATTTGTTCATATTCTGCCTTAGTTATGTGCCCCTCTTTCCACTTTTTATACTTGTTTTTTTGTCTTTCAATTTATCAGAGAGTTGTTTATGCAGTCATACTGGGTTTTTTTGACAGCTGTTATTTTTCTTCTTTGTTGGTATTGTGCAATATTGGGTTTTATAATCTCACTTTTCAAGCTTCTTGAGTTGTTTTCTCCTTGAGGATTCTTATCCATGGAATCCTTCCCAAGCTCTCTCTAAGTTTGTTGAAATTAGCTCTCTTAAAGTCCAAGACTCTAGTTTGACTGTGTTCTATTGCTTGTGCTTGCATAATGTTGAATTTTAATATTGCATAATCACCTCCGCTCCAAGATTCCTATGGTTTCAACACCTTCTATCATTTCATCTCTGTTAGTGAGAATTAAGTCCAATGTGGCTGATCCCCTAGTTCCCTTCTCTACTTTTTTGGGAGACAAAGTTGTTTGCTAGGTTTGTCAGGAATCTGTTTGATCTTTCACTTGGTGCAGAGTTTGTCTCCCAGTTGATGTCAGGGTAATTAAAGTCCCCCATTACTATTGTGATGTGCTTCCTACATACTTTAGTTAACTGACTAGCAAAAAGTTCATCTATTACCTCTGTTTGGTTGGGTGGCCTGTAGTATACATCTATGTCAATGTCATTTTCCCCCTTTTATATTGACCCAAATGCATTCAAGACCGTTTTCATCATTGTGCTCTATTTCTGTAGAGATGTAGTTATTTCTTCTATAGAGAGCAACTCCACCTCCTCTTTTATTTGGTCTGTATCTTTTAAATAATTTAAATCCCTCTAGCTGTGTGTTCCATTTGTGGATTTCATCCCACCAGGTTTCCGTAATGGCAATAATATCATATCTGCCCTCATTTACCTGAATTTCTAATTCACCCTGTCTGTTGCTCATGCTTTGTGCATTGGTGTATAGACATTTGAGTCCTTTATGACTGACCCTGTGTTTACTTTCTACATAATCTATGTGGTGCCTGAGTTCCCCTTCTTTCTTACCACCTGTTTTATTAGTGTACTTTGTGTGGCACTCACTATTAAAAATTTGATTTTGCTTGACAGCAAGATTGATATTATTGTACACACACACACACACACACACACACATCTATGTTACATGCACTGATAACCCTATAATTTTTAGATTGCTGGGGACAGGGATGTTCTATATCAATTAATTCACTGTCCCCATTGTTTAAATATTTATCCAGAAACTCTGTGAATTTATTACCAAGTAATTCAGTCCCTTTCTTTGATGGATGCAAACCATCTCTTTTGTACACTTTTTTATTGGACCAGCTGCAGACATTGTGACAGAGGAAACAGAGGAAAGATATTACATTCTATTTTTAAACAAAAATATTAATTGGAGTTACGATGAAAGATCCCTCTGATAAATACAACATGTGTTTTATGTTGCCTTATTTATATACTTTTTATTATCTGTAAATGTTATAATTCTAATGAAGGTAGATATCATCTTATTTATATATAATTTCATTACAAATGTCCATATACATTTTTTATCCAAAAAACTTTAAAAGCTTTAGATTGAAAACTTGCAACTAGGAGACTATTAGCTTGGTTCAAATATAAGTTATTCAATAGTCAAGCCTCATCAAAAATGACAATTAGTGGCTAAAGTTAAATCTGTCTAAGTCAGATTTGCACAAGTTTCCCAACTAAAGTTCTAGGGAGATGTGTAATCTCCAAGTCAGTTCAAATCTATTACTATATTGATGTAACAATCAGTATGCAAGTAGAAATTTCTGGATCCAGTAGAAATATTAGATACTAGATCTGTATTTTTTATATTTCTAAATTGATTCTACTTTTGATCAACATTTGAGTCTCAATGTTGTAAACAATGACCTACAGATTCTTTTGGAATTCAAGACAAAAGAATACATTCATTGAACAAAAGCTCAGAAATTTATTAAAGTAATAGAAATGACAAGAAATGCTATACTTATATGTCCATTTTACAGGCAGGAACTTCCAAAAAGTTTAATTGTACAACATTCATATTTGCTTTATGATTTATAAATTCTATAATAAATAAATAAAAAGATTAGTCAGATCCTGTCTCGTCCCAATTAAAATATAGTACCTTTCCAGATAGGTCTACATTGAAGTTCCCAAATTTATCCTGCTTTCTCTTAGCTTTAATACTTTTTATAAGGGAGAAGTAATCTGATTTAACACCTGGAGATTCCCATTAAGAATATTGCAGAGGATATGTTTTTTTTCTTGGTTTCTATCAACTTATCCTTCTTATTGGAGAATTATGCAGCTGTTAATTATAGTGATAAGGTTGAGATAATAAGATTAGGACAGCAGGTGCATGTTCATCAAGGTTAGTACAAGGTAAACTTATTATATGGAATCAAAAGAAATACAGAGTGCAGAACAGGCAAATCATACAATATTGGGGTTTATATAAAATACCAGGGAAAATGTAGATCACATCATTATGTCTCTTTGCCATTGCTTCTGCATGAATACTACAGTCAACTCTCTTTTCTCTATTCCACTACTTGTGATATAGCTTCCCTCTACAGCATTATGAGAATTGGGAAAAAAATAATTTATTTTATATGGTGACCTTCATTATTTAAAGCTGCCATTGGCTACCAGAATTCTTGGTAGGTCTAGCAATATTCATGAAAAGAAAAGAAAAGAAAAATAGAAAGAAAAAGGAAGGAGTTTCTGATCAGAGTGGATTTTGACCAGGCTCTAAATAGCCTAGACACAGCCTTGACATTGCAACAAAAACACACATTTATTGTTTGAATTGAACCTAGTTGCATTCTGCCATACTACAGATGATAAAGTTACATGTTTGAGTTTAAACTGCAACAACCCAATCTTTAACAAATCATCTATTGAGGGATATGCACACCCCCATCTGCTTTCTCCTTTTGCCAGTATACAGATTCACTTTCATATCTGATTCCTATAGCTTGCTGAAAAAAATCCCTTCATCTGTTGCTGAGTTTTCCTCATATAAATAATTCACCAGATTTATTTATTTCCATTCCATACATATTATTTTATGTTGAAACCAGGAATGACAAGATTGTTTTGAAAATGTTAAGCATGATTTGTGGAAATTTTATTTATTTATTTTAAGACCTTCATTTAACTGCAGGGATCCAACAGACGAAAAATGTTTATATCTTTGGTGGGGGTTTTGTTGCTGCTAGGCATGAGACAATAAATAAACAAATACCAACCAAGTGAAATAAGAAAGAATACTACTCTTTTAGGTTCATTAGACTCACAGTGTGAACTTTAATAAAAATAAATTTAAATAGATTAGATACAATTACACTAGAAGGAACACAATTAGGATAACATCCATTTTTAATAGTGAAAACAAATGTTGGGCATACTCGCATATTATTTTTATGCGATGGGGAAATGTGAATGATTCCTTAAAATTACAGCTTACTATTGTTATCCAGTATATTTCAGGGTCAGTTAAATATTTTAAGCATGATTACTTTCAGTCAGAAAATTAATCCAAAGCTTCAGTCTCTACCATCAAAGTCAGTGAAGCTTAGTGACTAAATTTGTTGACGAAACGTGCAGGGGGGGTGTTATGAAATTACTGAAGAGAACTGCAATATTTTACTTTTTCCCTAAGAAAAGAATAAATGGCCTGCTACTGATGTTCCATATTGTGCAATACATGGACAAGAGATGTCTCCTCATTTGTATAGTCCAGGGTCTCCTGCAGAACTCCAAGTTTGCACCTACTTTTTTAGTTGTCCTTCACTGCAATTGATTCTTGGAAAACTGATTATATCTTTATGTTTTTATATCAATTATAAATATATTAACACTATCTTGTATTCTATATTTTAAGTTAAATAGTTTGATTGGAGAATAGTATAAAAATATTAGGAAATGCCAATCAAAATACAGTCCAGTTTGGGGAAATAATTGAGAACCTCGAGATGTATACTACTGAATGTAGAAGGGTCTGGCGGTTGCACGGGTTTGGATGAGCAAAAACAGATTCAAGCTAAATCTGACAATACCTAATGGCTCTGTTTGTTGGTCCTTCCGGTTCTGGGGATAGTCCACTTTTAGTCTTCAGTGGGGTTCCAAGAGAAACTGGTATGCAATTTCTTTTTTTAAAGAAAATAATTTTTATTAGAGAAAAGAGAAACTAAAATAAAAAATAAAAACTGCAAAAAAGTGTAAAACACCCTCCCAAGAAAAAGATTTCCACCCTTTTTGTGATAAGTATAAAAAATTACCTTACTTTTCTTAATTAACAAATATAAAATGCTTCATGGCATAACCCATTTTTTTGACAATAGGCAAATTAAGTAAGTAACATCATCTTCAATCCTGTTGCTAACAAAAGAATCCTACAAAGTACTAAGAATTTAACATAAGTTAATATATGTTGTATCCATATATTTTGTTCTCCAGAGAAGTTACACAATAGCATATTGCAGAATTCAGGAAGTGTATCTTCTTAGTGGCAGCCCTCTGCTTTCTCCCCTTGGATCTGTATTGATCACACCTTATTGACTTTATGTAATTTTGTTTTTCAAAATAGTTGTTCTGCTACATCTTGGATAAACTAAAGATCAGGTTCCTATGGTTTTCCCTCTGATTTTATGTAACATGAAATTGGTCTTTCAGTCAGTTCTACTCTTTTTTCTTTTCAGCTGTACTCAATTTTCTTGTTCCCACATAAGTTTTTCACTTGTAAGACACTGAGGAGATGGACAGCCTCCAAATTTAGATCAGTGTATTTATTCTATATATTTGGAGTTCTGCTCAATTGTTTTTCATGCATGAAACTCCAGTAAAACATATTCCAGCTATAGCTTTCCTTATGCTTATGACGGTCTAACATCCTGGATGTTGGTCAAGACAAGCACAGGATTCCATAAAGTTAATATAGAAGACACATGGCTGCTCCAACAAGACTTTTGTGTGTGTGTATTTGATAGGTTCCTTTAATTCCATAATGAAAAGAGACATAACTCCTATATAAAAAAGTTGTAAAGCAAATAAGAGGTGTGGTTGGAGGAAGAGAAGTGAACTTATATTGGAAAATCTTACTTTCATTTATCATGTCAGTCAAGTCCCAATAGTTGATGCACTCAATTTTGTGGTGTTGAATTCATTGTCTATAAATAATTCATGATAAATGTAGACAAGAAGGTTCCCTCTTCTTCTCTTCAAAAAATACCCCCAAATCTTTATCTAGATCATAAAAGAAAATTTAAAAGTGTAATAGAAAAAAGCCATACACATAGTTCTTCAGTACTAGACAATTTTATTACAGTTTTATTACAGAATTTATCATAAAATTGCTATGACATATATGTCATGCTATAATATGCTGTGTGAGCATAATCCCATCTGCAACCTTTTTCATACATGCACATTGATATTAGCATATTAATCATAAAATGCAGATAATTTAGCTATAAAGAGTGTGTTCAGAAAATGGATTTCACCTATCACTTTATATAATATTTAAATATATATTTAAAGAAATATCCAAAATGGATTCACAAAGGAAGAGTTTTGTTGATTATTTATAATAAAAGACCACTTTTGTAGATATCACATTTGTGTGTGTGTGTGTGTGTGTGTGTGTGTGTATGCATATGAATACACATACATTATCCCTGTTTATATATTCAAGTTAAATACTGTACAGTGTTTCAACATAAATAAGAATATGAAATTGCATATGGTAACCCAACTTCTCAGTTTCTAAAAGTTGTGTACCAGGAAAGACAATTAATTATGAATTATGTTTCTTATAATTTACAACTCAAGCCTAATTACATTATTAACACTGTGCCATGGCATGCCAGCAACTGGCCCACAAAAACAAGCAAAGCCGCATTTGTGGGATGCAGGCAGCACACAAAACCATGCATCCTCCAGTCTGTGGAAAAACATCTGTCCATGGAACTGGTCCCTGGTGCCCAAAAGATTGGGGACCTCTGCTGTAGACTACATTCTAGAAAATAGATATTGAAACCTCATATATTAGATAAATTTCACTAACCAATTGCAGAAAAAATCTGAAGGACAGACTACCTGACTCATTCAACATCAGCATAAACTGGATGGGAAATTTTTACCTGCAAAACATTGTAAAAAAATATCATTGCCAAGAAAATCCCCTTTTTGTTTTGATTGCTCAGCATTCAATAACAGACAATCAAAGCAAGATGTGATTGCTGTTGATTGCCAAATTGGCACTTTATTAAGGACATGAACTATCGCTATCCTTCTCACTCTATGAAATACCTAATTCCAGTTTTCCTTTTTCATTCTGATACATCCTGACTGTATTTACCCCTTGGTTTTTTTCTAAACACACGCTCTAAAAGTATAAAACTCTTCTAAAGAAGCTTTCAGAAACAGACAAAATGTCAGGCAAAGCAAATGGAAAAAATTAGCCCTCATTTGCCCCTTCATAAAGCTACAGTTCTGGTAAGTAAAGAAAGCTCAAACAGTGTCTTCAGTTGCATGAGCTTCCAGACACGAATGTTTCTAGAGGGAGACCTTGCTCTCTGTACTATACTTAATTAATCATTTGATGATGATTTAGGTAAAGGTCTTTCTTTGCAGGAATGACTTTCCACAGTGACAACCCTATTGCTTTGGAAAGATGTTTTTATAAGTGATGCATATTTTAAAAAGTTTCTATATTGACTCCATTAATTCCCCTAATATTTATCATGTTAGATTGTTTTAATACTATTTTTTTCTATTTTTATTCTCTTTGTATCTAATAGTTTTATACTGATTGTATAATGCACTCTGGAGCCTCAGCAGAAAGGGGTTGCATTTCAGAGAGCAAATACGTAACAAAGCATGGAATGTTTGATTGGAAGGAAAAGGCTAAAAGATGGCTTCTTCCTAGTGATCCACAGAGTATTTCTATAGCGGTGCAAATAGTTGCTTTACTTTGATAAGGTTTCTGTAAATGAGAAACACTAAAGGAAACTACTCAGAAGTAACTCTATATGTCTTTTCTGGTTTTACAGGGAGGGTGCTGACAATTACTTTGGGATTTTAAAATCAGAACAAATGTATTAGTAAAATAGGTGCTAATTGAAATTCAGCTTCCCTAAATATGTTTACTCAAAAGTAATAAACCTGTTTCCTTTAGTAGGATTTATTCATTAGTAATTAAATGTACGAGCTGAACTATGGAGATTTTGCCTTGAAGATGCATATGGGACTTTAATGAATCTATAGGGAGAAATTAGAAACATTAACGAAGCACTGAAAACCTGTCAAACAGAGAAGAAAAATGACCCCAGACAGATGTGAATGAAGCAATCTCTTTTAAGTGTCCTTAAGCATCAATGAGCCAATTCAAAGGGCATATAAAGAGAGAATTACTTGCTCTATGCCCAGAAAATGATGATGGCAATATGTTCTACTGCTTGCCACTGGTCACCTTACTCATGAGTCTTTTCTGAAAAACAAATTTCAAGATATTACAATATCTACTTTAGTCAGAGATACTTATTTTCATCCAAATAAATTTATTCTAATTTTATTCTTTAACTTAAATTCTATAAATATTTACTCTAAATAATTTTACATATATTGCTAATTCCTATGGAAAAAAAAAACAAATTGGAGTCTTCTAATATCAGCTATCTGAGGTTGTCCATCATCCGTTATTAATGTTACCATTTGGAATCTTTTACTTAAATAAATGGACATTGCATAACTTGGATGTCAGTTGAAATCCTTTTCATATTTTCTTCAAAACAGTTGTAGTAATCAGAGAGACCACAACATGACATATTTTTAAATGAGCTTGCCTACTTAAATAATAGAATTACCTCAAATAAATGAGCTTAAGGTTGCTACACAACACAGATGTTAAATTAAACAATTTGGGAAATATGTTTTCTTTGAGGGAATGTGATATATAAACAAGCAAGCAAACAAGCAAACAAAAATAATTCAAGGAATCCTAAGTCTTTGCAGGTCTATTATTTCTTGAATCTTAGGCTCATATATGCAAAAGCTTTTATCTGTGATCCATACATTTAAAGTTAACTTGATTGAATATTTTCATGTCATGTCATCTGGGAGGTTAAATATGACCAAAGAAAAAATATGTTTTAAAAGATTTAAACAAGAATGATATATTGTTTTCGGAGTTTTTCAAGGAAATATAACCAACTAAGATTTATGGTTAATATAGTATTATAAGCATTAGAAAAAGTAAAGAATCAAAATTTTCTGCATGGATAACTAAGAATCTGAGTAATGTTTTTTTTAAAAAAAGGAAAATATAAACATTGGGAGTGAAAATGGGTGTTGTGAAAAAAATGGAGTGGAACTTATATTTTATTGTATGTACTTTGCTATCGTATGGATTTTTGCAGCCAACATCTGGTAGCCCATGGTGAATGAAAAATGTCCACAGTGAAATTCTCATGCAATTCTTCTTCTATTTAATTTCAAGATTAAATAACTACAATGTCTTCTTGAAAGTTAAAGATACTAGGTAAATCATAGTAGAGATACTTTGGAAACATTAATCTGCTTATTAAAAATAACATAATTTCCTAAATGACCTTGTTCTTTGTTACAAGTAGAGAAAATTGGAATTGTTTGATCAGTGCAATTAATTCTGTTAACATAAGAGATATTTTTAAATATTTAATCTAGATTACCACATACAAATGCTGCAAAAGATGTGCTTGGTAATAACAGTACTGTATCTAAATGCAAGAAATACTGTTGTATTGTAGTTGCATCCAAAGTTGAAATTTCTTAATAAAACTGCTTCTTTTTCGGTCTCCAAATGTTTGCTAGAGCCAAGACAATTGTTTCTTCTCAAAGAGTGCACATCTTAATAAAGGAGAGGAGTTCCTTCATTTTGATGCTTGCTGGTTTTCTATTTTCTTTTTCCTTTCTTTTGTCTGTCAGTAGTCATCTATCTTGTGAACATGGCAAACAACGGAGAAGTTCACTGAGCCAAAACTGTGATTTTGTGGGAACTGAGGAAGAAGGGATTTCTCAATATTCTTCAAGTATTGAAGGATTGGGGAGAAACCAGTAGTCACCATGTAATCATTTAGGGGCTAAATGAACGACTACATTAACATCGATGATACATTGTTAGTAGCCCATATAGTGGTACTCACATAAACAAGGTGTTTTGTCCAGCACTGGCTAAGACCTCAAGCACATTTTTAAACAATTCTTCATTGTACCATATTTCATAAATACATATAGAATATACTTTTTTTTCAAAAAAACCAAACCCAACAATATGTTTCCTTGTCCCAAAGTAAAAAGTATATAATATATGGGCTCTGGTAGCTTTACATATTAAGACAAAATACTACTTTGAAATGTGAACAATTCAAAAGCATCTTTCTCAATAACCAGCACCTGCAAGAGTCTCAAAAGAGATAAGATGAATCACAATAAAAGCACATCCCTTTTGTACATGAAATCAAGCAGCAACAGAAGAGGACATCTATATGATCCTGGGTGGGGCGGCAGCTGTTATGTGTGCTTCTTTGTTGCTCAAATGTGTAATTTTGCCTTCAAATACAAAATGTTGTGCATAAAAGTCTAGTACTTGTTCTGCTCATCTGTGCTAAATACTTAAGCCTTGCTATCAGCAATTGTGGTTTTAAAACCATCATATTATCATTAGTGTTTTGTAAAGATGATTGTAGCAGAATAATTGTTGGCTTAATTAAAGTTTTTGCTTTTGAAAAGTAAAATTGTGTTCTTTTCCTACAATATTAGGTCCTGCAGCCAATGGTAACACATTTTAAACTATATCTTTCATTTGTTAAGATTTTTTTTCAAATATTAATAATGCAAGCAATAACAGTACCAATAACATTATCAGCATTTAGAAAAGCTATTCAATTGCCAGCTACCACAGATTTTAGCTAGATATTCTGGAAGCTGAAAACTAGTCGGAGAAGTTTGAATTAAAATATGTGATGCATTTTAATAATCTAGCAAAAAGGGGAATAATATATTAATTTTGTATTTAAGCAAGCGCTTACGTTGAGGAGAAATAGTTGAAATCTCTAAGGGGTTTTTGTAATATTTCTAATATTAATTGAGCAAAATATCAGCTGACTAATTTGATCCTTGTTTGAAATCTGGCTTTGTTGAATTGGATTTCCAAATAAAAGTTATAAGAAAATTATCCAGTGAAATGGATTTCATGATCCAAAGTTATGCCAAAATCTAATTATTAGTTCCAAGGTGCATGGATTTGTTTTATTGCTTTTGCTGCAACACAGCTATCTTTCTAAGCAAGCATCAATAAGAAATAAGGGATTTGAGTGCGGTTTTTTTAAAACAATATTATTATTTAGCACTTCATAAAGCATTGTTCTTTTTTATAATAATAGTCTATACGAAAGGAAAAATTACATGGATGAATGAGCAAGGTAAAGAGAAAGCCCTTTACAGATAAACATTGTATATTCTGCTTCTGTTAAGATTGTATTAATTCTTTATGCAGCCATAAATTTATATCATCCCTTTTTTATGAATTACTATTTCAATAATAGCTGAATGGTTCGTATTGCTTTTAAACTGTCTCTAAAAACATGACTCTCCCATTGTATTTCATTTAAAATGCACATTTCAAAGTATATCTGAACATCAAAAATTTGCAAGATAAAAATGAAACAAGCAGGAGCAAGCAATAATTTACAGAATCTTTGAGCTACATTGCGAAATATAAAGATAGTATAAAGTATTATTATGAAGTCTAATTCAACTGGATATGCTTAAAAATGCTGATCTAAGACTATAAGATTCTCTCTTCCATCAAGTTGGTTTCCTAGTTCAGTAAGGTTTACATGAGCAAGGAGCAGCTCTTCAAGCAGGAATTCTCCTATCCTAGACGTGTTAAGATAAGACTTGGAACCTTATGCAACTATGACTCCTTCCCATAGCACTGAATAATCTGAAAAGCA
Source organism: Crotalus tigris (assembly GCF_016545835.1). Classification (NCBI taxonomy): domain Eukaryota; kingdom Metazoa; phylum Chordata; class Lepidosauria; order Squamata; family Viperidae; genus Crotalus; species Crotalus tigris. The sequence continues at coordinate 874,864 of NW_024096756.1, read as the reverse complement.
ACATATAATTGGCTGTGGAGTCCTTGGTGTTCTCTGAGCTTGGTTATTATTAGTATTAGTATTATGGATCATCGCACAGTCAGCCAGATGTTCAGACTGGATTTGGCATTTTGTCTACCTATCGAGTTCTTACCCAGGACCTGAGATAGGCAGATGTGGATGTTTGATGATATTACAGGATGGAAGGATGGAAGCAGTTCCTAGTAAGGATGGAAGCAGTTCCTAGTAAGACCGCCTTTTGCAATTGACTAATAGTGAATTTGTCAATGCCAATGGTGTTCAAGTGGTGCTCCAGTTGTTTTGGGATTGCACCCAAGGAGCCTATTACTATTGATACTACCCTTGCTTGCTTTTGCCACAGTCTTTCTATTTCTATTTGTAGGTCTTTGTATTTTGTTATCTTCTCCAGTTCTTTCTCGTCTATTCTGCTGTCTCCAGGCACTGCCCCGTCCACTATCCAGACTTTTTTGTCTTTCTTATCGACAATTGTTAAGTCTGGGGTGTTATGTTGCAGGTGCTTGTCTGTTTGAATTCTGAAGTCCCAGAGCAGTTTAATTTTATCATTTTCTATGACTTTCTCTATTTTATGATCCCACCAGTTTTTCTTATTCTTCTTTACATGTGCCTTCTATACAAGTTCCCAGGGTTAGTGACAGGCTAACCAAGCACAACTGCATGCTGTATACAGCAAAAAGCCCATGGAAGCATAGAGCTCAGTGTCAGAAACATGAATTAAACTAAAAAAATACCAAACCACAGGGCCATTTTTAAATAAACAAATATAGTTGTCCTCCCTTTGAGACAAGGAATACTCCTGAAAAGATCAATCGCTATTCCAAAGCATATTTATTCTCTGCTTATACAATCATATTTTCTTGGTATAGTAGCCATTTTGCAAAGTATAAACAACCAAAATAACAAACTCACAATATAATTTTTACATAACTTCTCAAAATAAACATTAAATGCTTAATACAGTAGTAATACATTCTAATAAAAAGAATATATGAGTAAATGTGAAAAGTCTCAAACAAAGCAGAATGTATAAAACATTTGGTCAATTATCTATGAAGTTCTTCTTCTTTGACAGTTGTTTCTAATAAAAACCCTTAATAAAAAAAAGCAAATTTTTCTTCCTCCATTTGCATGCATATGGATTTTGGTCTTTTTTTTATTACTTTATTTTTTACAAGTTTTCTGAGACAAGTCATATTTTAATAAGTCACAAGGTACACAAAACATCAAAAGCCCTGAAAATAAATAGACATTTCATGATTTCATTCAAACTTGGTTATCTGAGGAAGTGAGAAACCTAAGTGTGGGTACACATTAAAATTTGTCTTCTTTAATGGGGTTGCTACAGGGTAAGTGTGGCCTATCATAAAATATAGATTATGTATTTCTTTCAATATTTGATGTATTAGAGTTTTGTGGAATCAGCAGGTGCTGTAAATCTGTTCAGACTGAAAAATTGTGGGGTTTTTTTAATAAGAGGAGAAAATTATAGAAAAGTTTAGGATGTTTTGCTTTGTGTTCTGCTCATGTACCAAGATAGCAATCAAATAATTTACTAGGTTTTCTGTGTAAAATTTTCTGGAGAGATCTCAGAAAGATGCTACTTAAAAGCAGGAAAAATACTTTGTTGGATTAAATTAAAGATCTGTTCTGTTTTTAAAAGTAGATAGTCAGATGGAGCATATAACAAAGACATAGACTGATCCCTCTAACTTTCCAGCAAACTAATAACCAATGGGGAAATGCAAAACATCAAACAAATCCTTCAATTTAAGCTTTGATTGACTAATTCCATCAATGCACATTTGTACCCACATAGAAGGTACTGGCTGCAAAATAGTGAATTAAGTCAGCTAACTTCAAAGAGTTTATTATATTCCAGGACTCTTTTTGGATTTGATTCCATTGTTTCTCAAATTGTATATTACACAATATCCAATACTGTGTATATAGAGAGAATAGCAGGTGGGTTATCTGGTAGGATGGAATCTTTTCATTGATTGGACTAGCCACCAACAAAGTGATTTTAATTAAACTCTTAATCTTAATCAAAGAGTGATTTTGATAACAAAGCTGACACTATTTTGGACTTTGTTCATTTTGTCAGCTCTCATTTGGTCTTTTCTACAGTCTGATCAAGTCTTTCTTTCTTTCTTTCTTTCTTTCTTTCTTTCTTTCTTTCTTTCTTTCTTTCTTTCTTTTTATAAAATTTAGAGATCAAGGAAAGTGAGGATGGTTGCTCTATCCTATCCCGCTCTCACCAAAGATCATCATAAAAGCTTGGACCTACTGCTAGTCACTATCCTGGAGTCTTCACCATCTAAGTGGGACAAGGTGATGGTGTCATGGAAAACCCTGTTTATCAAGGTACAACAGAGTCAAACCCTTTTCCCATTCACCCTAAACTTGAACCATGGATCTAGACCTTGAAACACAATTGACAGTTTCTGCACATACTTTTCAAAGTATATTCACAAATAATTGTATCCTACAATATTCATTAGTAAATAAATGTAGGTTGACCACACTTTTAGAAACAGAGTTTCTATGTTGCAGATGATACTTGCTTTTTGATACAATACTGATTTTTTAAAAAACAAAAATAGAAATGTTACTACTTTATATAGCTATCTATCTGAATTATTCTTCTGAGTATTTGCACAAGTAAGATTATAGGAAGGAATGGTTCTTTTGTGTGAAACTGAAAGCTACTTAAGTGTATCTATCTGTTCATAATCATAGAATTTTTTTTCTTGATTGAAAATTATATCCTGGCTTTTTAATGCTAAAATTTTTATTTGAAACCTTTTATTGATTTCAATACAGCTTCCTTTCATAATTGCCATATTTATTTCTAGTTGCATTTGAAACTGTGAAGAAAATCCATTTTTAAACAGCAAACATAAATTGATCCCTCTAAATTAGGATTCCAGAAGAATAGCCACATTATAGCACAGTTTTGTCAGTGCTTCCATGTGAATAAAACCTTTCTAATTTCAAAAATGCTATCATTAAATGTATGAAGAATTATCATACTTTACCAACAGAACAACAAAGTATTCATTGTATTCTAAAAAAGATTTCAAGTGCCAGAGCTCTCATAGAAAGCTAGGACAATCATTGCCTGTCAAGGTGACCTCCAGTACATGCTGTATGCTGATAATTTTTGAGATCCCTTGATATGCACTGAAAATGATAATTTTTAGATATAGAGATTCCCTGTACTGCAAGCGGTATTTATTTCATTAAACAAAACACACATACTGAAGATTCATATTAATGCTGCAGAACACTAATTCTATGCAGTGTTTTATATTCAAAGGAATAAAAGATATAAAATCAAATGTGCTTTTCCAACTAGGGACTATATTTTGGATCTGGATTTATAAGGAGCTATGTCAAAATGTAATACACCATACATAGTGGTTGATGTCCAATCAGGAAATAGACAAAATGTTATTACTGTGCTGTGAATGGAACTACTATGAAACAACTAACCTATGTTTTGAAGACATTACAATAGGACTTAGTTTGTTAAATCTTGCAACAATACACAAATTCTATACATTACATTATATGGTGTGGATATTGAACAAAGTATCTTTTCCTGTGAAGTAAGCTTTATGTCGGGTGAAGAAGGAGAGTGCAAAAGTAGGCTTGAAACTCAACATTAAGAAAACCAAAATCATGGCATCCGGCCCTCTCAATTCCTGGCAAATAGATGGGAAAGAAATGGAGGTAGTGACAGATTTTATTTTTCTGGGCTCAAAAATCACCTCAGATGGGGACTGCAGCCAAGAAATTAAAAGACGCTTGCTCCTGGGGAGGAAAGCTATGGCAAATCTAGACAGCATACTAAAAAGCAGAGACATCACCCTGCCAACAAAAGTGCATAAAGTCCAGGCCATGGTTTTCCCATTTGCAATGTATGGCTGTGAAAGTTGGACCATAAGAAAGGCTGAGCGCCAAAGAATTGAGGCCTTTGAACTATGGTGCTGGAGAAGACTCCTGCGAGTCCCTTGGACTGCAAGGCGTTCAAACCGGTCAGTCCTAGAAGAGATCAACCCCGACTGCTCTTTAGAAGTCCAGATCCTGAAGTTGAAACTCAAGTACTTTGGCCACATAATGAGAAGGAAGGATTCACTGGAGAAGAGCCTAATGCTGGGAAAGATTGAGGGCAATAGAAGAAGGGGACGACAGAGAATGAGATGGCTGGATGGAGTCACTGAAGCAGCAGGTGAGAACTTAAATGGACTCCAGAAGATGGTAGAGGACAGGAAGACCTGGAGGAACATTGTCCATGGGGTCACGATGGGTCGGACATGACTTCGCAATTAACAACAACAACAAGCTTTATGTATTGAAGTCTTCAGGAGACTACTGCATCTGAGGATATGCATATGTGAAAATCATGGAAATAATGTTCTTAATATAAACATCAAAGCTGTGGAACTCCCTTCTTGTCTACTAAGCTTTGGGGTCATCATAAGAAATATTTGTTCACCTGGAATTTTATTTAAAGTGCTGCTGCTAATATTCTCTTTTAGCTGCTAAAATATTATATCACATATTTTTGTGGTTTAAAACTTTTGTTAGCTAATTTATTTATTTTTTAATTTTAATTATTTAATCTTATTCTATGTTTTATAAAAATGTTACTTCTTTAAAATTCTATTTTATAAGACAAAATATGGAACAAATATGGAATAAATATATTTATGAATGTGCTTATATTCCTTGTTTCCCCAAAATATTGAAAACTGTGGCACTAACTTTGAAAGTTTCTAAAATTATTGAATGCAGAGTATCAGCTGTTTTTTATATAAATTTCAAACAGTAATTTATTTATATTATTGGCCATTTTTTCAGAATTATTTGGATTATCTAAAGTGAAAAAAATAAGAGATAGTAATGGAACAGATCTGTGCTATATTCAGTCATATGTTATTTCCCTCCAGTTGCCTTTACTGTGGATTATGATATTCTGTGGACATGATTATTTTTTTTATCCACAGCTGCTCAAATATTGCCTTGAAGCATCAAAATGATCTACCGTTAAGTAATTAATTTGTAAGAAAAAATTCTTTAAAATGCCTTAATAGTCACATATTAATCAGGCAATTAATATACAATATAATAAATAATGTTTGAATGATAATTTAAGATATTTCAAAGCTTTTTATATTGATAGAAAATCAATCTAGATCAAGGTGCAATTTAATATGTTTAGAAAATACACTGCCTTATCTAGACTGAAAGACCTATTATTATAACAATTAAACAACAAAGCATAATTGTGAAACATCAGTGAAAGTAGCAAAGAAAATAGGTGAATTTAAAGTACTCTTTTCCCCTTTATATTTCTTCATGCTCCTCTTTGGTTTTGCTGGTGTGGTTTATTTGATTATAGGCTAACCCACGGGTCGGCAACCCGCGGCTCCGGAGCCGCATGCGGCTCTTTGAGCCATCTCCTGCGGCTCCGGAGCCTCCTCCTCCCCCCTCCCCCTCCCCCTCCTTCCTCCTGCTGCCCCCCCCAGGCTTCAGTCCTGGCTGGGGCGGCAGGAACATCACTTCCTGGGCTGTCGAGCCGGCCACGTGTCTGCCCAGGCCAGGTGGCAGTCCTGGCTGGGGCGGCGGCTGCGTCTCCCCAGGCCGGGCTGGGTGGCAGGGGGACATTGCTTCCTGTGCCGTCCCTGGGCCACTCACCCGGCCATATGTCTCCCTGGGCCAGGTAGGCTGCAGCAGGGGGGCATCACTTCCTGGGCCGTCCCCAGGCCGTTCCCTAGGCAGCCGAGCTCACCATGCATCTCCCCGGGCTGGTCCGTGGGGTCCCGGGCACCTTTCAGCGACTTTTACCGCCTCCTGCCTCCGTCCCCTCCCTGCCCCTTTGGCGCCGTCTGCCTTGCTTTCTCTCTCTCTCTCTCCTCATCTGGAGAGAGGGAGGGGCAGAGGAAAGAGAGAGAAAGAGAGAGGGTGACTTGTTCGGGCAAAGAACCAGTGGGGGACAAGGTGAGCTAAGTCAAAAGACACGGAACTTTCGTGCTAGCTTCTCCCGAACCCTTGTTATCCCTGCCACAAACTCAGCTCATCCGCCCTCACTCTCTCCTCTCCTCTCTGCGAACGAGGCTGCTTGCTTCAAATGGCTTGCTACCGAGGTCCGGGAGCCAGGCAGGCGGGTAAGTCTCGATCGCAGTATTTTGTTGCTGTTGTTTTGCGCACGCGTGGCGCTGGCTGGGAACAGAGCCAAGCAAGCTCTGTGGTTGGAAGTCCCTGCAACTTAGGAGCCAGGATTTCCCCCCTCTCAGTCCCAAATCCCAAGCAGGATTCACCACTTTGGGATTGGAAGTGAGCTGCGAGGAGATGGTCTGTCTCTTTTCCTCCCCTGCTCTCTTCCGCGCCGGCTACTGAGGCTCCCTGCTGGGTGCAGTCGGCTTGAAGCGGAGGAGGGGGAGGGGCCTTTCAAAGCGTGAGATTGCAATGGATGGAACAGCCTTTCAGGAGGGTGCGGATGAACTGTAGCTCTCCAGATATTGCTAACATACAGCGTTTGCTGTCCCTGCAGCAGAATTGATGAGAGGTGCTGGCATTTCTCTTGGTCAGAATGTGGTGAATCCACATTGCCCATCTCTAAGGGAGGAAGTTAAACGTTTTGGTAGGTGAACTGGTTCTGTTAGTAAAGGGGGGGGAGGTGAAGAGAAAAAGAGAGGGAGAGAGAGAGAGGAAAGAGGGAGGAAAGAAAGAGAAAGAGGAAAGAGGAACAAAGAGAAAGGGAGAGGAAAAAGAGAGGGAGAGGGGAGAGAAAGGAAAGAAAGAGAAAGAGGGAGAAAGAGAAAGGGAGATGAAAGGGAGAGGGGGAGAGAGAAAAGAGGAAGTGAGAGGGGGAGAGAGAGGAAAGAGAAAGAGGAAAGGGAGAAAGGAAAGAAAGAAAGAGGAAGAAAGAAAGGGAGATGAAAGAAAGGGAGAGGGGGAGAGAGAGGAAAGAAATAGAAAGAGGGAGAAAGGGAGGAAAGGGAGAAAGAGGAAAGGAAAGAGGAGAGAAAGGGAGAGGGGGAGAGAGGAAAGGAAAGAGGAAAGAGAGAAAGGGAGAAAGAGGAAAGGAAAGAAAAAGGAAAGGAAGAAAGGATAGAAAGGGAGAAAGAGGAAAGAAAGAAAGGGAGAGGGAGAGGAAAGGGGGAGAGAGGAAAGAGGAAAAAGGGAGAAAGAGAGGAAAGAGAAAGGGAGAAGAAACAGGAAAGAGAAAGGGAGGTAGAGGAAAGGGAGAGAGGAAAGGGAGGGGAAAGAGAAAGAGGGAGGGGGAGAGAGGAAAGAAAGGAAAGAGGAAAGAAAAAGCGAGAAAGAAAAGAGAAAGGGAGATGAAAGAAAGGGAGAGGGGGGAGAGAGGAAAGAAATAGAAAGAGGGAGAAAGAGGAAAGAAAGAAAGGAAGAAAAGAGAAAGGGAAAGGAAAGAGAAAGGGGGAGGGGGAGAGAGAGGAAAGAGAGGAAAGGAAGGGAGAAAGAGAAAAGAGAAAGGGAGATGAAAGAAGGTGGGGGAGAGGAAAGAAATAGAAAGGGAAACAGGAAAGAAAGGGAGAAAGGAAAAGAAGAAAGAGAAAAGAAAGGGAGAGGAAAGAAAGGGAGGGGAGAGAGGAAAGAGGAAAGAAAGGGAGAAACAGAAAGGGAGAGGAGGAGAGGAAAGAAATAGAAAGGGGGAAAGAGGAAGAAAAGAAAGGGAAAGGAAAGGAAAGAGGGAGAAAGAAAAGAAAGGGAGATGAAAGAAGGGAGGGAGAGAGAGGGGGGAAAGAAATAGAAAGGGGGAAAGAGGGAGAAAGGAAAAAAGGGAGAGAGAGGAAAGAAAGGAAAGAGGAAAGAGGGAGAAAGGAAAGGAAAGAGGAGAGAAAGGGAGAAAGGAAAGAAAGGGAGAAAGAGAGGAAGGAAAGAAAGGGAAAGGGAGAGGAAAGGGGGAGAAAGTAAATAGAAAGAGGGAGAAAGAGGAAAGAGAAAAGGAGAAGAAAGAGGAAAGAGAAAGGGAGGGAGAGGAAAGAAAGGGAGAGAAGAAAGAGGGAGAGGAAAGAGAGAAAGGGGGGAAGCGCAAGTGCCCCCCCCACACACACAGGGGAAAGAAGACTAGCAGACCAAGGGCAGAAAGAGGGAGGGGGAGAGGGAGAGAGAGAGAGACAGATCCTTTTGACATCTAAAATGAAGATAAGACTGCATATATCCATATATATATGGATATATGCAGTCTTATCTTCATTTTAGATATCCAAAGGGTTTTGCGGCTCCCTGTGTTTTGTTTTCAGTGGGAAACGGGTCCAAGTGGCTCTTTGAGTATTTTGGGTTGCCTACCCCTGGGCTAACCCTAGCAGATCATTATATATTTCACAGACACAGAAACATTTCCTCAACTGAATCAATTTTTAACATGATCCATCATGTCCTCCAGAGCTAACTTTGATTTTTCTTTTTATGAACTGAATTCAAACAAACAAAGATATACAACAAATAACGTTATGAAAAAAGAAAACTAAAGAAAACTTTTTTTAAGTTCATATATTTCATGGATACACAGAGACACACACACACACACAGAGGGGGGAGAAGGAGAAGGAGAAGGAGAGGGAGAGACTTTCTAAGTATTTCAATAACTGCTACCCATAATTCATTGTAAGTTTTAACAGCTGAGTTTTGTTGATAAATGATTCTTTGTAAGTTTTTAATAACAATAATTCTGTAAACACTGTGTAGTTGGGACCAGTGTGTGCTTGGTGAGATGTCAAAATCAGAAAGATGGAAAGCATCTACAAGTTCCATGCCTTTTGTGTAACATGCATGTCCCACCTCTTTTGCATGTGTAGGTACTAAAGAGACAGCATTTACTGTAGATCACAATGCTTTAGTCACCATCTTGCCAATTCTGACACATGAATTCTATTCTTCAGGCCATATGTTTATCTTTCCAAAAATAATAATAATACAGGACTCTGAACTTTGTTCTAGCATTTTCTACAGTTCTTTTACCAAGAATACTGGCACAATAGCCATATTTTAAATATATAATTCAACATCTTTTTCCAGTTATTTATTTGTTTAATTAATTAATTCAGTTTAGAGGTTTCCTGATTCAAGACAACTGTGTTTACTTTACATTTTAAAAAATAATAAAATTGTACAAAAAACCCACAGAAACATGTCTATGTCTGGGGTGGGGGGGACAAACAAACCACAGGTTAAGAAAACAACCAACATGCAGTGAGCACCCATCCTGCTGCAGCATCTGAAAGAACAGCCAGGTCATCAAAGATTTTTAGAATATTATCAGGGTGGTAATTATATGAATCTCTGACGGATACTATACCATAAGGCACGCATCATAACAGATAAGGTGCCTTGTTTAGGTTTAGATATATGATATTATTGAACAGACAGGCACACAAGCACTCTATCCAATCTTATTAGACAGCCAGAGAAAGGTAGTCCCTAAATAACCCAGCCTTATACCACTTAAAGTAGGAGCTAAAATTAGAAAATAATGAAACTATGCACTTCTGTATGCATTTTTTAAAAGCCAAAGAAAAAGCAGCAGCTAAATAAAAGCATTTTCAAAATGTTTCAGCCTGATTTTGAACCTATTCAGAAAGCAACTGTTTATTCCATTGTGCTGCTATAGCATTCTTGGTAAAAGTACTTCTAAATAATACTCTTCCAATCGTGATGGATTATAAGCTTCTTATTATAAATATTTTGACCTTTTATTACCTTGGCAAAAAAATGGTTAACTGCATCTTAGAGAATGAAAGATACTGGATAGTTGAACAGGGACATATATATCACTGATTCAAAAAAAGAACAGGATTTGACTTTCCCAAAAAATTCTAGGTCAATATGATTACTGAATAATGTTTATAAAATATTCATGACAATTTTAGCTAGAAGGCTGAAAACTGCTTTACAAGATTTTATCCATGAAGACCTATCTGGCTTTTTACCTAAGAAACAATTAAGAGATAATATTAGAAATGGTCTTAATGTATTAGAGTATTTGGAGTAACAAAATGAAAAACAAGCTGCTTTAATATGTTTTGACACAGAGCTTTTGACAATTTAAATTGGATTTTTCTGTTTAAAATTTTTGAAGATATGGATTTTGGAGAGTGCATGGATGAAATTGATGAATAATTATAAAAGGCACAAATAATCGAGATGCTAAATTATTTCAAACCCTATTAAAAAGGAATGCCCACGTTCCCCATTGTTACTTATTCTGACTCTTGAAGTTTTGAACAGAGATGACATGAGAGAATAGCCTGAGTGAAAGTTTAAAAAGTTTATAAACTGAGGGTATTTGTCAATGATAACAAGAATATGATGATAGAAAACCAAAAAGAATTTTCTGTGAAAACTAGTTTTCAGATTGAGAAAAGGGTGAAATATTGGGTAACATTATAACTAAGATTAATTGTATGCTATTTCAATATAACTCTTAAAGCATGAAGGAAATAAAGAAGGGTTTATTAAGATAAGGAAAATTACAATTATCATTGTTGGGTAAATTATCATTTCTGTGGTAAAAACGAATGTGTTCCCTAAAATGTTGTTCTTATTTTAGACAACACCTATTTTGGAAAGTGATGCACAATTTAAACAAAAAAGATATTTCCAGATTTAAATGGCAGAAGGAAAAAACATGGGCTTAATAAAAAAAATCCTCCAAGATGCAAAGGAAGGAGAACTGGAATTATCTGGTTTTAAACTGTTTTTTTGTTGCCTGCTATTTAGTCTGAATAATGAAATTGCAGTCATATAGAAATAAGAGGCTTCTAGATTTAAAAGATCATAGTATAAGTTTTGTGTGGCATGGTTATTATGTTACAGTAAATATATATTTTAAAAATCATTATATTAGAAATGTGCCACTATGAATATATTAGATAACAGTCTAGGGCTATCCCTAAAAATATCTTTGTTTGCCTTAGCTCATTTTATAGAAAAGAAATAGTGGACAGAAACAAATAATCAACATATAAAATCTTGCTATCATAGAAAATAAGGTGTTTAAAATAAAATTGCAGATTAGGGGACTGAGGCTAAAACATATAAAGTTTGGTATGACTAGTTTAATGAAAAGAAGGACTAAGAATGACATGATAGCAGTGTTCCAATATCTAAGGGGCTGCCACAAAGAAGAGAGAGTCAAGTTGTTGTCCAAATCACCTGGAGGCAGAACAAGAAGCAATGGAGGGAAATTAATCAAGGAGAGAACCAACCTGGAACTAAGGAGAAATTTCCTGACAGAACAATTAGTGGAACAACTTGGTTCCAGAAGTTGTGGGTGCTCCATTTGTCTAAAATGGTATAGGGTTTTTTGTCTGAGCAGGAGATTGGACTAGACTCTGCTATTATGTTAAATAAAGGGAATAATTGAGTGCAACAAGATTTAGTTGTCAGTGATTATCATAAGCACAATTAAGACAAAGATTGAATATAGATAGAAAGAAACAGAATGAGATAAAATGGAATTTGATAATTAATATGAATATACAAATGAACCTGTGATTTAGAAACAGTATAAACTTTTGTTGAGATTTGAGGTAGAGATAGAGAAAATGTATGATAAAATCAGCCAAGAATTTTGGTTATAATATTCAAATGGATCAATGGGAGAGAATAGGGTTTAAAACTCTTTTTTATATAATTTAACAGAAAAATGATATACTATGGCATATGACGCTAGAAAAATTATCTAAGATGTAAAAAGTACTTCCAATCACTTTGGGAAATGTCAAAACATTAAGGAACATTTTATCACACATGGTAAACTTGTGAAAAAGTGAAAGTGTATAGAAATACATATGATGATGCAGAGAGTTACAAAAATTAACATTCAGATGAAACATGAACTTTTCTTATTAGGATGAATGGACACTCAACTAGAAAAGAGTCATGGATAATTGGTTTCATATATGGTAACTGCAGCAAAGCTATTACATGAACAAAGATGGAAGACTAGAGAAATATCAATATTGGATGAATGGATTGTGAAGGTGGCTGAGTTTGCAGAAATGGCTAAATTGACTTTTTGTTTTTTTTTATTAAGGAGAAACTACAACTACTTTGATAAAAGTCTAGAAACCCCATATAGACTTTTTGCTGAAAATGGATAAAAACAAACTGATTTCAGGATTTATTGATTTAAAAGGTTTATTTATAGGAAGAAGAGAACTGTGATATGGAATATAGGAGACTGGAGACAGTAATTGCTGTTTGTAACTGCTGCAAAGAAGACCAGAGGTACAAATAGTCCTTGATTTACAACCACAATTGAACCTAAAATTTATGTTGCTGAGTGAGTTTTGCCTCATTTTACGACCTCTCTGGCCTTGGTTGTTAAGTGAATCACTCCAGTTGTTAAGTTAGTAACACAATTGTTATATGAATCTGGCTTCTCCATTGATTTGGCTTGTCAGAAAATCAGAAAATGTGATCACATGACCGTAGGATACTACAACTGTCATAAATATGAGCCAGTTGCTAAGCATCTGAATTTTGATCATGTCACCATGAGGATGCTGCAATGGTTGTAACTGTGAAAATCGGTCATAAGTCACTTTTTCAGTGCCTTTGTAACTTTGAACAGTCACTAAATGAACTGTTGTAAGTCAAGGACTACCTGTAGTTCCTTTGGATATCTTTTTTTTTCTTAATTGTCAAGAAATTGTTTTTATTATTCATGATTTCTTTAACACTTTTGTAATATATTTAATTTTAATTTCTAGGTTCTATAATTTCTTAAATCTGTAAAATTTTCTTTTAATAAGTTTTTAATAACTTTTTTTTAAAAAAAATATCTCCAGGTGGCATCAAAGACAAACAGGATAGTTAATAAAGGCTATTTTGTTGTAAAGGTTATTATTCTGCCTGCATGGAGGTCCACGACTCTTTTTTATATGTCAATTCAATTTAATTTGTGTAGAGCCTGAAGAGGATATTATTCAACTGGCTTTGAATCAAAAATGTAAACACAGTACATGAATATCACAAAAGTACAGTATAAATATAGTATAACTCATGGTCTCATTCTCTAATCCAGCATTTCACAATAAAATAGGAATTTACATCATGCTAAGATGTGATGGCTCAGCATTTAAAGACACTGAGCTTATCAGCTTGAAAGCTGAAAACCCAGATTCGAGACCTGAGCACTGTGGGATGAGGTGAGCTCCCATTACTTGCCCCAGATTTTGCGCACCTAACAGTTCTAAAACATGCAAATGTGAGTAGATAAATAGGTACCAATTCTGCGGGAAGGCATGTGCCTCGGCATATAGTTATGCTGGCCAAATGATTACAAAATGTTTTCAGACAATGCTGGTTCTCTTGGCTAAGTAATGGAGATAAGCACCGCCCCCTAGAGTCAGACATGACTGAATAGGGAGAACCTTTACCTTTACTTTAAGAAAGTATATATGTAGGAATGTTGTATACAAAAAAGAGTACATGTTGCTAAGTGAGTTTTGCCTCATTTTATGTCCTTTTTTCCCCACAGCTGTTAAGTGAATCACTCCAGTTATTAAGTTAGTAACACAATAGTTATGTGAATCTGGCTTTCCCACTGATACTTTATTTCAGTTGAAAAGTCTCCTTTGAAGCTGTCCTGTAAAACAAAGCGATTCCTATGTTTTACAGCACACTCAGCATAGCCAAATTATACTGAGCAGCTGCTAGGCTGGCCAGCCAAAATGAAGCGGTCCACTTCAATGCTCTGATTGATATTGTTGAGGCCAAGTGCTTTTCTTTTTGAAAGTAATGCACTGTCTCAAATAATTTGTTTTACCTGATTCAGTAGTTTTGATCTTATTTTATTTGAGGAAGTAGTATATCCCACTGGCTTAATATTTGCATTTATTCCCAGGATGATGATGATGATGATATTATTATTGTTGTTGTTGTTGTTGTTTCAAAAATAGAAACTACATTATAAGTACATAAAAGATTTCACTCAAAAGAATAATAATTCACAGAATTATTTTTTGGATTCCTTTGTGGAGCAGAACAGATACCCCCAATTCACTTGGTATGCCAGAAGGTTTTATAATAATATTAAAACTAATTAAAGTGGTGAAGATCAGATTCCATGCTCTTGGTTTTTCTCCTATTGTTCACAAGCAAGCCGGATAAAAAGATCTATTTCAAAATCAGATTGAAATGGATCTGGATAATCAGTTTTACCTATTATACTTAATTTCCACATAAACTCATTTTTTCTTATAGGTATACAAACTTATATCTTATAGGTATACAAACTGCTTAAGGTTGGGGCCCACTGCTGCCTTGTGGTTCACTTCCATATGGACTTCTTTCTTATTTATTGATTTTATAATCTGTTGGTACCAATTTCTTTGATCAGCACCAAGGGATTGCACTGAGTCTCTGCTAGGTTTATAGACTTCACATCCGCCATTGTCTTCTTTTACTGATAATATTTCACTGTGAACAGGTAGATGCTTACTATTTTGTGGAGTTTTAATTTTAAAAATTGTTTATTTAATGTTAATAAGTATTTTTTGTTTACCCAATGATAAATTCATTGTCTCAATTGCTCCACAACCTTCAGAATTTTCAGTCATTTAAAAAATAAAAACTATTTTAATTTAAGACTGCTTTTAAAGCACTGCTTTCTACAACCTCATAACATATACAATATTTTTATTATTAGAAAGAATATACTTAATATATATTGAAGATATGTATACAACAATTTGCCAGGAATATTTTCTTTAATAGTAATGTATATTCCTTCAATACTACTATAGCCAGGATAGTAGCTTAAGTTAAATATTGAACAATATTTCTGAAATATAATAGTGTTCTATGAAAAAGTATTTCCCTTTCAGATTTTCTGAATTGTTATCCTTTTTATTGAATGTATAGACAAGAGTATCATGTAGACTTAGTGGTCTATAAAGGGAGTCTGACTGATGTAATGAAACTAAAGTTTCTGTCTTATTTCATTTAATACATGATACATGAAAAAAATAATCACACAAACAATATTTGTCCAATCAATTCAATCAAGTGGACAGTTGGGGCAGTTGAATAATCTCACAAATGTTAGTCTCCCATCATTACAATGAAGTTTGCATCTCATGTATTCTTGAAGCAATTATATCTTTAAAAAAAACCTATCAATCTGGAAAAGTCTGTTAAATGACCTTTCACTAATCCATAATCAGAAACATAGTCTTTGAATAGAGAGGATCCTATTGAAATCATTCCTAATACTAAAGAAGAAAACCATTCTGGAAATGATTATTCAACACTGCCTTAGTATAAAGAATGGCTATTCAGTTTCCTAGCATTTGAGATTTATGGGACAGAAGCAAAACATAAGTCAATGTTCTCTTTTAAAAAAATAATACGCATCTCAAGTTTGTAAAAAAGCACCTGGCTGACACTCCAGAATTCTTGTGTCATGGACAATTGAGTAAAAAAAAATAGCTTTTCAGGCAAATGTGTTTCGTAATATCTGGCAGAAATGAAACACTGCATTTAACAATAAGAATTACATAAATACCATGAGCACAGATGTGATAATGTCATGGTTTATGAATGCTTTGCTTCCTGAGGCCTAGGAATACTTGTCTTCACTGAAGGACGCTGAAGCTAAACTGATTATATAGCAAGATCCTAAAATATATTGTAGGCAAGGGAATAAAAAACAAGTTCCAAGCTTTGGAATGACCAATTCAACTGTCAGACCTAAATTACATAAGAAAGGTGTGGCAAGAACTGAACTGAACTGTTCATGCTATAAAATTTGAAACCATTTTCCATGAACGAATGGAAACAACATTGTTACACAGCAGTATCAGAGTCTGATCACCAATTATAAGGAACCATTTGGTTTAATCGCTTTCTGAATCTCAAGGGAATATTTTTTGTTTCTCACAGGAATATCAGTTTTTTTCCAGTAAATGAAACAAGTAAACTTTTGATACGGTGATATATTATTCTTTTTTATATCAGTTTGATCCACATGAAGCTTTGATAACAATGACAAAAAAATCCAAAATATGGCAAATATATTTTTCATAGATTTTTTTCATATTTTTCAATGTACATAGACTTTACAAAGTCTTTTACTTCCAGTCAGCATTTCTTATGTCACCTTACAAGCTTACTTATGTCTGAATTGACCCATTGGATGGCTTATAACAAAGTTAGCTTAAATCAAACATTTTTTTGCTTTAGTAATAAGTTAAGCTTAGAGCAATCAAAAGTTTGGCCTTGTTTGTTTGATTTACTTTATTGTGCGCTTTAATGAGAAAGCCATTTTTCTGAATATTGTTAGCATTTATAAATAATACAGCACTTTGGTGAAAGGTTCACTGCATCTGTGGGGATGCAGAGCAAAATGTTTGAATTTTATCCCAATATGCATCACACATTAGGGAGTCATTGCAATCACAGTAATAACAAGCTCATTAATTTCAATGGAACTGTGTGTACCTTGGCATAATTTCTCTGTGATGCCCAAAGCTCATGATTCTTAATAAATATAAAAATTCAGTGCTTCAAAAATATTTCTCAGAGTTGCTTATTAGAAGGTTCATTTTAATGATATATTCTTTAAAAAAAATCCCACTCCACAGAACTTGCCTACAAAGTATAAAGGCCAACATATTATTCTGCCTGAAGTATTGGGAGGACAGATTCCATCTTTTATTCACGAACTGAAGATAGCATGCAACTACTATATTTTCCCACAATAACTGCTTTGATAGGGATGAGAAAGAGTGATGCTTGCTTATTTATTTATGTCAGAAGCATCACAACTAAAATACAAGATTAAAATATGTACAAATAAAACAGCTCTTGCCCAGAAATTAGCAAGATTAATTTTGGACAGAAAGGTCTGCTAGTTTGAAACAGGGGTCAAAAAGGCCATCTATGTCAAAATTGAACATCCCTCTCTCAACAGAGGGAGAGGGATATGATATCATCTATCTCCAGTCTACAACACAGTCCTTTTAGCAGTTCCAAGAAGGGTTCCAAACCCACTTGCACTACTTAGGTGACCCTGACGATACAAATAAACCTCCAGGTGATCTCACCAACTGTCTAAAATAATGCAAATGACTAGCTGCAAGAGTATAAATCCTTCCATTCCCCATCATCTAGTCAGAGCTGAAGAAGCTTCTTGGATGAGAAGCAAAACATCTTCAAAGGAAAACAAGAAAGTCCAGTTGCCTCATGAAAAAATATCTTTGGGTTGTCTAGAAAGGGTGCTAGCTGAAAGTCTTCCAAAGATCTTTCATGTCTGAGAGTAGGCTTGATCCTGGACCTTACCACACCAAGTCCACCATCTTTCCCACTATATAACCCTGTTTCAAAAACATTAATTAGCTATGTTTTTAAGAAATTACTTCTATCCATGAAAGATGAGCTAAAATAGTAAGAATTCCTGGAAATATTAATATTTAATATTATGAAACCTAGAACTGAAAAATGTATTTAATGATCAAGCTTATGTTATATAAAGTTAATAAAATATAAATTGAATCAGACAGTGTTTCCTCTATTCCCTAATTCTTTACCTCTTCTCTAATCATATATTGTATTCACTGAGTAAATAAATCAGGGAGGAAATATTCATTAGTAGCCAGTCAAACAATTAAAAGATTGTCATGCGCTATGCTTTAGTGTCTTGTACTAGCTTTTTGACTATAATGGGATCAGATGAATAAGCTTATTTGCATAATACACAGATATGCATGCCACTCTTCATTCCCATTAAACTATATCACATATAAGAGATACTGAATTAAGCTGATTATTTAATGCATAAATCACATTCAGAAGGCATGTGGCTTAATTTGTCAACTTGACAGTGTAAAGCAGCTCCTTGCATTGCATCTTTTACATCTCAATTCAATGAGGCTCCACCAAATTTGCTATTCTACCACAACATAGGTGGAGTTCATAACCTGAAGTAGGTTATCTATCAGTAGTGTGAAGCAGGATATTGTTTCAGATAATTCTATTATGCTACTAACAGCCATTGAACTGAGAGTCAAGTAAGACAGAACAAGGGTTCAGCATAAAATCTACAGATCAGTCAGATCAAGAACATTGAATCTATTTCCTTTTTTCTCTTTTCATGGACTGCCAAGTGAAATTGTTTCCCATGGACTGAACTACAACTTCAAAACAGCAGGAAGTTAGATGAACTGAGAATATATTTCTTGGGCAATAGACCACAGAATACAAAAGAGAGAGAGAGAGAATATATTCAGTTCCACTATTCTCATGGTAAAACTTATCTCTGGTTTATACAAGTATAGCATAAACATTTATTTTACTGAAAAAAGCATATCCTGCCCTTACAAGAAAAACACTAGGGAAAAAGAAAAGAAAGAAACTAAGTATTATTATTACAATATCACAAAACAACTCTTGAAACCTAGCTAATCAGTATATTTATAACTCAGTAATATATTTAACTGTTTAAAAGGATGCACAGCATAACATATATGGTAGTCTCTACAATAATTGCAATATGAATTCAAGTTACTTTTCTATTCTTGTAAGATTTCCACTTTCCATGTTATATTGCTTCATAAATTAAACTCTGTTGAATTGACCATGCTGAAAAACAAATACATTAGAGTAGAAAAAAAACCTAACATAAAATAAAGATGGCACATAGCTTACAAGGTGACTTTCTCCACCTTGAATTATAACAAGCTGTTATTTCTTTTATGTCAAGTCAAGGCTAACTGCTGATGCAGTACAACTAGCAGAAGAATATAAACATTATGATGAAGTGTTGGCTATTTTTTTGGCAGGAATTTGAGACTCCTTGTAGTTGAAATGATAGTTTTAAGGAGAAAATGGGAAGGTTATCACTATGTAATTTATCAAGGGATGGTGACATTTTTAGCCAGATATTGATGTGTTTTTCTAAACATACAAGAAAGCAGAAACTCAAAGGAAGATGAGCACTCAAATCTTTGTATATGAGATAAAAATCTGAATATGATTAATCGTATATGAAGTATAATCAGAATAATTAGTAGCAGTCTTGTTTATTAGACATATTTAAGGTTCAATCCTGCATTTTGTTCTTATGAAATAAGCTCAAAAAGAGGCTTGTGCCTAAGTTATCATGGTTAAAGACTCTGGATTTGAAGACGGGAGACTAGAAGATAATGAGGTCTAGCCCTGCCTCAAACTAAACCATCTGGGTGACTTTGGGCCAATCATTTTCTCTCAGCCCTAGGAAGAAGGCAATGGAAAACCAGTCCTAAAAAGGTTGGCAAGAAAATGGCATAGATCACTCTATATAGATGCCAGAAAACAAGACTAACTGAAATATATTCAGAATTTCATTACTAGGTTGTAGCCCTACTTCATTTAATGGATTATTTCAATTAGCATACATTGTTTGGTATTTAAAAGGAAAGTAAATTAAAAATTTTGGTCAGTATTTATTTCAATGAGACTGATATTCACTGCTGCTATCAATCACACAAAAAACAATATCCCCTCTTCCATTGCAGGCTAGCTCCTAATCTTTCATTGCTAAATGGATCTTATTTTTTTCCCTCAAAGTATCTGATAGTACCTCAGTTTGTTACTGAAATTCAGTGTGAACAATTGTGAAAAGTAAAAGTGTGAATTTCTAGACCATTATTTCCCAAACTTGGCAATTTCAAGATGTATGGATTCCCGTTCCCACCATGCTGGATAGAGAATTCTGGGACTTGAAGTCCATATATTTTTAAATTGCTTGGGTTCAGAAACAGTGATCTAAGTAGAAACTGCACACCAAACATAGATACATGTTCAGTCTCACTATAGGCCAATTCTATGATTCCACAAAGCAAAGGAGATGGTTTCTACAAATCAGTAAAAAAAGTTTTTGTTGATGCTTCTGATGTTACAAAAAAAAGACAGGCACAATGTCCAAAAATTGCTGCATTGAGCTTTCATTTCATATAAATCATTTGCTAGGAGGAAGAAAGATGGGGAAAGAAACAGAGTTATATGACTGACAAGTTTATTTTCAAATCTCACAGAATGTTTCATGGGATTCCTTTGTCTGCAGCAATCATCTCATTATGTAAGGAAAAAAATATACCTTTTCCTATTTCAAGCTATCAAATTTGTTTTTAAAGGATTAGCTCCAAAATCCCCAAACCAATCCTTCTGAAAAATAGTCACCTTTCTGACCAAATGATACATCTATATGACATGGAAGAATTATTCATTATTCAGCCCTGGAACTCCACTGCTCATTTGATATTAGTGACTATCTCACAGTTATTACTATAAAATAAAATATAATTAGATTTTATTCAAAAATGTATTTGCCAAAAAATTAAGCCTTGCAACTAAAGATTTAGTAATTAATATAAAGTAAGTCTTTATATCAGTGGTTCTCAACCTTTTTAATGCCGCGACCCCCAACTGGTTGTAAGTCGAGGACTACTCAACCGGTCGTAAGTCGAGGACTACTCAACTGGTGCAGCACCGTTTGCAGAATGGGACTTTTGGTGGGCTCAGCAGGGCAGAGACAGCCTGGACAATTCATATTGGCTTTCAAAAGCCAATAGAGTAAAAGGGAGTAGCACAGCTAAGGAAAAGGGGAAAAAAATGGCGGACTGTGTTGTTTGGCGACCCCCGTGAAATGGTCGTTCAACCCCAAATGGGGTCCCGACCCACAGGTTGAGAACCACTGCTTTATATCTATCTCAGCTACTAGATACTGAGATAGATATAATTTTAGTCTAGAATGGCTTATTGCTGAAAAACTTTCTTAACTTCCTTCCTTCCTTCTTTACTTACTTATTTAGGATTTTAATTAGAAATAATCAATTTTTATATCTGTTTAGGTTTTTTAATTGAATTTTCTGTCCCTTTCTAATTTTAGGTTAATTTTTGTTTGTCGTGGCTTTTTATATATAAACTTAAAATGAATGAATGTATGAATATGGCAGTGTACAAAATATTTAAACAGACATCATAAGAAAATAGTTGTATTATGTAAAGGCTATTGCTGGAGCTACACGTTTTTTGTCAAAAATATAATTTTGTCTTATATATATATATATATATATATATATTTCAAAGTGTTCCATGTAGAGGTTTGCAATGACACTTTGAAACCCAAGCTCTAGAAAAATCGGATCACAAACCCAAACTCTGGCTCAGATACGCTATCTGCATGCTCTCTCATACCACCACCCAGCCCAGATCAACTCCGTAGCCAAGACACTCATCTCCAGAACAAAACGCTTAACTGACGAACAACACCTAAAAACCGAACTGCACACTCTCACCAATGTACTAATATCCAATGGATTCCAAAGAAATAAGATTACAAACCTAATCCAAAAAGAAACCCCCACTAATATCCAAGACAAAGAACAAGAAAACAGCAAAGCCCTCCTCCCTTACATAAAAGGCACCACAGACAGAATCAGTAAGATCCTCCATAAACACAACATCAAAACAGCATTCTGCACAAACAGAAAAATATCCACCATCCTTAGAAACCCCAAAGATAAAATTGAATTAGAAAATCAAGGAGTATATGAAATCCCATGCACTGCTTGTCCCAACACATACATCAGACAAACCAACAGAAGAATAAGTGCATGCATTGAAGAACATAAGAACTCAGTCAAAAAAGAGGAACCAACATCTTCCCTGGTCCAACACCTTAAAGCCCCAGGACATGAAATTGACTTTAAAAATACCAGAACCATTGCCAAAAGTGAACATTTTAATAACAGAATAATCAGAGAAGCCATCGAGATAGAAAAACGCCCACACAGCATGAACGAGCGAGATGATACCTCCCGCCTACCAGCCATTTGGAAACCCGCCCTTATTGACAAACGACTCCCTAACACAAAAAATGATACCAGACCCACACTCACAAAAACCACACAGGATGTCACCACCAAACATCCACGCAAAAAACAAACCCAAAGCCACACCGATTATGAGGCACGACCACAAACCAGAAGCCAGACCACAGCTGCATCATTAGCCACTTTAAACCCCTCCAATCCATACATGAAGCAAACTGACACCCTCCATGAAGATGAGGCACGACCACGAACGCGAAGCCAAAAAATAGCAAGGCAGCCCAAAATCTTAAACCCCCCTGCAACTCAGACTAACCTGAGTACAGCCAAACAGAACACTCCCCCAGCCAATCAGAGCACAGCCAACCCCCCAGCCAATCAGAGCACAGCCAACCCCCCAGCCAATCAGAGCACAGCCAAGCCCCTAACCAATCAGAACACACCTCCACCCAATCAGAACACAGCCAAGCTCCCACACAATCAGTTCATACCCCCACTGGCAGTTAAAAGGAAGAAACAGCTAAGACCACACATTGCTCCTCGAAGCACGAAGCTGAAAACACCAGCCTGAAGATGACGATTGGGACTTCGTCGAAACGTCGCCAAGACACTTCCAATTTTACGCAGGAGAAAACCCGAACAACCAAAGACCTACATACAAACACCCGCGAAAACCTCAGAAAATATATATCAGCGCCGCACTATACGAGCGCTTATCAATGACCTACATAGACGGATCAATAGTCTAAAGACATGGACTCAGGAACATCGGGAACGATGCCGTAATGAATTGATGGACCACCATTTTCAGGCATTAGAGCAACATATTCGGACAACTGCCAGAAGAGCAAACCAGCGTGTGAAAGGGACACTCCAGCATAGGATGGACGCCCTCCGAGAATCTGGAAAAAGAAACCCCCCCGTGAGGCTGGTATGCAATCTCTCAACAAAAGCACTTACCCCCTCACAACTTACCCTATTACAACAGGACGCAGGATGTAACCTCATGGACGCCCATACATTGGATTTTGTAGCAGCATTAGAACCTGCTATGGGCCGTATTGAGGTGGGGGAAGAGGGGAAGAACTTTATCAGACAACAAGTCACAGGACTGTTGATGAACCACAAAAACCATCAGGTACTACCGAAAGATGAAATGGAGGCTATGGAACAACTAAAGAAGGACAACTCCATTGTGGTATTACCCGCAGATAAAGGAAGGGCCACGGTCGTGATGGACAGGGTGCAATATACCAACAAAGCACTTGAACTACTTAAGGATACTACAGCGTACAAGGTAATAGAGAGGGACCCCACAACGGCGCTTAAAAATCGCGTCAATAAGATACTTAATGGCCTTAAACGTGGGGGGAGGATAGGGGATGACACCTTGAGAAGGGTACGTCCTGTGGACTCGGCAATGGCCAGATTCTACGGGCTACCCAAGATCCATAAGGATGGTGTCCCCCTCCGCCCTATTGTGGCATTTAAGAACACCCCGACTTCGGGTCTGGCCAGGTGGCTGAGTAACCGTATCAGTCACTTGGTCAGCGATAGCACTACCACTATAAGGTCAGCAGGAGAGTTCTTAGATGTGATTAGGACCCTAAGGATAGAGGATGATGAGCTAATGGTGTCGTTTGACGTTGTGTCGCTCTTCACCTCTATCCCATAGGATCTCGCGGTCACGGTAATAAAGGACCGCTTGAACCAGAAGGGCCTGGGACAACAACTACAGGACTTCCTCCGAATTAACGATCTAGTGGACCTTTTAGAGGTGTGCTTAAAAACCTTTTTTACATTTCAAGGTACCACGTATGAACAGGTCAAAGGAACACCCATGGGGTCCCCAATCTCTAGCGTCATAGCAGAGGCTGTGCTGCAACAACTAGAGCATGTAGCGATGGCCTAATACCAACCTAAATTCTGGGCCCGCTACGTTGACGACACATTCGTGGTCATCAAAAGGGAGCATAAAGCTAACTTTGTGGGCATACTCAACTCGGTATACCCTGACATTCAGTTCACGGAGGAGGAGGAGAGCCACGGGAGACTGGCGTTCTTGGACGTAATGGTCCACCACCAGCCAGATGGGACCCTGAGCACGAGGGTATACCGAAAACCTACGCATACAGACAGAATTCTGCATTATGCTAGTAACCATCCTATGACCCACAAAGTTAGCTGCATAAGAACGCTATTTAGACAAATAGACTCCCATTGCAGCACAGCCAAAGCTAAAAGGGAAGAAAGAAACCATCTCTTCCAAATATGCAGACGCAATGGTTACCCTACCAGGTTCATCAGACGCTGTAGTATACCACCCAAACCCCGGATGAGCTCGGATATGAAGGAACTCCCGTCACAGATAACCCGTGTCACCCTTCCGTACATCAGCAATGTTTCAGAAGCAACAGCCAGGTTGTTAGCCCCCCATAAAGTGAGGGTGGCTCACAGACCTGTTCAAACTTTAAGATCCAAAGTGATGCGCCCAAAAGACCCGCTCCCCAACACTGAAAAATCGGCAATCATATATAAAATCAACTGCAAAGATTGCCCCGTTAATTATGTTGGAGAGACTTCAAAAAGAATGAAGACTAGGGTCCATGAACATAAATTAGTGGTGAAAAGGGGGGAACAGCACTCCCAAGTATGGGCGCACATGGCGGATTCTGGACATTGCTTTGACTTTGATAATGTATGTATCCTGTCCGGTGACAACACGAAAGAGGGCCAGTTACTAAAAGAGGCATGGCTCTCTGATGGGGACTCTGTCAACCGGCACATCGATTTGTGCCCGGCACATCTAACTTTAAGAGCATGGAGCAGGCGAGACCACCCACCCTTAAGGAGATACCCTGCGACAGTATCACGTAACCCTAGGGAAGAAGTTATGGAGGGGATGAATTTTCACCCCCCACAACAACAGCAACGGCCCATGGACATTCAGGAGAGTAATCAACGATTGAGGGACTCCTCCCCCCCCTGCTCCAGGACCATGCACACGCTCCCGGACAGTGAGAGAACGGTTGCATGATGAGAAAGAGGCAATCAGCCAACAAACAATCATTCCCGACCCCCCAAAACCCAAAACAGTGATGATCCAGCAGCATCAGGAAAGAAGGAGGATGGGACCGGCTTGCCCTGTGATGACAGTCCATCAACGGAAACAACAGAGCGCCAATCGGAATGACCGAGAGGATATAGAGATCGAGAGCAGTGTGAATGGGGGGGAAATGCAAATAAGGGTAGAATGTGATAGAAACTGTAAAAAAGATCACTGTGTTGATGGAGGGAGGGATATAAAGGAACCAGGCATACATACTCAAAAAAGGAGGGCACACGAGGGCTTGGGTGAGGAGGAAGGAGATATTCAAGGGATTCAGTCTGACATGGAGTCCGAGAACATTGACAATGGGGTGAAAGAGCAAGTAGATGTCAGACGGAATGGCAATGACAGAACCGGAGTTTATGCAGCCAAAGAGAGGGAAATGGAAAGCAAGGGATGGGGAGAAAGGCTGAGAGTGCTCCCCCATAGAATGAGGGATGACAATTGGGGAGCAAGTAAAGATCAGAAGAAGGAGGAATGTAGGAGACACGGAGGTGTGAAGAGGGAACAACTTAGAGATATGAATGACCAAAAAAGGGGAGGAAAGAACCTCCCTAATTCAAGGCAGTGGGAGGTAGAGGGGAATAATGACACACCCACAAGCAGTAAAAGCAAGAAAAGAGGAGTCATCAGTATGGAAGCCGTAATTAAAAAACAGTTAAATCAATTAGGACCTACGACAAGATCTAGGAGCCGTGTGCAAATGACGGCTCACCTATAAAGGCACTCTCCCACAGACCAGCATTAACCCTGACGATGTCAGAAGTATCTGACAAAAGCTTGGTGATCGGTGATGGTATTAAACTTTTATAGTTTATTATATTCCTGGTGTTCACCCTTTATTGGTAATTGAT
Organism: Crotalus tigris; assembly: GCF_016545835.1. Classification (NCBI taxonomy): domain Eukaryota; kingdom Metazoa; phylum Chordata; class Lepidosauria; order Squamata; family Viperidae; genus Crotalus; species Crotalus tigris. The sequence goes on along the minus strand of NW_024096756.1, from coordinate 849,032 downwards.
TATATATATATATATATATATATATATATATATATATATATATATATATATATATATTCTGAAGATGACATTTTTGCTAGTCTAATTTATGGTGAAGGACATCTAAGACTTTGATTTCAAATATATATTCCAAATGTTAGACAACAAATTCATGGTGGCTAGAGGTAATGGAAGTTTTAGTTCAGCAAGACTGAAGGATTTGACTTTAGATAATATAGTGTGGCCCACAGCCCCTTACTGTGAGCTTTTTAGAAAATATGTACCTTTAAACCATTCATTTCCATGAATTGGATACTTTCCTAAAAAGAGAAGGTGCCAGGAAAACACAAAAAGCCCTGTAACATTGGAAAAATCATGCTCCAAACCTTATTAAGCCAGCATAATTTCTAATGTATAGTTTATGAAAACTAGGGCTAAAGGATATTGGTAATGCTCTGATGTTGTTTGCCAGTTTAAGAGAAAAGAAATTCAGTTTTTCCTTACCATTTATACTTCTGCAGCACTGTATTTTTTTTTCTCCATCCCTTTCTGCTGTCCTGAATTCTCTCTAGGCAGATGTAATACAATGAACCTGACCATAATATTTTCACTAGGTAGGCAACCCAACAATACACTATTAAGTAAAAAAAAAATATCTTGGCATTTCCCTGATTGTCAGCTAACTAAATTTCTTTTCAAGCCAATTCTTCATTACACTTTCTGAGTCATTCTGCTCTCATCCCATCTGTAGGGCATGTATTTTTGCTCCCTCTGCCATTGGTTCTTTTCCAAAGACATTCATTACTGTCAGGTAGATCTGAGATTCTGTTTGTGTTATTGGGCACATAACAGACAATTCTTATTAAAGACCACACTGTTCCTTGCTTATAAATTGGCCCACATTTCCATAGCTGTAAATCAAGATTCCATGCTGTTAAAATATCAGGAGTAGAAAGATACTGTTACAGTTCACTGACTTATGATAGCTGTAACGGGAGGAATGAGATTGCCACAATTTGTGTTTGCTTGCTGCCTCTGGTGAAAGATCAGTTGCTTTATAGACTGAGGATAATTTGGCAGGGTCAGCAGGATTTGAGTGATCTTTATACAATATTTTTTCTTTATCTCTCCTGGCATATGTTTTTATGTGTTACATCCTACTAACTGCTGCATGTTAAAGGCTTTCTAGATTTTTTGTACTATCTAGTATGGCCATACCTGTTGTTGTTAGTTTGCTGTTCTTTTTATATAATCGTGGTCCCATTTTTTTCACCATGACATTCGTTATTAGAACTTGGAGATCATTTGTATAGAACAGATGTTTCCTCTTCCAGTTTTAAAAACTAATATTTTCAATCAACATTCCTTCAATATATTCTGTATTCAGCATATAACTTAAAAGGTAAGGAGATAACATACAGCTTATATCATGCTTTTCCTGACCTGGAGCCATGTTGTTTCACCCTCTGGGGCTCCTGTATGGATTTTCAATAAGGAGAATAAAATGTTCTTCAATTGTCATTTTACCAAGGACATTCCAAAACTTGACATGGCCAACATAATCAAAGGTTTTTCTATAATCGTGAACCATATAGTGTCTTTTTGGCATTCTGTGGCTTTTTCAATTATCCAGCATAAATCTACAATAATGTTTCATGTTTCTCAGCTTTATCTAAAACCAGTTTAAACAGCTGGCATCTCCTTTTCCATTTAGGGTTTTTTTCTGTGTTGGACAATCCTAAGCATTATTTTGTTATCATGTGAAAAATAAGAATGTGTACAATGGTTAGTACATCCTGTTAACACTCGTTTCTTTGGTACTGATAAGTGGTTTGCTCTGATCTCATCTGTTGGCTACTATATCATTTGATTGATTGAACTTATAATGGTGCCTACAGTATCTCACACAGTGATCCTAGGTAGTGTCCAACAACCAATAAAAACAGAATATTCCTTTCCACAGACCAAACCAGCCAAACTATTAAGTTTCTAACTCAAATCCATTTTGGCCAAGTGTTTTGCAGAACACTTATGTCTTCATGGCCTTCTGGAAGACTAAAACGGTAGAATTGGTGGCAATAGATTAGTCTGAACCTTTAGCAATTCTTTTTCCCTTCCAACTTTTATAGGATAATTATTTGTCATTACAAAGTAAATAACTTTTGAGCAATAAGGAGTAGAGGAAAAAAAGTTTTGATTGTCTAGACAAGCTCTTTAAGTTCTAGGTACTTTAGATGTCATTATTATTGTACAAAAGGACAGATGAAATACGCTTTCATCTTTGTATCTTTATTTGAATCAATTACTATCTATGCATTGGTATTCTTTAGTATATCAATTCATGGTTGAACCTTCTTCTGCATTCAGAAATTAACATTATAGCTCACTTTAACTATAAATCTAAATATAGATAAAGACTATGCATGCTGCCATATTTAACACTGTATCTGCAACTTAAAGTACAAATAGTACAATTGAATACCTATCTATACTTACTTTGGAAGAAATTCCAATTCTTATTGGGTTTTATTCCCATCTAAGTATAGATAATATAATTTAAATTACAACTAAGATAACTGCATGAGAAAATATGTTCCAATATTTCATGCTAGTACTTTTATCTTCACCAAGAGAGGATAAAAGAGAAAAAGAGGCTATATATAAAAGAACATTCATGACAGCAGAATGTCAGGATAATTCAGACCCCCCCAAAAAATCCATAATTTGTAATGCCTCAAGCAACTAAATGCCAATAAAAGGAATATAATAATACATTGAATAGACCTATGTAAGCCATGTAATACAGATTCAACAAAAGATTTGGTTGTCTGTTTGGGTAATAGTTACCCTTATGCATGTGATGAACAAAAGTGAAACAAGACATCTTCAGGGGCTTTTTTCAGAGAAGGACATGTATGCTTTAAGACAGGCTATTTGTTTTCAGAATAGAAAATTCTACTTCTTTTGAAAGTTTACTATGTCCCTGCAGGACATTGTGTCCAATTAAATAATCTTTATTTCATTACTTCAACATTTGTCTAGAGTTTTGTGTAGACACTCTGAGCTTTTTACTCCTAGACTTTTAAGCTTCAAAACTATTTACTTTATGGAGAGAAATAAATAAATATGTACTGTATTTCCCAAAAATAAGATTCACATAGAAAATAAGCCCTAGCTTGATTTTTAAATATTTTTTTAATATAAGCCCTATCCCAAAAATAAGCTCTGGGGTGGGCATGGCCAGCACAGGACGCCATGAGCATGCACATGGAGGCTGACAATGTTTGAAAGCAGGTGCATCCTGGGGCTGTGCAGCCCATGCAGTGTAGTTAAGTCCCTCCAAGCAGCAAGCAGAGGCAGAGGTGGGAGGAGGCATGTGATCCATCCCACTGTATGTCTTTGCTTGTGGAGTGTGCGGTGCAGTGGGAGGACAAAGTGGGATGGTGGGACCAGAGTGCACAGGGGCCACGGTGTGGTGCTGCACCATCCCACCCCCTGCCTTGCCTCATGGCCTCTGCCTCCACCTGCTGCTTGGAGAAACTTACCCACAAGGCTTACCCCCTTTTAAACCTCACCTCCTTTTCCAAAGGCATCAGTATCATCCGGAAGGAACAATTTCTCTCACCCTGTTTTGAGACAATGGAACTGTTGTTTCTCAAAACAAATGAGCCCAATGCTACCTGGAGGGCTCCCACACTTTTGCAAAAATGACATGAACATGGCATGAGGAACAGCCACCACTTTTCCCAGCAGAGCCTGAATCAAAACAAAGCACCGCAAGTCTGGGTGCCCTTCCTGTCTGTTTCATCCTCTCTCTTTCACCTTTTCTCCCTCCTTGTGCAGGGGGAAGGGAAGGGCCATCAAGGAGACACTGACAAGACACTACCTGGGAAAGGAAAAAGCAGTCTCACTGCCAGAACCCAGATGCTGCTGCTGACTTGAAAGAAATAGCTTTTACATTTGCATGCCATGTCTCCTGAGAGGTCTCATGGAGAAGCAGACGAGCCCCTCCTCCTTACCATAATTGTGTGGCTTCTCTCCCCCCCCCTTTCTCCTCTACTTCAGCCCAGCCTATCTTTCTATCTCTCTCCAAGGAGGCAGGCCAGGTTCAAAGGAGATGGGAGGGTTAGGACAAATCTGCAAGAAACAGAATCTTCCTTTCACGCCAGGTTCCCATGAGCAAGCCCGGGTGAAGAGGCAGCCCTCAAGCGACCATTATCCCTTTCCCTCCTTCTTCTTTCCCATGCTTCTGAAGTGAGGAATGAAAAGCCCCATCATTCCCAGACACCAGGGTGAGGCTATCTGCCTCACATGCTTCTCCTGCAAATGCCCCCCATGGTGCCCAGACTCTGCTTGGAGCACCAGCCTGGTGGTTGCAGCACTCTGACATACTTATGCTGCATTGGCTGTGCAGCCCAGAGTGCCGGCCAAGGGACCAGAGCAATGCAACAGCTTCTAGACACCATTGGCCCCTGTGTGTTTGCCACCTGCTGTGCATGCGCCGGGGGTAGAGCACCCAGCAGGGCAGGGCTGGTCCCTCGCCATCTCCAGTACTATGTTTCCCCGAAAATAAACCCTAATGCATCTTTTGGTGCCCCAAAAATATAAGACCAGGTCTTATTTTCAGGGAAACACAGGTATCTTATTTATAACTGTGTATTGACTACGAACCATGAATTATCACCTTATCATTCCAATTTTGTAACTGAAAGGATTTGCAAGACATTTCAATCACTTCATATATTATTTTATTTTGCTTCAAACAAAATGCAATACAGAAGAGGGTATCATGGTTCAATGAAAAGTCTCTTTGTTTGAAATATGTGAAAGAAACATGTCCAGAAGCTCATTGATACATTAAATTCTGCATGTAATCTTGGGTCACTCACATCCTTTTATCCTAATCTGACTCACAAAATTATTGGGAAGATAATTGAACCAGAAAGGAGAAATTGTCAAAGATTTGGGGAAAGTTGAATTTCAGGAAATGAAGACTGATATAAGAACCAAATGGGAAAAATCAGCACTAATTTCTTAATTACATCTTCATAAGGATGGATAGATGTGTGAATTGATGGATGGATAGATGGATGGATGGGTGGATGGATGGATGGACGGATGGATGAGGTGGATTTCAGTAGGGCAGACTGATCCTATATTGAAAGTAAAGTCCAATAGAACACATATTAAAATTTTTCACAATTCTATCAACTACTTTATATGTTTGTATTAAAAAATGTTACCTTATCTTACCTTATCTTAGCCCAGACTTAGTCCTGACAAATATAAACATGAAGAAATATTTTATTTTAATAGACCAACATAGATTATATAATGTCCCCAGACATAGTCTGCCTTACTGAGAAGTAGGACTCACTACTAATGTGAAACTACTAATTCTATCACCCATATTTTGAACAGGTTTTATCTAGTCAGATGTTCTTCAATGGTACAGTATGTTCTACAGAAGAGTGTTATACTACAATATAGGCAATGATTCATTTTAAGATTAGAAGTCAACCAAAGCTTTCAAAAGAATGAATAGTTGTCACACACAGTTAAAAGTGTATTTTATTTCAGGTGCTATTCCAATTGGCACTATAATCATTAAAAAAAAAACATTTGGGAATAATATAATATCTAAATCATAGTATAAGGAGTAAAAGTACATCTAAATCATCTCTGCAGAATAAACTAATTCAGAAAAACATTACAGTAGTTTATACCATAATTATTAAGAAATTTCTATCATCATGTTGATTTTAAGCTCTGGTTAAATAAGGAACATTTCACAGATTTTCTTGTTGGATAGAACTCCTGTTTGTAACAAGCATTGATTAAAGCTCCCTGCATTAGCTTTTAATGCCTGCATAAATTTGCTTGCTTAAAACATATTATAATGGACAGGAAGTACATACAATATAGTGTGTGATATATCTGAAAATAAAAATACACCAGCAGCAGTCATCAGGGTGGGGGATGATAAAAATAGAATTGGGGCAAAGTAAAATAAGCTTTCTCCAATGAGTAGAACATGCAGTACAATGGCACAGTGATAGTTTCATCATTTTGATGAAAGCAGTGGTTCCCGCAGACACCACCGATTGATAGTTTGTTCACTGTGGTGTTAGATTATAGACCAGAACAGATCAAAGTTAATCAGTCACACCAAGGTGCTCTGCCTATTGTCTATTGATTTCAACATCAAAATGCAGTGATGGTTCTCAATCAACAGCTTCATTTCAGTAGTATCTCTTTTACCAAATAATGAAATAAAATAAAGGAACTCTTCTCTTTCTATCAGTTAGAAGTGGAAGATCATGAAATCTTGATTTCTGAATACTGCTTTTTCAGCCAAACAATACTTAAAATAAATTCAAAGTCCTATTACATAGATATCTTGATACTTATTTTTCTAATTGCTTTATTTCAATGTTTGCATTTCTATGTAGATAACAAAAAATGCTTACTGTATTAGTATTGTTATTTCTGTTTATGTTAAAAAAATACATTTAAACTTAATTTAATTAATTTAAAAGCATAATGTTTGATATTTATTTAAAATATTTCACTTTACATTTTCTTCGTTTGTTTTGTAAAGTCTGATGACAGGTTTTTCTTTATTTATCTGATAATGAATTGTATTTAACTAAGAAATCCTTAATTCTAGAATGACATGTATAGAATTATATTGTTCCTTCTATTCTTCAAATTCTTCCTTAAAATCCTATTATTTTATTTTTTTGTATTTTAAGAAATTTCTTATAAGTTAATTGTTCTGTCAGGAAATTTCTCCTTAGTACTAGGTTGCGTCTCTCCTTGTTTAGTTTCCATATATTGCTTTTTATTCTGCTTTTAGGTTGACTCCCTCTGCTTTATGGTAACCCCTTAGATATTGGAACACTGCTATCATGTCACCCCTAGTCCTTCTCTTCATTAACAATCATTCTTTATATGTTTTAGCCTCCATTCCCTTAATCATCTTCGTTGCTCTTCTCTGTACTCTTTCCAGAGTCTCAACAGCTTTTTACATTGTGGCAACCAAAACTGGATGCAGTATTCCAGGTGTGGTCTTACCAAAGGCATTATGGAGTGATAATAACACTTCACGTGATCTTGATTCTATCTCTAGGTTAATGCAGCCTAGGACTATGTTGGCTTTTTTTGGCAGCTGCATCATATTGCTGGCTCAAATTTAAGTGATTGTCCACTAGGACTCCAAGATCCCTCTCACAATTTCTATTATCAATCCAGGTACCACCTATACTATACCTGTGCATTTGGTTTTTAAAGGTAAATAAAATATGCAATTTTGGTTTTGTTTTCATTTACAATACTATTTATCTTTCACTTTTCTTTCTGGCAAAAAAAGAAAGATTAAGCTTTATGCAGGGTTCAGGTTTGCCTGCTCTGTCATAAGAAATAAACATCTATTTTGAATTGCCCTGCTTAACCTCACTAAGGCTTCATCCAAATCTAATGTACTCAGAATTCTGTTTAATAGCACTGGCCTTTGTAGAATTTGGAAAAGGTTGTTTATACTTATGGTACACTGACTGTTCAATATTCTTGTATCTTTGCCCTTTGTCCTATTATCTGAACAGTAAGAGATTGACTACGGCAATTTTGAATTCCTAACAAAAAGTATATATTGATAAACATTAACTCTTTCATAGCCTATGTTTAAATAGCAGACATAAATAGCAGACATAAACTAATAGCACACATAAACAAGTACAACTAATACAAGCTAATGCAAGCAAAACATTCCAGAATGCACATTAAAATATCCTTTCCAATTTCAGATTTTCTAAAAAGCAAACTTAATGTATCTGCAGGTACAAAAATGGTGAATGCATCAATTCCACTCTTACTTTTTGAACATTTAGGGAAAACATGTACTCTAGTGGGCTACTTGGCTGGGAAACACCAAAAGTGACACTCTCAATGAGGTAATCTTTTCAATTTATCATCATTTCTTGTAAAAAGGCTTCTGTTAAAAGTAGAGCAGAATGATGAAAACAGAAGACCTGCACTGCTGAGTTTTTGTAGACCTTCAATTCAGAAAAAGAAACAATTGATCATTCCGCATGCTCAGGTTTCACTCTTAATACCTGTTATTATGCAGGTTCTTAGATTCACAGGTATTAAGTGTAGCTTTATTGTCTCCTTAGGAGCTTTGCGAAAATGAAGTTAGCATGATGTTTTTGTTCATTTTATGTAAGGTGTATTGATTTCCATTGGGTGAATGAAAGCATGATATGTGGGTTTACAAGAGAAATGTCTCTAACCAGCTATTTGTTCACTGTTGGACTGTATTACACATTTAGGTGTACAATTTTGAGCCAAAGGAGATAACTAAAATATCGTTGTACTTTCAAATAATTTAATTCTAACAGGAATTACCACAAAGCAATACATTCTTCTCATTTAAGAGATCAACTGTGTTTTTGCCATCCTATATCCATAAATAGATGAAATAAATTGTTACAGATCAATGAAAGGAGCTGCTAAAACTACCTAATAAAAGTAGGCCATTTTATGTAGCACAATTAAGCAGCAGACCAAATTCTAGGGTGAAGGATGGATTCTTCAATTTTTCAAGTAGAATTTAGATTGTCAGGTACACAATGATGCTATTTGGTAGTGTTTTATTACTATTCCTATGAACTTTTGTTATTGGGTGAATTATTAACAGGATTGTTTGGGACAAGAGTTCAAAGCATTAAGAAAACTTTATTAGGTATTATTAAAATCAAAGTTTGGTTAATGAAACAGACAGATTATAGTTTAATTAATTCTCACCTAAAGGTTTTTTTGCACTGCTGTCCATTTCACATTGTTTCAAAATATCAACATAGGTCTTCTTGCCCATATCTGTTCTAGTATACAAAGCTTTCTTTTAACAATGTTTTGAAAAGTGATTTTGTTGGAATCTATTTAGTTCAGACACCACACCGGGAACCAAGTTCTTTTAAAATGTATTTCAAATCTCATGCAAATCTCATGGAAATAGGAGGATCTTGACCTTCTTTGCTTCAGATGCAGTTGTTACCTTAATTGGGCATGAACAGAGTAAATAAATCTTCCCAGGGAAATAGTGCCATGGACAGGGATATTTGCACTATGCGTGCAGGGCCAGTTAAGCACTTGTCATTCATAGCTTTCATTTATAAGTCAGGACTATAGGTCTTCCTGACATATAAATGATATACTGTACCTTCCCCATTCTGTATATTGATAACTTACATTTTTAAAAAATACATTAGCTAACGTATAGTTATGTAGTAATTCACATTAAACTGGATTTCAGTTCTTTCAAATGTAATTGTCACATTAGCAGAATTTTCTGATATAACATTTCTAATTACATTCAAAATAACTGAGTTTTGTTTTCCAACTTATTTACACATTTTATATACAGCTGTAATGCTCTACAAAAATTGGTTAAAAACAAAGATTGCCTCTTTCTTTTTTCTTAAATAAATACTGGTGGCACAGTTACATTTCAATAGTTTTGTATGTTAATTTTATGTGTTAAATGCTTTTGGATTTCTATAGATATTGTTTAATTTACTGATTAATAAATTTAATCAATTAAAATTTTAATTAACTTATTATAATCAATTATTGATTAATTAATTATATAATTTGATGCAGCTTTTAAAGCAGAAGTTGGAAAATGTGTACTTATTGTACTTCAGGGCTTTTCAACCAGTGGCACACGTACCACCTGTGGCACTTTGGCATGTGGCAGGTGATATGCAACCATTCTAGAGAAGTAGAGCAGGGGAGGGGAATGAGCCAAAATGACCAAAGCCTGAGGGAGAGGCAACTGCAGCTGCAGGACTGTCAGGGCTGGCAGAAGCCACAGGAACACCAGCAGGGCTCCAGCTGATTGGCTCCCGCTGATTGGCACTTCTGGAAGCAGCATGAGCTGGAGGTGAACTGAAGAAAAAGGGGGGAGGAGAGGAGAGGCTTTGGTTTTGGCAGAAAAGGGGGGGAAGGACAACAGGAAAAGAGAAGAGGATGGAGAAGAAGTTGTGGAAGGAGAGCTCATCAGGCAGGGAGGAAAAAGAGACTGGGAAGAAGAAGCAGCTTTTGTTGGAAGAAAAGTTCCCCTAGTTCATTTTCTCCAGCCAGGACGATGCAATCAGTGCTGATGAAATAAAAAGCCAGGAGACAAGCATGTCGGAAAGGAGGTGGATTTATTTAGTTCTGGATAACCTGGCAGCTTTGATTGGGTTACCATAAGGATTTTTGTATAGATTTTACAGTGTTTTGTAATTCAGAAGCTCCTTTGTGTGCTTTGGTTATTGGAATATTTTAGTCTGTTTCACAAAGTCTAGCAATGAGTCCAAAATATTGACTTCTGTAGGTTTAATCCCTTTAAACAAATGTAATTAATTTTGCTTCTTTATCTTGAGTCTGTCTATGGCTTTTAGAAAGTTTTCTTTGAAGGTAAACAGGCTTAATTTAAGACTAAAGCTTTTAGCAATTGCCAGAGCCTTTCAGTCTCGAGTTGCAACATTGTAACACATGACACACCTGAGGCGACTTAAAGAAAAAAAATGGAGTTTATGTGTTTCTTTATTCTGGATGGCTTTTGTGAATCTTTCTTGCTTTACACTTGATTCCTGTGTCTTTAAGGGGGGGTCCATTCTTACTACACTGTGGAAGGAGAGCTCAGAAGGCAGGGAGGAAGAAGAAAAGAGGGAGAGAGGAAGAAGGGCCCACCAGCTAGCTCAGGGGTCTACAAACTTAGCAACTTTAAGACCTATGAACTTCAACTCCCAGAATTCCTCATCCAGCCATGATGGTTGAGGAATTCTGGGAGTTGAAGTCCACAAGTCTTAAAAGTGCCAAGTTTGAAGACCCCTGAGCTAGCTGGTAGTGGTGGATATTAATAAACATGGATAAATTCATCATACATTTGTCAGTGCAAAGGGAAAGTGATTCAGCAAAGGAACATCCAATGAAGAACTTAAAACTGGTATTTTTTTCCTTTTTTTCTACAGTTTGTAATATTTTATTACATTATAGAATAAAATACAAAAATACAAAAGAAAATAGTAGGACACAGTGGGGAGGAAGAAGAGGGGAAAGTGGCGGGAAGGAGGGAAAAAAACAGACTTCCTCTGTTGCAGTAGAAGGAAGCATTAACATTGAATCTCAACTTTTTATTTTTCCATAATATTATAAACTAGCCATTTCTATAACAACAAATTAATCTAATCAGTAAAACCCAAAATCCCCCCCCCTTTTTTTTAGCCATCAAGTTTTCAACACCTTGCTAAGCACTGGTGGTACTTAAATATTGTCATGTCCTAAACGTGAAACAATCTGTGAAAAGGTTGGAAAGCCCTGCTATACTTAACAAAACTTTTTTAAAAGATAAAAGAGATTGATTTTGCAAATAGAAATGATAAAGAACCACCGTTGCCTCTAAAATTAAAGTTTTTCTTTTATAACATTCTTTTTCCACACAAACCTTTCCTCTGATGTAGACTTGGAATGTCTAATGGTTTGGGAGAGTGAGGAGAACATAATATTTTTAAAAAATATACAGAAGAACATGCTGTCCCACTTAGTTATTTATCAAGTAGTTCATACAATCTTTATCTGAGGCTATTTCCAAATTTCTGCAATAAATGTGGCAAGGTCAAAGAAAGAATTCCTTTTCAAATGGCAATATTTGTAGAATGCTCCTCCCATTTAAGTTTTTGTTAAAGTGCACTTTTAGATTCTTCTTATTTTCCCTGGCTTTTTAAATTATTTTAAAATTATTTAGAAAATAAATCAATATAAAATATTATTTAATCATAATGGAGAAGATTTATAGTATAAGACAACTATAAAATGATGTATCCATCTGTATCACAAGAAACAAACTATATTTTCAAACAAAGACAAACTGGGTCACAATTACTAATCAGTGAATGTATAGTGAGAATCCCCAGTTACTCATATAATTTTCTAATCTATCTTTTTAAAAAAGAGACATTTTAATGCACTATAAAATTAACTAGCTTCTATTGACTTTAGCAGAATGTGGAATGCACTATTATCTGTTGATGAGTGAGGAAGAGATGGTATGGATTCTTATTTTAATGGTTCTTTGATCAAATTTAATTCACTAGTGTTTGCTTCTTTTTGGATATACTTCAGTGAAACTTTGATAAGAATATTTAGTTAGATGGCATGATTTGGTTGTTTTGATGATATAAAGGCAATTCTCAATGGGTAAAGGTACTATAAAAATACATTTCAGACATTAATAGCACTATATCCAGAGGCATTTTCCTGCAGGTAAGGTAGAGAAAATGAGAAACTAGGAACCCAAAGGGAACTAGCAACAAATTAATACCTGAGATCTTTAAAACTGCAACAATCTTGTGAGCCTATTGTAACTGACAAAAATACTGCATCTTAATTAGTGCTCTACTGTTTTAATTGCACTTTTAAACTTAATGAACTATTAATATAACTGAGTATTTTAAAATAAGTTATGCCTTTTTATTAAAATAATAGAATAATAACATTGTTATGACATTGTTATGTATTTTGTGAGACATACAATACATGTTTATTATTTAGAAACAAGTAGCTTTGAATTTGTTTTTTATTATTTCAATTATATTTTCCTAATTCCTCAGCATATCCTCTTTTCTTGCTATCAACGCTTGATCGTAAGATTATTATTTTTTTTTTGCTGAATGGTAACATTGGTAAAAAATACAATCATTTATAGTATGTAATTCCTTTTATTTATTTATTTTATTTATTTCCAGTTTTATAATTCATCATTCTCAAAAGATTCTAGATCAGGGATCTTCAAACTTGACCCTTTTATGACTTGTGGACTTCAACTCCCAGAATTCTTCAGCTATTCATGCTGGCTAAGGAATTCTGGGAGTTGAAGTCCACAAGTCATAAAAGGGCCAAGTTTGAAGACCCCTGCTCTAGATGATGAAAACAAATTAAAATTCTAAATATAAAAATAAAATATTATAAAAATTATATTATACAAAATTATAAACAAACAATAGTAACAATAAATCAACTCTCCCAGAAATAATTGGTAAATTCAATCCAAGGGTTGAAAGCTAAGTGAAATAAAAGTGTATTTAAATAATTTCTAAAAACCATTAGTGACCTGAGGGGAGATAGCTGCTATAGAGAAGGTCTGCTGTCTTGTCCACATGATGGACAAATATATGAAAGAAATATTACATTTATTTCATCACTTTTAAAAAATATCAATGCATGTGTGTGTTTGTGTGTGTGTATCCTCAGTGTATTTTCAGCAAGCTATTCCCTATAATATATTATTTATATTAATAAATATAAAATATCTGTAATATTTGTTGTTTACAAATAGCAAGGAAAGGAAATGCCTTATCTTGTGGTTGAATTTTAAACCAATAGATGTCTCCAGTATATTTTCACTAACTATAATTAATACAATTGTAAACCTATCAAAGACTCTACAGCTTTCCTTCAACATCACCTCAGATTTTAAATAAACATGACAACAATTTAATAATAAATAATTGATACATAATTAATGTTTATTAAATCAGTTTTGGATTTACTGGCCTGTGTAATACCTGTGTAATCTTTTGAATATAAATACCGTACTCTCTGGCGTATAAGATGACTTTCGCAAGCTTTAAAATTGGTGCCGAAGATGGGGGTCATCTTATACACTGAGTTGTCTTATATGCCGGAAATAACGGTAGTGTTGTGGTTCCGGCTAATGAAACATTTCAAAGAACTTCCAGGCATTTATTTTCCTAAAAGTCTTTTATTATTACAAAATGTCGGCACAGGCACAACGGAGGGATGCTAAGATCTAAGTTCTCTTCCTCTGAGCAGTTAAATTATTAGCATGTTCCCTCCCTAAATTAGCCATCATATCTCACATTATGCAATTAGTGTGAAGGTCAAATGTTTTCTTCCTCTTTCTTTCTCGGGCTTTACCCCCAATGCCCCTTCTGCTCTTTATTAACCCCATATTTACCAAACAATTCTGCATATTGTCAAAAGCAAGAATATACAATATTTGCAGCATTGAAAGGTAGTTTCTGGCATATAAGATGACTTTCTAGGCATGCAACTCGGCGCTGAAGACAGGGGTCTTCTTATACGCCAGGTTGCCTTATACGCCGGAATATACGGTATCTACTGCATAGATACTTAGAAAGCATTGAACAAGTACAGCTAAAACCAGAATGGACAGAAAAGGTAGTTGTGTATGGCAAGCAGTAAATATGGTTAGACTGGCTTCATGTAGCTCACGAGTGTCAAACTCACCACATCACGTGATGTGTCGTGATCTATCGTGACTTCTTTTGGCATTGCCAGAGCTGGGATGGGTGTGCCTCCACATGATGCAACTGGCCCATGGGCCGGCAGTTTGACACCCCTGATGTAGATGTTAAACAAGGGAGGAGAGACACATACAGCTGGTCCAAAAGATGGTATCAATGGTATCAAAGGTCACAGAGAGGTCGATGGTACTGAAGGCTGCAGAGAGATCAAGGAATGAGAGAATGGTTGTGCTGCCCCCAGAGTTGTGCTTCTTTGAAACTCCAGTTGTGCTTCTCTGTTATAAGATCTGTCTAAAGAGTAGGAATGCTCTTCATATGCAAGTAAAGTTGGATCTGACGCTACATAGAATCCTTTTATGAAAGGTACAGTAAGTGCATGTACTTTGCTGTTTGCCACTGTATTTATGTAAATGTGTAATGTTGTTGTGGTTCCTAGTGTTTCTCCTCTTGTTATACTACACTTCACAGTTTTTATAACAAAGCAATCAATACATGATGCAATGGGAATTTTGACTAGGTAGTCACAGAGCTTGATGCTAATTAGAGCTAAGGGTGAGTCACTGATTTTAGGGACCTAGGTTTCTCTGCTTCTAATCTATCTCTTTAACAACGATGGCAGTATTTATCAATCTCAATAAGTTTAAAATGTGTGGAATTTAACCCCCAGAATTCCTCAGCCAGTATGCTGTCCACACTTCTTCAAGTTGCTGAGTTTAATCAAAATTGCCTTACAGCATTGTGACTCCACATTTAAATAGGTAATATCAGTATTAAGTTCCTTTATTCCTCCTCTGGTTTGGCTTCAGTGTTGAAATTAAAAAGTCATACAAAGTCATTCTTATAGGTTTCAAGATCTGTTGGTGTTTGCTTTTAAAATCTGCCCATCTTTAATGGAATGGAATATCATGATCTGCTGCAATCTAATAATGGCACAACAACAACAACAACAACGATGATGATGATGATAATGATGATAATGATAATAATAATAATATAAAGCTTTTTAAAGGCTAATCAATTTATTATTTCTTTTCCAAAACCAACATTTGTGCCAAAGCATTCTAAAAAAGCTGGGTTCACATTCATAATTTAAGGAAATCAGTTCTTGATTCATATTATTATTACAATTGATATTTAGATTCTAAGGCCACCTTCAGACAGTTTTCATTGAAAACAAAATGCATGCAAGATACAGCAGCTTTCTGCAGGGAAGATTCTTTAGAAAAGCCATATCAGCAAGTCTTGCAAACCAGCCAGAATCCTTCAAAGGCTCCCCACCCTGTTTCCCATTTTCAAATCCCCTATAGTACACTATTTCATTTCCAGACTCTTTGTCATACTCCCTTCTTGTCTTTGCCTTGATCGTTATAATTCTAGCCAGCAGCAAGTGCTGATCACAAAGCCAACAAGCCTGCCAAGACTTAATCTTCAAAAGGCCTGGAATTACTCCTGAGGAATTTGATGTTTTCCCCCAACACAATGTGATAATCATAATTAAGAAGATCCATCTCTACTTTATCTCTACAATTTAGAACTAGATTTATTACAAACCCTGTCTAACTAAGCAATCTTCCTCAAAATTTTAAAAATAACTATTACTGGTTGGCAGAACTTCAGATCCTAAAAAGCATAAATTATCAAAGCAGGGCTTCTGAGAATCATTACTCATTGTGGTAATACAATTTTTTGCTAATCAGGATATGGCTTGCTGCATTTCCCCAAATTATAGGCACAGTGCTACTCTTTTCATCAATTGGTGGAGAGTAGGATGGTTGCGGATGTCCAGGACACCACATAAAATTGTGTAATGGCAGACAAATGCATCGGTAATTTGAGATTGGTAGCAGGTTAGGAATATATCTGTATCATTGCATGTATCTCTCTCAATATTTGTTCCTTGATTCTAATCATATGAACAGCTGTGGAACAAATATATCGATAAATATCTTTAGTTCACTTCTTTCCATTTAACAAAATGTTAAATATTATAATATTAATAGAGATATTTTGCAAACTGTTTCAGTACAAGAGTGTATTCATGTGTCAACATTCAGATATAGCTACAAATTGTTGCATGCTTCATTAAGCAGAAGAAACAGAGAATCAAAAATATATTCATTGAAAATGATTTGAGTCTGTATGTATATTATAAAATGAACTTGTATTAATAATACCTAGTATTAAAATCAAGCTGCCAAGTATGTAGTCTGTAGTTAATCTAGTTACTTCTTTGGTTCTTCTGCTATGCATGCCCATCCACCATGATTTTTGAAAAGAAGATTGTTCCACTTAGATCAGTTTGAACATAATTCCCCTTTTTGTACAAGGCTGAAGAAAGTAGGAACTAACTTTTTTTCCTCCCTACCACCTAATTGTCATGCAACATCAACAGTCCTCCTCTTTCCTTTTCCTTTTTTCCTTTTTACCTTTAGTTTCCTTTCCAAACTTATCTTCATTTTGATCTACAGTTGTTAGCTAGCTTCTAATATCTCTTTTGCAATTACTTTCAACTTCCATTTCCTGTACAAGTCTCTTTTGGTCAACAGAAAGCCCATTTACCATGGTTCTTCTGGGTAGGCTGGGAGCAGGGAGCAGAGTTTTACATTGGTTCACCTCATTTATCTTGGACTAATCCCAAACAGTGTTGATAGGAAGTGAGAGATCCAGTCTATTGCCTCTACTGTCTGTGGTGCCACAGGGCTCAGTAATCCGTCTGCTCCTTTTCAGCATCTACATAAAGTTTCTGGATGAGATCATCCATTGTTATGGAATGAGATATCATCAGTATACAAGTGATACCCAGATGAACATCTTCCTTCTGAGAGAAGTAAGTGATTCTATGAATGTCCTTTCATTCTGGTTGGAGGCTATGGGGATCTGGATGTAGAACAGGCTTCAACTAAGCCTTGGTAGGATGGAGTGGCTAGGGATATGAGATCTTACCATCATTAGTCTTGGATGGGATTACCCTGCACTAAGCAGACATAATCTGGGGGTCTTTTTGACTCATGTCTCCTGCTTGAAATGGTAGTTGTGGCTAGGAGGGCCTTTGTTCAACTTCAATTTGTGTATCAGTTGTCCCTCTTCCTGGATTGAAAAGCTCTCCTTTCAAATTACTCATGCTCTGGTCATCTCCAAATGGACTACTGCAATGCAATCTACATGGGGCTACCGTTGAATAGTATGCAGCTGCAAGTGGTGCAGGTTACAGCAGCACAAGTAGTTCTGGGCAACCCTAAATTGCACAAGTAATCCTTCTGCTATGCAAGCTACATTAGGTGCCAGTTTGTTTCCGGCTCCAATTCAAAGTGTTGGTTATCACTTTTAATGCTCTTCATGGCTTTGGACCAGGTTATTAGGCTGTCTTGTCCCAGTTATATTAACCTATCACAACTGGTCAAGCAGGGAGGGCATATTATGAATCCCGTCAGTTAAGGAACTTTGATTGGTGGGATCTACGAAAAGGGTCTTTTCTGCTATTGCCCCACCCTTTGGAACATCTTACCCCTAGATATAAAGCAACCTTCCTTTCTTCTGATTAGGATTAGGGTTAAGGCCTGGCTCTGCCAACTAGCATGGGGGGTCTAAGAATGTTATGCAATCTTGGGCATGGCTGGTAGCATGAAGGCACTCACTCTGCCTTGTTAATTTTTAGCCTAGTGAATTTTTAAACTTTGA
This sequence comes from Crotalus tigris, assembly GCF_016545835.1. Classification (NCBI taxonomy): domain Eukaryota; kingdom Metazoa; phylum Chordata; class Lepidosauria; order Squamata; family Viperidae; genus Crotalus; species Crotalus tigris. The sequence goes on along the minus strand of NW_024096756.1, from coordinate 831,042 downwards.
CTTTTTTACCTTTAACTTGTAAATTTTAACCTTGTTTTATTTTTGTTTTTAATTGTTCTTTAAATAGTGTTTTTATATTATTTCATTATTTATTTATAAACAGCTGAGAGTCACTTAAATAAGTTCAGCAGTGTAGAAATTTTATGAATAAATAATAAATAGTGGCATATTTATTATAAAATAAACATTACAAGAGTACAGATAACCCAAACTGCTCTCACCCAGCCGGTTCACACCAGTTCAGCAGAACCGGTAGCTAATTTTTTGTTGCCCAGGCCCAGAACGGACTTCTGGAAGTGGCATCCACACAGAGAACCGGTTGTTCACATATTTGAATCTGACCACTGCTCTCACCTAAGTTTCTACTTCCTTTGGCAGAATTAACTCAGGACCGAACTTGGCAAGAAAATCATGCTGCATTTAATTATATATCAGCTCCATTCATAAACATAAAGAAAGAGGGAAGGAATCTAACTTTAGTATAAAAATGATGCATGGACCTAGAAAGTGATTTTCGTTATATTTTTGTGATTTATAATTTAGATCATTTCCTCCACATCTACCCCAGAGTAACTAGAAAGGAGAAAAGAGTTTATAAACCTTTTTGAAATTCAAAGGAATATGGAAAAGAAAATGAATTGTCCACCCTACTTTAACTTTTTGGGTCCTCTTTCTGCTATCATCAAGTCAAATTGGATAAATATAATCTGAATTATCCAGATTTTCAGAAATGTATATGTAAAATATCCAGACTAGTTGAGAATATTTTTTCCTTGTGATTCTATTGAGAATTTTAAAAATAATTTAAAATTTCTGATAAAATATTCAGTGCTGCAAAAATGGATATGCTTTATGCTAACTCGATGTTATTTCCATCAATATATGTATGATTCTGTATATGACTACGGATTACATAACGTAGGAAAAAAACAATAAGAACAATCTTATAAATTTATAAACCAAATAGATATAATTTTTATTTTATTATTTTAATTTTATCTATTTTCTACATGAATATGGTGGATACCTATTGTGGTACTTTCCTCACTTTCTATTTGATTTAGTAAGCATATTCAGTGCTGTAAATGTATAGACTTCTTTATTCATAAATTGCATCACAAACCTTTTTATTTTATTTTATTGATGAAAAGTCTTTCCAGCAGATATCAGACTTTCTATTTCTCCCTCGATAATGCAGTTGCAGATTGAAAAAAATAATATACACCCTCTAACCTTAAACCTGTTACAGATATTTTGAAGACCAAACCATCCCATAGAACATGGTACGAGGTGACTCGGTTTAATACATATGTATGTATGTATATATGTATAAAATTAAATAAATTTTCAACACAACAAAAACAATTTTGAATTGAAGAGAAAAAGAAGAAAAAAATAAAAAGGAAGTAAAAAAAACAATGAACCCCCCCCCCCAGAAAAACATAAGAAAAACATAACAATAAAGCGGTTTCCAAACTTCTTAACAGTAGTTAAAAGTACATTTATACTTTATCCTCTCTCTTTACTTCATAATTTCCTTTTTTCCATAATCTATACTTTATAATTATCAGATTTATAAACAACCATTTATTTTTTTCCCTTTTTAAAGCAGAAAATCTATAAAAGGTTTTCAGTCACTAATAAATATAGTTGGCTTTCCCTAATCCCAACAAATTTAAAAAGGGGAAAAGATTGATCCTGTCAATTATAGACCAATTAGCCTCCTTAAGGCAATCAGTTAATTCCATGCAAGAGAATGGAAATTTCAGGATTGGTGAAGAAAGGATACAATATAATATAAATATAATGACATAGGGGATTGCTTATTATTTTAGAAAAACAAGGGGAAATGCTCATTTTATTTAGAAAGATAAACTAATTTGTCTTGTTATTTCTTTGGGTGATTTTTAAATATTAAACTTAGCATTTTTTCTGGATGAGAAAAAAACATGTTAATTTGCCTCAATATTTATTTTATCCCTATACTTGTGTTTATATGTATGTTCTTGATTTATATGTATGTTTTTGGAAGTTACATATTGGATACATATGCATTTCATACAAAGTTCAGTCATTCAGACCACTAGATACTGAACTGAAACTGTATTGCACAGATAAATTTAACCTTAGTAAACCTTGACATTTGTTAAATTTGACCTACACAAATTGCTAATAAATAGGTACTAAATTAAATGTTCCATTTTTTTAATCAAAAGGAGAACTTAAAGGTTGCTTTTATATCCTGTGTATTTTAAATGGAAAGAAAAAGCAAAGAAGATCAGAACATCATTCAATAGCAACAGAGCAGGCAAATGCTATTTCATGGATCTCGTAAAGCCCTGTAGTAAATTTTAACTAAAGATACCCCAGAGGAGGTGAATACTGTATTGCAATAATCTACTGGAGACATTGTTGATAGTTTAATGTTAGAAGGGGAAAATCAACTGACAAGATATGTGTAATATTGATTCTTTGAAACCGCTTAGAATGGCTGTGTTCTAACTACCTAGTGGAATTTTATGAACTCGGAAGGCAAAAGCTTCAGTAATACAGGTAGAAGCATAAAGTAGGAGTGCATTTAATTTGATGCAATTCATTGAGATATTGATTTGGGAGTTTGATGATTTATTCATATAACATGAAGCACAGTCAGATGCCTGAGTAATGATGACACTGTTACTGACATGGAAAATATATCATTGTAAATCTTGTAAGAAACTGAAATGTTGTAAATCTAGGAAGACAGGTAGTGGCTGTAGTTGGAGAAAGCTAGGAATTATCAATTGGGAAAGAGAATGTGGCTGAGTGTGAAAGCTGCACATAATTCCAACATGTAAAAAATAAGTGTACAGAAGAGCTTTCAGATTTCTGAAGAGTCTGATAATGTCAATATTCATAACACTCTTTTAATGTAATAACTGAGAATTCTTTGGCACATTTTCATATCATATTGATTCCTTAGTTAGATTTTTATCCTCGTTTTTCTCTAGGAGCATACTTTCTTCAGTTTCCATACATACCAAGTTAAAAAAGAAAGCAAGAAAACTTGAAGGTGAATGATCAATAGTTCCATAGAATTATGGAACCTAAAATCTCTTTCATTGATACTGTGTTTGGATTTCTGAATAGAAGATGTAAAATCAACCTAGAATGTATTCCCCCCTGTGATTTTGTTTGTACTATTTTAATATTTCTTGATATTATTCTTGTTACTGGAACTGTTACATAATGAAATAATAGTTTTATTACATTTTGTTTAAATTGTTATATTGATTGTTATTTGACATTATAATGCACTGATCCCAAGATTGGGGAATGGCAAAAAAATTCAGAATATCCACAAAGAGAATATCCCATTCAAAATATGACTTGGAGTTGGTGATGATTAGATACAGTAGGTCAGATTCAAAAATAATCCGACAAATATAATTCCCAAAATTATTACAGTATTTTGACTTTATCTATAATCCAACTCCAACCAAGAATGCAGTAACAAGACAGTGGTGTTGGACAGGCCTCTCAGCAATTTAAAAGAACTTGATTGATAATGTTAGCTTTACATTATTAGCTAGCTTGAGTTTAATTTAAAAGAGAAAGGTGAGATACAAATGTGTATCACCTTTGTAGGTTGAGTTGTCTTTTTGATCTCCCAGAAATTTGCACAGATGTAGTAAGTTACAGAATTTCAAAATTTGTGGTAACATTATTTTTTTAATGGCAAATAGATGTGAGTTTATGTTTTTACAAGAGGCAAGAAAATATCCATTTGCTATGTTTATTCATTCCTTAGACTGATGGGTAGAGACAGTATGTCAGTTTTATATAGCAACTGCTTTAATGATGTGAAGAAAATTGCTTTGTACATGTTCCTTGTATTATAAGGTACCTGTTTGAAAGGATTTGTGCTGTTGTATTAAATATAAAAGTTATACATTTGTGTCTGTACCTGCACCTGTAAATCATTGACTTGACTGGACTTTAATCAAATCTTGGGAAAACTTGAAACTTAAGAAAAAGAAAGAACAACACTATAGTGAAGAATTGAATGATACGGATGCAGTACAGGCATTATCAGAAGCAGAACTGAAGCATTCAACCCTTTAGAATAGGGGTCTTCAAACTTGGCCCTTTTATGACTTGTGCGTGCCTGGCTGAGGAATTCTGGGAGTTGAAGTCCAGAAGTCATAAAAGGTCCAAGTTTGAAGACCCCTCCTTTAGAATGAGATAAGTATTTAATATATCAATATTATGATTTATTTCAATTTTTTAAAAAAGAATAAGCCATTATTAAACCAGTATTTGGTCCTAAATACTGTTTTGCAATCCTGTGAACTACAAAAAAAACAACTGAAAATTCAGTTTTCTGCTTGATTCAACAGCTGAATTCATAATTTACGATGTATTGATATTAACATAATTTCCAGTATCATCCACAATGTACAAATAAAAGATTGTTCGTGTTATCTTTTCAGATGTATGTGAGGAAAGTTTCAGGAAAACATTTTAAGAATGTATATGAGATAAAATATGTCAAGTAGACTGCTGGATGATCATAGTTGCACCCATAATACATTATAATTTCCCCTAGCCAGTCCATAGGGAAGGAGAAGGAGAAGGAGAAGGAGAAGGAGAAAGAGAAGGAGAAGGAGAAGAAGGAGAAGGAGAAGGAGAAGGAGAAGAAAGGTGAGGAGGAGGACGAGGAGAAGGATGAGGAGAAGGAGGTGTAGGAAAAGAAAAATTTCAGCACTTTCAACTAATTTTATTTCTATCCAATTAAAAAAAATACTGAATTCCTGCTTGCAAAAGAAGAGCAATAAGAAACAATAACAAATAAGTACTTTTATAGAAGTTGCAAAGGTGCTTTTCAAAAGGCAACTGGACTTTTTTGGTTTTTATCCTTGCAAAGGTTTCACTTCTCATCCAAGAACTGAATGAGTTGAACTTAACTGAAGATTCTTGGATAGGAAGCTAAATGTTTTCAAGGAAAAAATAAAAAAAAGTTTATTTACATAATAGCAGTATTCCAGTATTTGAGGACCTGCCACAAAGAAGAGGAGGTTAATTTAGTTTCCAAAGCATCAGAAGGCAAGACAAGGAACAATGGATGGAAACTAATCAAAGAGAGAAGCAACCTGGAATTAAGGAAAACTTCCGAACAGTGAGAACAATTAACCAGTGGAATAGTTTGTCTTCAGAAGCTGTGGGTGCTTCATCACTGGAGGTTTTTAAGAAAAGACTAGACATCCATTTGTCTTAAAGGGTCTCTTGCTTGAGCAGGGGAAGTTGAACTAGAAGACCTCCAAGGTCCTTTCCAGCTCTATTTTGATTGATTGAGGTTTTCAAGAAAAACAAACAAACAAGAAAGTCCAGTTGCCTTTTGAAAAGCACCTTGGGAACAATCATGATCTGGATGAATGAGAATCTCCAAAGACACTTCTATAGAAATTATGAAGTGTGGAGAAATAAATCCTAAAGCTCTGATTAACTGACAGATTTTGGGTGCTATAGGAGGAAAATCAGATTGACTTATCTAGGTAAATAGAGGCACCTTTCTTGTTAAGAAGACCATGCTTTTCCCAAGGAACAGCAGTGATAGAAATGTCAGTTGTTCCATTTTTCTATTTTAATAAGTAGTTAAACATTATTAGGTGTGTGCCCTAAATTTAGAATGAAAGACCTTTTTTTGTCTATTTATATATTTTATTATAATTTCCTTATTAGGTCCTTAGTTATATGATTACAGAAGAATTTATTTTTTGGAAATTATCTTATAAAACAACAAAAACATCAGCATGGGTTACCTCATGCCGATATATGATGTGTGATCAATAACTTGCCCAAATCATCCAGTTATGCGATTATTTCCAGTATCACTTTATGCTGGATGTGTTACCTTAAGGGAAAATTGCATGAAACATAGTAATAATAATAATAAAGTTGGTAGGGACCTTGGAGGTGATCGAGTCCAACCCCCTGCTCAGGCAGGAACCGTACACCATTTCAGACAAATAGCTGTTCAGTCTCTTCTTAAAAACCGCTTCTGGAGGCAAATTGTTCTATTGGTTAATTGTTCTAACTGTCAGGAAGTTTCTCCTTAGTTCTAAGTTGCTTCTCTCCTTGATCAGTTTCCATCCGTTGCTTCTCATCCTGATTTCAGGCGCCTTGGAGAATAGCTTGGCTCCCTCTTCTTTGTGGCAGCCCCTGAGATACTGGAACACTGCTATCATGTCCCCCCTCGTCCTTCTCTTCGTTAAACTAGACATACCCAATTTCAGCAACCATTCCTTATATGTTTTAGCCTCCAGTCCCCTAATCATCTTTGTTGTTCTTCTCTGAACTCTTTCTAGAGTCTCAGCATCTTTTTTACATTGTGGTGACCAAAACTGGATGCAGTATTCCAAGTGTGGCCTTACCAAGGCATTGTAAAGTGGTATAAATACTTCACATGATCTTGATTCTATCCCTCTGTTAATGCAGCCTAGCACTGTGTTGGCTTTTTTGGCAGCTGCAGCACACTGCTGGCTCATATTTAAATGATTGTCCACTAGGACTCCGAGATCCCTCTCACAGTTACTACTATTGAGCAAGGTACCCGCTATATTATACCTGTGCATTTGGTTTTTCTTCCCTAAATGGAGAACCTTACTTTTTTCACCATTTAATTTCATTTTGTTAGATAGCGCCCAATGTTCAAGTCTATCCAGATCCTCCTGTATCTTAAGCCTGTCTTCTGGAGTGTTGGCTATTCCTGCCAGCTTGATGTTGTCTGCAAATTTGATGAGTTCCCCATCTATCCCCTGGTCCAAATCGTTGATGAAGATGTTGAAGAGCACTGGGCCCAGAACAGAGCCCTGGGGCACCCCACTATGTAGATGCAGTTCCATTGAGGACCACATGCTGAGTATGGCCAGTCAGCCAGCTATGAATCCATCTGGTGGTGATGCTATCTAACCCACATTTTTCTATCTTATCGAGTAGTAGGTTGTGATCTACTTTATCAAATGCTTTACTGAAGTCAAAGTAAATTATATCCACAGCATTCCTCTGATCCACTAATTTTGTCACTTGGTCAAAGAATGAAATAAGATTTTTCTGGCATGATCTGTTTTTGACAAACCCATGTTGGCTTTTAGTGATGACTTTGTTTGCCTCTAGGTGTTCGCTGATTCGTTGTTTGATTATCTTTTCCAGAATCTTCCCAGGTATTGAAGCCAGGCTAATAGGTCTGTAATTTCCTGGATCCATTTTTTTTCCTTTTTTGAAGATGGGAACTACATCAGCTCTTTTCCAGTCCTCTGGTAGTTCCCCAGTGCTCCAAGATCTTTGAAAAATATAGTTCAGTGGTTCTGAGATCACATCTGCCAGTTCCTTGAGAATCTTGGGGTGTAATCCATCTGGTCCTGGTGATTTGAACTCATCTAGGCTGAACAGGTGATCACTTATCATTTTCTTGCCTATCTTAACTTGTGTTTCTATACTGTTTTTTATGGCACTATTTTTGATAGGTTGGTCTGTTTTTTCCCTTTGTGTAAAGACAGATGCAAAAAATGAGTAAATGTTCTTCTCTTGAAGTACCCTTAAACATCAGTCCCAACTTCTAGCCTGAAATCGTTCAGCCTAGAAAAAGCACTTGCTTGCTGATTGTATAAACTACCCTTGTTTCTAAGCATGAAGTGAAGAAATGATGACCTTAGAGAGCATATGATATTTAAAGCAGAGTGTGATGGGCATTGGAAATAGTGAAATATTCCTCATGTTTTCAGCATAGCGGAAAAAGGAAAGGTGACTCCAACAAAATCATTCTGTGTTCAGCAATTCAGAAATGAAGATAGATAACCAACCAGCCAGCCAGATACTGGATTCTAATTACAACATTTTTTGTGTGCTCTGTTTAATATGCTGATTACAAATATTTCCTACCTGCTGGATATGACAAATATCAATTGAGATTGTATTACTTTTGAGTAATTCTTAATGATTTCTGTACCTAATTGATAACCACCAATGAAAGAGATTCAATGAATTCTACTTTTAGAACCTTTTCAAAGTAGCTATTCCACTGGTTATGGACAACTACTGTATGCATAAATATAAGCAGCAATACAAATATATCCTTCATTAAAATAGGTCACTCTTTAATTGTACATCATTACTCACAGCAATAGTTTGTGTCCTCTAGCCTGTTGCTATTATTCACCACATTTATTTATTACTGAGCTATTATGAATGTATAATTTATAAGTGAGGTATCATTGCTTACCTAAGTTGTGCGCTACCAAAATCTAAGTTATAGCCATCATCTTTACATTTTTGATACCTATGGAAGCCCCAGGAGGTTGACCAATTGCTCTCAATGAATTGATCAGTTTCACTGATGGTGCTCAATCAGAAGTGGCTGTTAGCAAATTAAAATAACTGCCTTGCTGATTAGAATCAGAAGTTTCATATTCTTTGCAGAGATGATTTGTGTTTTCTGGGAACCCAACCACTGGTATTTGTGTTTTCTGGAAACCCAACCACTGTGGTTTAATGTGTTGTGTGGACCTGCCATATTGGTTTTTTTTTTTTTTTTTGGTTAACCATGATTAAATTTAATTAAGTGTAATGTGAACCACTCAATGGAATAGAGCAGAAAACCCAATAAAGTATTATTTGCTGTCTTGCATAATCTGTGGATTAAAATATTTCACAATTAAGAAAAAAATCTCTATATATTATAAATGTAAATGTTATGTTCTGGAAGCATATAAGACTAATTTAGCTTTTCCTTTGAAGAACATCCCATTAAAATAATGATATTTTGTACATCATCAGTCTGATGCCTTTCCAGTTTCTAATCAATTTTCTATTAACTTCAAGGCAGGCAAAATATGTACCATCCTTAGAGATAAACTAGTTACACTAAATACAGTGCAACAGCAACACATTATGAAAATAAATTTCTGAAACATAAATTACAGGATGTTAATAATTTCTCATGGGATCACATAATTACATTAGTCAAAGGCAAAATGGATTATTCCCTTTTGCAATAGCATGTTCGGAGAAGAGAAATAGTTTTTCATCTCACTTTTGTTTCTTTTTCTTTCTTTCTCCTTATGATTTAGCAAGTATATATTTAAAATAGTCCAGCAACCTTTTCTTTTTTCCACCTAAAATATGATGAATATCATCTGCAATAAATGTATAAATCATACATGCTCAGGCAACATATGCATGAAAATGACTTGGTTTATTTTTAAAGTAATAAATAATCTCTAGCATTTGGAAATACATGTGAAGAAATCGAGTTGTTTTTTTTTTCATTTTCCCTGTGTGTTCAAGAAGACTAACAAGGCAAAAAGAATAGCGGTATGCAGTTAGCTGTTTTCTCCTCACAGAGATTTTTTTTTAACATAGCCTTTTATAGTGATCTATATGTATCTGGTCATTTGGTTTCTCAGTTTTGTTATCCTTGGTTCATTTCACTTGGTTTATTTCACTTGGTTTATTTCAAAGCTTGCAACTTTAGTTCGATAAAAATGAACATAGAATTGCTTGGTCATTTTTATGCACATTTCTCCTAAAATATGATATATGTTATGATATAAATTATATATCTATATCTATATGCAAGTTATATATCTATATATATTTCCTTTTAATATTTATTTCCTCCTAGTTATCATAATCTTCTGCAGTGCTATGCTGGGCAGAGATGCCTATGTAACATACTGTCAATGATCTTCATATTTCATCTGTTATATCATGTAGATGCCACAAAAATCTTCCCCCTTTTTTGTTCTCTTTCTTTCTGATGGAGTCTACAGCATAGTATCTTCCCTGCCTGACCAAGCAGGATAGGTCAATATAATGGGATGAAGACAGTTTCATAGGTAGCATGGCCATATGCCATGCATGGCTTTTATATATTACAACTAACACCTTGAATTGTACCCAGAAGCAAACTGGCACCCAATACAGTTCACAGAGTAAAAATGTTACATGTGCCATTGTTTGGGTACCAAGAATTACTTATGAAGCTACATTCTGCATCAACTGAAGCTTGTGTGTTTTTTCCCATACCAGCTACTTTATTGTTCTATCCCTATTTCACAAGAATCTCCCCAGACTGGCAGCTTTCACCTGGGTAATACTAGATAAGATTGAAAGGCATTTGGGGAGGGAGGTCATGTTTCCACAATGAGTCCAGGCTAATTCCTCACTTCAGCCCTCTTCCTGACTGGGACAGTTGCTGCCCAACATTTTTTCAAGCTTATCCCCATGAAGAAAGCATTGCAATAGTCCAGATAGGAAATGAAAAGAGCATGACTGACCAAATAAAGAGGCTCCCCAGGAAAGACTGTAAGTGGCACACAACACAAAGTTGAGCAAAGGCCCTCTTAGCCATGGCTGTCTCCTGGTCTTTGACCAGGAGTGATAAATCCATGAAGACACCAAGGTTATGCATTGGATCTTTCTGAGGTAGTGCTACCTCATTCAAAACCAAAGATGATAAACTCCTGAATACAGAGGGGCCCACAGACAGCAACTCCATTTTACCAAGGTTCAGCTGAAGTGTGTTTTTTCCCATCCAGGCCCACACAGCTCCCAGGCACCACAAAAGAACTTCTACAACATCACGCTTCATCTGGGAAAGACATATATAATTGGGTATCATTTGGTGATACATCATCCCATAGTGATGGATGATTTCACCCAGTGGCTTCATGCAGATGTTAAAAAGGAACAGAAAGAGCATCAAACCCTGCAATATCCCATGAAGCAGACGCTGTGAACTGGATCTCTCACTCTCTATTAACACTGACCGGGATCAGTCTCAGAAGAAAGAGGAGTTTAGCTCACCCTAAACTTCCTAACTTGACCCAAAAGGATACCCTACTCAATGGTATCAAAACCCTCTGAGATGTCAATAAGAGCAAGGATAGATGCACCACGTCTATCCTGCTTTTGCCAGAAATCATCCATTAGTGCAACCAATGCTGTTTTGGTCCCATATCCAGATCTAAAACATGATTGAAAAGGGTCTAATATTACATGGCCAGTGCATAAAAAACCAGCAGAAAAGCAGAAAACAACAAGACCTGAATAAGACTGATTTTTTAAAACAAACAAACAAATAAATAAATATTTACAATAGACTTTGCATCAGCTATTTCCTTCTAAATACAAATTTAATTTTTAGTTTAGATTTTGTGAGTATTCCTTTTTTACATAGTTTTAACATTTCATTTTGCAGGAATCAGTCTAAAAAACAATTTTAGGTGTTCTCTACATGATTGTCCTCAAACCTTAGTGGTCCATGGGCTCCCAAAACTCTTTTTGATCACTCAACATAATTCTGCCTAGCTCAGCAGACCTATCTTACATAATCAAGGAAGAAAATGATAGAAATATTATTTTTCCCCCTTAGTAAATATACTTTTAATTTCATCTAATAACATAGATAAAAAGACTTCTCTAGCAGCTGCAGTTATAGTTTTATTCTGTTGTTTATTCTTCTATCTGCTTTGAATACTTTTGTCACTTATCAAGGCCCAAAACTGATAATCATAGTCATTCACAATAAACAAGTTGGGGAAAAGACTGGAACTCTCCATTTATTGTTGCTGAGATGGGCTTTACCATCATCCTTAATTTTCTGATGGATCTGCAAATAGTAATGTAGTCCCTGAAAAACATTCTCTTTCTCAATTGTCTGTTCTCTTGAGAATGTAAACAAATGCCAAACTTCACACATTTATGATACTTTGTTGATGGGGAGAATGACAAAAAGTCTTTGTTGTAAACCAGAGGTTCTCAACCTGTGGGTCGCGACCCCATTTGGGGTCGAACGACCATTTCACGGGAGTCGCCAAACAATGCAATCCGCCATTTTCCCCCTTTTCCTTAGCTGTGCTACTCCTTTTTATTATATTGGCTTTTGAAAGCAAATAGAATAGATTCTCTTAAATAGAGTCTAATTCTATTGGCTTTTAAAAGCCAATAGGAATTGTCCAGGCTGTCTCTGCCCTGCTGAGCCCACCAAAAGTCCCATTCTGCAAACGGTGCTGCAAGTTGTCTGCAGCGAAGGTGAGCTGTCTGGAAGTTTCCACCCCTCCCTGCTGACCAACTACTAAAAAATGTAAGTAAAAGAGGGCCAGGGGTGGGAGGTGGGAGGCTGGCGGGCGCAGGGAGGGTTGCTGGTGTGCGTGGGGCCTGGCGGGTGCCTTACCTCCCTTGGGCTGGGCCAGCTGGTGGCCCAGCCGGTGGTCAGCCTGCTCCATCTCTGCCGCTTGCCAGCTATGCCTCAGCCGGCGCAGGGGGCGGCACCACGCATGTGTGGCGCTCCCGGGCAGGGAAAGTCCTTGACTTATGACCAGTTGGGTAGTCCTCGACTTACGACCAGTTGGGGGGTCGCAGCATTAAAAAGGTTGAGAACCACTGTTGTAAACCAATGGCACAAAGAATCAAAATAAAATTGTGAACATTAGATATTCACCTCAAGAAATGAAAAGTGTAAAGTGGTTTTGAATGACAAGATCATTCAAAGCTTACTACAGTATTATTCATTATAGTTAAGGAGACAAATTGCTTCAGCAAGTATCTTGTGACATTTGTTCTATCAATACAAGTTTGTTCTGATCAAACCTTTGCACCATCTTATTTTCTGAAGCAAGCAGTACAAGAACATCCTCTTTTCTCTATCATCATAGAATACATAATGCAAAATAAAGGGCCTTTGTTACAAGAAGTCAGAGTCTGGTTGAATATTTGCATAAAACATTCCTAATATTTGCATAAAACATTCCTAATATTCCCTAAATCTCAGTCATCAGTCCCTGAATATCTCAGGCTTTGACTGTTGATATTGAATGCCAAGTTAGATTCTCTGCTCATTCACTCATTCACTGTCTAATATATCTCTCCTCATTCACTGTCTAATAATGAATAAGAGGCCTGATCTGTTGAATATTGCTAACAGTTGACTGGAAACAGAGAGGCCAAGCTTCTCTTAGAAATATGTTCACCTTTAGACTTTGACATCAGCCATGACCCCATGACAGTGGGGTGGTTATAATTATTTGTGAGATTTAGAAGTTTTGTTTTGTTTGTGTGTTTCTTTTATAGCACTCCTCCTCAGCTAGATGGTTGTGAGATAATTCTTGTGAGACTAGGTTGTAGGAATTGGATTAGAATGTGCCCAAAGCAGGATGCTGTATTTTAGGAGAAATGGGTAACCACATAAATGTAGTCCTTGACATACAACGACAATTCAGCCCAAATTTTCCATTGATAAGTGAGGCAGTTATTACATTTTGCCCCATTTTATCATCTTGTTTGCCATAGTTATTAAGTGAATCCCTTCAATTGTTAAGTGAATCAAGTAGTCATTAAGTGAAGCCGGCTTCCTGTCATTGACTTTGCTTGTCGGAAGCAACTGGAAAGGTTACAAAGGATGATCACATGATTCCAGACAACTGTCATAAATACATGCTAGTTGCCAAATGCCTAATTTTGATTATATGACCATGGGGGTGCTGTATTGGCCGTAAGTGTGAAAAACAATCATAACTCACTTTTCTCAGTGCCATTGTAACTTTGAATGGTCACTAAATGAATGGTGGTAAGTCAAGGATTACTTGTAATATAGTTCTTTCAACAATCTCTAAGGACATCAACAGTTCCCAAGGACACCAGTTAAAAGCTGTTTAAATACTTTGATGTGCAGCCTGCAGTGAGACTGTGCAGAACAAAGTTAAATAGAGCTTTGCATGCTTGCTTAAGATTAAAAAAGAATCTTGTTACACTTTTACAAATCAAAGCATAGTTTGAGGGAATAAAAAGTTTATAGATGACTAGTTTATAATAAAAGTATTGTAGACACTTATTATACAGTATAGTACAGTAGAACCTTCTGTTGACTGTTCTTTCAGACAGACAACCTTGATCTATGCCAGTGATGGTGAACTTTTAGACACCAAAAACTGCCCTACCTACCCCTGCTCTGCCGCACTCCACCCCGCCCCAGCCCTCCCACCCACCTACTCCACTCCCTGCTCCGTCCCCCGCCCCACCCCCCCATAGAGCCACCTACTGCCTCCACAGCCAGCAGCAGCAGATTGCCCAGGTGACCCTGCAGCGCCGTGGTGGCCATGCCTTTGCCCATCATCTGTGTGTAGTGGGGTGTGAGGGTGGAGTCATGTCCCTGCTACTCAGCTGCCATGTCCTTGGCTGCGCTGCTCCACACAGGCTGTGCCTGAGGTTGACTCTCCTCTGGGGGATTGATGGTAAGGAGGGGGCCATGGGGGGAGGCAGGTGGGGCAATGGCAGTGCACGTGCCCACAGAGAGGGCTCTGCGTACCACCTCTGGCTTGCGTGCCATATGTTCACCACCACTGATCTATGCCAATAAACTACAGTAGCTTTATTTGTCCTGTTGTCTTGATTCTTTCTAATTTTGTTTTTATAACTTTCACACTAGAATAACACCCTCTCTTTTGTGTTTTTGGCCTGCATACCCAAGCTCCTTTAGGCTATGTCAGGATTGGAGATGGGGGAAACTGGAATTTTAGTTTATTTTCTCTGGACACAACTCAGAGAGAACTCAGGTGTTCATGATCACCATGGTAAATATAGATTTCTTCGAGAATCATTATTGAGCCACCTCACACTTGTTGTGATATATTAGACCTGGTTTTCATTTTGGGGCTTTTGGAAGATATCACCATCAATTCTTTGCCCTGTTTGCATTAATCCAAAGTTTTCAACATGAGCAGAAAAATCCTGTTTTATTCGTCTACCCAAGGTACCTTATAAACCCCATTCATTTTCAAAAAGATCCTGAAGTTTTTCTTGAGGTTCAGATGTCTGATTTGCCCAAGTCCATTGTCACTACTTGGAATGATGGACAGCTGTGGTCTTGAGTTGAAATGTGCCTATATGTTATCTCCATATTCATACATCCTGTAATATTTTCTGGGGAACTCCAGAAGATGAAAGATGAAAGGTGAAAACAAGGAGTAAATATGATTTTTTTAAAGTAACATTTATTACTTACTTGTGTTAAGGGTTAAAAATACAATTATTTTTCCACTCATAGCATGTCTGGAAATAGCATTCTAGTTTGAGTAGGAATGAAAGAGTAGAGCAACATTAAATGACTGCTATTAAGAGTATTCTAGCCATCTGTTAGAGGTCAGCTATGCTTTAGAGATGACTAGAACATGATCTGACATAGGTCCATGTAAGTGGACAGAGTCCTCAATGTTGCAAATCTTGCTACTGCATTTACAATCCATGTTCTTTCTGCTTGTTTAAGTCAACTTGGAGATAACAAACAGTTATATCCAAGCCATAATAAATACTTTCTTGGAGATCTCTAGCTCTTAAAAAGGGTGTTCCCATTCCCAAGAAACATTTCCTGGATCCAACAACATTGGATAAAATATATGTCGAGCAAAAGTTATTGAGAATTTGGTTCGTAGCTAAAGAGCACCCTGAATGAAATGGATTATCTCCCCATCCCATCTCCAATCAGGTTTCTGACTAGAGTGCAGCACTGAGACAGCACTGATCACCCTTTTTAATGTAGGTATGCATCCATTATAGCCTTCCTGATCTAGCAGCTGATTTTAGTATTGTTTATCATGATATCCTTCTGGAGTTCAAGCTATAGAAGTGGATGGTAACCTTCCTTCCTTCCTACGTTCTTTCTTTCCTTCCTACCTTCCTTCCTTCCTTCTTTCCTTCCTTCCTCTTTCTTTCTTTCTTTCTTTCTTTCTTTCTTTATTTCTTTCTTTCTTTCTTTCTTTCTTTATTTCTTTCTTTCTTTCTTTCTTTCTTTCCTTCTGTTTCCAGTTCATGTTAGTAGTGGAAAGAAAGTGCTACCAAGGCCATGCTTTGTTGAATTTCCCAGGATATAGCTCTACATTCTCTCTCTCTCTCTTTCTCTTTCATAAAACTTCTGGGTGAAGTCATCTATTGAAATAAAGTCTTCTATTACCAATAAACCCATAATGACCAATGATATATTTACCTTATCTCAACAAAGTGGTGTTTCTATCCATGGGTCTGGATGCTGTGGGCTAGGGATAAGGCAAAGTAGGCTTTAATTCATGCATTTGGATGTACTTCAATGCACCCATGTAACACCATTGATTCATTAGTACTGGCTTCCTAAAAGTTTTCAGGTACAATTCAAGGTACTGACTATCAATTAAAAAGCTTTTCATGGCAAAGATCCAGGTAACCTGTAGGATTATCTGCCTTCAGTTTCGTCTGTAATTTCTGTTCCTCTTTACCCTATTCTTTTTGTAGTAGTTGTTTTTAATTTTCCAAAGGCATATTAATTATATGTTAGATACTTTTTATTCTTTGTTTACATGTGTGTTCAAATTGTAAGTTGCCCAGAATTACTGTTACAGCTACACATATCAGAGAGAGAGGGGGGGGGAGAGAATAGTAGAATCAATTGCCTTAAAAAGAAACTGGTGGACTAGAAAGATTGGTGGACTAGGAAGTCAACTGTGATCAATTATTTAATTTAAATTCTTGCAGAAGTATAGAGTTGATCCATGAATCTTAAGAGAAACAAAACAAAAATGCTTAAACCTATGTTGAAACAGACTTCTGTTCTGTTCCAGTTTTGCTACTTCATCCAAAAGTTCAAAAAAAGATAAAACTTTTGTCTGTCTGGTAATCCAGGATTAGATAGTGCTTTGATCTTGCTTTCTAGTCATTTTTTCCTATAACTGAAATAATCTTTTTTTTAAAAAAAAAAAAAACTATAAATAACGTTTTGTAATGTAAAGGAATTGTGAACAATCATGCCTGAAATGCTCTCCAGTTTCTTTTCAGTTAACTGACAAAAACAGAGGTATCAAAATAAAAGGCAGGAGGAATAGAATAGGAAAGATTTCCAAGTAATTCAGTTAAATTGGAATCAGTAATTGGTAAATCCAGTTATTATTGGCATGCCAGTTAAATAAATAGAACTGAAATTTGCTTCACTCTGCTATGTAGGTTATTCATATGTAATGTTAAGTATGAACACATGCTAATTATTTCACACTGACTTGGAGTTTATATTTATTGTTGTTAATGTTCCAATGAACAGCAGATGCAAATTTGTGCAGTCTTTTGAAAAAGCGATTAAAACCATCCACAAGGACTGCATTAAAATAAAACTTGTGGTCTGATTTCAATTTTGAAGCAAGGCAATTTTTCATAGCTCACAAATTTAATGTTTCATGGCCCACAGATAATTACATGTTCTTAATGGTCTAAGTCTATTTTTAGAAGTCACTGAGATGGAGATAAATAGAACTGTGTTGAGCTTTGAAGCTGTGGCCTGAATCAAAACATCATGATGGATCAAAGCATCAGACTGAAACAGAGGCCACTTCATATTAGAACAGTAATACAGTGAGTGAAAACCATGAAGTGATCCTTCCTTATGTTGCTCACCTCCTGCCAAAACATTACCCAGAGATGAATTGTCTTTCAGATAGGGTGCCATAGTGTGCCTTGTAGACAACCCTACAATGGGCACCAAAGTTTGCAGCCTGGAAACCCTTCAGCCAGCATTTGACAAAAGCACGCTGAGAGGAATCTTTTCCTACATTGTTGGCTCTGTTTTGTCCATCTTCCAGAAGCTAGCTAGCAAGGTTGAGATGAGACAAGTGTCTTAGACAAGACTATTTGGAAGGATGGATACAACCAAGAAGTGGCTCCTCCTAGCATTGCCTCATTTCAGTTTCACAGATTTTTTTTTTTAGTAAGAAACATCTCCTCATGAGCTGTGTCCTACAATCATCAATTGTGGATAAGAAAAATGTACATAAAAGTATGTTTGCTGCAAATAATGAAAATAAAAATAACATGTAGTAGTATTTAGATAAAAATAGAGTTGCAAAGAATATAACCAGGGAAAGCAAAGAATTATTAATTTTACAAGAGTGAGATGAAATGCATTTTGACAAAAGTAAAAAAAAAAAATTGGGAAATGAGTGAAGAAGGCTAAACAAGGATCCTCCAGAAGTCTGAACTGATGAAATGATTTGGGGGTGAACCTGAAGTCAGGAATGCTGAAAGAAATTTTATAGAGATTTGTATAGCAATGTTAATAATATATGAAAAAGTAATTTTTTTTAAAAAAAAAATCTGTAAATGTTAGTGTCCAAAAAATGATAATGAAAAAGATAAGACTGCAGGTGTGTAACTAAAAAAAATGTTAAAGATGAAATATAAAAACGAAATATAAAAACTGACAAGTATGGAGCTGTTTTGTCAATCTTCAACTGCCCTAATAAAGGAATCATTTCAACATAGGTTTTGACAGTTTTATATAGCTCTGGTTATTTTCACCTCCTTTTTATATAGTAACCCTTCAGTTTTTGTTTTTATTTTTCAGTAAGAAAAATAGAAAATCTGTTTATGCACAATGCAGAATGTAGGTCAACATCTTATTTCATTTTGTTAATGCTGAGCACTTGGAATGTTTCAGCAAGAGAAAAGGAGAATGAAAATATGAAAATAAAAGCAATTTCAGAAGATCCATGAAACTTTCAGACATGTTCAATCAAAAATCTTCTACATTTTGAAGTATTTGCAAAATCAAATTCAATTTGCATTTGATAATAATTGCATCACAAAATGCATATTTGTAACTTACATTTCCTGCCATACAGCATCACAGCCTGGTTTGGAAACATCACTGCTTCAGACAGGAAGGCAGTGCAGAGAGTGGTGAGAATGGTCGAAAAGATCATTGGCAGTTCCCTCCCTCCCATCCAGGACACAGCACAGAAGCATTGCTTGAGCAGGGTCCATAAGATTATCTGGGACACTACACATCCTCTTCATGACCTGTTTTCCTTGTTACCTTCTGGGAGGAGGCTTCGCGGTATCTGTAGCAAAACATCCAGATTCAGCCATAGTTTCACTCCATACAGCATTAACCTTGTGAACTCTCAAGATTCCTCCTTCCGTTATATATTCAAGATGGACAGTATTTATTTAATATTTATTTGCTACGTATATGTACGGGTGTGGGTCTATACATATGTTGTTCATAGTATGCTTAGGTGTGTGTCATGTATGTGTTTCACTTTGAGAGTGGGCAACAAAATTTCATTTTTTATGTGTGCCGTTGTGCCCACAGTAAAAAAATGACAATAAAAGTTATCTTATCTTAAAAAAAGGAAAGAATGAGCTAGTTGTAGCATTTAAAGACATTCTAATTCAAAAGACAGTTATATTTTGGTGGATGCATTAATATGAAAATATGAGTCGGGTCACTTTGCATCAAAATTCATGTAGATTTACATTCACTCAGCATTCTTAGGTCCTTGGCTTTCAGAAAACTCCAGCAGAAGGTACCAAAGCAAAAACAGGGCATTGGCTTAAGTCTGAAGCCAAATCCTTAAACTGAATGGAATGGAATGGAATGGAATTTCAGTGTTAACTAGAACAAAACTTAAGAAGCTTCACTGTTGGAGAAAACAATATTGCAAAAAAATAACAGATTTCCTTCTTCTTGAATGCTCTTGAGGCATCCTTTTCCAAGAGGAAGTTTAATTTTCAGAAAGTCTTAGGTAACCTTTATATGGAGCAAAAAAAAAAAAGGAAATAAACTTGTTCTCTCTAGCTAGCCAAAAAAATGAAGTTCCTCAATTTTACTAGTGGCTTTGGAATGCTGATTTATAGAGATAAGTACTTATCTGCAAACTTGAAATATAAAGTGACTGGATAGGCTGAAGTTATGAACAGTTTTCACAGAAACAAAGAATCACCAATATACTTTTTCAACTACTTTTTCCAAAGCAAAAATTGGCTGTTTTAACAAGTGCATATTATGTTAGACTATTCATGTTTTATATTCAAGCTGAACTTTTTCATGCTATGCTATTTTAATAGAAACTGTTTTTCATGTACAGTGATAGAGAATATATTTATTCCAATAAAACATTTGTATATGAATGCTTGAATACTGGCACATCCTGATTGAGGGAAACTGTCCTCAAATCCAAAATCTCAATTTTTAAAATAGTCAAATATATATTTATTTATGGGACATATACAAAAATATTATATATTAAAACCAAGGGTAACTTGCTTGTAAAATGTGCTTATAAAAATAATTTGTATTTCTACAATATTAAGATGCATATATTATGAGAAAATTACATGAAAAATGTAAAGGATTTTTTAAACTGCCTATTTTTTAAACTGCTGAAATTTATAAACTAATCTAGGTATTTAACATCTTGAGTTCAATAAAGTGAGACACACTATTTTGACTGTAATAACTTCTAAAAAGCAAGTAACAATATTATTTTTAGGATACTTTTGGATCACTCCTTCACTGAGGAGCTTTCAGTGTGTTATATAAATAAAAAAACTAATGAAACTAAGAAATTAATACAATGGGTTTTATGTAACTTAAGCAATATACAAGCCTTAATTTTTCATAGCATCAAAATATAAAATAGTACTTTACAATGTTTTTGTATTAAAACTAGATGATATACATCAAACACTCTCCCAGTTAATATACTAATAAAACAGCAAAAGCATATTCCTTTTGCTTTTAATCCTTACGGCACAGAACTGAAAAATGATTCTGTAGAACACTTTTAACTGTCCATAAATTATATTCTTGACTTTTCTAAGTCTGTATTTATATGTTGTTTGGATTTATTTTTAATTAAATTTTGTAATGGTTATTTCAGTAATCATAGTCATCTGCAATATGATTTGACTCACAAGTGTCTTGTGGAATTAAATTGTATGAACCCTGAATGCTAAATTGCAACATAGTTCAGTACTGGTTCGTTTGTGTTCTGCATAACTTAGAAAGCCATGAAAAACTTATAGCATACATTAAACACTTTTGTTTTAAATATTTTATATATCATATTTTATGGTAACGCAGAACTGCAGGATATATTCATTTCCAGATGAACTTTTGTCAACATACTCATTCAAACATTTCAACATTCTCAGGCAAACACCGTCTGGTTCAATGTATCAGGCTAATCACATGCATCAAATTTTATATGTGCACCCTGCAGAATACTGATGTTTGCATCCTCTTTTTCATAAGCAAAATATTGCATAGTAAATCACCACAGAGATTAGCCAAAGCATGAATATTATGGATGGGGAAATGAATTTAGAATCCAAGTTTAATGGTCTGCCGAAATGAACATTTGGACAATTACAATAATTGGAGACTGGAATAAGAAAGAGAGCTTTGGAGTCTGCCCTTCCTGGCTTCCATAGTAACTAGAGAGGGCAAAGTATTTAGAAAGAAAATCTTTGTGATTCTGACTTTCCACCTCTTTTTTTTATTCTGAAATCTCTTCTTTTTTGTGATGAGAATGATCTGACAATGCCCAATCTTCTTTTGCTCTTTTTCTTCTGAAATTCAGGTATTATGTTCCTCCACTTTTTTTTTATCACAGGAGATAATTATTTGAAAAGACTCTTCAACCTTTTTTTTCCCCTCAAAGGTCTTGGCATTTTCTTTTGCAGAATCTGAGAAAGTATAAGATCGACATGTGTTCCAGATGGATGCTTTGGGCTGTTTTGGCATTCCATAAACATACCATACTAGATATATATCAGACTTGATTTTTCAGAAGACCTGGGCAACAGAAGGACAAAAAATAGGAAAAATAGGAATTAGAGTCACAGACATCAAGGGAATGCAAGTTACAAAATATCTAAAAGAAAAGCAAATGCTCGGATAACTAGGATCTATTTTTGACTGGTCAATAATTTTGTGGTAAAAAACCTTAATATTATTGGTACAAGAAGTGTGTTTTGAAAGAAATTAATATTACTATTAATACATTCACAATTGCTACTTCCTTCTATGTAGCTGCCTTTATCTGTAAATCTGTAGATTAGCTTTTAGGCTTCAGCTTTACCAATAGGTCCCCATCCTCTTGGTCTTCCAGAAAGCCATTCAAAACTGATTCTGTTGAGCTGAGGTAAATTGAAGCCCAATAGATGTTTGGGAGAATGTTATTTTGGGAGTATCTGTGGTATAGATTTGTTGTTGATATAATGTTTTTCTTTTCTTTTCTTTTCTTTTTCTTTTGGTGGTGTTGTTATGCTACGAGCCACACAGGATTATTGCATATACAGGTAGATGGCCATATAAATCTTATAAATAAATGAATGCATTTATTCAGGACATAGTGATTTACATTCTTCCTGTCTTCCTGGTATGATTGAGGAGGAATTCATATGTCATCTATCAAAATAATAACCTCAGAATACCTTTCTTCATCTCATTTTGGTTCTCTGGACTTAACTATTAATAAACAAAGATGTAGTATTAACTTTAAAGGGCAACCATAGCTTTTGAAAGAAAACATTATTGATCATGGAATACAAACTTGCCCAGAAGCTCATATAACAAAAACATTTTCTTACATTCACTTTTTACATGATGCACATTTCTCCCTCCTCCATCCCTTCATCATCAGGTATTCCCCATCCCACTTAAAACAAATGATTGTAAGTACAGAGCAATGTTTTGTGCTTTGTTCAGGATATCCTTCTACATTTATCTTCTATCAACAATACATAAAGAAGCAAAGAGGAAGGAAAATCTCAAAATCAAGTATGAATATATTTAGCATGGTATCAGACAAAATTGCAGATATATGGAGTAATTTTAGAAATCATACAGCCTTTTAAAAAGTGTGAGCAGAGCTTTCAGTTTTTAAATGATTTTCTGTAGCAATATATTCAGAAAATTTTTAGATTATTATTACTTGACACATGAACAGGTGACCCTACTGGATATGTAGATGAGAGAATATGAACTATGTTATTTCAGTGGGTCAATACCTGCAAATGAAATGTTACATATTTCTTAATCTGGAAGATTAACTAACAACAGCATAACAAAGTTATTTCTATGACTTTGTGGGTATTAGTGCATAGAAAAAAATGATTTTTTAAGGTAAGGTGATACTCCATTGACTTGTTTTATTTTACAGTTTTAAGGACTGTTGCCATAAGATAAGAAGTTTTCACTGGAAAAAAGATTGAAGTAGTTAGAAACATTACTGGAAATTTTAATAATAGCAATAGAAGGTAGAGAGAAGGAAAGTTTAAGTGTGAATGAAAAACAAAAAAATATATTTTGAGCTACTTAATAGCGTAAAGAAAATGTTAGCTGATTTACTTTGAACTCCAGAAAATATTTATGTGACTGGCTTCATTAAAAATTGCCTTGGGGGTACTGCTTTTACTGCAGCTGTCTCCTACTATGCTAACCATGTTAATTAAAAACACATTCAAATATTTAAAAATTCTAGAAGTTTTCAAAAATCTTCCAGGGATATTCCTCTAGGTTTTGCTACTTACAATTAGGAATTACAATTAGGAGGAATATCAAAATATATTTTATTAAAATAATGGAAAGCCAATTGTTAAAATAAATTCATAAATTCCTACTGCTACAGTAGACACCCCATCCAAATTACATATCCAGCATGTATTTGAAAACGGAAAAAGTTGTGCATACAATAATTTTGGCTTTTATTAATTTAGTTGCTACTTTCTAAAACTAATTTATAGAACATTTTATTGCAAAGTTTAATACAAAACTGCATTTCACACTAATTCAGATTGATTTTGTCTCAACTGTACATTCCTAGTTGCATTTCATTTGGACAAATTTGGATGTTAAAACAGAGAGCCAATTAGTCCAATTTCTGTCTATTCTTTATACAAGTATTTTTTTGTACTTCTGATTGCTACCTCTTCTAACTTATGGAAAAGGAATACAGACACATCCAGATTCTTGCTTTGCCAGATTTTTTTTCCCTTGTCATAGAGACAAGATGTTTTTTGGACAGTAAGAAGAATCAGCAAAAGGATCATATGTTTACATCATTTCAGGTTCCTTCCCTTCCTCTCCCTCCCTCCCTCGCTCCCCCCTCCCCCCCATCTCTCTCTGTCTTCCTCTTATGTACTGAGAAGAACCATCCTAGGATTCCATGCTTTAATTATTAGCAGTAATATCCAGTGATCACAGTCTGCCACACGTTATTCTCATTTGGTACAGAGATCATATATACAGGTAGTCCTCAAGTTATGACCACAATTTAGACAGAAATGTCTATTACTAAGCAAAGTAGGCATAAAGCGAGGCAGCACATGAACACATCACTTAGAAACTGCAACCCCAGCACTTCCAATTTTCATCATTAACTGAGAATCACAATTTGTTAAATAGAGGGTGTCCCAGGAAAGGAGCCATGGGATAGGAGAAAGTGGAAGGCCTGACACAGGCCACAAGAGGATGGGACAGTGTTTCAGTGTAGCACAAAGCCACCTCTAGCTTTAGATGGCCAGTCCAGCCAGCAGTACATTGCAAACCTATAGTGACCCAAGAAGCTTCAGCTGTCCCACTCCAGCCAGCAGAGCTTATGGACTTCAGGGACAGTACAATTTCCCTCACTCACCCACCTATGTCTCCCCAATCTATTACCTTTGGACAACCATGCACAGCATTACTCATTAATGGCACCATCAGGACTGAGATTGAAATAGAGACCAGTCAGAATCACAGCCTCTATTTGATTCTAGCCCTGCAGCTGCCATTGAGAAACACTGTCCCTACTCTTATCATTTCTTCTATTTTGGAGATCACTAGGTACCATTTGAGGGTATACATGCTACCCATTTCTTGTGTTTCCAGTCTTACTATGGCATCGAAGGAAGTTCTGACTGAAGAGCTTTTCAAATCCGTTTTAGTCAGCATCTCTTCAGTGTTATCTGAAGAATGTTTACAGTACAGTGAACAGAAATACAGTAGCTCTTAATTCATAAATTAACTAAATTTAATATCAATTCATGAAGATGAATTATGGCTAATTTTAACACTGCTTAGAGTCATGAGAAGTGCACCTAATTTTCCCCAAACCATCATTTTGGCAAGGATAGCAGAGTCTATAAATCATCATCCATTTTTCATCTTGAGATACTGTATTTGTGGAAAGCTTTGGTATTCTTGTTTTGATAATAAAAATGCACCTAGAAAAAATGGAGCCAATATATTAATCAAAGCAAGGTGCCAAGGTGTGTATTTAGAGAATTAGTTTTCAAAATGAGTATATTAGTTTAGTTGGGGAATAGAGCAGCAATTACTGTCACTGCTGCTGGAATTATTGCCAAATGTCATGGGAATACAGCACTTTTATTCTGAGTGAATAAAACATTGTGCTAAATTCTTAGAATATGTCCTATATGCATCTGTATATCGTTGTTTCAATTTTCTTCCAGGGAACAAGATAGCCTGAGTGCAGGAATAGTCACTTACTACTAATTTTCAGAGGTGTTTCTTTCATAATATCTTCAATTTATGCTGCAAGTTACAGTATGTAACTGCTTATTGGGGAGTAAAGCCCTCCAAATATAAAGGGATTTACTTTTGAATGTATGGCTTCAGTATTTCGTAAAATGGATTTAATCAAAACTATTTCATTTTTTTTCTCCTTTCAAGCCAAAGTAAGCATGTCTCATTTTTTTCAACTTTAACATTTTTCTTCACGCTATAAATTTTACAGATGGGAATTTTATAGTCTACAGAATGATTCATTGTTCCATAAAGTTAGAACCCCTCTCAGACTACTTGCCCTACCAAAAATGTATGATTTTCTTCAGTTGAGCCATTTCTAGCAAATGAATGTCAGCCAAGCTTAAGAGTGAAACATCTGGATGAAAGCAGTGACCATGCTTCCACTCATACTTACCATTCTACAAGATCTGGCAGTAGAGGACCTATAAAATCTCCCATTATAATCTATTATTTCCTCTTTTTTGCCATCTAGTAGTTTAACAAAATGGGAAATACAATCCAGAATCTGCAAGTGATACAAAATGAAGTAGTTGGGCTATTAGCTGCTCAATTCTCCTAGCCCAGAATAACACCAATTTTAAAGCATTGCATTGATTGACAGTAAACCTCTAGGCTAGTTATACCTTAAAAGTATAACACAGGGATGCATAAGACAACATATTGCCAGAGCAGAATATGCCTATTTGGTTCAATCATGTACAGAGAGATAACTAGAATGCCCTCCATCATCCCAAACAATAAAAATAAAAATTATTTATATAGAAGGATATAAAATGATTATGGGACAGGCCTTCACCAAAGGGAGTATTTCATTTTTGGAAATATTCATGCTTCTAAATTAACTTCCATGAACAATTTAAAAATCTCTTATTTCAGCATGCACTTCAACGATTCAGTGCTGTGTATAAAACAAAATTTTACTTGAATGGAATGGTATATTATTTAAGTATCTAGTATAAGGCTGAAAAATCCTAGAAATTATTTTGGAAGACAGTATGTAATTCTAAATACAAGACTTTCAATTGGGAACATATGACTAAGCATTATTAGAGATCATTTTAGGTTACTACATTACTAGCAAAACTTCATTATCAGCCAATTTTGGTTTCTTTTTTTGTTGGCTAAAGGCTGTACTAAATAATGTATTAATTGGTATATATTTTCCACTTAACTTTTCCCATCTGCTTCAAAAGTACATGAAATACCAAAGATTACACATTCTTTCAACCAACAGAAGATATAAAATATCCTCTTACAAATGTTGTTATCTGTTTAACATGATGGCATTCAACTAGCAATGCAAATCGAGTGGAACTGAAACCCATACATCTGTAAATGTTGCATAATACAGATGGTTCATTTGGTATTTACTAACCAGCCTGAAGCTATATTGTCTAATTGCAATTAATTATAATATAAAGAGCTGATTTAGTCATTATCTTTGAGAAATTGACATTATCAATTCCCACCTGCCATTTCCAGAAGTTTAAATGCAACTAAAGCCACTGACATAAAGAGAGGAGGAAAAACCGTTTAGATTTAGAAGAATGAGCATTCATGATTTAGATTGGCCCAGTAGTCATAAAGAGAATCTTATCTAGTCTCAGATGAAATTAGTGCCAGCTGTTGCTCTTTAGGGAGTATTTTAGAGCTAGAAGAATAGCAAACCTTTTAAAAGACTTCTGATATGATTTATGTCAGAATGTGATGTATGCTAAATCAATGTGCAGTTCAATCCAGATATCATGGCCTGCTAAATGAAAACTCACAAGCTTGTCATTTATTCTTTCTTCTGTATCTATAGTATCAAGTACTTATTGATTTTGACTTCTATAACTAATTCATTTTAGGACTTTGGTGCACTCACAAAGTCTATATCACATTAACTAAGAATATCAAGATATTTGAGTTGATTAGTGTTCTTTCCAGTTGTCAAATGTCCCAGTCTTGGAACCAATTGGAAGAGAAAATGAATTGAAAAATGAATATTCTAAAACTCAAACTTTATCCAACATTTCTCCAAATGCAAAGAAGGATAAAAATCTTACAAAGACCTGTACAAACTTATCCTATCACATAGGATATATTTGATAAATATAATAAATATATAAATAGGAATATCATAAACAATATAAATGAAAAATCACTTAAGGCAAGTGTAAAATCATATGGACTAGAAATCTAATAGTGTGGAAATTATCAATTCACTCATTTAAATGACTGGAAAACATATATGGGGCACTAATATATGTATTTCCTATATCTCCCCACTTCTATAATCTGTAAAAATAACACTGCCTACAATTACAGAGTCATTTGTTATGCATGATACAATAGACTGCAAATATAAAAAAGCATTATCATTACTTTTCTTCTTTGTTCTTTCAGGATGGAATATTGCATTGTTCTTTACTTTGACGTTTATTGCTTTTAGATTGGTAATAGAATGGTTTGTATTGCTCATTATTTTGAATGATGATAATATTAGTGGTTGGGGAGCCTGTGTTTCCAGTTAAAGAAAGTAAAAGGCTTTATATGATTTAGGAAGGGTTATTACTGAACAATTACCCACCATACAGTTCTAGTTTAATAAACTTCAGCCATACTTTTAAATGTCACATTTATAGCATGGTTTCTAGGTAACTGTACAATGCAACTTGAACCACTTTGGTTCAGTAGTAATGATTGTCAAAGTAAGATCTTACTTTGGCAACTTCCAGTGACCCCCAAGATCATTTCTAGTAACTAAATTCTAGAAAGAAAGGTGTAAGAGGTCTAATCACTGCTAAGAGAAGAGAGAAAGAAATGCATGCTTGGCAGACATTCAAAGAAATGATTGATTTATAAGAAATATTTCACATTTCTAATGACTGAGTTGGATATTCAAAAGCTTCTGGACTCAAGACTTAATTCAGGTTAAACTGTGTAGCAGGGTTTATGACTAAAGAACATTGTCTTTGATATTTGAACTGAACTCAAGAAGTCACATTTTTGGCAGGAAAAAAAGGTTTCTCCATTATCCAAATTACATATTATCCTACACTGGTGAAATTAGACTTATCAGTTCTATTTATTTGACTTTCTGACCTTCTATACTTCTCTATCATCTGTTTAAATAAATGAGGAATATCAAGAGGGGAAAACTGTAGTGGATTTAGGATCAACAATAGAGACAGAAAGTATGAATTATAATTGCCCTGCAAATTATGTAGGAGAGACATCCAAACGCGTTAGAACTAGGATTCACGAGCACAAGTTGGCTGTGAGGAGAGGCGATCAATACTCCCAAATCGGGGCACACATGCTAGAGTCAGGATATAGGTTTGACTTAGATAACATCCAGGTGATGGCTAATGACAACACGAAAGGGGGCCAACTCCTTAAGGAAGCTTGGCTTTCAAACAATGAGTCCATCAACCGGCATATAGACATATGTCCTGCACACATAGCGTTAAAAGCATGGGCCAGAAACAGCCAGTCCCCTGGAAAGAAACAGTCTAATACTACAACATGCCTTCTGGGAGGAGGGTTGGTGGAGAGAAAGAGCCCTGGAAATGCCCGGATAGAGAACAGCTTACTATTGAGCAACTCTCCGAGTGTGGAGGCATGTGCTGACTCCTAACAAGTGGAAAAACATATTAACAGCTGTGAGCCTACTGCCGGTGAATCTGAGGTCTCCCCATGCCATATGAATAATTGTGTAATGATGCAGTCCCTTATCAGCACCCGGACGCAAGACAATCGTGAATGGAAGGGCTGTAACATTGCCCCCACCCCCGCCAGTGGCTCCATGATTAACCCCATCCATGATGGCATCTTAACAACATGGTCTCACCTCAATAATGTGAGCGAACCATGGGAGGGTGAAGAGGAGATCGCTCCCAACGTTGCAGCTCCCGCACACCCCAGGAAACATCTCAGAAGGGGGATTCCCCCTGGAAATAGGCAGGGAGTGAGAAACCGGGAACTGAACCCCCCCCCTTCCCTTCCGCTGAAGACGATTGCTCACCCGCAGGGAATGGAGAGAAGTATGAGCCACAGAGAGGGGATGACCCCCACACCGAGGATTTTGTGTGAAGGGGGCAGTGACAGCCAGGCTAAGAATGTTACAAACCCTGATGGTATTGTTGGAAATGCCCCCATTGACAAGAAAATGAAAGTTAGTGAAGTAACATCAGAGAATGGGAGTCACGATAAGACAACTACAATGAAAGCTGGTTATGTAGGAGAAAGCAATGAGGTGATAATTGCCAATAAAGACTATGGAAAGAGGGAAGGTGGGAGGAGAATGAGGAGGGGGAATAACAGGAAGGAGGATAAGGAAAACAAACAATGAAAATGTGCAAGCTCCCCCAACCCACGACCACATGAGGAGAAAAAGGATGAGAATGTTGGTACAAAGGAAAGCAAGAAAACAATGATCAGTAACATGAAAACTAGGATCAAAGTGCAGATGGATTGGCTGGGGCCTGTGACGAGATCCATGAGCCGGGTGCAAAGAATGCCACAGCCATAAACAGCCTCTCCCATCGACTGGAAACCACCCTGACGATGCCGGCAGTTGCCGGCAAAAGCTTGGTGTTTTAAATTTATTAAAACTTTTTATAGTTTTATAATTTCCTAGTGTTCTTGCATTTATTGCTAGCTAAACATACACACACACACACACACACACACACACACACACACACACACACATATATATATATATATATATATATATATATATATATATATATATATATTGTGTGGTTGCATGTATACAAATACAAATACAGAATATACAGCCACAGGCTCCCCCTGGAATAGCTATTTTGAACTCTTTAGCTCTTTTCAACCAGACATACCCTTCTGAGATTCGAACCTGGGCTGTCTGCATGTTAGGCAGCTGTATTAAACCTCTAGGCCACAGGCTCTTTCTCACTTTTGCCAGCTGTGTTAGGGAGGGAAGAAACAGGGGAGGAGTTATCTAGAATGCTGTATATTACACCCTGTTGATCCAAATATGGGAGAGAGAAATCTTTTGCCTTGTATCAGCTCAAACTAGAGCATCCACAGGCAGCAGTCACAACTGTGACATCATATACATTTCTAAAATTTGGATTGCTAGCAAAGAATTAAGGGAGAACTGGAATAGCTATTTCGAACTCTTTAGCTTACCCTTCCCTCCCTAACACAGCTGGCAAAAGTGAGAAATAGCCTGTGGGCTAGAGGTTTAATACAGCTGCCTAACATGCAGACAGCCTAGGTTCGAATCTCAGAAGGGTATGTCTGGTTGAAAAGAGCTAAAGAGTTTGAAATAGCTATTCCAGTTCTCCCTTAATTCTTTGCTAGCAATCCAAATTTTAGAAATGTATATGATGTCACAGTTGTGACTGCTGCCTGTGGATGGCTCTAGTTTGAGCTGATACAAGACAAAAGATTTCTCTCTCCCATATTTGGGTCAACTGGGTGTAACATACAGCATTATATATATATATATATATATATATATATATATATATATATATATATATACATATCTCGAACCTCGAGATAAATATAGAAACAACTGTTTAATAAACTAACAACTGTTTGATAAACTTAGCTTTTGTCGGCTAACTGCTGATGTCATCAGAGTGGAATGCCAGAGGTTCGAAAGCCTGCTTATAAGACCGGCAGTTTGTGCGCACTGCTCATAGGACTCATTACCGGTCTACCCGCCCCAGTTGACCTATTGCTTCTAATAGACTCGCATCCATTTTATTATATATGTGTGTTTTGCTCCAGTCTAGGAGCATTTTTTGCAGGCAGATTGCTTTGTATTTGGTAGACCGGGTGCTTCATTGAACATATATAATGTGTGTATACACACACACACACACACACACACACACACACTATTTTAAATTAATGTTACTTTTGCAATTTAGTAGTTTGATTTGCCTGGAAGCAGTTTATGTTCAATTTATGTTTATCACTTCAGTACTTTTGCTGCAGTGTTTCAGTGCAATGTGTCTCTTTGGTATCATATAATAGTGACTGTAGTCATTTTCCCTCATGAATCTTGGTAAATTAGTTTTCATAATTTGAACACATCCACATATCCAATTTCCACCAATTTCCATAGACATTTTTTCTTTTTAGACATTTTCATTTTTGTCTTTAAGCTGCAGAAATGTTCATATATAAAGCTATTTATAAGGTTCATAGAGTAATTTGCATTATTGTCCTTTTCTTGCAATTCAGTGCTTTTAGATAATGAAGGATATCTTCAATTTCTTATGTATTAGTAATATATTGTAATATTCTTACAGAAAAAAAATATGCTTTGTGAAATAACTGTTACTCTATTACATCTATATCACACATTTCAGACAATTGGCTCACTGTAGTAAAATAACCTGGACAATTATACTTTTGGCAATACAAATGGAATTTTTGCTTGACTAACCTTCAGAATACTAAGAATCACCCAAACAAACTTTGTACCTGGGAAAATGAAAGAAATTAAAATCTGTGAATTTGTTCAACAAAATGAAATGTTTACTTACTGAACTGTTGCTAACTTAAGGCAAAGCTGGAAAATATAATCAACATCCTTGAATAGCTATTGTGGTTCAGGCTATGAATGGATGACATCATTTGAATCTCTTCCCTTGGTAGTCTCTTAGTTTGCACTTATATTTGTGGCATTTTCCAGATGGAATTAACACAAGGCTTAAGAATTTCTAGGCAATTCAACAGGTTCTGCTGCCAAATATTGTTGCTTCTGTTCTGAGCAGGTAAAAGAAAATCATCGCTGTATCACCCTAATGTATTTAAACAACCATTTTGCTAAAATCTAACTTTGCAGTAGTTTCCTTCTCCTGCAAGGTGGCTGTCATGTTTTAAATTATTTACAGATGCTTGAGTATATGGTTCATTTTTTCCTTGGAAGTGTTTTTGAGCTTCCTTCAGTGTTAGAGATGATGTTGTTGCTTGATGCTCATCTTTCCATCATTGCAAGCCTTTAAATCTAAAAATAAGCTTTAAAAATGGGAAAAATTCCCTCCTGGAGTTTTTTTTTCTCTCTCAGAATTTAATTGCCAGGAAAGCTGCAGGTGCTAAAGAGATGATCGTGCTCTTAAAATAAGACACCCCACAAACACTTCTGTCCATTTTATCAGTAGATAAGAGCCACTACTATATTTCATCCATGAACATTTAATTAAAAATTTTGGGAAAGAATTTTAACATAAAATATCTGTTGTCAGATTGTGAAGAGTGAGTAGAGAAAAATGCAAGAGAATTATTCATTTCTGTTCATAATTATTTGAAGCAAAAAAAAACCTCATACTTGTTTTTGCTTTACCAGTGAGACAGAAGAAAACAGTGAAGCTATTACAAAAATGGGCTAAAGCATCATACTGGATTTGGTTTCAGAGGTATTTTTATTCATTCTCATGAACATTAAGAAAAAAATTCTCTAGCAGAGATTTCTCCATTTCTTATATCATGATTTAAAAAATTAGCTCTGAGTAATGAAACTAAAATGGTCCAATGATAAATATAATCACAGAATAGAATATTTCATAGCAAAAATCCTGTGAGTTAGTTTGGGCACAAAGAAAAAACTGGCCCAAAGTGGGGATTTAAATCAATAAACCACTCTCTCATACTGGTTTTTAACAATTGCATTTCTGAGTATGTAGGTAGATCACATTGCTTAATGTGTGGCGTGGTTTTAATTTTCTAGTTAAATGGACAGTATATGCAGTTATATATGAAGTTCCCTTTAGAATGACATTACACCACTGCATTCATGTATATCAGCATATGACTTTTTTTTAAAAAAAATGACTGCTTTGAAAATTCATATATTTTTGTATATAATACTAGAGATTAAAGAAACTATTATCATAACAAAATGGAAAATATTGAAGTACAAATAGAATTGCTAACCAACAATGAACTAATACAGGGGTGTCAAACTGCTGGCCTGCGGGCCGGTTCCACCATGCGGAGGCCATGCCACCCCAGCTCCAGAAATGCAAAAAAAGTTGTGATATGTCGCAACACATCACGTGATGTGGCAAGTTTAACACCCATGAATTAATAAGTCAGAATAGAGTGGTGATCTGGTATTTCTTTTCCAATGGCCTATTAAGCAGATGCTGACGGCTTTAGCAGCTGTTCACTGACTTCATAGTAAGCAACATTACTGAGAATTGGCCAAATGTAGGGAACTGAGACCTTTCGTTTTGGTAATTATTCTTTTTTTTTAAGCCCTTCACAAAATAGAGAACTAAAATAATTTTGGGTGACCTTTGTTATTCCCTCTAATGCTTTTCAAGGATTAAACTTTTCCTTTTGTTTTCTTGACATTCAGTAAGTAGAAAGTGACCTTTCAGTTGCTATCTAGCTTGCAGGAGCAACAAAATGAGGATGCAAAGTCAGCTCCATTTTAAATAATGGCCGAACCAGCAAAGAAAGATTTATTAAGCTTTGCCATTATACTTTCTTGGTTCATAATAAAAGTATTTTCTTCTGAGTCATAACATTTACTGAAATATCTCTCTGTGTGTCTCTCCATGTCTCTCCATGTCTCTCTCTCTCTCTCTCTCTCTCTCTCTCTCTCTCTCTCTCTCTCTCTCTCTCTCTCTCTCTCTTTCTCTCTCTCTGTGTTTCTGTGTTTGTGTGTGTGTGTGTGTGTTTCTATGTGTTTATATACTCTGATTCAGTGGTGGGATTCAAATATGTGAACAACCAGTTCTCTATGTGGATGCTGCTTCCGGAAGTCCATTCTGGGCCTGGGCAACAAAAAATTATCTACCAGTTCTGCTGTACTGGTGCAAACTGGCTGAATCCCACCACTGCTCTGATCAAAAATTAAGAACATTGACTCCATAAGTTCTGTATTTTCTTAGTGTCTGTCTTGGTACAGATAATCCTTGACATATGACCACAATTAAGCCCAAAATTTCCACTGATAAACAAGCAAGTTTTGCTCTGTTTTATGATATTTTTGCACATATGTTAAGTGAATCACTGTAGTTGTTAAATTAGTAACAAGGTTGTTAAGTGAATCTGGCTTCCCCGTTGACTTTGCTTGTTGGAAGGTCCCAAAAGGGGATCAAGGGACACTGCAACCATCATAAATATCAGCCAGTTGTCTCTAAATTTTGATCATGTGGCCATAGGGATGCTGCAAGGGTTGCATGAAAAACAGTCATAATTCACTTTTTTTCAATGCTATTGTAACTTCAAACGGTCACAAAACTAATGATTGTGTTGAAGTCTATTTGTATAAACTGCCAAGAGGTGTAAGGTTACTCTACACACATCTGTTAACAATAGGGAGGCTTGACTATGCAATCAGATATTAGCACCCAGATCTCACAAGATTAAAATATGTTTAACAGTTACAAAATATTCAATCTGAAGATTTCAAACTCTTTTCACTTTGGCAACCAACAAGGAGTTATAGCTAAAATAATTAAAACTTTAGGGAGGAAAAATATACAAAAAGAAAGTAGGGAGCAAGGAAGACACCTCTTTCAAGAAGACAGCCTTGTATAATCAATCTCTGCAATCTTGTTCCAGAGAGGATGAAAACAAGACCTTAATAAATAAAATATGCATCCTTCTTTTATCAAGAATTAATTTGAAATATTTTAAATATAAACTCACTTTCACTTTTTCAGGTGGGTGGATTTTGGGGGACTGACAAGAAGAAGAATAACATTTAAAATGCACAACAACAATTTACAAGCTTAGGGAATTCCCCCCTGGGGGGGGTATAAAAACCCAAGCTTGTTTGAAAAGGAACAATTCTTTAAAATGATTCATGAGATTTCATGTTTTAAAAGTCTGTATTTAAAGTATACATAATAAAGTAATTGTTTTTATTTCAATAGCTTCACTCTGAAATATTGTATTTTTCTATAAATAGCCCTTTATTTATAATAATGACGGTTCCCTATAGGTGAAATAGGAATTAACCCAAACCCCCACCCCACCCCTATTGTTCGCAGTGAAGGGATAATTATTTTATTTCCCTCCCCCTGGAATGAATTCTTCTTCATTTTCAGTTTATATATAAACACAACACTTTTTTTCAAAACCAATCACATAAAATCACTGATGAATATTCTCGAATCCTAGATTAGCAGATAATTTTTATAGTCAAGGAAAATATATGTGCTTTTGCTAACCAAATAAAATTAGAGCTTGAGTAATTGGCACATAGCAAACTCTAATTGGTGTCCAAGTGGAATTTAAAGACTTTTTTTAAAAAAAATAATGACAAATATTTCTGGGTAGGCAGTTTCAGGATGCAATTTTCTACATCAATTCAGGGAACAAAACATCTGCTTACTAAGATTTAAATCAAGGACATGATGTTATTATTTTAATAGTGCAATATAAGAGTTACCTATTTTTGACTCCCTCTTTTTCAAAAGGTGACATAAGTCTTCTCAATCACCCTCTATCTTTTTTACACTTTTCTGTTACAAAGTTCTTTCAGCCAACCTGACAGGGTTTATTATTTGTGCATTCTAAATACAACTTAAAAGAAGAAAGGTGTACTTTAATTATTCTTTTTCTTGTTATTCTGAAATAAATTTTCATGTATATCTGAAAGGCTACAACGTTTAATACATTTAATTCAGACTTATTCCAAGAATCTCAACATACATGTTTAAACCTTCAGGATCAGATAATAGATTTCTTCCTTTAAAAATCTGAAAATCTTCTGAAGAGGTCTTTTTCCCACTAAATGGAAATATTTCTGTCTCCAACCAGCCTAAATTTAAGCCACTATGCATTTGCTTTAACACACATTACTTACTCATCTATAATTTTATAACTTTATGCCTTGTGCTTGTTTTCTAAATTTATATATATAGGCTTATATTTTATAAATATTCTAGATTATTACTTAATATAACAAGCATTAGCATGTAAGAACAAACTATTACAGCTCATTATCCCCTCTTAATTGGCCATCCCAAAAGTTCTTTGAGATGGGGAATCTACAGGGGTGGACCATGGGATTCTTTCACTTTGTGATTTCTCACAATTCAAGCCGCCATGCCTATCCCCATTGCTAGTCTTAATCACATATCCACTCCTATATCTAACTTGAACTCACAGGCTTCAGGTCATTCATCCATTGTGATCTGGTCAAATATTGGTTGTCCCCTGAATAGTCTACTGAGGTGCAGTCCAGTGATGACTACTATAAGGATGTTTAGCCCTGATCAACTGTTGTCTGGCCATGCATAGTGTTGATTAACAACAGCAGCTGAAAAACAGCTAAAGTGATAGTAACTGGTAGCAATGGCAGCTCCTGACATTGTCATTGACAAGGGATGAACCAAAGCAATTCCTGTTGCTTGGTGACTATCTCCTCTTAAAAAAACTAAGGACAGACACATGAAATAGCTTCAAGCTACAAGTCTATCTCTCCACTTTACGTTGCTCCTTTTGGTTTACAGGAAGATTTTTCTTTTCCACAATGCCAATTTTTAATGGCTGCAATCTTTGTACTGTACCAAGCCAAATCTATAAACAAAGCTAATTAGTTTTCTTTGATTTATAGTAATATTTTCTGTCAACCAGCCTATTTCATTAGCGCATCTTTTTTTTGCTTTAAGTGAATTCAACACTCCCCCCCCATTTACTTTGAGTTGCCGCTATCTTATTTGTCAGTTGTTAGGATTTTGTCCATTTAAAGATAGGATTGTAGAAAAGTAGGACTTGAATAGCTCCAACCTTTCACTCTCATATCATTTCTATATTTTCCTTTTTTTTTCCTTCTAGTACTGACCTGCTGAATCACTATTAGCCTTTTAAATTGTCTTTCTGCAGATCCTGCTAATATGCTTCTTTTCATTTTTTGTATATATCCTATTGAAGTCCCAGCTGTATATAAAACTCCTTATGCATCCAGAGTGCTTTACTTCATTTTGAAATGTTCCCAACTCTTCTATACTCGGTTTACCTGAAAATGTAGATCAATGGAATTGGTTATTCTGTTATCTAGCTTGCATATAAAACTAAGTTCTTTTTTTTTTCTTCCATGTAATATCTCAAACTCTAAACTGATGTGGTCACTTCCTTCCAAAGTTCTTTATTTGTTCCCTGAAACTGCCTCATGTAGGTCAGCAGTAAGCAATATTTCACTCATATCAATGATCTATCAACAGCAATCCAGAAACAGCTGGCAATTTGTCTTCTTACTTGATTCTTCATTTCTCTTCTTCCTTTTCTCTCTTCTGTCTCTCTTTCTTTCCCCAAAGTTGATGAAATTTGCCAGAAAAATGAATTATGACTGCAGTTTCTCCTGCAGCAAAATACTTAATATGGAAGTCAAGTGTCTACTCTTGAAAAAGTTTAAAATTGTAACAGACAGAGATTCTAATTAAGTTTCATCATTCTTGGTCTTCCACAGTAATTCTTCTCACTTCCACCTACCACCGATAATCCTAATTCCAGCATCTGTTCATTCAAGTATAAAGAATGCTGACCAAGTTATACGATACAGACTTGTTCTTCTCACCTCGTATGTCCTTGCAATCAATGTCAGTTCCATCTGCCTCTGGTTATATTTTAGATTTCATGTGGGAGGTGTGACAGTCTCTTGGAGATGGTGATTAGTCAGAGTGTACCCTTGCCATCACTGTGTGAATCCCTGAAGCCATAAAAGGATGAACATAATCTCTTGTTGGAAGCCATTAATAGTACACCATATGTAGCCGGAAGCAACCATCTGATAACAAAACTGAGGCCTCTCAATGGATCCTGCTGAGTTTTGTGAAATTTTCACTTCTGCATTTGATAAGCAAACCAGACAAATGTTTGGCTCCAAAATACCGTGTAAATAAAAGAAATAAAATACATGCAAAGTCTGGTATGAAAATAAGGTACACATCAAGATTGCAGCTGGCTCCAGAAGTTTTCTGCATCTATTATTTATTATTAAATTTAAATTTTGAGGGATATAGAAGAAATAAACACATTTTGTGAGAGTTTATGCAGAGTTTAATTATGAACAAAGAATGGATGTGAAATCCTTCCTTTTATTATACCATTGTCTCTCTAATGATTTTCAGGTTTCTTGACTTCCCAAGTTTCAATAGCCTCCAAAGGAAAGACATCATAAGGGAATCAAGAAGCATTGGTAACTGCACAAATAAAGAAAATGAGGCAATAAAGAGATGTGTGTTTCAGAAAATGAGTGAGGCAATGCTTATGGCTGCAACAATAAAGTACGTTCAAAGGCAATTTTAAAGTATACCGAGAATGAAGCAGAAAAGGACTTTAAAATGGGAATGGCATAACAGGATTCAGTAGAATTTTAATTGCATAATTTCTATTCTATCATTTCACATTTAAAAGGTCCAGAAAATCAAATCATGAAGTAACATGTAAACCTATTGTGGGGAGAATATATAGTCCTCTTGGTAGATAGCAGGCATTTAGACTTACTAGAATAGTAAGAATTCCTATAGAATACATAAATTTAAAAAGTACAGTTCTTTGGGATTATAAGATGCCCTACATCAGTGATGGTGAATCTTTTAGAGACTGAGTGCCCAAAAACTGGCCCTGCCCCCACTCCATCCCCTGCCCCACCCCCACCCCGCCTGCCCGCAGGGCCACTCACCAGCTCAGGGCCCGCTGCAGATTGCCCAGGCAGCCCAGCGGTGCCATGGCAGCCACACCCTCTGCCCGAACCCCACAGCATCAACTGTGCAGGATGGGGCATGAGAGCAGAGTCTTGTCTACACTGCCTGGCTGTCATGTCCTTGGCTGCACTGCTCTGCGTGGGCCATGCTCGGGGATGACTCTCCTCCAGGGGGGTTGCTGGTGAGGAAGGGGTCATGGTGGAAGGCAAGGCTGGGGCAACGGCACGTGTGCCCACAGAGAGGGTTCCGAGTGCCGCCTCTGGCACCCATGCCATAGGTTCACCACCACTGCCCTACATTTAGTGCTATGCAGAAAACTTCTACTTTTTTCTTATCAATTTTTTATTAAAAATTATATACTTTTCCTTACCAATTCTTCTTAAATCTGCTGCAAGAGAATTTATTTTAGAAAATATGGAGCAGGTTTTCGAAGTGAAACAGGAAGGAGATATATTTACAAAAAGTAGATCATAGGAATTGGTAAATTCTAGCTTGTGACCAACTGCATTCTACTAGAAGGACACTCAATGTGCTCAGAGTGCATTATCTGGGAAGAAAGCAAAAGAAAGTGATATCAAATTAGCAATTTCTTAAAAAAGAAGAGTAACAGAGAAACAGGTACATGACATAAATCTTTTACTTTCTATCTTCACCTTACTTCTTTCTTGTGGTGAGTGAACCATGAGATGCTGAAGAAACAGTACCATGGATGTGAATCTTTAACAGAAACTTCCCTTAGTTGTACAATAATATCTCCAATATTTTTCAGTCTCTTTGGTTTCTTATACTTCAGATCCTATGGTGAAAACCATGTGGGAAATCTTCTTATTGGCTTTTTCAATGGGAATGCTATTATCACCACTAAAAGGGCATCTTGCCTTTGAGAAATTGAGCAGATTTTTTCATCCTTGAAAAATTCAGGGATAATTTCCACTACATTTCTATATTCATAAGTTTGGTTCATTTGGTAGAAAACGTTAGAAAGCAATTTGTGTCCTTCTTTAGTGATACTGAGTTAAACCCAAATGCTTCCTCTAGTATATTATTTTCTTAAATTTCCAGATCAGAGATACTTCCTAGCCATTTAAAACAATTCAAAATGCTGGTGAGAATTTATGAGAATTTTTGCATTCAACATGCTGACTTCAACCAGGTTTGTCATCAGTGAGCTCTGTCTGTCATGTTTAACTAAGTCACAAGTACATGATGCATATTTTCTCTTTGCAGTAAGGGATTGTGTCTATTTAGTCCTAAGCAATTTGCAACACTTACAGCTCTTTCAAAGTTGATAAAATAGATGCATCTTGAAAGTTTTATTTTTTCCCTTTACCAAATATCAATTCCCAGAATAAGTCTCCAAGCCAACAAAGAGAGAAAAAGAATGAAAGGTCCATAATGTGCAGTAGTTTGAAAATGAATGTTGAACATTCTCACATTTGCAAGAAAATTCATTTTTCCTCCAAGCTGATGGGTTTTGGTTTTTTTTAGTAATACAAGAGCACTGTTTTGCTAACAAATGAATGCAAGCAGGCATTGGTTAGCCTTATATAAAGGAAATGGCAAGTCTCCCTTCATCACACATCTGGTAGGTGTGGATAGCATTCAGATGCCCTTTCCAATAAATACCATGCTAATGTGTTCCCTGAAAGGACTTCTATGTCGTGCCACTTATAATATGTTTTTCAGGCTCCATGGAAAGAAAGCCTCTGTGGACAGGCATTTGGGTATCTTACATGATTGTCTTGGCAGCTGTTTTCCTTATCTGGCGGCTTGCATTTTTGTTAATTTTGTTTTATTTATACACAATTATAAATCTCTTTCTTTCTTCTACTCTGCTATCTGAATACAAAATGCTGTTTCCCCTTTTTTATTTTATTTTTTTCTACCATCCTCCACCCCACTTTCCCTGCAATTTAGCTCCCTTATTGTGTTCTTTGCATTCAAAGACCTATTCTTTTTTCCAAAGAGCTATTGTTCATTCTCAATTTATGAAGAATTGACTATTTATTCATCCATTAATTTTATTATGACCAAATTGGACCAAGAAGCTTGTTCTTTTTTAATTATTTTTAAATAATTGCTAAAGTACCAGTGCCTGACAAATACCCACACATTCACCAAGTTCATACAATTTGTAAAATTAAGCTTTATAAATCAGTTATTTAGGTGTGCCTTTCAAATAATTGATCAACCTGTTTCTCTGTTTATACATATGGTCATCTCCAAGGGGACAGTACAATCTAAAAATGGTTACAGTTCATGTCATTGTGGTAAGTAAAAAGCCTTCTACCAAGGTACTTCATGATGGATCAAAACAATAATAAAAAGACCAACTTTAATTATATCTAAAACTATTTATGATTAAATAGCCACACTGCTATCAGAAAAAATGCCAGATTAAACTTTGTGTTAATTTATGGCACATTGAATCTAATAGCGGATCAAATTTTAACCTTTCCTGGTTGATACATACAGGAGGATAAACAGATTTGAATCAGTTGTCAAATCAAATCTTTATTACAGTCACAGACTAGTTTGAACCAGTTCTGGTGTTATTTCAGCTAGGCCTGGACCATTAGGCTCCTTATCTGCTTATCCTGTTTCTACTGGTGGGTGTAGTTCCCAAGATTTTCTTTCCCCCACTGCCACCAGCACAGTGAAATAGCATGCACGTGTATGTGTGCACATACGTGTGTACACACACATGTATACACACACACACACACACACACACACACAAACACAATTTATAGGCCACAAACACACATAGCCAACACTCCAGAAGACAGGCTTAGGATACAGGAGGATTTGGACCAGTGGTTCTCAACCTTTTTAATGTCGAGACTCCCAACCGGTCGTAAGTCGAGGACTACTCAACCGGTCGTAAGTCGAGGACTACTCAACTGGTGACGCACCATTTGCAGAATGGGATTTTTGGCGGGCTCAGCAGGGCAGAGACAGTCTGGACAATTCCTATTGGCATTTGAAAGCCAATAGAATTAGACTCTATTCAAGAGAGTCTATTCTATTGGCTTTCAAAAGCCAATAGAATAAAAGGGAGTAGCACAGCTAGGGAAAAGGGGGAAAAAATGGTGGACCGAGTTGTTTTGTGACCCCCGTGAAATGGTCATTTGACCCACAGGTTGAGAACCACTGATCTGGACAGACTTGAACACTGGGCGCTATCTAACAAAATGAAATTCAATGGTGAAAAAAGTAAGGTTCTACATTTAGGCAAGAAAAACCAAATATACAGGTATAGTATAGGGGGTACTTGCTCAAAAGTAGTAACTGTGAGAGAGATCTCAGAGTCCTAGTGGACAATAATTTAAATATGAGCCAGCAGTGTGCTGCAGCTGCCAAAAAAGCCAACACAGTGCTAGGCTGCATTAACAGAGGGATAGAATCAAGATCACGTGAAGTGTTAATACTACTTTACAATGCCTTGGTAAGGCCATACTGCATCCAGTTTTGGTCACCACAATGTAAAAAAGATGTTGAGACTCTAGAAAGAGTACAGAAAAGAGTACAGAAAAGAGCAACAAAGATGATTAGGGGACTGAAGGCTAAAACATATAAGGAACGGTTGCTGGAATTGACTATGTCTAGTTTAACAAAGAAAAGGACGAGGGGGAACATGATAGCTGTGTTCCAATATCTCAGGGGCTGCCACAAAGAAGAGGGAGTCAAGCTATTTTCAAAAGCACCTGAAGGCAGGACAAGAAGCAACGGGTAGAAACTAACAAAGAGAGAAGCAACCTAGAACAGTTAGAACAATTAACCAGTGGAACAACCTGCCTCCAGAAGCAGTGAATGCTCCAATACTGGAAGTTTTTAAGAAGAAACTGGACAGCCATTTGTCCAAAATGGTATAGGGTTTCCTGCCTGAGCAGGGTGTTGGACTAGATGACCTCCAAGATTCATTCCAACTTTATTATTATTATTATTATTATGGATCATCGCACAGTCAGCCAGATGTTCAGACTGGATTTGGCATTTTGTCTACCTATCCAGTCCTTACCCAGGACCTGGGATAGGCAGATGTGGATGTTTGATGGTATTACAGGTATCGTCGCAGGATGGAAGCAGTTCCTAGCAAGGCTGCCTTTTGCAACTGACTAATAGTGAATTTGTCAATGCCAATGGTGTTCAAATGATGCTCCAGTTGTTTTGGGATTGCACCCAAGGAGCCTATGACTATTGGTACTACCCTTGCTTGATTTTGCCACAGTCTTTCTATTTCTATTTGTAGGTCTTTGTATTTTGTTATCTTCTCCAGTTCTTTCTCTTGTATTCGCTGTCTCCAGGCACTGCCACATTCACTATCCAGACTTTTTTGTCTTTCTTATCAACAATTGTTAAGTCTGGGGTGTTATGTTGCAGGTGCTTGTCTGTTTGAATTCTGAAGTCCCAGACCAGTTTAATTTTATCATTTTCTATGACTTTCTCTATTTTATGATCCCACCAGTTTTTGCTTACAGGCAAATGATATTTTTTTGCAGATCTTCCAATGCACCATTGTTGCTACTTTGTCATGCCGCTGCTTG
Organism: Crotalus tigris; assembly: GCF_016545835.1. Classification (NCBI taxonomy): domain Eukaryota; kingdom Metazoa; phylum Chordata; class Lepidosauria; order Squamata; family Viperidae; genus Crotalus; species Crotalus tigris. The sequence goes on along the minus strand of NW_024096756.1, from coordinate 787,471 downwards.
TAGTCAGTCTGTGCAATCTTCTTGCAGCAGCTTACCAGGTGGTCCACTGTTTCTTCAGCTTCTTTGCATAGGCGGCACTTACTGTCTGTTGCTGTCTTCTCAATTTTGACTTTATATGCATTTGTCCTTAAGGCTTGGTCTTGTGCAGCCAGAATTAGTCCCTCGGTCTCTTTCTTCAATTTTCCTGCTCTTAGCCATTGCCAGGTCTTGTTATTATCTGCTTTCCCAACTATTTTTTTAATGTATTGGCCATGTAGTGCTTTGTCTTCCCATGCCTCTATTCTGTTCTTCATTTGGTCTTTCTTGTAAGCCAGTTTGGTCTCCCAGTAGTCAGTAAGCCTTCCTGATATACTAATTTCAGTGCATCTTCATCATTGTTCTTCAAATATTCTTCCAAAGCCATTTTTTCTTCTTCAACCATCTGATGTACTTGTAGCATTCCACGCCCACCTATTTGCCTTGGTAGATAAAGTCTGTCAATGTCATTGCGTGGATGAAGGGCGTGATTCATTGTCATTATTTTTCTGGTCTTCCTATCCATTGCTTTTAGTTCTGTTTGAGTCCAGTCCACTATTTCAGCTGTGTACCTAATGACTGGGATTGCCCAGGTGTTGATTGCCTTTATGGTATTTCCTCCATTGAGTTTGGACTTTAAGATCTTCTTCACTCTCTTGATGTATTCACCTCTAACCTTTTTCTTGACTTCAGTGTGCTTGATGTTGTCAGCTTGAAGGATACCCAAGTATTTGTAGTAATCTTCCTCATCCAGACTCTTAATGTTATTTTCGTGGGGCATCTGATTCCTTCAGTTTTCACTATTTTTCCTTGTTTGATAGCAAGTGTGGCACATTTGTCCAAGCCAAACTCCATTACAATATCTTGGCTATATATACGGACAGTGTTGAGCAGCGATTCTATTTCAGATGATGTTTTTCCATACAGCTTCACATCATCCATGTAAAGGAGGTGGGATAGTCTGGCAGATGTTTTTGATGTTTGATAGCCATGTCCTGAGTTATTCAGTATTGTTGACAGAGGAAACAGTGCAATAACAATATACTACAAGGAGGAGAAATTGAAAAGTGGCTAACAACTGGGAAAACCTACCTAATAATGAAAAATCCAGCAAAAGGGGCAACACCAGGTAACTACAGGCCAATTACCTGCTTACCAACAACTTTCAAATTACTAACTGGTGTGATAGCTGATGCAGTACAACAGCATCTAGTTGAAAACAATCTCTTTCCACCTGAGCAGAAAGGAAACCGCCCCAATAGCAGAGGAACAAAAGATCAACTCCTAATAGACAAAATGATCTTGGAAAACTGCAAGAGAAGGAAGACCAACCTGAATGTGGCATGGATTGATTACAAAAAGGCATTTGACTCTCTGCCACATGATGGATAATCAAGTGCCTAGAAATAACAGGAGTCAGTAGAAACATCAGAAAATTTGTGCAAAGATCGATGGCACAATGGAAGACACAGTTGCAGATCAATGGTGAGAGATTCTGGGAGAGGTTAATATCAAGAGAGGAATATTTCAAGGAGATTCATTATCACCATTATTATTATTATATCGATCATCACACAGTCAGCCAGATGTTCAGACTGGATTTGGCATTTTGTCTACCTATCGAGTCCTTACCCAGGACCTGGGATAGGCAGATGTGGATGTTTGATGGTATTACAGATATCATCGCAGGATGGAAGCAGTTCCTAATAAGGCCGCCTTTTGCAATTGACTAATAGCGAATTTGTCAATGCCAATGGTGTTCAAGTGGTGCTCCAGTTGTTTTGGGATTGCACCCAAGGAGCCTATGACTATTGGTACTACCCTTGCTTGCTTTTGCCACAGTCTTTCTATTTCTATTTGTAGGTCTTTGTATTTTGTTATCTTCTCCAGTTCTTTCTCTCTATTCTGCTGTCTCCAGGCACTGCCACGTCCACTATCCAGACTTTTTTGTCTTTCTTATCGACAATTGTTAAGTCTGGGGTGTTATGTTGCAGGTGCTTGTCTGTTTGAATTCTGAAGTCCCAGAGCAGTTTAATTTTATCATTTTCTATGACTTTCTCTATTTTATGATCCCACCAGTTTTTGCTTACAGGCAAATGATATTTTTTGCAGATCTTCCAATGCACCATTGTTGCTACTTTGTCATGCCGCTGCTTGTAATCAGTTTGTGCAATCTTCTTGCAACAGCTTACCAAGTGGTCCACTGTTTCTTCAGCTTCTTTGCATAGGTGGCACTTACTGTCTGTTGCTGTCTTCTCAATTTGACTTTGTATGCATTTATTATTATTATTATTATTATTATTATTATTATTATTATTACTATGGATCATCGCACAGTCAGCCAGATGTTCAGACTGGATTTGGCATTTTGTCTACCTATCGAGTCCTTACCCAGGACCTGGGATAGGCAGATGTGGATGTTTGATGGTATTACAGATATCGTCGCAGGATGGAAGCAGTTCCTAGTAAGGCCGCCTTTTGCAATTGACTAATAGCGAATTTGTCAATGCCAATGGTGTTCAAGTGGTGCTCCAGTTGTTTTGGGATTGCACCCAAGGAGCCTATGACTATTGGTACTACCCTTGCTTGCTTTTGCCACAGTCTTTCTATTTCTATTTGTAGGTCTTTGTATTTTGTTATCTTCTCCAGTTCTTTCTCTTCTATTCTGCTGTCTCCAGGCACTGCCACATCCACTATCCAGACTTTTTTGTCTTTCTTATCGACAATTGTTAAGTCTGGGGTGTTATGTTGCAGGTGCTTGTCTGTTTGAATTCTGAAGTCCCAGAGCAGTTTAATTTTATCATTTTCTATGACTTTCTCTATTTTATGATCCCACCAGTTTTTGCTTACAGGCAAATGATATTTTTTGCAGATCTTCCAATGCACCATTGTTGCTACTTTGTCATGCCGCTGCTTGTAGTCAGTCTGTGCAATCTTCTTGCAACAGCTTACCAGGTGGTCCACTGTTTCTTCAGATTCTTTGCATAGGCGGCACTTACTGTCAATTTTGACTTTGTATGCATTTGTCCTTAAGGCTTGGTCTTGTGCAGCCAGAATTAGTCCCTCGGTCTCTTTCTTCAATTTTCCTGCTCTTAGCCATTGCCAGGTCTTGTTATTATCTGCTTTCCCAACTATTTTTTTAATGTATTGGCCATGTAGTGCTTTGTCTTCCCATGCCTCTATTCTGTTCTTCATTTGGTCTTTCTTGTAGGCCAGTTTGGTCTCTCCAGTAGTCAATAAGCCTTCCTGATATACTAATTTCAGTGCATCTTCATCATTGTTCTTCAGATATTCTTCCAAAGCCATTTTTTCTTCTTCAACCATCTGATGTACTTGTAGCATTCCACGCCCACCTATTTGCCTTGGTAGATAAAGTCTGTCAATGTCACTGCGTGGATGAAGGGCATGATTCATTGTCATTATTTTTCTGGTCTTCCTATCCATTGCTTTTAGTTCTGCTTGAGTCCAGTCCACTATTCCAGCTGTGTACTTAATGACTGGAATTGCCCAGGTGTTGATTGCCTTTATGGTATTTCCTCCATTGAGTTTGGACTTTAAGATCTTCTTCACTCTCTTGATGTATTCACCTCTAATCTTTTTCTTGACTTCAGTGTGCTTGATGTTGTCAGCTTGAAGGATACCCAAGTATTTGTAGTAATCTTCCTCATCCAGACTCTTAATGTTATTTTTGTGGGGCATTATTATTATTATTATTATTATTATAAAATGACTTTAGATATATTCAAATATTAGCTACAATTATCATGAGGAAACAGAATAACAGAGTTGGAAAGGATATGGAGGTCTTCTAGTCCTATAGGCAGAAAGCTCTATACCATTTCAGACAAGTGGCTGTTCAATCTTTTCTTTAAAATCTCCAGTGTTAGACCACCCACAATGTCTAGAACAGATGAGGTCTGCCAAACATCCTACACCAAGGTCTGAGGAAACATATTTTAGAGTTTGTCTAAGGCAGGGGTGTCAAACTGCCAGCTAGCAGGCTGGATGCATCATGCCAAAACCGCACCCACCCCATTGCTAGCAATGGAAAAAAAGCTGTGATAAATCGTGAAATGTCACGTGATGTTGTGAGTAGGCAAGGTAGGGTGGGGGACAAATGAATCTACAAGGGGTTACTTTTCCAGAGAACAGACACTGCAACAGAGAAGATTTGTCTCCTGTTTTTGGTAGGTGACATTCTTTAAGCAATTGAACTGGAAGAAAGCCAGTTCTGTCCAATCTTACATGGTAAGCAGACACAATTAAGCAGACACAAATAGCATTAGTTCTCAATTTTCACAGAGAATTCACTCCCACCCTATCAGGCCATCCAACCTACATCTACCCCAATCCTACATAATATTCCAGGTACTCCTATTATTGGTACTCAGCAGCCATGAGGTGTAGGTTAGATGGACTCAACATAGACCACACTTCGAAGGAACAAATGCCAGTCCAACTGACCTGTCACTGGTCACTTCTCTCAAGGTCAGACTCTCCCTGTATGGGGAACAAAAGACCCACTTACATGATGACCGTCACTGTGCTTCCTGGCCACACTTGTCTCATTGAGTAAGCTCCAGCTGTGGTTTTCTTGTGCCACCTCCAAAAGAAGCTGTTGGCACCTGGGTCAAATGTTCACATTGGATCTCACCAAAGGGACCAGGCTAAAAATCAACAAGTTCACAACTCAGCATTCCCTAATTGTGCATTCCTGGATTATTTCCAAGAAATAAGGTTTTCTGTATCAGATTGTGTCCAGCTTTGGTTCCATAACCAAAATGTTTGCCAATTAGCACACTGCCAATTGTTCCGAGGTCTTGAATGATAGCATAAGAGCAATCTAAGTGGTCAAAACAAAAATTGAGATCTTTCTGTACCATTTATTTACCCAACCACCACAAACTAACACCCCCAAATTATAAAGTGTACAATACCAGTGGCATCTCCACTGACATTCCCTCTAGATATTATCACTTTTCACCCTACTTGGCTAACACAAAATCAGTCAGCTTTGGAAGTGACACTTCTTCACAGAAGACTAAAGTTAACCTGTGAAATAGCTGCAATAAAGCTGCAATAAAGACAAGATGCCAATTTGGACAGCTTTAGAAAGAGGTTAAACAAATAAATGGCTATAAATAGCTAGACTTAAGATTGTGGTGTATCATTTTCAGTAAGATAATATAAATTACCAAATAGCAATTGCCATAAAACATAAGCCAGAGGTATTAAGACCCAATGTTCTATCTAATTAGTTATCGATTTTCTTATATTTCTATATATTTGTTGCAAAAAACTGATTTAATCTCCATTTATGAATTTCAGCCATAATTTCACTACATAACAAGGTGTCCCTTATCTTTTAGTTTTAATTGGGAAATGGTCAAATAAATTGAAATTCATTCTCTTCCCATCTATCACATTCCTATGATGAATGTACTTTTATTTCAGGGGAAAAGCTGAAGAATTGGTTTAACACAAACAGATCGGAAGGCTGAAAATACTTACAGTCTGACAAGGCCACCTAATTAGTGTTGTGATGTTAAGTAATTTGTTTAGGAACAATTAGATTACCCATAAGTGCTGATGAAAGCAAAATGATAATTCTGGAACAAAGTAAATATAGTGCAATTAGAAGTACTGGTATAGTTGTCCGCAAGGGAACCACATTCACATAAGGAAGCAATTCAATAACAGGTTGGGGACAGAGCATCATGAACATTAGCATAATAACTTCAAAAAGTTGCAGTTTGCCGTAATTATGCCAAGTATATAATCAACTGAGAATTTGAATCAGCAGTTTCTTATGAGTGGCAGTTATTATGAGACTAAATGGAAAGGCTGAACTATTGAATACAGCTAGACTGCTTAACACCATAAGCTTCAGTGGGATTTTACTAGCCTAATTATGCACCAGATTGCCACCAAGACATTTTCTTCTTTGAAAAAGCTATAATACCCCTATAATTAAAAAGTAAATGAAAATGAAAATTAGTGCAAACATAGATATCAACTATAAAATAATTACGTGACTGCAATATATCTTAATCACATAAATAGGATTCTAGTATCTTTAGATTTTCAGTATGATGATCTTTGCATAATACTGAAATAAAAACACAGTTCAAAAATTAAAATAAAAACTGAACTTGCTATAAAACTGAATAGAAATTAGTGGTAAAAAAAATAAGTTTTACTGTAGCATATATATACTACTCAAAAAAATAAAGGGAACACAAACCTATAGGATTCTATATGTTTGTGTTCCCTTTATTTTTGTGAGCAGTATACAAAATGGTCAACAAATTATCAGTAACTCAATTTATGCAACTAATCAGATATGTATAAAAAATCACATTGCAATATTCCCTCTATTAAGAAAGTACAGGTAGTCTTCAACTTACAGTTGCAATTGGGACCAGAATTTCCATTGCTAAGCATTGTGCTTGCTTAGTAACAGCATTCTCTGGAGTCCCAGTTGCCATATTAACTGAATACCATGGTTGCTAGGAGAGGCAACTTCCTGCCAGCTTCCCAGAAAATCAGAGGGGAAGCCAGCAGGAAATTCAAAGTGCTAAGCCTTCAGTCAGATGAGTGGCTACTGTCAAGCAGGGGAAGGAGTGATGCAATGTGCAAAAATGTGTAGGAATGTTGGAGAGGGTAAATGAGGGGGACAAGGGTGTGAGGGTGTGTACAAGAAGGTTAGCACAGGTCAGGGAAAGTACATGAGAGGATGCAAGAGGTGTTGAATGGGTTGGCAAGTATGTGAAAATGCAGACTTCTGGTCCTGCATGGTAGCGACTGGTTGCAGACTTGCGGATTGTTGCACCCCCGCGGCTAAATTTCGTCCTACCTGGAGACCGTAATGGGTCCAAGCCGCCCTGGAGAGATGGCAAAGAAAGAAGGGTGCCCCAGCGACTCCAGAATGATTGTGGTTGTTCTGTTCATCTTGGGGAAAGCCTTCTAACCCGACAGGAGAAAGGCTGTATTTCATCAATCTAAGCTACTTGCAACCGGAGTCCAAAAGAACTAACCAGCACTACAGTAAACAGCATCCTTGAAACTGGGTGAGGAATCTGATTTTCCCTTTTCTATCCTAAACTTAATTTCCTGGAAAAGATCACCAAGAAGCAAAATACCTCTGAAAGTGAAGGAGGGGGACTTTCACCCCATCCTTATGCTAACAGAAGCGGTGCATTAAAATTTCTAGAAATTTATAAACTTGATAGCTAAAATTTAACTTTGGCAAGTTAAAGATTGGTGGAGGTGTGAGAAGGTATGCACTAGATATTTATAGATGATGTGCAGAGTGTGACACAAGTTGGGGAAAATGGTGCAAGAGAGGCACGGCAATAGTTAGAGGGAGGGACTGTGGGAGGGTACATAGGTGGGTTAGACATTCCCAGAAATCTATGATCTTTCCTACTAGTTTTTCCACTTTCTGGGAAGCAGACAGAGAAGGTTACAAAAAGTGATCACATGGTCAATTATAAGTGTGAACAGGTTGCCAAAGACCTAGATCATGATCATGTGTGGTGGTGCTAGGACAGTTGGAATTCTATGGATTAGTCATAATCACCATATATTCAGTGCCATTATAACTTGGAACAGTTGCTGACCAAGTGGTTATAGATCAAGGCTACATCTACATCTTATTTTTCCTAATAGATAATATTTTGCTTGTCTATTGTTGAAACACATATATATATTCTGAGTGCAAACTAATTGTTGTAATAATTTCAGAAACTAATTTTAGACAATTATTAATACTAAAATTGGAGAAATTTATGACTGTACTGGAAAATTGCAAGTGGAATCTCAGCTGCAGATCTATGGAAAAACACAACATTTATATGTAACATTATTTACTATAAAATTTCCTGAATTCAGTCACCAGCATTTCCAGATAAATCTTTGAAAAAAACCCAAACTGGTCTGAAATCTTGAGAAGTTTCTGCCAGTCCATGTTGACAACATGAGATAACAATTGTGATTTCTTATGTCTTTATGTTGTAGGGTTGGGTCTCTTTGCTTTGCAAATGCACTTTTCCCTAATTACACTGTAGAATATAGGTAGTGATCAACTTATAACTGCAACTGAGCCCAAAATCTCTGTAGCTAACCGAGTTATTAAGTGAATTTTGCCCTGTTTTACAACTTTTCTTGCACAGATGTTAAGTGAATCACTGCAGTTGTTAAGTTAGTAACAGGGTTGTTAAATGAATCTGGCTTCTCCATTGACTTTGTTCATCAGAAGTTTGCAAAAGGGGATCACTTGACCCCAGGACATTGCAACCATTATAAATATGGGACAGTTTCCAAGCATCTAAATTTTGATCATGTGACCATGGGGATGCTCAATGGTCATAAGTGTGAACAATGGTTATGTCACTTTTTTTCAGTGCCATCATAACTTTGAATGGTCACTCAATGAACTGTTGTAAGTCAAGAACTACCAATATAGCCTTCTTAACTTGCTTACAAGTCAAATGGTATATCCCAGTGATGGCGAACCTTTTAGAGACCGAGTGCTCAAACTGCAACCCAAAACCCACTTATGCATCATCGGGTGTTGGGTGGGTCTGGCCCATTGGGTGGGCATGGCCCACTGGGTGGGCATGGCTGCGGTGGTCATGGCAGACTGGGTGGACTAAAAAGTTCAATCAATCAATTCCAACTTTGCAAGATCTTTTTCCCCACGAGAAGTTGAAATTGACTGATTGAACCTTTTTTTTTTTACATGGCGGCAGAGGCCTAAAGCAAAAAGGTTTTATAAAACCCAGCTGAAGGCCTAGGACTCGGGTGACAGTGCGCGTGCCCACAGAGAGGGCTCTGAGTGCCACCTCTGGCACCCATGCCATATGTTCACCACCACTGGTATATCCCATTAGTATTCTGTGATAAGTTAATAGGGGAAAATGACTAGGCAAATTAACACTATTTGATTGAGTGATTGAGTGATTGAGTGATGATTATGTGCCACTAAGTCAATTTTAACTCCTAGCAGTCACATTGATAGATTTTCTTCATGACAATCTATCCCCAACCTGGTTTTTCAGGTTGCAGAAGGATATAAGCTTAGGAGAATTCATATATAGATAATTAGAATTATTCTACTATTGTCTCCAAAAACATTCTAAAAGTATGCATCTGAATTATATGAATTTATTAGTTTTTCTGACTTTTAAGTTGTTTTACCATTTTGGATTCTGCAAATCAATGTTCTTTATACCAATCAGTCAAACTGTAAATATGCTCAGCTTTTGATAATAAAACTGGGTTCAGAGATCTATCTTATTAAGGAACAAAAGGCCATATTGTCTAATGAATATTAAGATAAAGCTGTTGTTTTAATATAAAAATAGAACACAATCTCTTTTTCCAATAATTATTATGAAGACATAATTTATTATACCATTCAAAGCATATGTTCACATAAATGTGATATCCTTAATAAATGACATCATATTGCCACCTGTGCCTCCAATGACATTTGTCATTTAACAGACAATTGGCAGCTATAAGCTTGAACCATTAACATTTAAATATAGCTGCAGGGTAGTTGGATGGGAGAAAGCACAACATGAAAATCTACTATTATTTCTTCCCTAAAGCGAACTCTAAACAGAAACATGTTTTCCATTAATTCTTCTATAGACTTCCATTTTCTTTCTAAATTAAGAAAGGTAATGTCTAAATTTGTACTAAAAGATTTATCCAATTATAGCTGCTTTAAAAGTAGCTTTATGCAGAAAACCACAAAGTTTTCATTGCAATCTGACTCATGTAATTTAGATAAGGAAAGAAAAATGTCCTTGAATTAATTTTTGATGAAATAAAGGTTCAAACTGAATAAAATAATTCAAGTATGGAAATAAACAAAAGTTGTGGAAGCAACAACAAATATAATAAAAGAACAGCTTAAAGTAAAAATAAGTAAAATAAGTTATACTGAGCATTTTCTTCATAGTAATTACTCTATATTTTCTGTTACTTATGTTTATCTATTTTTAATTAACATTTTACTAGTCATATCAGAAGAAAGATTGTGAAGAGAAAAATATACAATTGCATGGTTGCCAAGTTGAAAAAGTCCAGAGTGTTTTTGCAATCGTTCTGATGGAATGATTCTTTGGCCAATATGAAATACTCAAGATTGCTCAGTTACATAGTAATTTCCAAATGTAGAAATGGAATGAATAGACAATTGATAATTACTGTTAATTAATAATTGAGCATTTTTCTTTTACTTATTATATTTTTCTCCTTCTAAAAACAACTTGAATTTATCAGTTTAAAAATATTTTAAAACCACAATGTTCATTGGAATGCTCCATTACTTTGAGGACATTCCACAGGAAAAGTGATAGTTTCTCCATAAGAGAAATTGCAAAGAACATTTAAGACAAGCTTCATAAAATTAATACAAAATCTTTTAAAACGATACAAAAATAAATCTAAGTTTTCAGCTCTATTCAATGTGTACTATGCTGTTTTCACTATTTGTCACCACAGATGTTGGTGGCACTATAGAGAGTGCAGAGAAGAGCAACAAAAATGATAAAGGTCTAGAGGCTAAACCATTTGATGAAAATAAAGGGAAATGGTGTGTTTAGTCCAACAAAGAGGCTAACTGGGGGGATATGATAGCAGTATTCCCATACTTAAAGGGCTGCACAGAGAAGAAAGGGTCAAAAACACTTGAGGGCTGGACAAGAAATAATAGGTGGGAGATAATTAAAGAGAGATTCAATCTTAGGAAAAATTTGCTGAACAAGTGAGAACAATTAATCAGTGGAACGGCTTACCTCAGAAGTTGTAGATAATTCATCAATGGAGGTTTTCTGGAAGAGATAGGAATGCTGTGGATATAATTTACTTGGACTTCAGTAAGGCATTTGATAAAGTAGATCACAACCTACTACTCGATAAGATAGAAAAATGTGGGTTAGATAGCATCACCACCAGATGGATTCGTAGCTGGCTGACCGACCATACTCAGCATGTGGTCCTCAATGGAACCACATCTACATGGAGGGAAGTGTGTAGTGGGGTGCCCCAGGGCTCTGTTCTGGGCAAAGTGCTCTTCAACATCTTCATCAATGATTTGGACGAGGGGATAGACGGGGAACTCATCAAATTTGCAGGAATAGTCTGCAGCAAGCTGGCAGGAATAGCCAACACTCCAGAAGACAGGCTTAAGATACAGGAGGATTTTGATAGATTTGAACAATGGGTGCTATCTAACAAAAAGAAATTCAATGGTGAAAAAGGTAAGGTTCTACATTTAGGCAAGAAAAACCAAATGTAAAATTGGAAGTGTCTTGGCAACTTTTCAGCAAAGTCCCATTCGTCATCTTCAGGCTGGTGTTTTCGGCTTCGTGCTTCTAGGAGCAATGTGTGATCATAGCTGTTTCTTCCTTTTAACCACCAGTGGGGGTATGAACTGATTGGGTGGGAGCTTGGCTGTGTTCTGATTGGGTGGAGATGTGTTCTGATTGGCTGGGGGGTTGGCTGTGCTCTGATTGGCTGGGGGGTTGGCTGTGCTCTGATTGGCTGGGGGGTTGGCTGTGCTCTGATTGGCTGGGGGAGTGTTCTGTTTGGTTGTACTCAGGTTAGTCTGAGTTGCAGGGGAATTTGAGATGGTGAGCTGTGTTGCTGTTGTTTGACTTTGCGTTTGGGGTTGTGCCTCATCTTCATGGTGGGTGTCAGTTTGCTTCATGTATGGATTGGAGGGGTTTAAAGTGGCTAATGATGCAGCTGTGGTCTGGCTTCTGGTTTGTGGTTGTGCCTCATCATCGGTGTGGGTTTGGGATTGCTTTTTGCATGGATGTGTGGTGGTGACATCCTGTGTGGTTTTCATGAGTGTGGGTCTGGTGTCATTCTTTGTGTTAGGGACTTATTTGTCAATAAGGGCGGGTTTCCAAATGGTTGGTAGGCGGGAGGTATCATCTCATTTATTCATGCTGTGTGGGCGTTTTTCTATCTCGATGGTTTCTCTGATTATTCTGTTATTAAAGTGTTCGGTTTTGGCGATAGTTCTGGTCTTTTTAAAGTCAATTTCATGTCCTGTGGCTTTAAGGTGTTGGACCAGGGAAGATGTTGGTTCCTCTTTTTTGACTGAGTTCTTGTGTTCTTCAATGTGTGCACTTATTCTTCTGTTGGTTTGTCTGATGTATGTGGTGGGGCAAGCAGTGCATGGGATTTCATATACTCCTTGATTTTCTAACTCAATTTTGTCTTTGGGGTTTCTTAGAATGGTGGATATTTTTCTGTTTGTGCAGAATGCTGTCTTGATGTTGTGTTTGTGGAGGATCTTGCTGATTCTGTCTGTGGTGCCTTTTATGTATGGGAGGAAGGCTTTGCCATTTTTTTGTTCTCTGTCTTGGATTTTAGTGGAGGTTTCTTTTTGGATTAGGTTGGTAATTAGGTTGGATGAGATTCAGTCTGAAGTTATTTTTATCCTGATTCTTCTATGAGATTAGTGCAGGCATTCAAAGATACATTGGAAAATAAAATCGAAACCAACTGCAGCTTTTGAGCAATGTTCAAAAGCAGCAGCATCCTGAAAACATTGTTAGAGTCCTCATCATCTTAGTCATGAATCATTGTCACCAGCAGAGCTGGTTCTAGATAGTACTGAAGCTGATTATAAAAAAAGACCCTGGTCATAATCTCCACCTGTGAAGCCAACAATAGCTATTAAACTAGGAAGACACCTGTCATGGACTCTACTCTGCAGGGCATGCTGCTCAATCTAAAACTAAAAGTGGAGCATATAGAGAACAAGATGGTCTCTGGTTGAACAGCAATTCATTCCTTCTACAGTTCAGCTTCAGCCTATAAATTTCCACCCATGCTCCAATATTTTCTAAGCACCAAGTTAAGAATTCTATTACATTTCTAGCCTGGCTTGAAGTGGTAATATATAACTGGGTATACTTCTGCCAGCCAAGCAAACAGAAACCATAATCTGTGTGTCAATGCTTAATTTAGAATTTATCAAAAATTAAGAACACTAAAGAAGACACTGGAACAATAACAAATCTTGAAAGATTTTATTAAGAAATTGTCTCTGAACATATTTAGAACATCAGAAGGATGCAAACAGTCAGATGTGCCCACATACTCGGAGTTTCCAGAACATGAGACTCACAAAGGGGTTATTTTCACTGGGCATTTTTTAACCATTCTGCAATTTCTCTTTCTGCCTCCACTCCAGAACTTATCAGTATAGACATCAGCAAAGGAACATTAGATATTAATGAGGATTAAGTGTCTAGCAGGCCCTGGGCACCTCTTAAAAAGAGAGAATAATTATTTGATTAGAATTACAGTTGTCAATTACAGAACACTAGCCAAATAGAAAGCTGAAATTTTATTGCCATGTCATAAACTTCTTAGTAGCTGGAAATTAGGTAATTATGGTAACTTATTGATTGCTTGATTCTGCAAAGATACATACATATAAATTAGAGGCTGCCCGACTACTAAGGAATTTCAATTGGAGATATGCTAGCAGCAGAAAGACAGAGGCAGAGATAAGAGTTGTCCATAATAATCCAAGGTTCTATGGCCAAAGATTCAGAAATGTCTTGGTCCAACTGTCAAGACTAAAATCTAAATTCAAAGGAGAGAAAAAGGCCAGAAAGCAGTTTTTATATAGAATCAAATGCCGGCATGGTTTAATTAGGCATGTTATATCTCTGTGAAGGAGATTGATTATCTTTGCTTTACTTTTACTTCACTCTGCTAGAATCTGCCCCTTCATTATCTGAGTAAATCTCCACCAGTTTCAGATACATTGTCTTTCAGAACTGTCTCAAGCATCTGATTGCCTGCTGACTGCTCAGTCTGTATGGTCTGTCTTTTCAACCTCTGACTTAGAGGATTTAGAGGAATAACACAACAACATTAGCATTAACATTCTTATGATAAAAAAAACACACACCAAAGGGTAACCTCTCTCAGCAGCATCATGTTTATGTTAATATAATACTTCCCTAACAAAGACAGAAGAATTTTAATGGGGGTGCTATATGATAATCAGCTTTGCAGTAAAGTTAGAGAAATAAGCATATTATTCAAGCGTGCTCAAATTCATTTATATAGTCTTTTTTCCATTTATGTTCCAACTGTTGTTTTTACCATGTCATCTCCTAAAGTTCCTTGGGATCTGCAGATAGAGAGTCCATTTTGGAGCAATTTCATTTAACATTTTAATTTTCTCTGATTTCATTGTTTAGTCAAGTCCCAGACAAAACTGCTTGTCAGATCCTTTGGAAAAATCCTCAAGGTTACTCTGGAACCCTTTTGGTTTCATAAGATAACTGGGCAGAACCATCTTAACCAATCTTCCCAGCCTGAAGAAATTTTCTTATCATAATTCACACACATGCCTCTTTCTCCATAGTAATCAGCACCTGCTCTTAAATACAGATGAAGCCCAAGAAATGTCAGCCTATGTGGATCAGGCATGAGATTACTGAAAAGAGAATTGCAGTCACCACCAAGACAAAGAAATCCTGAACATTGCTAGAACCTGTCCCCAAGGAAAGTTTCCCCAAACTAACAGAAAGGGAACTCCAATCTACAGCCCTCTGTGACATATAGACATTCATATTTTTAAAGAAGAGGGTTTACCGTCACAACTAAGTTGTCACTAAATATTGTAGCTATTCATTCCTTAGTATCAGAGAGAGTACTGACACAGCCTTTTTGTCCAACATCACCAGCAGCACAACTTTCAATAGTCTGTGTGGTGTCCTTACATCCATTTTCTTCTTGAAACATCGGGGGGGGGGGGAGTTCAGCTTATGCCCCTGAGAACCAACCAGAAACCCCAACATTATTCACAAGAAACCAAACACGTAGTAGCAATAAAATAAAATGAAAACCAAATATAATCCTAATTAGAATGTTACAGATTTAATGTATTAAAATGAGGTGAAATCTATGTAAATTATTATATTTTACAACTTGAAAGCTTGAAAGACATATTTATTTTTTTCATATATTAGACTCTTTCCCAGAGTCTAATACAGCAAATTGCAGGTAAGGATGTATATTTATTAATATTCATCCGTATGGAGAAAACTAATTCATTTAAATAAGAAATATATAAAAGGAAGAATGCTGTTATTGGCTTACTTCCTAGTCATAGCAAGGAACAACCGCCTTCTCCTTCATTACAAAAGCAAATTTTGGATTTTCAGATTGAAAGCATATAATTCAAAGTGAGCTATGCTATGGATCAGTTCTATTTGTTAATTATCCCCCCTTTAATATTTTGTGTTTATACCCTATTATAGTCTATTATTTAAGTTGCTTCTATTTGAAAATTCAGACATTGCAGTTTTAATATAACCTTTAGCTGGCTGTTTTTCTATTTATTTGTTTGTTAAATTTATATGGCTCCCAACTCACAAGCAAGTAATTCTGGTTGGTGTACAATAAGGCTAAAAACAATAAATATATACCAAAACAAATAAAATAAAAATGGCTAAGCAAGAAGAAATACTGAATTAAAAAAAAGAGATGTTAATAATGGAACCACCTCAATATTTTACAAGTCCCTTGGGATTCCCAGGCCTGATGGTACCAGGTACCACTGGGTTTTGAGGAACTTCCAGAAAATCAATAGAGATGGAACCAGCCTTATTTTGAGGAGAATGATGTTCTGGAAAGTGGCACCCTGCTAAATGTAGCCCCCTAGCAGTGGTGGGATTCAAATATGTGAACAACCGGTTCTCTGTGTGGATGCTGCTTCTGGAAGTCCATTCTGGGCCTGGGCAACAAAAAATTAGCTACCGGTTCTGCTGAAGTAATGCAAACCAGCTGAATCCCACCACTGCCCATAGCCAACAGGACCCATAACATGTCTTTTTTTCTGGATCTCATGGCATAGGCAGAAGTAATTGGAGAGCAGCAGTTCCTAAAACGATTCAGCTCCATGCTTTGTAAGGTTTTAAAGGTCAAAATAGGAATCTTGAATTGAAACAAACTGGTAGCTAATGCAGCTTGTGGAGCACCAGCAGATATTTCAAGAACTGCTCCATGTAGAGCACATTACAGTAGTCTAACCAGGAAGTGAACAGGGCAAGAGTGATTTCAGTCTAGGAATGGACAGAACTGGTATAAAATATGAAGTTCTACAAAGGCCCTACTAGCCACCATTGCTATCTGCTCTTTGAGTAAGAGTTGTAAGTCTAGAACCCCCAGATTGGGGTACTACAACCACTTTTAACAGCAAAGATAGCAAAGTCCTAAAAATGGTAAGCCCCAAACCAAAATCAAATCTGGGTCTTTCCAGGATGAGAAGTTGAAGACTGATATTTCCCAACCAGACCCTCATAGCCTTCAGGCACCAAAATAAGATCCAATGCCTCACTTATTTCACCAAGGCTAAAGATGTATAATTGGGTATTATTAGCATAGCTTCCATAAGTTAGGGTAAAGTAACTTTGCAATAAAGTAGAATTAGCTTATCTGGCTGTGTTTCTGTCTTGTATACCTAAGAATTACATCAAGGGTGGAGAAGTACAATGCTTTGCTACCCTTACACACAAGATAGGATCTACCTCAAATTCAGTTATTTGTCCCCTGTGGAACATCTGCAATGGTCTAGAGATGTCATCTCTCATTTCATATCCATGAACAATTAATAAGCCATGGAGAAGAGTAAGATCACATAGGTGTGAACTAATCCAAAGCTTCAGCTGCCCTCTTATTCTAAGCAGTAACCAAGGCTTCAAATGGACCATGAACAGACCAACATATACAATCGTCAGCTCTCTCTGAGACCCATCTGTGTCCATCGGTCACCAGGGCCAATCTGATTTAATGGGTCTAGCCTCCCTGCAGTGGATGGTGGTGCAAGAAAATCTTATGATAAGCAAAGCATGACCTGGCCATGACAGGAATGACACTGAAAACTCCCACAATTTCAGATCACGTAACCACAAGAACAAGAACACCAGATCCAATGTGTGACTACTGTCTCCTATCAGACTTTGGATGGTGACCATGAACTTCTGACTGTGTCAGACTCCATTCCCAGAAGAAGGCAGATTAAGTCTGAGGACATCGGTCTGAGAAACTCCAGAGACAGAATTAAGAGCTCAACCAAGGCAGTTGCTATACAGTAAGTAAGCTGGTGCAGCAGCAGCAGCAATCCCAGCTATTCCCTAGAACCCAATTTAATGAATAGGTTTTGCATCCAGTGACCTGTGGTTTAGCACCCTTGAAAGCCATAAAAAAACTTTTAGATAACAACTTGCATATTACAATTGCAACACCTCCACTCTTGCTGCAGGATCTCAGCTGATGTCACATCCAAGACCCCTATCTGGGTATATCTGTGAAAGGGCCCCAGCAGATCTTGGTGATACAGCCTGGTGTATAAATATTTGATGATAGATGACTTTTCATTGGATGCTATTTTTTAAAACTTTGTTAGAGACTACTGTAGACTGCAAATCCAAATGAATAAAACTAAAACTCCCGTGTAAACAAGAAATATCCACATATCCTTATCATTTATTTATTTGTCTTCTGTTGTTGGCCAGACACATATTGCTATGAATGGTTCCTAAATGATTCTACTGCATACATGGAAAACTAAGAATGACATTGCTTCTACTATGTATATTAAGATGACAAGAATGTGAAAGTACATAGCAACTCCATTCTCATATTTGTAACATCTTGTTGCCACCAACTGGCATCTGCTACCTGAAGCAACTACTCGTGTTTTGCAGTAATGTCACTAGCTCTGAATCTTGCTAAAAGCAAACAGAAAATCAGATTTACTAAATAACCTTTCTAACCATCACTTAGGTGACTCATGATGTTTCAATCATTATAATTTTACAACGGAATTGAAGCCATAGTTTTTCACACTTGAATCTCACTTTGAAATGCAGTATTAATGATAGATTAATTCACTCTGATGGGGCAATTTTGCCATCTTGAAGTATATTTTCAAAGCAATTATTAGCTAAAAAGATTAGAAATGTGCTGGAGAGGTTACATACCAAATGTTATTGAACACTTATTATTTTAAATACTCCAACATTCCATTGCATTGCTTACGTTGCATCTATATATACACAACACTACAGTCTTGCTACTGCCATTCTCCCACTCCCCTTGAGCTGCATTACTTAACCCAGTCTACTAGGCCTGCCCATGAACTGACAAGGACCGTACATAGTCTTGTAAGTATTTGGGAGGACCTTTGGCCTGCCCTGATCTTCTCATGGCTGGTGTGTGTGCCTGGCCTGCCAGCTGGCCTGCCAGGCTAGGCAGACCAGGACTTTGTTGCCCCAAAGACCCAGGGAACCCACCCAGCTGCTGACTGGCTGGATCTGCTAAATCCAAGCCAGGGTTCCTGGAGGGGGTGGAATTCCCCAAGTCCAGTGGTGGGGTGGAATTCCCCAAGTCCACAATGGACTCCTCTTGGGAGCACTGTCCTTTAAGCCCTAGGCCAGCAGCTGGAGTGGCCTGAGTGCCAGAGGCCGGAGCTGCCTCCATGGCAAACCCCCTTTCTCCGGACTCCCTGTTTGGAGCAATAGCTGTAGCCTGTTGGAGAGACTGTGGTCCCCGAAAGCTGAGCCAGGAGTAGAAGAGTTGCTGGGAAGCCTCCAGCGCAGTTGGTCAATGTGACGTCAGATCACACGACCATCATTGAAGGCGACCCAGAGACCTTGCATACCACTGCTGTGACCCAGAGATGTCCTGGTCCATAGTTCCTTGCCCAGACTGGATCACCCACTTGTAGTCTCCTAGGTGCCCATGGATGTGACACCTGTGAAGCCACCTGATCTGGGTGCAATCTATCCAGTTTCATGATGAGGCGGCGAGCCCAATGGAGTATAGCTGGGCTCTTTCCAGTAGCTGTGCAAGGTGTGGTGCGGTGGCACAGAAGAAAGTCCACTAGCCTGTGATGCCAGGTCCCGTGAGTGATCCTCTTTAAGGCATCCTTGGTTGTGCACACCATTCGTTCAGCCTGTCCGTTGGAAGCTGGATGGAATGGTGCAGATGTGGCATGCTGGCTCATGTTGGCCTGTAGGAATGCCTTGAACTCAAACGACGTGAATTGGGGCCTGTTGTCAGAGACAAGGACATCTGGAAGTCCATGTGCGGTAAAGATCCCTCTCAGCACCTGATGGTCCTAGCAGTGGTAGTGGAGGAGACAGGCATGACCTCTAGCCACTTGGAATGGCTGTCCATGAGAATTAAGAAGAATTGCCCCTGAAAGGGCTCAGCGTAGTCAATATGGACCCTTGACCATGGGGTATGAGTCTCCTCCCACCTATGAACTAGGACCTGGGGCATCTCCGGCCTTGACTGTTGACAAACAGTGCACCCGTGGACCTGGGCCTCGATGTCTTTGTCGAGCCCAGGCCACCAAAGATGGCTGCGCGCTAATGCCTTCATCCGGACTATTCCCAGATGTCCCTCATGCAGAGACTGCAGGACTCTAGTCCTCAATGAGGTTGGGATTACTACCCAACTACCCCTAGGACATACTCCTTGAAGGTGGAAATCTCGTGCTTCCTCTGCCAGAAGCTCTGCAATTCTGAGCCTGGACATGTGTCAGGCCATCCAGACAACGCCCAGGTCAGCATGTGTGTTAGCGTGTGATCGGTTGCTGTTTCTGCAGCCACATCCCTAGCACTGAGGGGAGATTCAGACAAGTCCTGAATAGACAGGATGCGGTTGGCAGGTGCTGGATCTGCCTCTATCTGCTATAATGGCAACCTGCTGAGACCATTTGCATGACCCATTTCTTTGCCTGGCTTATGAACCAGTGTATGGTCATATGCAGACAGGAAGATAGACCACCTCACCATTCGTGGGGATATTATGTGTGGGGTTTGTTTGTTTGTTGTGAACAACCCCAGCTGTGGCTTATGGTCTGTAAAGACCGTAAAGTGGCAGCCATATACAAAGTCATGGAACTTCTTTATGCCAGCCACTATGGCTAAGGCTTCCCTATCTATAAGTGCATAATTGCATTCAGCTGATGATAGGGTTCTAGAGTAGTATGCTATTGGGATTTGCGTTCCATCAGCCTTCAAGTGACTTAACACAGCCCCAATCCCATAAGGAGACGCATCACAGGCAATGCACACTGGCAAGTTCTCATTGAAGTGCGCGAGGACCGCATTTGAAGAGAGCAAGGCCTTGACCTATTTGAAGCTCTTTTCATGTGCTTGTGTCCACTGCCAAGGGGCCTGTTTGTCCAAGAGCTGGTGTAACGGCTTGGCCACCGCAGCCTTGTGAGGAAGGAATGAGTGGTAAAAATTTAGCAGTCCCAGAAAGGCCTGAAGTTCGCCCTTGGATTTGGGGCTTGGGGCCTGCTGAATTGCTTGCAGCTTGGATTCAGCAGGGTGGATGTCCTGAGCATCAATGCGGCATCCTAGAAACTCCGTGGAGGTAACCCCGATCTTGCACTTGTCTTGCTTAAGCTTCAGCCCCCCTTGGCGGAAATGTAGCAAAATCGATGAGGACATCGTCAAAGTACGGGCAAACACCAGGGATATTTCAGAGCGTTCACTCCATTACACTCTGGAAGATGCCAGGGGCCACGTTTACTCCAAATTGCAATCTTTTTACCTTGAATGCCCCCGTGAGTCACTATAGTTGGGCCTCAGCCGTTTCCTCATCAACTGGCAATTGTTGATAGGCCTGAGCCGGGTCAAGCTTAGCAAAGATCTGGCCCCCCTTGAGGGAGGCTAGAATGTGACTGACCACTGGTACTGGGTGCGAATGCTGCTGCAGCGCTTTGTTAAGCGTGCACTTGTAGTCCGCACAGATTCAGACTTCACCATTGGCCTTCAGTGGCATAACTATGGGCATTTCCCATGGACTACTGTCCACAGGTTCTAAGATACCCTGCTGAATCAGTTTATCTAGCTCTGCATCTATTTTTCCATTTAAGGCAAAGGGCACCCTGCGTGGCTTGATTCTAATGGGGGCTATGGCTGGGTCTAGCCTCAGAGAAATAGGAAGCCTTTGTAGGAGCCAAGTTCTGGAGTAAACACATCTGCAAACTCCTTGCAGACCCCAGCCAGGCCTGTTGTTTGCACGCTGTGTATTCCAGTCACCTGAATTCCCAGGGCTTCAAACCAGTCAAGTCCAATGAGACTCGTACGGTCTCCCCCAACCACCATTACATCCAGTAGCCCCTCAAAATTCCTACACTGCACCTTGAGTGTGGCCTCCCCTCTCACATTGACTCTGGAATTTTGGAAATCTGTGAGGATGAGGTTTGACGGCCTGAGTTTCACCCGTAGGCCGCTTCTGCTGCAGACCTTGTTAAAGGTGTCTAGGGAGATGATCAATAGAGCAGACCCAGTGTCCAGCTCCATTGACAACTTCACGTCGATGTGAAGCTTCTTCCTAAGTGGCCTGTGGACGCCCATTCTAAAAACGCTCCTATGTGACGTGCAGAAGCCCACCTGTTCTGGCTGGGGACCCTGGTACCTTTCTGAGGCAGTTCTTCTGGGTAATGTTCCTTCTGGTGACCCAAACAGACGGAGGCAATGTGGCCTTGCCTCCCACAGGCCCTGCAGATGGCAGAGTGGAAACGGCAGTCTGCGCGGCGATGGCGGCCTCCACACCCGATGCACTGAGAGGATGATGCTGGCTGGGCCTTCCCTCCATGAGGCCTTCTCCCTGGAGTCTGATGCAGCCGGTCCACTTCTAATTCAGATTCTGTTCGGATTCTTCATGAGCAACCTCTTGATGGATGGTGGCTGGAACTTGAGGGAGCTTGGCGAGCCACAAGGCCTTCACAGCTCCGCCTGCTGCTTCTTTGGCTGAAACTTCCCTCAGGGCATCTTGGAACATGAGGCCTCTCTTCACGAAGAGCTTCTGCTGCAACTCCCGGCTTCGCAGGCCACAGACCAGCCAATCTTTCAGTCTCTCCTCCAAGTCTTTGAATTCGCAGGGCCTAGCTGCTTGTCGCAAGGCCGCAACAAACTCTGCTGCAGACTCACCAGGCCTCTGTTCCCTCTGCTCGAATGCGTGTCATCAGGCAATCACTGAGAGCTTGGGTTCAAAATGCTCTCGAAGCATCCTCTTCAATTCTGTGTAGGTGATTGATTCCAGTGGTGCTGGTGCAACCAGATTCTCCGCAGTCTCGAAGGTCTCTTGCCCACACACACACAGCAGCGTGACAGCTTTGAGGTCATCTTCACGAATTTGATTCATCTGGAGGTAGTTCTCCACCCAGGCCATGGACAAGCTCCAGCGTTCTGGGTGAGCTGTGTCAAACTCTGAAAGCTGGCCTATCTTTGCCATCGTTTCAGCCCAGGAACTTCGTCCATGCCTCTTTTTGCAAGGATTGAGAAAGGGCCCCCTTCCTGAGCTCACCTCCAGCATCTCAGTGCTGGCAGGCTAAGTCAATCTCCAGGAGCCACACTTCTCTGAGCTGCAAGCCCCACTGTGGTGAGTCAGCTTGGCTTCTTAATCTGTTTGTCTTGCTGGCATCCCACCTTCATCACCAATGTTCTGTTTCAGGAAAAGAGGCATTGAGATGAAGCAACGTTCCAACAGTTCTCCTTTATTGCAAACACCAACAGAACAGGTTTTAAAATGGTGCAGCCCCCTTTTATAGCCCCTCTGCACAATACCTTGCTGGCCAATCATTGCAAAGGATCTTTTCCCGCCGTGCGTGTGCACACAAGGCTGGGAGCAGCCTTTCTTGTCCCGGCATCCACATAGTCTGCCCAGGCCAATTGCTGCAGCCTGTGCCTGCCGGCCCAGGACATAACAATTATGGAAATAAAGAGAGCATCACTTCCTGTGTAGGATACTCCTAGGTTATTTTGAAGCTGATTGTTTTGTATTTTTCTGAACCACAGTTTATATTCAGGGGAATCTTGGGGGAGGTTCACTATATCACTTCAGGAACATTGATATTGCTAAATATCAACCTGGCAGAGAAAGGAAAATACCATGTTTGTACATTCAGTACTACAGGGTGCCAACAAGCAAGCAGAAAAGTTAAATGAATCATTTTGGTTTTGATCACTTCAGCCTCCATGACTGTCATGTGCTACAACCTCTGTATTGCTTCAGCAATTTCACCTCACACCCTCTCACCCTTTTTGCATATGAATTAAGTGAGAGGGGTCGGAAGAGAGATGGGGATATGGACCAGGTTTCTTCAGATTAAAAAGCAGAGGCACTCTACTTTCATTCCCTGCCTTCTGCATCAGGGCAAAGGAGCCAGCAAGAAGGCTTGAAATCATTGAATGATGTTTCTAATCTTAAGACTTTCTATGGTTTATCGTTTTTTTTCAAAGCAGATTATAAAATCAGGCTCACATGGCAGGGCTTGCCTACTTTCAAAGGAACAAGTGACAAGTAGAAAAGGAATTGAGGTAAAAGGAACCCACCATTTACTGCCCTGAAATTAATTACCACACAATCAACTGTATGCAGGACCAGCCTCCTGGCTAATCATAGCAAGGGTAGGCTGTGGAGAAGTATTCTGTGTATTGAAAGACTTTCCTCTCATCTCAAGGAGGCAGTAAAGAATATTGTTGTTGCTATATAGAAAAAGACATTAGATAAGATCCAAGCTGATATGTTTACAGGTAGTCCTCAACTGATAACAACTGAGGCCAAAATTTCTATTGCTAAACATGATAAGTGAGTTAAGTGAGTTTTGCCCCATTTCACAACCTATCTTGTCACTTGTTAAGTGAATCGACTGCAGTATGTTAGTAATTAGTAGAAATTAGTATCATGGTTGTTAATAAATCTGGTTTCCCCATTGCTTGTCAGAAGGTTGCAAAAGTTGACCACGGGATCCCTGGACACTGTAACCATCAGAAAAATTAGTCAGTTGCCAAGTGTCTGAATTCTGAACAGGTAACCAGGGGATGCTTCAATGGTTGTAAGTCATAAGTCACTTTTTCAGTACCGTTGTAACTTTGAACAGTCACTAAATGAATGTTGTAAGTAAAGGACTATCTGCATATTTATAGTACAGTGTTCCCAGACTACAACTCATGTATATACAAACTAAGAATAAGTCCTATTGAACTCAGTAGCACTTACTGAAGTCCTGCACTATATGTAATACATTCATATGTGATGGATTTCATAATCCTTTGCCTTTGTCTGAGCCCAGAAACATTGCCAAATAATTTGTAAATTAATCTAATGTTACTTGTTCTTCAATACATATAATACGATTTGTTAACTTGACCACTGTAAATTTGCTCCAAGGTTCACTGCAGAAAATTGAATTTGAGGGTTTCATTGTAAACATTTTCTTTTTTCAAAGAAGGAGAGGGCAGGAGCTATTTTTGTTTGTTAATACGCATGCTTTTTTTTTTAAGTTAAGATTTCCATATATACATTTTTGTTGAGAAATATAAATGGCATTTCTGATTTTGTTAACTCTCAAATTTACATCACACTTATGAGACTACAGTATAAAAAGTGTGAAAAATCATGTTGGCTATAGCAGCCCTTTTCTATAGAAAAGGGCTGTTATAGCCAACATGAATAATGGATAAGTTTCTGGAATTTGTTCATTGTGAGCTCTCTAATTTCTTGGAGAGCATTCTGACTGAACATTCTTGCAAGTATTTTAAAAATCTTGCCTGTCCACCATGAAGGTTCCAGCTGATAACAGGGAGAAAAATGATATTAGAATGACATAACAGCGGAAAGGAAGAGACAACAGTAAGGTCGGCAAACACTTTAAATATCTCAGATTGTTTTAGGTAGTTCCTGATTTTTTGTGGGAGATTCTGAAAATGTTCTCTTTTCTGTGATTTTCTACTTTGGATTTGCAATCAGCAATGAAATATTCTGGAAAGCTCAGTCACAAACAGCCTATTTATCACAATATCAGTTCACTAGTATCTCTCAAGTCATTATACTGCATGACTGGGAAAAAGAAATGAATCTTGCTTCTACTATATAAATGGTATGCAATATTTGATTGTTGCTAGATTTTAATGGATGTTCTAGTTTTCTCAATACACCTACTTTTTCAGAGAGGTTTAGCCTTGAAATTACGAGACTTCTAGTTCTAAGAGTTGTAAGAACAAGTCAGATAGGCAATCTTGCAACTGCTGACCTAAAATGCAAGGCTTATTTATAGTGAAAGCAAGGCTTTTTATTTCTACCTCTTTCTCTCAGTCATGTGACACAATTGGCTGACTATCTCATGTTTAAAAGAGTGGGGGGCAATGATTACTTATATATGGTTATTGTAAGGCTGTTGGTTACTTATACATTGTTATTGTAATGCTGACATCTCCTGAGCTTGTGGTTTAAAAACTTAACTATGCAGATTTTAAATGTGGAACATTAAAATGTATTGTGCAACTAAAATATATAAGAGTATATACTTTAGAAGTGTTAGAAGAAACGTCATATGTTATTTAGTCCAACCTCCTGCCAAGTGTAGGTATCCACTAATCCATCCCTGCCAGATGTCATCTAATCTCAGCTTTAAAAATTCTAGCAAGGGAAAACTCATCACTCTTCATGCAGATTCTTCTGCTGTAAATATGGTCAGGAAAATCTTTCTAATGTCTACTCCGACAGAAGAATTGACAGTTGGCTGGATCTCCTCTATTAATAATATATCTGATATGTGCCATCCACCAATTGTTTTATGTTGCAGAATAAAGATATCACTGATGTCCTACTTTCTATCTCTATTCTGCTGCCATTACATACATAACAGGGTTAAGGCTGGAATAAGCAAAGGTTATTCTCTTTGGAGCTGTCCAACTAACACCTACTGTAGTATTTGCAATGATTCTGGACAGTTCTGTGCCTTTTAAGAGATATAAGTAATGTTAAACTATCCCTGTTGTACATGACTTCTTCTTTCTCTGCTCTTGCTTACCTTTTGTCCCATTTTGCCAGTTGGCTGTTGTTATTGTTTTATGTTAGCTGTTCTTTAATTATCATGCTAGTATGATAATTTGCTAGCTCAGCTGAGTTGCAGATGTGCTTGCTCTGATCTGGATAGAAAGGTTAACAGGGGTGTTCTGGCTACAAACAAAATTGGATATTACCTGCAGCAATATTCCAACAATGGGACCCAAGAGGTGTGTTTTCTCTGTCATTGTACCAGCCCTGTGAATGATGATACCTCTGAGATCAGTATGGCCCTGATCTTGCCAGTCTTTAATGAGACATCAAAGACAGGGTTTCTCCCTTAGGCATTGGACCAGGATGTTAGGCGAGTCCATTTTCAGGTGATTTGGTCTTTCCTAATTGATACGTGGAAATTTTGTCAATGCCAGATTTTCTAAGTACCGTACAACATTTTTGATATGGCACTCAGTGTGACAATAACTACTAAGACTACCATGGCTACTTAATGCCGACTTCAGTGTTTAGATCTTGATACTTTGTGTTCTTCTCCAGTTATTTGTCTTCTATTCTACTACCATCTGGTACTGTGTAGACATATCAATTATTCACACTTTCTTCTTTTCAACCACAATTAAATCTAGTGTGTTATGAGCTTATCAGTTTTTATTTAGAAATCCCACAATATTTTAACCTAGTAGTCCCCAATCTTTCCAGCTCTGTGGACTAGTGGTGGCGAGAAGGGGGAGGGGCTGGCTTCACACGCACTTACGTGCCACTTGTGCAAATGCAGCTGCGTGCACATGCGCTCACCTACCACTGGCGTTGCCCGGTTCCCAAAAGACTGAGGCCTGGCACTGGGCCACAGACTGGTGGTTGGGGTCCAATGTTTTAATCTGTTCATTTTTTACTACATTTTCAACTATATGTTCCCACCAAATTATTGTTATTTTGTTATGAATAGAAGAGGATATAAGTAGATTTTTTTTCCCCAAAATACTCTAGAGCAACAACTTGATCATCTCTAGTAAGTATGGACATTAAACTGAATAACCTATAATTTCCTAGGAAGTTCTAAACCTTCTTTTTGAATATGGGAGCTATGTTTGGTCTTCTCCAATCTTTCATCAGTTGCAGCCAAGAGTTCTGACATCAATTCTGTCAGTTTCTTCAACACTTTGGATTAATTTGTCTAATCCTGGAGAGTTGATTTCACTTAAGGTAGCAAAGGTGATTCTTACTGAAATTTAATCAATCTTCAGCAGCATTCCCACACCTTTTATGAATTTTGTTTTCTTTCTTTTTAGATTAAAAATATGTTCAGTGGAAAACAATTCTGCTTTTTTTTTCTATTCACCATGATTACATCTTTCTCCCTGCAACAGATTAACAGCTTCTACTTTTATTCATTTTGGTTCCCAATGTCTTCTTGCATTCTATTTATCTATACAAACTTCTTAAATCTCTTCCCATTTTTCCATCTCATATGGATCATTTGTGCTATATTTTCTGTTCAGGATCTCCCAAGCAATTTCAGTTTATTTATTTTATGGAATTTCAAGCCAGAATAACTGACCACTTTCCATCTGAATTCCTTAGAATTCTGTTAAAAGTTGAATCTTCAGAGTTCCAAGTATATGATTTGACTTCTTTCAGTTTTTCTTATTCAGATTTTGAATTCCAGCATAATAGGATTGATAGAATGAGAATAAAAGACAAGTTACCTACTAGCAGTAGCATTTTTGTCTACCTTAATAATAACACCAAAAAGAAAAGTTGAGAGTTCGTATACATAGAAGACAATCTCCTTTTAATTCTACATGAATGATGCCAAGCAATTAAAAACTTTCTCCAGAATAATGAGTGCATTGCAAGACCAATTATCTTGACAATGAAGCTTTAATTGCCTGTTTGGTAAGGAAAAACAGGAAAAAACACACATGATAAAAATGTTTATTCGTACACTACAAATTTCTGTTCCTAGGAAGTTCATATATTTTCTTTTAGGACTTCAGATGAGAACTTTAAAAGTTTTAGAAATACCTTAGTAGTAACTATAAAAGTTTTGCATAAGTGAACTTATACAGGTGAAACTCGAAAAATTAGAATATCGTGCAAAAGTTCATTTATTTCAGTAATGCAACTTAAAAGGTGAAACTAATATATGAGATAGACTCATTACATGCAAAGCAAGATAGTTCAAGCTGTGATTTGTCATAATTGTGATGATTATGGCTTACAGCTCATGAAAACCCCAAATCTACAATCTCATAAAATTAGAATGCATTGAGATACAAATATCTAGGGAATGTAGGGACTAGATAAGGGAAGATTGTTGTAGACCAGACATGTCAAACTCGTGACATCATGTGACATCGTGCAACATATCAGAGCTTTTTTGCCTTTGCCAGCAATGGGGTGGACGCAGCTCCAGTATGATGAAACCAGCCTGCGGGCCGGCAGTTTGACACCCCTGTTGTAGACAATGCTGAATAAGATGTAAGACATGTAAAATGTGATTTATTTTACTTATAATAATAGTTCTGGAATTTCAACTTAAATTAGACCTAAATTTACTGCTCCCTTCAGGGGCAGTAAAAGATTAAAATTACTTTTGAAAATATTTGAAGCCTTCCTTCCTTCTTTTTTTAAAAAAAACAAATTTTATTGGTTTTCCAGTTTTACATTAAATATTCAGAAAGAAGTGTGATGACTGGGTAATCAATGGTTCAATAACAAAATCTTTGGTACATATCTCAGGTTACATCATCAGAAATTCCTTCTCTATTTCCCATAACATTTGCTATATCACATTTGGGCTAGTAGATTTCTAATTATAACAAACTTAGTTAAAACATTTATTAATATATTATTTGGTTATACATATCCATGTCCTGCTTTGAGTTTTACCTAATTTTTTAATTTTTAATTACAATATTACAATTTAACCTTTAATATCCATAGTGTTTAAATTTCGGGTAATCCAAATTTCCTTTATTTCACTACATAAAAGTTATATCTATAATATACATATTACTTACTTAAATATATTCTTATCTTATTTCTTAAACATTTTCTATTTCTCATCCTAATACATAACCACTTACTAATAGAGTGTCCTTTATTGTCTCAAGTCCATCATCTATATTATCTGGGCTAAACAATAATTCGAAGCTAATTCCTCTAAAATCTCCCTTTAGCCCATTAGTTGAGACTTTAGGATCCTCTATCCTGAATCAAAAGATCCCATTTTTTAAAAAAAAATCTAACTCTGGCTTTCTTTTTGTGCCAACCAGGCTTCCATACCAATGCCTTTAAATCATCAGATAAATCTCCCTTTATTCTTGTACATATTACTTGAACCAAGGGAGACCATCTAGTTATCAGTTTTCCAGAAAGGCTGGCCCATTCATAGTCAATAGATTGTTGTCCTGGTGGCTCCTTCAATTCAGTTTGGTCTTTTTGTTCCTCAAGTTTCTTCTGGTTTAGGTAGGAGTCATGTCCAGTTTTATAGTTGTTATTTGATTATCTAGGTTTTCAGTATGCTGTATTTGTTGGTCTTTAACAGCCTCTGTGTTGGTGTTGCTTTGCTACACTTCTGTTGCTTTTTGAGTTGTAGGTTCTTTAGTTGTGGTCAGGGTTTGACTATCAAAATTTTCAGTAGATTGTATTTGTTGATTTTTAAAGTCCTCTATCTTGGTATTAATTTCTTCCACTTCTATTGGGTTTTGGATTATAGGTTCTTTCATTAAAATCAGAGTTTCATTTTGTAGGTTTAAGCTGGTGCCTTTGTCTTTCAGTCTGGATTTAATTATCTCAGTAGCTTCAAGAATTTTTTTAAGTATAAATTTATAGTTAATTTGTTGCTGATCTTCCTCCATTTCTAACACAGTTATAGATAGTCCTTTGGTGAAGGCTATTTCTTAGATGAAAGTCAGTAAATGTACACCTCCACAGTTCCTAAAAACCAATTTCACTGTCCAACTGTTCTCCCAACTTTTTATCTCTTTTAGATAATACCAAGGACAAATCTGGGTTGTAAGCAGGTCTCTTTAACAAAAATATTTATTTATACCAAGCTTTGCCACAAGATGTCCCTGACAGCATTTAAAATCTTTTTCAAAACTAGATCTAGGTTTTCATCCAGATAGAGTTCTTTTTCATAGATAAGGTGACAGGTTCCTGTTAGAGTAGGAATTTTTGGGTCCCCAGATGTCAAGGTAATATAAATCCAGTTACTTAATTGTATTTTTCAGGGCTTTATTTTCCCTACGTAGTCAGGCGCCGCCATCTTAGAGGGCGGGAAGAAAACGTTCCCTTCCCTTTCTCCTCATAGGAGGAAGAAGTTTCAGAAGGCTTTTGACAGGAAAGTACTTGGGATATAAGAAGGTAAAGTCTCACACAGTTCCCCCACAGTGCTTTCAAAGTACTTGGTTGTAAATTTGATCTTGGCAGGTAGCGGCTTAATGATGGGCCATGTAAATGGCTGATCTTTTCCCCATCAGTCCAAAGAGCTGCTCCAGATCAAACAGAAGGGCTACTGTCCTTCTGAGATCAAACAGGAGGTCCTCTTCATGCTCATCACCCCTCCAAGGCAACCTTCAACCCCTTTCAGGGTCCCCTGGCGGGAGAAAACCGGACTGCGGAGGGAGCGATCGCCTCGCACATCCATCAGCGCTGCAATCCGGAACCGGAAGCCTAGCCTTCCTTCCTTCTTGACTGCCTGCCTGCTTCTATGTGTGTTTCTGATTGTGTAGGATTCTTAAAGGCTACTTCTTCTGTATGGCACTTCTGGACAGATCATGTAAATTAATAGTTTGTTCTTCAATCTATGCTGATTGCCTATTTTTGCTTTCAATGGAATAAACTGAATAAATATTTTCTGAGATATATCTGATATAACAACCCTATCAGAAATTGGAACATACAGAAAAGAAATCTAAAACACATGTGTTTGTTTACTATGTTTTTATATAGTAGTACTTTTTCCTGGCTTAACTTTTTTTTCAAATTGTTTATCATTATTATAGTTAATTTGACATTTTTTGTTTCTTTCCTATCCCATTCCAAAATTGGCCAAGATCATATGCACATTCAAATAATTACCACTGTGTCTGTTGGTGAAAAAAAAAGCATACACAATGACATTTGTGTCTTCTGAGAACATGGTGAACAAGTAATACAATACCAGTATCTGCCATGTTATTAATGCTATTCTAATTAGGCCAATCAGTTTTAATTAGCATCCTGTCATGTAACAATCTAATAGAATGCATTGCCTAAGAAAATAGATTCTTTCCTGATGCTAATTATTGTCTGAGACTCTTTTTCTTATAAATGGGAATTGATTGCTTTCCTCCAACCCATCTCTTTTTTCAGAGCAATAAGTCTCCATAAGTCTCTTCTTTCTTTTTTTCTATACTTTGTCCCCATGTCTCTCTCAATTAATTCTTCCTGCAGTTCGGTCTCTGGTGTAACCTGAAAAGAACAGGGCTTTATCACTTGTCAGAGAGAGCGTTCCTCAGTTAAATTTTTCCTCTCAGGAATTTACCAGATCAGAGGACCATAATCCTAAAGATTGTCTCAGAACTAAAGCTGACAGGGTTAGGCCCAGGTCAACCCACTCGTAAATCAAAGTCTAAAATGGAATGGAAGCTGTGGCTGGAATCATAAATTTGTTGAGACAGTAACATTACCATTAAAAAGACTTTCATTGGCCTTCATGTGAGATTTGTTTATTGCTAACATCTACAAGGATGACACCACATTGTTCATATGCAATAGATAAATATCCTTCATTTAAAGTAATAAATTTGGAGATACATAAGATTAAAGGGGTAAGAAAGAAACTCTCTTCCAATTACACTATGTTTAACTCAATTTTCTCAGCACTATTTATAAGCTATCCTGGAATAAAGAATGGTTGAACTGGAGCCCAGAAATATATCACTAAAAGGGTAAGTATTGTCCATGGAATCCTCCAGATGTCATTGAACTCCACCTATCTGTAGCACAACATTAGGAAATAATGAGAGTTACAAAACAAAAAAAAAAAGATCTGGGACCCATACATTGCCTATTTTGGTACAGAAGATAAAAGTGGAAATATAATGAATGGTTATTTCCTTGGCATTGAAGAAAGGCATCAAATAAAAGCCATGTTAATGTCATACATGTCATGATATCATAACATAGACACTCTGAGCTATACAATTTGCGTTATTGATATGACATTGTGACGCATTTGACATAAATTTCTTGTGTCCCTTCCCCCCCCACACACACACACACAGTAGGAGGAGTGACTGTTGTTCTAGAGAATATATATAACAAAAAGAGGTAAATGAGAGATTCCCAAGGGGTTTTATTTTCAGAAGTACAGTTTGTTTCCTTTGTCATTATTTTCATATTCCATATAGTCAGGTGTCAAGATCATTTTTCATGATCTTTCAGTCCAAGTCTGTGAATCCATTAATATGTCAGTTGGCTTATTTGATAAAAGTTAAATAAGATATGTTTTTATTAAATTCTGGCACTTTTTATTGATTTTTGCTGACATTAAGATTGAAAAGTTGATATATTATGGATTTGCTTATAGATAAGGGATAGGTTATGGGGAGAAGAAATATCTGTTTGTAACTTGATAGTGGATGAAAAACTACCAAACTTAATTATACTTGTTTTGATGAAGATTGGAGTCACTTCTTTATGTATTTTTTTATCTCAGTCTTTCCTTTTTCTTTTTTTCTTTCTTTTTTTTCTTTGCACTGTTTCCTCTCGTTATGCTTTCTTTCTCTGAGAAGACATTTTAACAAGTTATAAAGTGATTAAATGTAAATAGATTCTAATTTAAGATATGACAGCAGCTGACCAAGGAAGGGATCTTAGTTTTATAGAAGTAAGCTGCTGTGAAAAAAGACAAAATCCATGTTGGAAGTCATTAGGAAGAAAATTAAGATCAAACTATATCTATCTATAACTGTTCAAAATGTGTGAAATTATATCTGCAATATTATATATATATTTCAAAAATAGTATTGAATAAAATTTGAAAATGATCAAGGTGTTAGAACAGGGGTCTTCAAACTTGGCCCTTTTATGACTTGTGGACTTCAACTTCCAGAATTCCTCAGCCAGGCACACTGGCTGAGGAATTCTGGGAGTTGAAGTCCACAAGTCATAAAAGGGCCAAGTTTGAAGACCCCTGTGTTAAAACAATTTCTCTTTAAAATAAATGCAATGAGTAGGAGGAAACATGCCAAATGTGATAAAAACATAGAATGTTTCTTTCCTCTCTCATAATAACAGAACCTGAAATCATCTGATAAAACTGAACAATAAAGGGATCAAGAGAAACAAAAGGAAGTACTTTGTTCATAAATTGTGTATATTGTTCCTTGAATTTTCTAATCATGAATGCATGAACAAAGGTGGTGATATTTGGGGAGAAAAGAAAAGATACAAATGGAGAATTGGAAGCCATAATATATAGTATAGTATCTTACAGATACTTGAGCATTCTTTTGATCATGCCAGTAATTGCCATTCTCATTATCACGAACAATAAAAAATATCTGGAAAGATTTGCCAGTAATAATAATTTTATAGCGTACAAATAGTGGCCAACAAATTTCACCAATTCTAATTTTCCCCAAAATCAAGTTAGTCCCTTACTGTTCTCATACAGTAGAGTTATAGGGAAAGTCTACTCCTCATGTTATGAATTATTTCAAAATAAGCTCCTCAGAATTATTTTAGATGCATCCAATTGTACTCCTATTCCATTTCTCTAGGCCAGGGGTCTTCAAACCTGGCCCTTTTATGACTTGTGGACTTCAACTTCCAGAATTCCTCAGCCAGGCATACTGGCTGAAGAATTCTAGGAGTTGAAGTCCACAGGTCATAAAAGGGCCAAGTTTGAAGACCCTTGCTCTAGGCAGAAACTGGTATATATCCAATTAAAGCTAAAACAATTGTTAGGGCATTTAATTATTGGATTAAACTCCTCAACTGTCTGTTCCATGACTTGTGAAGAGATGTGTCCTAAAGTAAGTGAATTTCTCCACTCCTCTTCCTACCAGTTGTTTACGTTTTTATCCAATCTTATTTATACATTTGATTTTCTCCAGATTTCTTTTTAAATTTTAGTAATTCAGACAACACTTTTTAAAAACAAAGTGTTGGATTTCTTTGTCCATAGACATTTGTTTTAATTGTCACAGAATACAATTTATTCTTGGTATGCACTTAAAAAGACCAAAATGGAATGTGAACATTATCTGAGATGTGTTACAGTGTTTTCATTCCACAGGCACTTACAAGACTATGATTCTAGCAAATGGGGTTAGCAGCTGGAGAGGGTTAGTTTTTTAATATCCCATAGAATATGTGCCTCTGCTCATGTTCTAAGGAAATGATAATAAATTTTGCACGTTATTTATCATACTTCCTTATTTCTCTAGAGCGCATGGATTTTTTGGGGAGGGCCTCTTCTTGGCAGAAAATGTGGCCTGATTCACATAAAATTAAACAGTTAATGAATTTAGACAAGGAGACACTGTTATGGAGATTTGCAACCCTTGCACAGGCTGCGGCTAACTGGAGAAAATGTTTTAATGTTCTTACTGATTTTTTTACATTTAAATGTATTTTATTAATGTTTGGCCACTTTCATGTAGCTTTTAACTTATTTGTTATGATTGGTAGACAAACCAATAAATGAACTGATTGGATAATTGTAAATTGTGAAACTGAATTCCACTAGATATTTCAGTGGATGACAAATTAAATGGATTTTAAAAGAAGCATTACATACAGCAATGGAATTTATATGTCAATTGTTTCTTGTTATGACAACTATGTATTCTACTTCTATATTGGAGGGAGTTCCAATTCATTTTATTGGAAAGCACAGAGAGGAGACAGTATAAATTTGTGCCCTACTTGTGAATTTTGATAGCTATCTGACTGGTCATTACAGGAATAAAATTATGACTATATTACATCTTTCTGGTTTTGTTGTGGTAAGATCTAATATATGCCTACATGTTTATTGGGAAGTGTACAAGTATTCAAAAGTAGTCTGTTAGATGTTTGTAATATATTTCTGTCAGTACTATTTTTTAAGATGCCAAGTATAATAGTTTTTAAATATTAAAGGGCACAAGAATAATTTATCTATAAAACTATTTTTAGTTGTAATATCTTTAGAAACTATAATTATTATTTTAGGAAAAAGCAGAATTGATTTAAATAGACAATACAACAGGATTTCCCATTTTTGCTCAAAACCAATAAAAAGCAGTAATGATATCTATTAATGCACATGTTATATGCACTAATTTATTTAATTAAAAATAATGCTAGCCACTTCAGTTTGAATTGTCTTTCAAATCCTAGCATTATTTAATTAGAGGTACTAATGTGATAAGGAACCTAAACTTTTCTCTCTGTGTGTTTCTCTCTTTCCCAAAATAAGTATTTAATATTTAAAGCTTTGCCAATGAACTTTAAATTATTAAAATCTATATTAAGTATGCATACAGTTTTCTAATAGAGAAAAAGGTATTTCTGTCCCATGGACGATTGATCTATCATTATAATATATCCTGATTCTACCAACATTCAGGGCAACTAACTTAATGGCAGGTCACCATTATACTTATCAGCAGTGCTTGTCCAATGTGTTTTCTCTTACCTTATGATAAAATGTTTGACTTAATAATTCAATTTCCTTCATTTTTTTCTTTGTAGCCCACATTTTGAAGGAATACTACCATTCCTATTATTCCAAAGAAAGTTCATGACTTGTGATATTATAAAATTATTAATTTAATAAGATTCAGCTACTATGAATCTTGCCAGATCAGTTTTCAATCAACAGATTGGGATTCTAAAGTTAATGAAGTTAAAGAGAATTACTTCAGCATATCTCCAGCAGCCAAGTGTTCTCTTTCTGGATTCAGGCAAGCTACATGGCTGTTGTGAACTGAACATTTAATTTTGAATAAAAATGTAAAATATACATCAACCTACACTAAACAGGGACATGGCAGGCAAGGTTATAATTCAATCGCTATAATTTATAATAAATTTGAAATGACATTTGTGTGTTTATTAATACCTATAATGAGTTTTAATTCTGTTTTAAACTGTTCCCGAGTCAACATATTATTAATTTCATCAGAATCTAATCTATACTGCTAAAGTAACTTTTCCTTAGCTAGTTTGCTTAGGAACACAACTTTCAATGTATAGCAATAGTTCATTTTGATCATGAAAATATCAGCTATTGAGTTATTTGGAAAGTATGTAAATGAAGAGAGTGAACACATGGATCTTTCACGTGTTTATTGTCAGTTTAAAATTTTACATTAAAAGTGTTTGTATCTTGACAAAATTATTGTAATTTATAGACCAACAAAACACTAAACAGTTTAGGTGTGTGTTTCTGTGCATGCATATGTAATGGACTGAAATATGAAGGCTTACTTCCATAAATTGGTCATTTCTTTCAGCCAATGATATGACCACATCATAGTTAAATGGCTAATATAAAATAAAATTTGCTTTAGTTGAAAAAAGACAGGCTACAGAAGCAGAGCAACTAAGCACCACTGTTTGAAAGATGATAGAGAATCATAAATCACAAGTAGCAAGAAACAATAGGATAATAATTGCTAACATGGGAACCAAACTCTGAAACAAACTCAGATGTCTAGTTTGTCACCATATCCACACTATCAGAATGTTTAAAGACCCAAGCAAATATACACAAAAAATTAACATGTATTTTATCTAATATGATATATGCCGTCATCTGCCAACAATGTTCCTGGTCTGGTAATGCTGGGAGTTGATCATATACCTTAAAGTTGCTGATGTTGAGAAATACTGCTCTAGATACTATATATATTAACAGGACAAACTTTGCATAAAATAATTAATAAATTTAAATTTGACATCAGGACTCAAAACAAGGACATGGTAGTATGAGAGCAGTTCATCCGTCCAATACAGTCTATAATAGGTTTTAAGCAATCTCCAGCCTCAACAAAAATAATAAGTTTTTTAACCATAGTGCAGTTGTTACTTAATAAGGTACTAGTAATCCATCTCTCACAAAAGCTGGCCTTATGCAAGGATAAATCTGAGACTATATCTTTTGACACTAAATTCAATTATTTTCTTTTTTTTCTGTTTATCACTACATTTTATGTAAATATGGAAAGTTCAAAGTTTGCCATGTTGCCATAGTTTGTCATGCTCTAAAACGGGGCTATCAAACTGCTGGCCCATGGGCCAGATGCATCATAGCAAAACCGCGCCCACCCCATTGCCGGCAATGGCAAAAAAGTCACAATACATCGCGACACATCATGTGACATTGCGAGTTTGACACCCCTGCTCTAGAATTACCCTTTCCTCCCACCAAAAAAAAAACGCACCAGGTCTTGTTATTTTGTGGAAGCAGAAAAACATCTGGCCAGGTTCATATATATCTTTATTTAATTCCAAGCATGAAATTTCCTTAATGATATTATTTGTTATGCATAGGCTTCCAATCACAATTAATCCAATAGTAGAATTATCCTAAGAGTGGAACATTAGTGATGGAAAATACCTTGAACAAACATCAGTAAAGTTCCAACTGAAACTCAGCAAACATCAGAGCTGACAATCCAGAATGGGACATTGAATTCTAGTGAAGAAAACAACATTATAAATTAAGTTATGCTTGGAATATGAACAGGAATATTCCAGATATTTTTATCTATGTGATTGTTTGGTGTGTATTAAATTTTACAAAACCTAGGCATTGTAGACATGAGTTACAATAATTTCTTATGGGAAGGTTTTCAGAAGACAAAAAAACACAGGGAAAGACACTCTCTCCCACAAGCTTGCTCCTTCTCTATTTTCCTTCCTAGTGCCCTTCCTTCCTTATAATAAATATAGAGTTAAGATTTTTGTGAGCTTGCTGAAGGATAGAATCAATTGGATTTTGAGTTGCTTTAGAGTTTTGAGTTACTTTAAAACATGTCTGCTATTCAGTTCTGACAAAACTATTACTTACCTTAAGGGTGTTGAAATGATCTCTTCGACAATTATAATGAAATCCATTATCATCATTTGCCTACCAGAAGATCTCTTTAAAAAGCAGCTAAAGAACCTCCCAGAAGATTCCTTTTCTGGCCTTCTGCACAAGTTCCTCTCCTCTTCCTGTGATCTCACCATTCTTCCAGTGATGCGGCCCATGGCACTCTGTGAAACTTTCTACACAAGAACTTGGCCAAATGGGCAGTTTAGAGGCAGCCTTTTCTCCCTCCACATTGCACAGTTAAACAATTCTGAGTAATATCTATCAGTGCAATAAACATTATCGTCAAATTGCTAAATATGACACCAATTTATTTTTAGAATGCCTTGCAAACTCTGCATTTTACTAGCAGAGGTAGTTATTTTAAATTCTGAGCAGATTTCCTGTTCATGAACAGATAGTTTGCACCATATACTTCATGTGCATATGTAACTACAAAAGCTATTTAAAATTTAATCAATAATAATTGTAAGTAGGTAATGAAGTGGAGCAAAAGAAGGGAAAAAAACTGTTCCAAAGCCTGTCCTCTTTGCCAGCCTATTGGACAAGGCAGTAAAATAACAAACTTGCTGATAAAAATTCAGCAAACCTAATATATGTGTAATTTAATCAAAAGGATTATGCATGTATATATCATGTCTTTCCTTCCCGGAACATTGTACAAATAAAAGAATATTTAAGAATATTTGTGTCAAATATGAACTGATAGTGAAAATATACAAATAGATCTATTAGAGTAATAGAAAATCCTAGATATTTTCCATTTCATTCCAGATACTTGCCAGATTAGATTTTCTATTCATATAACAAAAGTTGTAAATGGCACATTATCTACTTTCTTTTATTTATAAAGCAGACAAAAATCCATTTTATTGAACTTGATGCTCACTACTTGTTCACTAATGTAATATTAAGGGACTTTTATATTACTGGAACAGAGTTTCAAATTAAATGCAAAATGTATTTTGTCAAGTGAAGCATGGGAAATGCAGTCATCCTTAAGTTCCAAAAGGCTGACTTCAATGATGCTGACAGGACCTAGCTGGTATTATACAACTTCTATTACTTGTGCTGGAAAATTCATCCCTGGATTGTGCTCTAGTTTAGTAATACAGCTCTTGTACATTGCTTAATAAATGATTTTAGCAGGTGCAGATTTGAAAAAGTTCACATAAATTAATTAATATTAATTAATGTGTAGCTTTGTAACAAAGCTACAATACGTATTTTTCAATTATTTTCAACAGATCCATAAAAAGTACCCTGTTATGAACCCCAAACCTGTATGAATTGAATTCAATTGAATTCTATATACTGATGTGGAATTGGTTAATTTAAGCCAGAATTTCATTTCACCTGACCAAAAAGAAAAGTATGAACCTGCCTGTTAGGAGCATCATAAATGAAATGACAGCAACATGGCTAGCATGTCAAGATCTTTATGCATATACTTAAAATGTTACGGAGGGTAGGGAGAGAAAGAAATAACTTAATATATTGGCAAAATATCTACTATCAGATTTAACCTTGGAATTAGGTCAACATCTATTACTTTAGCATGTGAGCAATAACAAGAGTCACAAAAGATCCTGAATTTACTCCATAAATTTCTGTTTCAATTGAATGTTGTTGTAAGGGTGAAAACAATAACAAGAAGAAAATTATATTATAGGAACATTGCTTAAAAATCAGCTGGAGCCCACTCCCTTGCTTCTCCCATATTTCAGCTATTTGTATTTCTCTCATGTGAGATTGTAACAGCCCATACTGGATTTAGAACTTTGATTAAGGGCTGTGAATTCAATCAGATGGTCTTTGTATAAGTCTAATATTAAATGCATTATATGTGGTGTGATGGCGCAGTGGTTAGAATGCAGTACTGCTGGCTACTTCTGCTGACTTCCAGCTGCCAGCAGTTTGGCAGTTCAAGTCTCACTGGCTCAAGGTTGACTCAGCCTTCCATCCTCCCAAGGTCAGTAAAATGAGGACCAATATGCTGACTCTGTAAATCAGTTAGAGAGGGCTGTAAAGCACTGTGAAGCGGTATATAAGTCTAAATGCTATTGCTAAGTGCTATATGTAAATATGATTACATATAAAATACAATTAATTAGTAATATTTTTTCTCCTCCTTCATCCTTGCAAGTCACTTTTGGAAGTTCATCTCAGGACATGAACACGTCTGAA
This sequence comes from Crotalus tigris, assembly GCF_016545835.1. Lineage (NCBI taxonomy): Eukaryota > Metazoa > Chordata > Lepidosauria > Squamata > Viperidae > Crotalus > Crotalus tigris. The sequence continues at coordinate 747,303 of NW_024096756.1, read as the reverse complement.
CAATTTAGTTGATGAAAAAGTCCTTATATTGTTTTGGAACATTCAAAGATTCATGATAAAGTAGAAAAAAAAGCCAGTTTAGAAACCAGAAGCCTGTGAGTTCTAGTTCCACCTTAGGTGTGAAGATATTGGGCCAATAATTCTGCTCAAACCAACTTACTTCACAGGGTTGTCGTTGTAGGGAAAATAAAAGAAAACAAGAATATTATTACATATGTTCACTGCCTTGAATTATTTATAAAAATAATAAATGCATTTCAGTTTCCTAAGCTTTACATCCAACTACATTTTCTTCTTTCGTGTTTCCAACTTTGGCATTTCAGTTTCCAATCAAAAGTGTTCATGAAATCTAATCGATATTATTAGGTCATTAAATGTATTTTTGCCAAGTACTGTTCTTGTTAGACCCTACCAAACTATAAAAATAATACTGTTCATTTGTTTTTCTTGAATTGAGTAATAAACAATGCAATCTCTCTCACAGAGAGTGTCCCATCCTAATCCAGCTCAATTTGTTGATGTGTCAGACCTGTCTTAGCTTGGGCCTCTAAGAAAAAATGATCCTTAACTCCATTTGTTGAGAAAGGTATAGTTTACTAGAGGTCAAGTGAACTGCAATAGTGCAAAGCCAGAATTGAAAATCGCACACCAAAATGCCCAAATCTAACCTTTCTTCCCTTACTCCCCATGCTGCCTCCCCATGTCAAATCAAAGTCAAAGAATATGTTTTCAGAACTGTCGCTTCAAATGTGGGTTGGTATGCAGCAGTATTCCATTCTGGTCAACTTTGAAACCATGTCTCAGAGAGATATAGTGAACATTTCATATTCCTTGAATCCTCCCCCCTCCCATCCAGTCCCCCTAGAATTCATAGCAGTCTGGCACTGAGTGATGGCAAAAGGCAGCAGCAGCAGCAGCAGCAGTAGTAGTAGTAGTAGTGATAAAGTTGGAAGGGACCTTGTCTAAGATGTTGATTTGTAGTTGTTTAATATCATTTTTTCACTATGCTGAATAGTGTCAAGGCTCTAAAACTAAGAAAGGTTTTGTTCTTCCAAGTAGAGTTCTTTACTGTTCCTCACCTATAGACAGAATCTTTCCAAAATAAACCACTTGGCCAAGCTTATACTTAAAAACCTATTATGGAGGGCTTGTCTTCAACCTCTTTCACATACGTTATAGGTACTCAGCTGTTCTTCTTATTCCTCTGGAATGCATCCTCTCCCTCCTGAGAATCCACCACAGTTTTCCCTGTGTTCATGCTCCTTACATTCCATGTTCCTACTATAATTCTATATTTACAATTTTGGCTTTTCTTTCCTATATGGCATCTTCAGCAATTAGATGGCCTAAAGCCTTTAATCTAGCCATGCCATAACACTGTTAATTCTGTCTCTGTGTGTCTCTCTTTCTCAGTCTCTCTCTGTGTGAGAGTGTATGTGTATGTGTGCATATTTCTTTTTAAAGATACAGAACTAGAAATTAATTTTAAGCACCTTACACATTAACTACAGTCTTATGCCTATAAAATAGAAGCATTATATAAAATGAGAAATATCCTGAAGAAACAGTAGAATGATTCGGAGGCAAGATTTTTAAAAATTCTTCTATTGAAATTACTGGGTTAACATTGTGTCTGTTTTATAAAATCTATTTTTTTTCCTTCAGTCTAGCAGTAACTTGAGGCACTTACTTGATTCAGTCTCAAGATCCATTACTAGGTCAGTCAATCTTTTAATCAATTTATTTATTCATTCTTTTTCACAAAAAAATTGCATCCCAGGTAGTTTATAGAAGTTGGAAAAATAGCAAACAAAGGGCAGTTTAATGCAAAGCAATATATTGTCATGGAAAAACCCAGTGAAAAAAACAAGAGACAGCAACACAAAGCAATACTTCTTACTTTAAGATTCAGAGGTTTATTTCAGCAATAATTTGGAACACACACATAAACATCACTTACATTAAGAATCTATTGCAATGAGGTCCAGTGACATAGCAGTTCCAATAAGGACAGCTATAAGCCAAGGGCAAATCAGCCAACATGGGTTTGTCAAAAACAGATCATGCCAGACAAATCTTATTGCATTCTTTGACTAAGTGACAAAATTAGTGGATCAGAGGAATGCTGTGGATATAATTTACTTGGACTTCAGTAAGCCATTTGATAAAGTAGATCACAACCTACTACTCGATAAGATAGAAAAATGTGGGTTAGACAGCATCACCACCAGATGGATTCGTAGCTGACTGACCGGCCATACTCAGCGTGTGGTCCTCAATGGAACTGCATCAATATGGAGGGAAGTGTGTAGTGGGGTGTCCCAGGGCTCTGTTCTGGACCCAGTGCTCTTCAACATCTTCATCAATGATTTGGACGAGAGGATAGATGGGGAACTCAGCAAATTTGCAGACAACACCAAGCTGTCAGGAATAGCCAACACTCCAGAAGACAGGCTTAAGATACAGGAGGATCTGGATAGAGTTGAACACTGAGCACTATCCAGTGTTTTTTTGTAAAAAAAAAAAAGTGCTGGAACTCACACACGTTATACAACCCGCCTTGCCTACCCTACAAGATTCCATCCAAAAAAGGTGCCAGAACTCCGTTCTCAGTGTTCTATGACAAAAAAAGCCATGGTGCTATCTAACAAAATGAAATTCAATGGTGAAAAAAGTAAGGTTCTACATTTAGGCAAGAAAAACCAAATGTACAGGTATAGTATAGGAGGTACCTTGCTCAATAGTAGTAACTGTGATTGTCCTAGTGGACAATCACTTAAATATGAGCCAGCAGTGTGCTGCAGCTGCCAAAAAAGCCAACACAGTGCTGGGTTGTATTAACAGAGCGATAGAATCAAGATCACATGAAATATTAATACCACTTTACAATGCCTTGGTAAGGCCACACTTGGAATACTGCATCCAGTTTTGGTCACCACGATGCAAAAAAGATGTTGAGACTCTAGAAAGAGTACAGAGAAGAGCAACAAAAAAGATTAGGGGACTGGAGGCTAAAACATATAAGGAATGGTTGCTGGAATTCGGTATGTCTAGTTTAACAAAGAGAAAGATGAGGGGGGACATGATAACAGTGTTCCAATATCTCAGGGGCTGACACAAAGAAGAGGGAGTCAAGCTATTTTCCAAAGTGCCTGAAGGCGGGACAAGAAGCAATGGATGGAAACTAATCAAGGAGAGAAGCAACCTAGAACTAAGGAGAAACTTCAGAAGCAGTGAATGCTCCAACACTGAAGTTTTTAAGAAGAGACTGGACAGCCATTTATCTGAAATGGTATAGGGTAGGGGTATCAAACCGCCAGCCCATGGGCCGGTTTCATCATACCAGAGCCACACCCACCCCATTGCCAGCAATAGCGAAAAAGCTCCGATATGTTGTGCAACGTCACATGACGTCGCAAGTTTGATATGCCTGGTATAGGGTATAGGGGGTTGAACTAGATGACTCTAAGGTGCCTTCCAACTTTATTGTTGTTGTTGTTGTTGTTGTTGTTGTTGTTGTTATGTCCAGTCTAAACCTTTTATACCCTTTCTCAAGACCGTAGACAGATGGTCAGCAACCTTGCACTTTCTGCTGACTTTTTGCTGACCCTCTGCTGAACATAACCTTCCACATACTCATGTACATTGGAACCCACATCCATCAGCTACTTTCAGTTCCTTATTTCTTATAGTTCCAGTCCTTATGTTCTAAATATATTTGAAACAAGCAAGCTTAGCAAAATCATATTAAGTAAAGTACAGTTAAAATTTAGATTACAAATAGTTCCTTGGATTGCAAAATTGAGCATAGCACAAACTTTGGTTCAATACTTTTTCAATGAGACCTGATTTAGTTCACCTACACCTAACCTTGCATAGAAAAACAACAGCCAATATTTTCATTTTCCACAATATTAATTAGCATCAATATTGAAACATGCAGAATAATTTGATAAGAAATTCTTATGAAACTATACAGTACAATACTGAAACAATCACATTTGTAAACTTAATTCTGGAAGGCTTCATAGATTTACATACACATGCAGGAATATTAATATATCTAAATAATGTGATAAACCAACCAAATCACAGTGGGAAAAATATATAATAGAAAGCTTATAAATAGATTCACTTTTATTTCAGTGCAATGTGAAAATACAGTTCTTCATTATCCACCATTTAGACCAATGCTTACCCCCCCCCCAAAAAAGGAAATTAAAAATGCTCTGAAAAAAATTAACAATTTTCTGATTATCACTCAATTGGACCAAAAATAACATCTGTTGAAGATCAGGGGAAATAGACAGACAGAGTTAACAGACACCAGATTTGAAAAAACATTCATCCACAATATAATGGCTTTTATTCAAATTGGAGCCTTCAGCTGAACTCAAAACTGTAGGACTCCTTCAAAGCAATGCAGAGTGTGCAAATAAAACGATGGAAAGTTTTCTATATTGAAGGTTTTGAAAGGTTACATCCCAGGGAGTAAATTAAACACTTTGAACATGCAATGTTACGAAAGCACATCATGGAGCAAAAAGGGTCTCTGATAGCACCTTTTATAGTAGTGATTGACAGTAAGAAAAATGTGACACAGAGTAGACTTAAGCATTATTTACCTGATCTCACATGCTCAATGATGACAAATATGGAGGATGTGTTATTTATATATATGCTCAGTTCCAGATCTGGTAGGTGGGCTTCTTTTGGTTTTTTTTTAAGCTATACTGGAAAAAATAAGCATGCATCAGGCTCAGTATTTGTGAAATCACCTGTAAAACATGTAACAAATTAATAAATATGACAGGCTCTTCATCTATATGCACAAGTAAAGCCTTAACAATAAATCTCAATCATGTCAATCATAGCTTGACCAGTACCATTAAATGCAACCAAATATGATCCAGCAGTGTGCTGTAGCCACCAAAAAACCAATAAAATCCTAGGCTACATTAATAGAGGGATAGAATCAAGATCACATGAAGTGTTAGTACACTTTATAATGCCCTGGTAAGACCTCATGTGGAATACTGGATCCATTTTTAGTCACCACAATATAAAAAAAATGTAGAGACTCTGGAAAGAGCAACAAAGATGATTAAGAGGCTGGAAGCTAAAACATGAAGAATGGTTGCAGAAATTGGATTTGTCTAGTTTAGTGAAAAGAAGGACTAGGGCTGACACGATAGCAGTGTTCCAATATTTGAGGGGCTGCCACAAAGAAGAGGGGTCAACCTTTTTCCAAAGCACCAGAAGGCAATAGATCAGTGGTTCTCAACCTGTGGGTCAGGACCCCATTTGGGGTCAAACGACCATTTCACGGGGGTCGCCAAACAACGCAGTCCGCCATTTTTCCCCTTTTCCTTAGCTGTGCTACTCCCTTTTATTCTATTGGCTTTTGAAAGCCAATAGAATAGACTCTCTTGAATATGGAGGATTCCCATTCTGCAAACGGTGCTGCACCAGTTGAGTAGTCCTCGACTTACGACCAGTTGAGTAGTTCTCGACTTACGACTGGTTGGGGGTTGCGGCATTAAAAAGGTTGAGAACCACTGCAATAGATGGAAATTGATCAAGGAGGGAAGTGACCTAGAACTAAGGAAAAAATTCCTGATATTGAGAACAATTAACCAGTGTAACGGGTTGCCTTCAGAAGCTATGAATACTCTATCACTGGAAGTTTTTAAGAAGAGATTGGACAGCCATTTGTCCAAAATGGTATAGGGCAGCGGTTCTCAACCTGTGGGTCACGACCCTTTTGGGGACTCACATGACCCTTTCACAGGGGTTGCCTAAGACCATCGGAAAACACATATTTCCGATGGTCTAAGGAACCAAGACACCACTCCGCATCCGTCTCCATATGGCCTCCTCCGCCATTTGCAGAGAGAGAGAGACAGAGAGGCACTTTTGCTTCCCTTCTCTCTCTCTCTCAGGCGGACTTATCTCCTGCAGGCCTTCTGATTGGCCCTGCATTCTGGTGCCCCACTTGTTCCTTCTGCGCCCGGGTGCTGGTCACTTGTTCCTTCTATGTCTGGAGTTTGTCAGCAGCAGGCAGAGGACAGCTGACACCTGGGGGAAACGCAGACAGGGCCTTCAGCTATAGAATTGTGGATTTTCATGATAAAACCTGCCTTTCATTCTGCAGGAATCACTTCAAAACAGAAAAGGGCCAACCGAGCAGGAGCGATAGACGTGATTTCATACTAATGAGTTGTTTACATGCCTGCTGAGCCCGAACCACCCCCCCCCACACACAGACACATACAAACACTCTGGAGCACCTCTGCCTCACACCCACAACAGAACCAACACACCCACTGATGCTCGCAGTTGTCAACAACACAGCAGCCTCCGGGCCTTCCGAGGCTCCAGCCTTCCTGCCCTGGGCTTTGGGGGCAGACTTTGCAAGGTAGAGGAAAACAGCGCAGGCCAGCCCTGCCGCTGAGCTCTGGCTGCAGTCCTCTGGAGCGAAAGGGCCATGGCCTCCCTCCGCATTGCTGCCGAGCACGGCCCCTTCTTGCCTGACTCTCCCTGCAGTGCTTCCTCCCCCGGTGGCCTCTCATTGGACAGGCTGGCCTGCTGCCGGTTTCGGGAAAAGAGGCTAGGTGAGGTTACGTGAGGCAGAAAACTATGGCCGGCCCGGGAACAGGGCGGGGAGGTGAGGCTGGAGTGCGGCAAGTTTGACGTGGGGGCCGCGGCAGGAGGGAGCCCTGAGGGGTGGCCGGGCGGCTCTTCCAAAGTTCCCGGTGGCACCTCTCGAGCAGCCCGGGAGGACCCTTGGCCAGGCCGAGCAGGAAGCTCACTCCCTCTGGCTGGGGTGTCCAGGAAGCTTTAGCTCCTCCCCATCGAAGGCGACTTTGGCCTCTCACCTGCGGTCTCACCTTGCCGCGGGCCTGGGACTTGCAGACCCCCACAACTTGCCACCACTCCCGGTAACTGGATTGAGCTTGCATGGCGGTGAGGCCTGGCACCCGACCGAAGCTTTCAGCTGCGCGGAGAAATGCGCCGGGCCATGCAACTGGCAGAGGTGGCTGCTCCCGCACTCACTGTTGCTGCCCGGCCTGAATCTGCTCAGGGCAAAAGAGATGGCCGCTGCCCAGCATGCGGAACTCCTGTGTGTCCCAAGCCCCCCATTCTCGAGAGAAAGAAGCTGCTGCCTCCCGTCCTGCTCTCCCTCCCCGCTCGTTCGGCTGAGGACACAATGGAGGCCAGGGCGGCCGGGACCCCTGATGATGCTGGGAGAGAGAGAGATAGGAAATAGAGAGAAACAGAGGAAAAGAGAGAGAGAAAGAGAGAGAAGAAAAAGAAAGGGAGGAAACAGAAAAAGAGAGAGAGAGAAAGAGAGAGGAAAGAGAAAGCGAGAAAAAGAGTAAAGAGAGAAAGAGAGAGAGGAAAGAAAGAAATGGGAGAGGAAAGAGAAAAGGAGGAAAGAGGGAAAGAGAGAAGAAAGAGGGAGAGAGAGAAGAGAGAGAGGAAAGAGAAGAGAGAGGAAAGAGAAAGAGAGAAAAGAGAGAAAGAGGAAGGAGAAAGAGAGAGGAAAGAGAGAAAGAGAAAGAGGGAGGAAAGAGAAAGAGAACGAGAAAGAAGGAAGAGAGAGTGGAAAGAGAAAGATAGGAAAGAAAGAGAGAGGAAAGAGAGAGGAAAGAGAGAAAGAAAGAGAGAAAGAGGGAGAGGAATGGCGCTTTTCCAACCAGGCTGATGGAGCCGGCGGAGCGGCCTTCCTGCCCCCCCTCCCCGGCCAGCTGGATGGGGGGTTGGGGGTCACCACAACATGAGGAACTGTATTAAAGGGTCACGGCATTAGGAAAGTTGAGAACCACTAGCATAGGGTCTCCTGCTTAGACTAGAAGACCTCTAAGGTCCCTTCCAACTCTGTTATTCTGTTATTTGATTATTTGATGGGGTTGTGCTACAAGATCTCAACTGATAGATCAGTGGTTGAAATTAAAAATGTAGGTCTATGAATGTTGTTCTATGTCTAATTAAGGATCAGTTTATATGGCTCCAGCTAGAAAAATCAATGATTTCTACTAAATTAGTTATCTATTAAAAACAACAATAACAACAACAACTCAGAAACTGCACATTGGTTTGAACTGTTTAATTCTATTCCAGAATCAGAACCTGATTGGGAAGACAGACGACATCTAGTTCTAAATCTTCCTGGGAATTCTCTGCTTGAATATGTAGGGTAGCAAAATGATTTCTCCAAATATAAACTGAATATAAGCAACAAAGGGCTATAAGATTATTTGCTTGTTTGTTTTTGCTTATTTATATTTTTGAACAATACTTATCTTTGGGTTCATTAATAAACATGTTAAAGTAGCAGTACAAAGAAACACAACCTCAACACATTTGAAAAACTGTAGCTTGAAAGCTTTTGCCAGTGGTAGTCCATAGCATTAAGTGATTCAACATATGATAAAAATGAAATGAATTCAATCCTCCCCAAAATGGATGAGTCAAAGTTTAATCAAAGAAGCAGAAAAACATGTATCAGGATGGTTTCTTTTTTAAAAAAAACAGTGAAGCTTCTTTTCTTTTCTTTTTTCTCACAAACCAGAGGAAGATCTTTGGAAACTCTAATGAAGACTGATCTTTCACTGAATGTTATCAGCTAAACAAACACAGGATTCCATAGAAGCTGCACTTATTGTTGCTGTGCAGATAACCATTTTATATCTGCAGCACTGAGGTAATTAGTATTTACTTTATCCTCCATGTATGCTAGTAAGTCATTGTCCTCATAACAAGTCCATGATTAATATGTGTGTCTGTGAATTTTAGATTATTAATTTGCTAAATGACAGTATTCCGGCTTTTCTCAAAATTGATGTGAATTGATGTTGATACAAATTATCCCATACCTATTACAATTTATAAAACCATTAAGCATTGCAAATGGGAAGATAAATCATATTCAGTATCACTGATTCTTTGTCTTTTGCTTAATGTGTACAGGAAACATTATTTTTGATTGCATTAAAAATAAGCAATCAAGGTCAAGTAATGTTGGTATCCTGGATATATTCCTCTATTTCACTTTTTTTAAAATAAACCTAATATGTGCTATCCAGCCAACATTATCCCTTCATTACAATGCTCCAATTATTAATTAAAACCATGTGGCTGAATCATATTCACATAAAATATAATTAGCATTTCACAACATGTTCCCAGGTACCCAGATAACATCAGTTGCCTTAAAGGTCTATCAGATAACCCCGGTAATCTCATGGGATGAGCAATGCAACCAACAACCATACTGGACAAGCTATACAGCTGTGGCATCTTAATGGTGATCCTGCCATTATATTCTCCATTATTTTAATAAAGATTTAATGCAATCAAAAATAATGTTGGCTTACACAAGATGATATTGAATAGCAGCCATTTTATATTAACAGTTGAGTGTTCTCCAGGGTGTCAATCCTTTCTCTAAAGCAGACATGTCAAACTCGCGACATCATGTGACATTGCACAATGTATCGGGACGGTTTTACCATTGCTGGCAATGGGTGTGGGCAGCTTCTGGATGACGCATCCGGCCTGCAGGCCAGCAGTTTGACACCCCTACTCTAAAGGAAAGGTGAGGTAAAGGAAAGATGTCTTTTGAGAACACAAAGAGATACAAGAGATGGAACAGAGGAATTTTCTCTTGATAATGATCTGTCCAGAAGCAAAACAATAGTAGGGTCAACCCAAGAATACAAGGGCTTAAGGAGTTCTGATGAGATAATGCAAGTAAAGGAGGCAGCTGTTTGTATCTGTGGAAGAGAGAAAGTGTTTGCTGGTAGGAGGGGGAATACAATGTTTGGCAGGATCAGCATCAAATAAATATGCAACAAGCAAAGAGCTACACAGCAGTTTTGGAAAGGGAGCAACTCAAAGTATACATATCTGTGAGTAAAAGAGAGAAAGAACAAACTGTTAACTATAATATTTTGAGATTCATACCATTAAGTTCATAAATAAGAGTATTGTTTGAAGCAACTATATCTCTGTGATACTGTTTTAATAATTCATATAAGCTGCATTATTGTTGCTTATTGTGCTAATACTGCTGTTGTTCACAGTACAAGGTAAAAGGTTTTGTTTCTTATTGAATTTCTCAAGGAGTGGAAGGGAAATAACTTTGTCATCCAATTATTTTTTATACTTTGTTTCTTACCTACTTTATTTCTTTCCTACTTTATTTCTATTTGCATTCAAAAATATAAGTCCAACTGGATGTTGTGTCAGGGCTTTTCCACATGGCAGCCTTCTAGTACTTAATTCCCATGCTGAAACTGGTTGAAAAAAAAACCAGTTTAAAAAGCTAATATTCAGTTTTCAATCTACTCTCCCATATTGGCAACAATGATGCTTAGATGTTGTTTCTGCAATTACAATGGGCCTTCATTAGATTCTAGTCTTCTAGTCTTCATTCTACCTCCCCCCCCAAAAAAATCCCACAGATATAGCTTTTTTTCCTATCACTTTCACCAGTAGTGTAAACTTGTAGTACTCTTGTCAATTTCATCTAGATAAAAGAAAAAAATGGTCTAGAATGAATCTAGTGAAAGAAAGCTTTCCTCTGGTCTTTCACTGATCTACCAGTGGAAGACTGGAAAAGAAGGGATGTCAAATGGTTCATTAGTGTTCTGACTATTTATAATTGCCACAACTATTGACATGCTATTAGCACGTGCAAGCAGGAACCTGTGAGGAGTACTTATAGAACACCATGGATGGGTCATGCCAGGTATGTGGAAATATTAATATGAGCATTAATAGAATGATTTTCCCCTGTTCACCATAGGAAGGTCTATTCAGAAAGACAGACACTTCAGCAGCCCAGAGTGAAATGACTCTGGAGAGCAGAGTCCAATGACTCTATGCATATCACACAGCACTATTCATGAAGATGAACAACTGTACTCTTTTTTTAAATATATTTTATTGGTTTTATAGTTTTAACAAAAAGTGTTTGATACACATCATGGTGTTTGGGTAAACAAAGATTCCCAACATAAAATCACAGAATAACAGCTCAACTTAATACATTCGCTATCATCTTTCTATTTCCCTCAAGTAACATAATAAATTTAATATATTTCATTTCTATCCTAAATTTCAATTACTACTAAACCTGTTTATTAAAACTTTATCAGTTTCAATTACCATAATCAAATAATGTTTTACATCAACATATTACCCCTTCAAATATCTCTTGCAAATAAATTCTAGTTCTTAATCTCTCTCATCCCTTTTTTATCACCAATCTTATTTATTTCTTCTTCCAATAATAGCTAATTTAGTTTGAAAAAAGACAATATTATCTTATCAAATTGTATTATTATATACAAATATCTCTTAATTAATTAAACATTACACATATATATAGTTATAATTTTCTTACTTCTAAATCTAGATCATTATCTTTAACCTTTCAGCCAGTAAGTCCATTTTTGTTGCTTATCGTAATCATTAACTTAATTCATTTCCATTCATTAAACAAACCAAATTCCATCCATTTAATTACCATATCGAAACATATTATTATACACAAAAATCTCCTAATTAATTAAACATTTCAAAATTCCAATCTAAATCAATCTATTACTCCAAGAAATACATTCTTAGTCTCTGTAAAGCCAAATTTCTTTTTTTATTCCACATTTAACTTTCATATTTCTATACCAAACAAACTTCCATGAAACAAAAAAGTCATCAAACTAAATTAAACACACATGAATATAATTGTATATTTCTTACTTCTAAGTCTAAATCATTATCCTTAAAACAATCCATAGAACCAACATTGCCTTTTAATCCATTCAACAATTTTTACTAATTTAAACACACATGTGTATAATTGCATTTTTCAGCTCTAAATCATTATCCTTAAAACAATCCATAAAATCAATATTGCTTTTTACCCCATTAAACATTTTTAAATTTGTTTTTGAGTCTAGTTCTGGGTTTCTTTCTCTGCCACACCGACTTCCATGAAGACACTTCCTTTTCAACCAGTAAATCCATTCTCGATGCTTGTAGTAATCTTTGAGCAAATGTATGTCCCTTTCTCTGTAGTAAGCATCTTTTTTCTCTTTCAACCAATAGATCAATTCTTATTGCTTGTAATAATCTTTGAGAGAGTATAACTCTCTTCGTCTGCAGTAAACATCTTTTTCTGTTCTCTTTGTGATGTAGTTGCTTTGTATTTTGAAGTCTTAGTCTTTGCTTCTTCTGGTTCTCTAAGTTGCTGGTGAAAGGATTGTCTGATGAAATAAATTCCACTTCTATTTCTGTAAATTCCTCTTCTGGCACATTTTGATTTATGTCATAATCAGTTGTAACCTGGACATCAGTTTGGGCAAATATAGTAGAGTCTCTAGATCTTGATTCTAAAGTACAGTTTTTAAATGTAGCAGAAATTTCTGCAGTGGCCTCATAAATCTTTTCTAATATAAGCATACAATTCAGTTGTATCTGAGGTTTCTCCATTTTAATACTAATGCTTAAAAGGATATCTCTTTTTCTTTTTTGTAGAGGCTTTGTTTAATGTAGAAACATCCACCCACACATCTTCACAGGTGCAGAGCTTACCTTTAATGTTTTAAAGTTCATAAGAAAAAATAAGCATAGTTGCAGTATTAAATTTTCGCCACTAGATGTCCTCAGTAAGTTAAGAGAGTCCTTTCCAAAAATCAATTCTTTTTTTTCTGTCTTTTAAGGTACTATATATATATATATATATATATATATATATATATATATATATACATACATACATATATATATCACTATATATGTTTTCTGAGGTTTTCGCTCTATATATATATATATGTAGAAATAGTAAATTTCTTAAAAAGAAAAGAGAGAGAAATCTTTTCCTTTTTTTTCCTTTTTAGTGTCCCAATAAAAATAGATTATAGCCTTTCAGTGTTTATGAAATGCCTTTCTTCCCATAAAAAAGCATAAGCTGCCTTTCCAAGCCAGGGAAATAATTTCAAAAGCTCTTTACAGGCACACAATCGAAAAAATAAATGGAAAAGAGAGAAAAATAAAAAGAAATTCTCACCCGGATTCACCACGGGGGCACTAAAAGCTTAGATGTTGATCAACTTACGGTCTGAAGCGGCAGGGCAATTGGCCATTTTCATGGCCTATCTTCTTCTCCGTCGGTCCTCAAGTTTCGTCTGGACAGCTGGAGGAGCCACCACTCCTCCGCAGGCAGACCACAGCCTCCTTGATAGAAGTCGCACCCTCCAGGGCGACTTTGGACCTGTATAAGGGTCCACCGACGGAGGGAAACCTAGTCGACGAGGAGAGAAGTCTGCCCATACGACTAGTGATGCCGCGAACCGGAACCAGAAGTCAACAACTGTACTCTTGATATAGAGCAACAGAAGATAAGTGGACATTGCCTTCACTGTGGGATGAGTGTTGACTAAGAATTATGTTGTGCACTCTGTCTTTCAGAAACAATAAGTCATGATCACACCATGCCAAGGAGGTTGTGAAGACAAACTTTTAGTCTAAGTGTTAATCTTTAAGGCAGCAAACATCTACTGTATAATTTGTTTCTGAGGCTTTTCCATCATAAACATTGGCATCTGTTTGTGTGCATGTGTGTGCACTGACAGAGACTTCAGGTAGTATAGACTGATTAAACTTAGTTATTTAAGAACAGCTCATCTCTAGAAAAGATGACTTAATGTTTGGCAGGATTTTAACACAAATGTGCAGCCCTGGAATCACTTTGTACAGATTTTAAGTTCAAAAGTAATAAAATCTGTCACTTGAAGCTAAATGATTAAAAAACATAAAAGTATTATTATCTAACCTCAAATGTTATATTCAACTTGTTTACTTGTACCTATAACTCTCAAAAATCACTACATGAAAAGAAATATCGAAAGAAAAATGAAACAAAAAGCAGTTTAATTTGATAAACTATTGCTGTTTATTATGCTGATTTGTATGCCTCACTGGTATTCTGTTGTGCTATTTTTAATTGAAATATCAAATAATGCAATTTGCTAAATGACTTAATGCTTATATTTTCCATGGATTGCTTTGTGAAGTATTGTTTTATGTTTATTATAAACTGTTTTAAGATTACTTGTAATAAGAAATGATCGATAACTATTTTATACAAATTACAATTACAGAACTATGTCATCAGTCAATCATTTCTAATATTTCAAAAATGGAAAGCTTACATGAAATGCAATCCATACACATGATTAACTTCACTATTGTTATTTTTCTAAGTACTTGGAAATGCCACTCCATGCAAATAGTCTATGTATTTTAAAAACATTCTCAGATAAAATCTATATCTTAAAACAAAACAAACTATATCTTGTATTAAACCAAACTGAAGCCAGTGGGATATTTTTTGTAGAAAAATCTCATGCATATTTTGCTGAATGTAACCCTATCTAGTTCTCTTTTAAGATATTGATGCCTGCTTCAAAATGGAATGTCAAATTCACTATATATCTACATCCAGGGCTTTTTTTCTCATAGAACGCCCAGAACGGAGTTCCAGCCCCTTTTTTGGATGGAACCTTGTAGGGTAGATATGCCGGCAAAACCCATTTAAGTCATCATTGTTTACTGGCTCCTTAGCCCTGATGATGTTTGGAGTTTCCAAACGAAAGCTTGGCAGCTTTTAGTAAAGTATATTTTTATATTTATACTCTCCTGGTGTTCGTATTTTATTTGTATCATATGTATGTATGTATGTATGTATGTATGTGTATATATATATATATATATATATATATATATATATATATATATATATATTTGTTTTCTGAGGTTTTCGCGGGTATTTGTATGTAGGTCTTTGGTTGCTCGGGTTTTCTCCCGCGTAAAATTGGAAGTGTCTTGGCGACGTTTCGACGAAGTCCCATTCGTCATCTTCAGGCTGGTGTTTTCAGCTTCGTGATTTGCTGCTCGAAGCACGAAGCTGAAAACTCCAGCCTGAAGATGACGAATGGGACTTCGTCGAAACGTCGCCAAGACACTTCCAATTTTACGCGGGAGAAAACCCGAACAACCAAAGACCTACATATATATATATATATATATATATATATATATATATATATATATATAGCACTGTGTGAGTTCTGGCACATATATATATATATATATATATATATATATATATATATATATATATAGAGAGAGAGAGAGAGAGAGAGAGAGAGAGAGAGAGAGAGAGAGAGCACTGTTCACATCTATACCTCTATAGTCCATCCTCTGTGATACAGTTGGTTTCTACAAACTGGGGAGAGTGATTAAATGCCATACAATTTATTGCATGTGATAAGATAAAGTATTTAAACTAAATTTTCCATGAGAAACAGAATATTTTAGCCACTGTCATCAAAAACACTTTCCCATCCCCTATCCCAGGTATTAACAATACATATGGAAGAATCAAAATGTCTATGATAAAAAAAATGTGTAAAAATTGTAATTTGATAACTTTTTTTCTGAAGTGCATTTACTTTTCTGGGATATTATTACCCTGTATTTCTGATTAGCATAGTCAGCATGAAACACTCAGCAGGTACGTTTGTGTTCACAAAATTTGTATTGCGCCCAAATCAAGAATTCTGGGCAGTATACAGTTATCAGTATCACTTGAGATGACAACTGTATGTATCTTTGTGTGTAAATGTATACAATAAAAACTTGAAATAAATGAGAAAATCATTCAGAAAGGACATGGGGGTGGAGAAACATCTAGGAAAATCGGGAAAAATACAAATCTTTTACTGTTGTCAATTCTGGCCTGCCAGCCTGGTATTGTCAGGGCATTAAACATGTTACAATCGTAAAATGAGTAGTGTTATGGATGGAAGAATAGTATTGCCCTATAAGAGCAACTTGATTTATATCTAAACAGCTGATGAAGGAGAAATAAAACCAGTTGGTTAGACATATTCCTAAACATCTTTGCACAGGTATAGCACAAAGCCACACTAATAAAACAATGAAACTATTCCTATAGGTATCTTTGTGGCACCAAAATGTTTCTATGACTATTATAAATAGGAAAACAAAGAATTAGGTGCAAAAAAGAAATGGGAAGATTCAGATAGAATGTTATTCTTAATCATAATGTTTTTCTACCAGAGTAATAGTATTAATTCCTCAAAAATGGTTCATGAAGTTTTTATTTGCCTGCTTGACCATTCTGATTTGCTGCTGGCATTTTTCCATCCAAATCACAACTCAAGAAATTAAAGTTTTCAACTTTCTTGAAACTCAGTGTGATTGTCTTTGAAAATTTCACATTTGCTTAAAAGCATTAAAAGGCTTTAGAGAAAGCTCTTTGTGTTTAAATGTATATTAAGGAAATGGTTTCATCAACAATGAAATGCTTCTTGCTAAAGGCAGAAAAAAATATTTAAACATCATTTAATCAGATAATGGAATAAGCAATTAAACACCTCTTTCGACCCAGCAGTATCCATTAGTAGCTAGTTCTGGTTGACTAATTTTAGAAAATCCAATTTCAGTGAAGGACCTGGGTTCAAAAATGCTCATAACTCTCATCCTACCTTTTCTAAAATCTTCATTACTTAAAGTAATAGCTGTTGGTAATCCAATTTTAGGAAAACACTATTTTCCTCAACTGCCCTCATTATCTAATATATATATATAAAGTAATATATTTGAAAATTTCACTTTATTAATTAGAATACTTAATGGAAATTAATATCTTCTGACACCTGTGTTCTGATAAAGACATTGGATCAATTTATAAACTGACACATAAATGAGTGTTTCATCATAAAAAGAACAGCAGGCATAAGAGAGTGTTATGTTCACAAGACAGGGGAGATTAGCAGCGATTTATACCAGTAAGTAAAAGACACAGTGGAATAACTCATTTTTAAAAGGATTCACACAGGGAGAAGAAATCATATTACTACTCTGTGAGCTCAATAATAATACATCAAAAGGTGTCCTGCAGTGGTTAATAACACAGACAGATGTGTTAGAATTCATTACAAGCTCAAGATATGAAGTCCTTGCAGGATTGGGTAAATACTATAACTTATCACGGTATGAAAGCTAAAACATAGGCTCTTGAAACACATAACTGACAAACATGACTGGTGAAAATAGGTATGGTTAATGAACAGAATTATCCTGCATGGCCTACCAGCCCTTTCTAATGCATAGATGAAGACACATGCATATATTAGTATTGTGCTAGATAGGTATGGAAACATCATGTATACAATTGACATACATGATCAGTAAGTCATGTTGCTTATTTATTGCTTATACATTACATTACCTTTGCTAACTACTATCAGACAAGAATTATAATAAAAATTATTTCATACTATGCTATAAAATGAACCCACAGACTCCGTAACATTCTATTATCTGCAGAATACTCCTTCACAAAACATTCTTCAATCTATTTCTTAAGCCAGGATTTTAAAAACATGACAGATTAAACCCAGCCAGCAATTAAAAGAAGGCAAACCTCACTTTTGTATCATTTTCAAAAGCAATATTAGTATATGTTGTTCACTGCTTGAAAATCCCAAACAATCTGGCATTTACATAATTTAAAGTTAGTTGTAAATAATGCATGGGCCCAGAACATGTACAAATGATAGCCTAGTATCTATTCTCCTTCTCCTTCAGAAAAGAAAATGCACTAATCTATGAACAACAATTTTAGTAAAAGTTTATTACTAGCTGGTTATAAGGGAAACTTCTGGAATGTTGAAAGAGTACTCCTGGTTCAGACAGATCCCTAAATAATCCAGAATTTTTTTCCCCACTAATGGAAAATGGTGAAGCAAGTCAAAAATGCAGTAGCAGAACTGGGTATGAATGTTGTGTGTGTGTGAGAGAGAGGGAGAGACAAAGAGGGAGAGACAGAGACAGAGAGGACACAGTATGATAAATAAATTGAGCTTTTAGACACCCTTAAATTTTTTGCCAAGCCCAAAGTCCCTGAAAAAGGCATAAAGGATAGTCTACTGATTTGGGCTACAGTCTGGATAAAAAAAAGAAAGGCTTGCAGTATTTCATTTCTATTCAAATTAAAGCCTACATGAGATTCTGCAGGGAAACATTTTTTTCCATACTGTACCAGCTAATGACTCCTGGGAGTCCCTTGGACTGCAAGGCGTTCAAACCGATCAGTCCTAGAAGAGATCAACCCCGACTGCTCCTTAGAAGGCCAGATCCTGAAGTTGAAACTCAAGTACTTTGGCCACCTAATGAGAAGGAAAGATTCACTGGAGAAGAGCCTAATGCTGGGAAAGATTGAGGGCAATAGAAGAAGGGGACGACAGAGAATGAGATGGCTGGATGGAGTCACTGAAGCAGTAGGTGTGAATTTAAATGGACTCCAGAAGATGGTAGAGGACAGGAAGACCTGGAGGAACGTTGTCCATGGGGTCGCGATGGGTCGGACACGACTTCGCAATTAACAACAACAACCAGCTAATGAACTGATTACAGAATGTCTGATAAATTCTAATCAAATGTTGACAAACATTTGAATTTTTATCCTTCACAAGATTTATTTTGATTAAAAATAAAATGACTTGTTCAAAGATCTATCCCAAATTCAAAGATGCAGCAAGTGAAGGATTTGTGTTGCTTTACAATATTTCTAGTCAAAACAATATGGATCAATAACTAGGAAAAATAACTATCAGGGGAAAGTTATATATTAGGTAAGTTTATTTGTCTTTCTGTTGAAATGTTATGACAGTTTAATAGTTGGTGTCAATATTTCTAAATTTCTGTAACTTTATCTCTTTGAAGAGAAAAAAGCAAGAGACAACTGTTCCCAGAATGCTTCTAGTGTTAGTCTGTAATCAGCAAATTAAAAGTTCAGGATTCTGATGTTTAAATCTGGGAAGGATTTTTTGTTTGTGATAAATGAGCTTCAAGCCAATTAAAATATGGACACTAGAAGCCTAAGAGATACAGGTCTTAGAATTATATGTTGGTCTATGTCCATCATAAAGCTTTAATTAAATTAGGAGATTAACTGCAAAACCTAAACCATTTGGTGATTTTTGAAATGAGTCAGTAGCAACTACAATATGTTTATATACTTTTATAGAGGAATGATTGAGTCTATCATTTGTACTTCTATAACTGTCTGGTTTTGTACAGCAATCATATAGGACAGGTAGAGATGCTAATGGATAGTTAAGATCGCAGAAACTATTGCCACCAGTTGCCTTCCATAGGAGACCTGTATATTGTGCAACTCAGAAGGAGGGCTGAGAAGACGTCTGCAGACCCCTCACATCCTGGACATAAACTGTTTCAACTTCTCCCTTTGAGATGGCACTATAGGGCATTGTTTGCCAAAACAGTTAGAATCAGGGACAGTTTTTTCCCTCATGCTGAATACCTGATTCTCATAGTGCTGTCTAATGTCTATGTGTCCATGTACAATGGCTGTAATTCTGTGTTTTCCCCAAAATAAGGCCTACCCTTTGTTTTGGGGTGAGGCACACACCTAAAAATCAAGCTAGGGCGGGGGTGGGGAGCTGCCCCATGCACCCTGCACCCACTTATCTTGTAGCCTGGCCTCTCCTTGGCGTCTTCTGCAGCCAGGCCTTCATTTCTCAGTCACAGGCCTTTCCGGAAGGCCACTGCAGCCAAGGACCAAGCTATGGATTCAATCCATAGCTCGGTTCTGCAAGACCTCTGCAGCCGACGACCGAGCTATGAATTGAATCCATAGCTTGGTCCTTGGTCCAGGCATTCCGGAAAGGCCTGACTGAAAAATGCAGGCTGGAATGCAGCTGCAGAATGAAACTGCTCCTTCAGCCCCAGAAGAAGTGGACCAGTTGGGTGGGGCTGTTGGTGCTGGAGGTGAGTAAGACATCCTCTGAAAATAAGACCTGGTGCCTCTTTTTTTCGGGAAACACAGGTATTATTATTTATCCTTATTATTATTTTCCTTATTCCCCCCTCTTATTAGTATTATTATGATGATTATCATTATTCTGTTGCTTTACTTGTTCACTGAGAACTTCTGCACCACATAAAAATTCCTTGTGTGTCTAATCACACTTGACTAATAAAACATTCCATTGAACTCAGTATTCAGTATTTTTATGTGTGAGAGACAGAAAATAAGAGACAATCAATTCTTCCAAATTTTCTCTTTAACAAATTAAAGCAAGTATATATAAAATATATACATAAATATATGTATGTTTTATATGTGTGTGTGTGTGTGTAAAAAACAAATAATTAAAATATTTTTTCAGAAAAAAGAATCAATAGAAAAAAAGGCAAAACTAATGTTCTAATTTTGTAAATTCCTTAGCTAGATTCCTCAAATCAAGTTCTCAGGGGCTTAAGTGTAGACATCTAAGATTATTTACTACTGTTTTATTCATGAAGAAATCTTTTTCATAATGAATCTCTTGATCATGAGGAGGTACTATGATGCTTTGGCATCTGATTGATAAAGTCACCTTCAGGGCTAGAAACACTGACCAGCCTCAGAGATCATCTTTGCTATGTTTATTTTCCACCTAGGAAATTTTTAGCATTCTATTTACAGAACAATTACCAAGAGATCTGAAAATCAAAAGGGTTATTATCTAGAAACTAGATACTCTTTGTATGTTTGGGTTTGTATATTTTTTTTATTTTTTTTTAACTTTAATACATTTTTACATTCTTATCATGATTGTTTTATTTATGCATTGTTTTTATCTGATCACTGTATGCCACCCATAGTCACTTCCTTTGAGATGGGCAGCCATGTTAATTTGATTAATAAATAAATTTTCAAATAATGTTCAGTTCTATGATTCTGACATGAACTACTACCAGTTCTATTTCTGTCAGTGTAGCTTATAAAAGAAACAATATGAGATCTTGGAAATCTCCTCCCTGCAGTAGCAAAGGACTGGTTGAAATTGGTTAGTTATTTTAGTTCTCTCTTATATTATTGCCCTATAAACTTTTTGTCTCCGACTCACTATGATCCTCCATTATATTTCCCTTATGTGAGTTGTCACAATGTACAGCAGAACTGCTTTCTTAGTTACACTTTTTAAGATGCAGTTATTATTGTCTACTATTAAGTCATCTCCTAAAACAAAACAAAACAAAACAAAACAAAAAAGAACCAATGGTAGACTGTCACAAAAAATTAAATGGCTGACCAGGGATTAATAACTGTGACATCAAATTAACTGTTGCACTGTCTTTGCACAGAAATGTCATGTTTACGGTCTTAAGTAAGTAGCATTGAACTGAAAGTCTCTGAAATTATGTGTGAAATGGTCCTGTGGGTACAATCAGTCAGCCACCCAGTTCCAGGCTACTGACATGTAATTAAAATAGTGTCATATAAATAGACAAGGAGAACTTGAACTTCTACTAAGTCTTCAGAGTATTGATGCTGGGACAATATATTAAAGTACTTTTTTATCACCATGCCATGCAGGACTTAGAAAGGAGATTATGAGTTTGGTTTAAAAGCATGGATACCTCATTTACTCTGTTAAGGTGGCCATCTTCTCTGAAATGCTGACCAGGCAGCTAATCCCATGCTAGTTTGTTTAAAAAATTTGGCAGGAATAATGAGCTACACTAAGGACTACAGAAAACATGACCTTTCAATAAATATGTTAGTGCGCCTCTTTTGTCATGATGCTTACTATTCTTTACTAATAATAGCAAAAATCAAGACTGTGGTAGCACCTTTTCTGATGAGATAAAATAAACTGCACCTAGTGAAAGCATATGTCTTTTAACAAACTTTGCTAGTCAGAAAATGTTGCTCCCAGGTTCCTGATTTTTTTACCTCCATAGTCTAAAGACAGTTTTCCTCTACAATGGTACAGCAAAGTAGTTACAGTGCTAAAATGTATTATACTAAGGTTCCAATAATATATCAATCAGCAGTCCAATTAGTTCACATTATCTCTGTCTTTCTGCATTCCTGCCACCAGCAGTATGTAATTAACATATTATTTCAGTATTGAATATTACTTTCCTGATGTGCATTTATGATAAAAGAATCATAGAATTTGGAAGGACCTTGCAGTTTAACGCTCTTTTCAGTGCAGGAATCTACTACTGTACTATTTCCAATAGAAAGATGTCAAGTTACTGTTAAATACAGTAGTGGCCAAAACTGTGGAAAACTTTTGGGAAAAGTGTACAGTAGAAAGGCCATCTTTGATTAAGTTTCCACCAATTTTTCTTCTAATTTCTTTGTAACTGTAGCCTTGTTCACTTAATAATACTATTTTACATTGCTTTCTGGGCAACTAGTCAACTCTTTGCACCATTACTTTAATTGTATTACGTTTTACAAGCTCACTAAATGAAAGCATACAAAAAAACCCAACCAACTTGATAGTGATCACATAACATACTGACAAATGTCTTCCTCTCAGCTTCAATACATGATATCAGTAACTAAATCCTACTGTGATCTGATTGGCTCATTGCCAAAACAAGATGACACCTGATTGGCTCTCTAAACAGTCATGCTCATTGGCTACAATCAGATGAAGGAAAGCTACCTGATATCAACCTAAGCAAGTTGCGATTCCTTTTTCTGGTTATTTGGCTATAACCTTTCATAGAATACAGTACAGATAATTGAACAATCTTTGTTGCATTACATTCTTGATTAAATTATCTTTCCATTGATATATAATTTTATGGTACTACTCCAAAAAAGTGGTGTTATTAGCCACCAAACCTCAAAAATACACTTTTTGGTTTGGTTTGGGGGGGGGGAGTTCTGCTTGCTCCTCTAGTGCTTCTCCAGCTTTTTGCAGTACTTTGTCTAGCACTGCTCCTAATATTCTGACCAAGTATATTGGTAGACTAGTAGCACTGCCAAATGATAAAGAAGAAAAGAAGGAATCAGGCTGTGTGGGAGCTGCTGTCAATGCATCTAATGTTGGAAAAACTGTCAAGCATGCAGCAACAATATATTCTTTCTCCTTCTCTCATTGTCTGTCTGTCTGTCTAAGCCTCTTTTTATTTGCTCAAAAGGGAGTTTCAAATTTGAAAAAAGATCTTCCAAAACTTTGATGTTCTACTATCATTTGAACAATTCTCAAATGAGCCACTGAGGTCCAGAAGGTCACCAACCCTCTGAAAGCTTTTCCTCCATAGAATGTTTACATAGGATATCTTAATTTGTTTTGTGATATAAAGTTTATCATCTTGATCCAGCAAAAGCCTGCCCCAGCTGCATGCTCTGTGATGCATATTCAATTATGAGAACATAGACTAAAATAGTATATAAAATATTTACTAAAAACAGGCTATCTTGGAATCAGGCAAGGAAGTTGTATTGATGAGTACTAAACCTGCCCACCCCATCTTATACTGTAGATAAGAACCCTTAAATACCATCAAATAGCTAAATGACCAATATGTAATTAGCTAAGCTATTCTCCCTCATCCACAGTTTTTTAACTACAAACATTTGCTCTTTTTGTTCTTTTTGCACTATATCCAGCCTCCATGACTTCTCAAAGATTATAGAAAAGTTATTTGAAATTACACCAACAATTTCCTCCAAGACTTCAAGTAAGTCTTGAGTGTAATTGCTCTCTCATTCTGGAGTTTTAAAAACATCAGTACCCAGGTGCTGCATAACTATAGCAGCTGACTCATACACAATTTTGTTTCATAAGCTTTCCGTATACCTTGAAGTTTAGATATAATATGACCTCTCAGCCTTTCTTTCGCCTTCACAATACCAGACCAAGAAGAAAGTGATAAATGAATTTAGTGTAAAATAGTCCATTGTTCATTACTTTCATGATAATGAAAAGAGTCCTAATATTTTCAGAGAGGCTGTTTCCTGGAAGTTATTATTTATCTTTCAGCACTAGGTGAATGCCAGGTCTTTTTTGGAGGGTGGAGGTATTATTTTATTTTTTGGGTGGGAGAGTGTTTCTTTTCTTTTGTTTAACTATTGCATTCAGATCTTAATGTCCAAAATCTCACCATATCTAATTTTTCCTCAGTGATTTGAAAGTTAAAAAAAAATCAAACTGATTTTCCAAGCCTGAACACAAGTTTGACACAGATGAACCTTGATTGGTACACCTGTAGTATTTACAGAGTTGAAGAGACGTCAAGAGGTTTGATCCAGGACATAAAAGAATACTGCCAGTGGAAGGTCTTAGAATGATAAGACAGGAGTGGACAATTCTCAAGCTAGAGAAGACCAGTATTTAAACAAATATCAGCTACCTCCCAAGGCCATTGAGAGACCAGCTAATAATCTTTCAACTCAGAAAAGTAGAAGGGAAACATCTAGCAGTTTGGACTTTTTTACACTGAAATGGGAAAAAAACTTTTCTTCTATAATTTAATTATTGTATCCAAGAAACTTTCTAAATCTAGTTAAGATGTGCTTGAGAGTCTTGTATAAGCCTCTGAATAAGAGGTTCAGATCTGAAGAGACAAGATTTATTGACAAACTCTTGTATGATGTCTGACAGAGTCTTGAAGAGCTTGTAGAAGTTATAGACTATAATAAACCTTCAGCAACAAACATGATAACATTAATATTAAAATGTATTGGACTTTTATAAAATTTCAGGGAAAAAAAGATAACAGGAACAACCTACCTCCAGAAGTTGTGAATACTCCAACACTAGAAGTTTTTAAGAAGAGACTAGACAACCCTTTGTCTGAAATGGTATAGGGTTTCCTTCATGAGCAGGGGGTTGGACTAGAAAACCTCCAAGATCCCTTCCAATGATGTTGTTATTATTATTGTTGTTGTTGTTTCATTATAGCATTATGAATTCAGAATGCTTACTATCTGACTACTTCATCTATCTTCCTGCATTATCATTTCTGATTGGCATTGTTGTAATTAATCTGGCTTCATAGAGTAATTCATATTTACAGAACAAATGTCTACAGTAAAGAAGATATATTGGCTTCCACAAATATTGCAGAGAAATCAACTTCATTTGAATGACTTTGGTGCAGATAAGTTAACTAGATAAAAGTGGAATGGAGATTCAAGAAGTATTTGTCTGAAATGATATAGAGTTTCCTGCTTGAGCAAGGGTTGGACTAAAAGACATAACTCTGTTATTCTGTATCATCTTCTGAGTTTGGCCTAACCAAGAAACAAACTGTTCAGACTGTGAGAAAACAAAAGAAATGACTGAATGGCTTGAATTAAGAAGCCTTGGGGGTCATTTTGTTCAAAGTCTACTTAAAATTTTTGATTTCATCCTTTGTGTTCAATATACTTGTGATTTTCATCCAACCTCCTACTCAAATCTCCCATTTCAATTCTTTGTTCAGCCACCTGTAGCATATTTATGAAATATCATCCATTCTGTGGTCTTTCAAGGAACTTCATAGATTTTTATTTAGCTAGCTTTTTCACTATAGACTGAAGGATCTAAATATAGTTTTAGTTATATGGTGAATTATGTATAGGAAAAAATGTGAAAAAATGATATTTGCCTTAGTGTACTATATTAATCAAAAAGTTATTTTAAGAAAAGTGTAGAGAACTTGAAAATAGAGCTTTAGAACAATTTCCACAATAAGACCCAACTTAAAATACTATGCAGTTCTAAAATTTCTTGTTGTATCTTATGAAAAAAAGCATACACTGTATCTTTTCTAATAGTTCTTTATTGTCTATTCATAGAAAAAAATCTGAAAACAATCAGCAATTTATGTAACAAAGTAGAAAGAATTACAACCAAAGCTTTAAAGAGCTTTAGGTTTGCATAGTCTTTATAGGAAAGATGAGGGCTAATTAGTGAACTCAGCTTCACTAATAATTTAATAAGTATCTTTGTAGCCAGCAGCAGTAGTACCTTGTGTGTGTACATGTGCACCATGCATTTATGTTTGTTAAGTAGGTTTAAAAGTAAAATTTTGATAGTAATAGTGATAAAGTTTAGGACACAGCTCTTCTGAATCAGATCTGATTCCTGTCAAATTTCATGTCCTATTTCCCATAATAGTCATTAAAGGTTTACCTGTTACGAGCCGTGGTGGCACAGTGGTTAGAATGCAGTATTGCAGGCTAACTCTGCCCATTGCCAGGAGTTTGATCCTGACCAGCTCAAGGTTGACTCAGCCTCCCATCCTTCCGAGGCTGGTAAAGGGAGGACCCAGATTGTTGGGGGCAATATGCTGACCCTGTAAACCACTTAGAGAGGGCTGTAAAGCACTGTGAAACATTATGTAAGTAGTAGTAGTAGTAGTAGTAATACAATAACAATAATAATAGAAACCCTATACCATTTCAGAAAAAGGGCTGTCCAGCCTCTTCTTAAAAACTTCCAGTGTTGGAGCATTCATAGCTTCTGTAGGCAGGTTGTTGCACTGATTAATTATTCTAACTGTCAGGAAATTTCTCTTTAGTTCTAGGTTGCTTCTCTCTTTGGTTAGTTTCCATCCATTGCTTCTTGTCCTGCCTTCAGCTGCTTTGGAGAATAGCTTGGCTCCTTCTTCTTTGTGGCGGTCCTCAGATAATGGAACATAGCTTGTCTTAAACATTTGATTGTTGACTGCAGCAAATTTCATATTTCGTAATTCACATTACTAAAAAATGCAACTCTTCATAATAAGAATTATCTGTATCCTGCCTGGAGCTGTTAACATCCAGAATATTACTGGGTGAAAGTACAGAAAAAAAGATCAAGAAAAGAAATATAGACAACAGACTTTAATGATTGATAGATCAGTAATAGAGGATCATTTGTCAAACAGGAAATAAAATCCAGTTTTATTTCTATAACTGACTTTGCTGACTGTTGACTAATTACACTATTGTGAGATACTAATATTTTATTTCATCTTCTCACAAATAAAGAACTGTGTTTGGCAGCAGAGATAATGAATAAGAGAAAAGATATGACTGATCAAATTGTTTTCCTTTGAAATTTAAATTTTCAGCTACATCTTTGTGCCATTTGATGTCAGAAACATATTCTACCTCTCCATCTTCATGATGAAAGAAGTAATTGATAATTAAAGCAGAGGCCGCGCCCACCCTAGCTCCAGCAATGCAAATAAAGTCACGATACATCACGACACATCACGTGATGTGGCAAGTTTGACACCTGTGAACTAAAGCATTCCATCCATTCCTAGGACAATAGAATGACTAGCTAGAACATTGTTACTTTCTTTATTTCTCTATCATATAAAGTTTTTATAAGAAGGAGGAAACAGTTGGGGAAAAAAATTGCAATATATTGGCACTTGCAGACCAAAGTGGAATGATTTTGGAAAAAGAAATCTGTTTTGATTGGAGTTGTCAGAACAATTGGAGCCTAAATGACTTCCTTGATATCTGGAAATATTGAATTTATCAGACCTGAACACCGTAACTTTACAAAAAACCACCCTGCTTGGAACTGCCTATGCTCTTGGATATAGGAAGTTCCAAGCATGGTGGTTCTTTGTAAAATTTGGATAAAATGTAATATTCAAGGCTTAACCAAGGATCTAAGAATTATTGGAATTGCCTATATTCTTGGATATAGGCAGTTCCCATCATTCTTAGGTTCTTAGTTAAGCTTTGAATATTACATTTTCATCAGTCTTAGACTGTAAATCTAACTGTAGGTTACCTGCACATAATAATAGTTGTTATTCATTAACTATTTTTTTAACTTTGTTATATCCAGGTCAGAGTGAGTTGTTTGTGAGATAGGCAGCTATCTAAATTTGTACGGTAAATAAATAAAATTTAAAAATAACTTATATTGCCATTGCTTCTATTTTTTTTTATTGAAAATTTTTAGGTTTTACAAAAAGAAAAGATAAATTATTCAAAAACTAAGTAATATTTTTTTATATCCAACTTATATTGTATGAAATCTATCCATCTTTTCCATACCAGGAGATACTTCTCCTGCGATTGATCTTTCAAGGAAGCCGAAATCTTTGCCATTTCCGCCAAATAAGAAACTTTTAAAAAACCATTCTTGCAATGTAGGCAAAGATTCCTTCTTCCAACATTGCCCTACTAACAACCTGGCTGCTGTAATTAAATTTAACATCAATATAATCTCTTTACTGTCACAATCAGAAACAATACCTAACAAAAACAATTGTGGGGTAAATTTTATCCTTCTTCTGAAAATTCTTTGAATATTCCACCATATTTTAATCCAAAAAGCTTTGATATTTTTACATAACCACCAGATATGGTAATAAGTAGCATCCAAACATCCACATCTCCAACATTTAGGCTGCAAGTCAGGATACATACGAGACATTTTTTGTGGATCAAGGTGCCATCTGTAAAACATTTTATAAAAGTTTTAAATTTTGGGCTTGTGTAAATTTAACATTCCTCACCCAAATAATCTCCCAGGTATCTAATAAAACCGGTTCCTCAAAATTTTGTGCCCATTTAACCATACATTCTTTAACTAATTCTGCTTCTGAATCCAACTCTACTAACACCCCGTAAATTCTCTTAATGTGAGTTCGTCTTTGATCTTTTATTTGTTTTAACAAATTCTTATCTTCTCTAAGCAAACCCAAATTACGATCTATCTTCCACCTCTCTACTATTTGTCTATACTGAAACCATGAATAAATAATATTTTCTTGTGTTAAATCTTCCAGAGATTTTAATTGCCAATTTTTACCATCCCATCTAAGTAATTGTGCATAAGAAATATTATCCATCTTGACTCCTCTCCTTATCCCTTCTGTCGCATGCCATGGTATAGCCCATAATGGAATTTTAAAATCATTTCTATAATATTTCTTCCAAACCCAAAGTAAAGATGTCCTTATAATATGAGATTTAAAAACCCTGTCAACCTTTTTATTGAAAATTAAATAGGCATGCCATCCGAAAAGCAAATCCCAAGCCTCTAAGAGGAGTACTTCTACATTTGTTAAATTAACCCAATCACTAATTAATGTTAAAGCCACAGCATCATAATACAATTTCAAATTCGGTACCTTGAGTCCACCCCTCTCACGAATATCTTGTATAATTTTAAGTTTTACTCTTGGTTTTTCCCTGCCCAGATAAATTTATTGATACCTTTCTGCCATTCATTTAAATTAACCCCATTCTTTAAAATGGGTATCATTTGAAATAAAAAAAGAAACTTTGGCAAAACATTCATTTTAATCACTGCAATTCTCCCCAAAAGAGATAATTGCAGCTTCTCCCAATTTTCCAAATCTCTTTGTATTTTGACCCACAGCCTTTCATAATTATTTTTATACAATTTGGCGTTAGAAACAGATAAAGTAACCCCCAGATATTTTACCTTGTTAACAACCTCAAAATCTGTCAACCTAACCAAGGTCTCCTTATCCAAATTAGTCATATTTTTAGGCAATATTTTAGTCTTATTATTGTTAATTTTAAAACCCGAAACCTGTCCATACTGATGTATCAATTGTAATAACTCTATTACAGAATAAGTAGGTTGAGATAAAGTAACAACCAAATCATCTGCAAAAGCCCTTAATTTATATTCTTTTTTGTTAACTTCTATTCCTTTTATTTGCTGTGATTCTCGAATTTTAATCAACAAAATTTCCAAAGTTAGAACAAACAGCAATGGTGACAATGGACAACCCTGTCTAGTCCCCTTCTCTATTGAAAACACCTCTGACAAACCCCCATTAATTGCCGTGGACTTCAGTAATTTCAGGTATTCCCATGTTACCATGTTACCTACTGAACTGGAACCAGTTAATGGGACGGTTAATATCCAAATCCCTAAATCTCTAAAAGCTTAAACTAAAGAATGAGGTTCCTCTATAACCCTTTGTACTATAAGTTGTGCCGTTTGCTTTTGATAAATAACACAAAGAGCTTGTAAAATTTTTTCTCCAAAGTTCGTTTTCTCAATTAATCTTAACATAAATTGCTAGTTCAGCTGGTCAAAAGCTTTTTCAGCATCTAAAAATATCAATCCTGCAGAAATTTGATTGTTTTTATCTAAATATTCTAATAAATTAATAATTTGTCTAACATTATTCTTCATATACCTTCCAGTTATAAAACCCGTTTGATCCATATGTATTACATAATGCAGGACCCTCATGAGTCTATTAGCTAAAATTTTCGAAAAAATCTTATAATCTACATTTAAAAGAGATATAGGTCTATAATTCTTTGGTAAAGTGAGATCTTGATCTTCTTTTGGAATTGTTTCTATTTTTATGAATATGAGTTTGACTCTTTCCCACCTTCTTTTTTGTGGGTGGGGGGATGAGAAAGTGTCAGAGTTCAAACAGCAGAATTTTTCATATCCAATAAATGGATAGTTTGCTTATCTTGCTGCAGTCCTTTGTGAAAATATATTTCTTATTATAAGGTTTTATTTGTGATCTTACTGCAATCCCTAGTAACTTTATGACCATATGGTTGGACATGTGGGGACGTTTATCATTTATACTGCATAGTGCCCCTTTATGGATTACTGCCTTATCGTGGCGAAGGGGCTTGTGTAACTCAATGAAGCTATAAGCTATGCCGTGCAGGGCCACCCAAGACGGACAGGTTATAGCAGAGAGTTCTGACAAAATGTGATCCACTGGAGAAGGAAATGGCAAACCACTCCAGTATCTTTGCCATGAAAACCCCATGGACAGTACTAAAAGGAAAAAAAGATATGACGCTGGAAGATGAGCCCCTCAGGTCGGAAGGTGTCCAATATGCTACTGGGGAAGAGCAGAGGGCTAGTACTAGTAGCGCCAGAAAGAATGAAGCGACTGGGCCAAAGCCGAAAGGACGCTCAGCTGTGGATATATCTGGTGGTGAAAGGAAAGTCCGATGCTGTAAAGATTTTTTCTCCATAGGAACCTGGAATGTAAGATCCATGAATCAAGGCAAGCTAGACGTAGTCAAAAAAGAGATGACAAGACTGAACATCGACATCTTAGGAATCAGCGAACTAAAATGGACAGGAATGGGTGAATTTAACTCAGATGACCATCAGGTATACTACTGTGGGCAAGAATCCCTCAGAAGAAATGGAGTAGCCTTCATAGTCAATAAAAGAATAGGAAAAGCAATACTGGGATACAATCCCCAAAATGACAGAATGATCTCAATTCGAATCCAAGGCAAACCATTCAATATCACAGTAGTCCAAATCTATGCCCCAACCACTGGTGCTGAAGAGGATGAAATTGACCGGTTCTATGAAGCCCTACAGCACCTTATAGAATTAACACCAAAAAATGATGTCCTTATCATCATGGGGGATTGGAATGCTAAGGTAGGAAGCCAAAAGATAACCGGAATAACAGGCAAGTTTGGCCTTGGAGTACAAAATGAAGCAGGGCACAGGCTAATAGAATTTTGTCAAGAGAATACGATGGTCATAACAAACACTCTTTTCCAACAACCCAAGAGACGGCTCTACACATGGACATCACCAGACGGTCAACATAGAAATCAGATTGACTATGTGCTCTGCAGCCAAAGATGGAGAAGCTCTATACAGTCAGTAAAAACAAGACCAGGAGCTGACTGTGGCTCAGATCATGAGCTTCTCGTTGCAAAATTTAGGCTTAAATTGAAAAAAGTAGGGAAAAGCACTAGGCCACTCAGGTATGAACTAAATCATATTCCTGATGAATATACAGTAGAGGTGACAAATAGATTTAAGGAATTAGATCTGATAGACAGAGTGCCTGAAGAACTATGGATGGAAGTTCGCAACATTGTACAAGAGGTAGCAACTAAAACCATCCCAAAGAAAAAGAAATGCAAGAAAGCAAAATGGCTGTCTGAGGAAGCTTTGCAAATAGCTGAGGAAAGAAGGGAAGCGAAAGGCAAAGGAGAAAGAGAAAGATACACCCAATTGAATACAGAATTCCAGAGAATAGCTAGAAGAGATAAGAATACCTTCTTAAATGAACAGTGCAAAGAAATAGAAGAAAACAACAGAATAGGGAGGACCAGAGATCTCTTCAAGAAAATTGGAGATATGAAGGGAACGTTTCATGCAAAGATGGGCATGATAAAGGACCAAAATGGCAGAGACCTAACAGAGGCAGAAGAGATTAAGAAGAGATGGCAAAACTACACAGAAGAACTATACAAGAATGAGCTTAACATCCCAGATAACCACAATGAGATGGTCACTGACCTCGAACCAGACATCCTAGAATGTGAAGTGAAATGGGCCTTAGAAAATCTGAGCAACAACAAAGCTAGTGGAGGTGACAGTATTCCAGCTGAGCTATTCAAAATCTTAAAAGACGATGCAGTAAAAGTGCTACACTCAATTTGCCAGCAAATTTGGAAAACTCAACAGTGGCCACAGGATTGGAAAAGGTCAGTTTACATTCCAATTCCAAAGAAAGGCAATGCCAAAGAATGTTCAAACTATCGCACCATTGCACTCATTTCACATGCTAGTAAAGTTATGCTTAAAATCCTACAAGCTAGACTCCAGCAGTATGTGGATCGAGAACTACCAGAAGTACAGGCAGGATTTCGAAGAGGCAGAGGAACTAGAGATCAAATTGCCAACATACGCTGGATCATGGAGAAAGCTAGGGAGTTCCAGAAAAACATCTACTTCTGCTTCATTGACTATGCAAAAGCCTTTGATTGTGTGGATCACAACAAATTGTGGCAAATTCTTAAAGAGATGGGAGTACCAGACCATCTCATTTGTCTCCTGAGAAACCTATATGCGGGTCAAGAAGCAATAGTGAGAACCGAGCACGGAACCACTGATTGGTTCAAAATTGGAAAAGGAGTACGGCAAGGCTGTATACTGTCACCCTGCCTATTTAACTTATATGCAGAGCACATCATGAGAAAGGCAGGGCTAGATGAATCAAAAGTTGGAATTAAGATTGCCGGGAGAAATATCAACAACCTAAGATATGCAGATGATACCACTCTAATGGCAGAAAGTGAAGAGGAACTAAAGAGCCTCTTGATGCGGGTGAAGAAGGAGAGTGCAAAAGTTGGCTTGAAACTCAACATTAAGAAAACCAAAATCATGGCATCCGGCCCTCTCAATTCCTGGCAAATAGATGGGGAAGAAATGGAGGTAGTGACAGATTTTATTTTTCTGGGCTCAAAGATCACCTCAGATGGGGACTGCAGCCAAGAAATTAAAAGACGCTTGCTCCTGGGGAGGAAAGCTATGGCAAATCTAGACAGCATACTAAAAAGCAGAGACATCACCCTGCCAACAAAAGTGCGTATAGTCCAGGCCATGGTTTTCCCAGTTGCAATGTATGGCTGTGAAAGTTGGACCATAAGAAAGGCTGAGCGCAAAAGAATTGAGGCCTTTGAACTATGGTGCTGGAGAAGACTCCTGCGAGTCCCTTGGACTGCAAGGCGTTCAAACCGGTCAGTCCTAGAAGAGATCAACCCCGACTGCTCTTTAGAAGGCCAGATCCTGAAGTTGAAACTCAAGTACTTTGGCCACCTAATGAGAAGGAAGGACTCACTGGAGAAGAGCCTAATGCTGGGAAAGATTGAGGGCAATAGAAGAACGGGACGACAGAGAATGAGATGGCTGGATGGAGTCACTGAAGCAGTAGGTGTGAATTTAAATGGACTCCAGAAGATGGTAGAGGACAGGAAGACCTGGAGGAACATTGTCCATGGGGTCGCGACGGGTCGGACACGACTTCGCAATTAACAACAACTGCATAGTGCAAAGACATACAGATTTTGCATTTCATTAAGCTCTGGAATCCTTCCTGGTTGATTACTAAATTTCTGCTAAAAATTAAGACAATGCAGACATATTCTTCTATAGTAGGTCAGTTTCATGTAGCAGCAGCTTACCTGTGAACTGAATATCTATTGAAAAAAATAATCTCATGATAAATATTATAAAGCATTGATTGATTTTTATTTATTTGATTTTGTAACCCAAAAGAAATTACTCACTGGACCAACTCTTTCTTTAAAAAAAACCTCTTTTTGCCAGCCTCACCTCATTCACAAACTAAAAAACATGCATATTTTGGTAACATTCATATTAGATTACGGGGAGATGTGTTCCAAGTACCTTTAAACTTCATTTCATTATATAGGCAAATACAAATGTATTAATTAGGCCAATGTTTTCAAGTCTGTAGTAGGCATGCCATTGATGCAACATAGAAAACTTTTGGGTGAGATGGGATATGACTAATTTTCACAAATCTATACAAATAGAGAATGAGGAAGACTTGAAGAGAGGAACAGAATAGTCAATATGTAGCCTACTAAACTGAGGCAGGGTGACTCAATGTTTTCTTTAGTTATCCATTTTGTTTGCTTAAATTTATGGCCTGCCCTTTTTCATTACAACAGGTAGAGTACAATATGCAAAATTTAATCCATGATTGTGGCATGGCAGCAGACAGCAGCAGTCACTGATTATGACATTTCTTTCCTATAGTTGTGGAAAAGGTGGCTTGACTGTGCTATATGCTTTTAGCATATATTAAAGAGAGGCATATATTGGAAAGCAAATGGGAATTATTTAGAAATTGGAAAATAATAGGTTTTTTAAATTATTATTTATTTTTGTGCCCTTAATTCAGTATTGACTCCTGGAGACTGCTTGGACTAGTCCCTGCAGTTTTCTCAGCAAAATTTTTAAAAGTAGTTTGCCATTGCTTTCTTCCTAGCACTGACACAAGTAATCGACTCAGTGTTATACAGCTGGCTTCATGCCTAAGGCAGGACTAGAACTTACAGTCTTCTGGTTTCTAGCTTTGTTGCTTTAATTACTACATCAAACTGGCTCTCAGTGGGGAATTAGTGCCACGTGTGTATATATAATAAATTACAACCCGGGGTTTAGGTGTTTCTTTCTTTCAGGCCCTTTGTTGTATTGGGGTTTTACAATATAAGGAAATATCTGGTTTCTTCTTGATCATGCAAATAAGTAAAATACAACCAAAGGCTTCTGATTAACAAGTTTAATGTTTTGTTTACATCTTTCAAAGCAATGGAATTATCTTTGTGCCTAACAGTTATAGCAATAAAAATTATTGTTGATGATATTACTGAATGTTTAATATTTTTAGAGCTTGCATAATTGATGTATAAAACAGCAATGTTTGTGCATTTGAGTCAGGTTTTCCTTTGGTCACTAATCCTTCCTGTTTTCTTGGAAGGTTTTTTCAGAAGTGGTTTGCTATTCCTCCTTCCTAGAGCTAAGAGAGAGTGACTGACCCAAAATCACTCAGACGGTTTTGTACCTAAGGCAAGACTAGAACTCATGGTCTCCAGTTTCTAGCCAGATGCCTAAACCATTACACTGAATTATGTAATCGTATTAATGTCCTTTGAAAAAGAGAGTTTGTTTGCTTTTCATCTTGCACTGGTCCTTGATGTTTAATAAGCAAATTGGTGGTGGAACTTAAGTAACAGAGGTAAGAATCACTGAACAATGCCATCTTAAAATGGATTTTTTTTTAAAAAAAAAAAAACACCTGCCAACTCAAATATGACATGAGCATACAACATATATTAATTTTACATAGATTTCAAAGCTGTAAACAATATAACTTGATTTTGGCTTATGATTTGCTGATTACAACTTTAGTTTAACATAATATG
Source organism: Crotalus tigris (assembly GCF_016545835.1). Lineage (NCBI taxonomy): Eukaryota > Metazoa > Chordata > Lepidosauria > Squamata > Viperidae > Crotalus > Crotalus tigris. The sequence continues at coordinate 711,719 of NW_024096756.1, read as the reverse complement.
AACACTGAAATGGAGAACTGATGTGTATTATTGGAGTGTTTTTGTCTTAATGTTTATCTGTAAAAGATAGTAGGAAAGATCAACATTAAAACATGATAGACAAGTATAATGGAATAGCTAAGTATAAAGTTGCAACTTTACACTAAGCTAACTATAACCAAGTGAAGGATTCTTTTTAAATGTATGACAGATTTCTTATTGTGGGATTAAGGACAGTGCTCAAAGATTTAAAGGCAAGTAAAATATGTTTTAGGTGTCAAGACAATCAAGTAATCTCAGGTAAATGTGATTCCTTTGAAGAGTTATAAAACAGAAGCAATGTGTGTACTCTGATGTCCACTTTTGAAATTAAAACTTAAGCACTGTAAAGGCTTAAACTGCATATTTATTCAGGCTTACCATTAACAGATCATGGGGAATCCAGTTATTTATTTATTGTTTGTGTGTTTATTGAATTTATGTGCCACCCATTTCTTTCCGGAGTTTATAGTGGATAGGAGTGGACTGTCTGCCATGAAACCTCATTGTAAAGAAATTGAGCAATGATTTAGTGAACACAAACTCCCCAATCCAATAACTGTTGTTTTTTTTTGGGGGGGGGGTTGTTTTGTTTTTTAAACTGGCATAGGGATATGAAACCATGGGTGAACTTTGGTCAATAAATATTTTAAATTTAGCTACCTGCTATACAGAACAATCATAGATTTCTGCCTCCCTTGCTTTAAAAACTGCCGTATTTCTCTCTCTAAGAGAGGAACTGTCTCTCTTAATGCCTCTTTTCCACCTTGAAGCACGCTTGATTCACAGATTGACATTGATTTTGTGTGAAGATGAGAGGGCCGTTCTGAAGGTAATACTTCTGATGCAGTGTTGCACAGAACATTATGGTTTAATCAGCCCGCTACCACTTGCCATCCCTGGAATTGATTTATAGTTACAGAAGGGTGGAAAGGAATAATTTGTGCTCTGTTTGTGAAGGTATACAATGTATTCATATTTCCATCTTTGGAAGAGTGATGTGACTGATTAAACTATTTTTCATAAAGCTAAAAAACTTCATTAATTGCAGTAAAAGACACATGCACAAAAGTGAAAAAGATCCAGATCCCCTACAGCACTTTGTATGCAGCTCTTAATGTATAAGTGGAAAATTGCAAATAGACAAAGATCCTTCTGTGTCAAGGGAAGGAAAAATCTTTGATGCACAACGTAATTGATCTGTGGTGATTTTTCATGAAGCTACTGACTTCCTTCTTGTGCTGCTTTCTTATAAGCCTCACTATCATCCCCAAACCACAAACTTCCTTGTCTTCAAAAAATAACCTTATTGTTAATAACTTTTTTTCCTTACTCCATAACCCATGCAGCAATAAATCTTCAATAAACTTTATGCTTCCTTTATTCTTCATAAAATACACAAGGATCAGGCTCCAGAACCCAAAAGAAGTTGCCTCCTTCTCACAAACAGTTGAAATAGAAGGAAGACTCAAGGTTCATGGCAAGCTTTGTATTACCAGGCCCAACTTTTTGGCTTGAATCAGAATGAATGAAAGACAATCCATTACATAGACTGGGGAGATCCCAAAGGATATCTAGTCTTAGAGCTATTGAAACTTCAGCAAGCTGGTTGCTGATTGCCTCTGGTGATAAAAAGAATGTAAGGTAAGAAATCTTCTACTTCCTTATGTTCTGAAGAGATTTTAGGGGAAAGAGTGGAAGGAAAGAAAGGATCCTTTCCAACAGCTGCTTTGATTTTCGAAAGCAAAACACTGCTACCATGCAAAACTATTTAATTTTGTGAAGCTAGATTAAGAATGGTATCAACAGATAATCCAGTACTTAAATGTTATGTCTGATGATGAGCATGTGAACAATATGTTAAATTCTTTAAACAGAAGCTGACATACAGTAAGTTTTAAACTGCAAAAAGGAGGAAATGGTGAAATAATGCATTGCAGTTTTCTTCCAATAAAACAATGGAATGGATATTGGAAGATGTAAGCAGAGAATAATAGAGTATAAATGTAAAACACCTCTAGGAATAAATGCCAAATGTGACCATCAGCCCCAAACCCGTTTTCTGTACGCTTGAATAGCAATTGAATTGGTGAAGCAGGCAATTGGAACATTGCGAGATGGAATGGGAAATGAAATTGCATGGGATGGTAGGCTGGCTAAACTATTAAATAAATATTTCCTAACTGCACAGTCAGACCTGGGTCATCCAAATCAATTTGCAAATAGCTCATTTTCAGAGATTGAAGTTAATGGCAAATGCTTCCTTGATGTCTGATTTCCACAATTCCTTTCCTGCTTGGGCATATGAGTAGACAGACTGCATGTATAAAAAAAAATCTCCCAGTGTTTCAGAAAGTGTATTTGAATTTAATACAGTTTTGCAGGAACAACATGATAGTAAGTTATTTATGACACATACATGCTGCTCTTATGGTAGCAGATGTACAACATTTTTTTTTATTCCTTATAACAACTATCCATGAGACAGATTAATCAATAGTTCTATATTCTTTTGGGAGTATTTTAATTGAACAGAAATTTGAAGGTACATCATATTAAATCCAAAATTCTACACATACTTATTTGTTTTGAGACAGTATTAATACACAAATTTCTGGAAGGTCCTTTTTCTCTTAGCTTTCTGGAGGGCCATGGAAATCTGGTACATCCCCAGTTGTTGGGCCAGGGTGGATATTGAGCCCCAAAATGTGTGAAGTTTAACATGGAACTATTATGGCACCTTGGTTGGAATTTTTTTTCAATTGGAGGTTAGTGGTAATGATTTTATTTTTTTACATAATTATAGTAACTTAATTATTGTTAGCACTCCTGTTTTTATTATATAAGATGGGTGGTCTTTTAAATAAATAATTTTTGATGTGATCAGTACGGTCATTTTATAATAGTAAATATTTAATCAGAGGATAAAAACTTTAAATTTTTGATTAAAATCACAGAAACATTTTTACTGTTCTCCTAAGAAATTCATGTAGTAATAAGCTTCTTTGCAGATATTTCTGGATAGATTTTTCATAGGAGAAGGTTTAGGGAAAAGCCAATGTGTATTGAAAACTGCTGATCGCAAAGAGTTAAAAAATACCTGAATATTTATTTACGCATTTTGTTATACTAAATCAATCAACAATGGTGCAAATGTATACAAAAACACTTAAGAATCTATACCTCTGGTGGCGAACCTATGGCACAGGTGCCAGAGGAGGCACTCAGAGCCTTCTCTGTGGGCATGCACGCCATTGCCTCAGTCCTAGGCCTTGAGCTGGGTTTTATAAAACCTTTTTCTTTAGGCCTCCGCCACCGTGTGCAAAAAAAAAAAGATTCAATCAATCAATCAATTTCAACTTCTTGCAGGAAAATAAAAGATCTTGCAACGTTGGAATTGATTGATTGAACTTTTTAGTCCCACCCAGTCTGCCGTTACCACTGCAGCCATGCCCACCCAGTGGACCACACCCACCCAATTGGCCACACGCAGGCAATGGACCACACCCACCCGGCACCTGACGATGCATAAATGGGTTTTGGGTTGCAGTTTGGGCACTCAGTCTTTAAAAGGTTCGCCATCACTGATCTATACCAACTTAAAACTGATAATCACGGCAATAAAAAGGATAAGAAGCTTTGGCTTGAAACCTTAAAATTACAGTAATTTTAAAACAGTTTAAAGGTCAAATTCTATGGTATCTTTTTCCATAAATGTAGGCATCAATAGAAATGAATATGAATCAATAATATATCTGGCTACAAAGCAAACATGTTTTCATAGATTTCCACAAAGGAAACTGTGGAAAGGAAAGGAAAGAAAAGAAAAGAAAAGTTAACATGCTGCCATGCTTTCATTTTATTTTTTATTTGTGTGGAACAAATAACTTTATATGGTGTTTTTTTTTCCATTGTGATGGTAAAAATGGTATTCCCAAAAATGGTATTCAAAAGAAAATACACATTCTGAGATACTTTATAATAGCTGTGACAATGAAAAATGGAATAAAACACAGTAGCTTTCTTCCTTACTGAATAAAGTAACAAGACAGATTGTATGTACCAATAGACATAAAGATTTTGCCATAAGATACAGAATGTATCTAAATATATTGTCTCCAAATCGTCAATACTCAGTGTGCCTGTTGCTCTCCATAAAATCTAGGGAAAAAAAGCCTGTTCTGAAGATAAAGTAGTACAAATACCATTATCACCATTATTGCTTATTTTATTATTTATAATTTACCTTTTATATCTAAGCTGTGGTATAACGTAGCCATTGTAATATCCACAATGTACAGAGTGTAACATCATATTAGGAAATCCAGTATTATTAGTATAATTAGTATATTAATATTAATATATTCTGAAAGAGCCCAGAGCTGAAGGAATAGCAGAGAACAAGCAAATAGCTTAATAATCCAACTGTTAGGAAGACTAAATTTAGGTTATTCCCTTCTAGGAAAAGTTATAGTTGAAATACCAGGTTAGTTGAACAGAGATTTTTCCTTGCTGTTGATATTAACATTTCCTTCATTAACAGATTTTAATGAGGGAGAATCCTCAAGCTAACCATTGATTCCTTTACATGAGACAAAGTCTCATCCAGATTAAAAAAAAAACTTCCCAATCTATTTCCAGCACCACAGTATTATCAGTATTCAATTTCCATACCATCACTTTGTCCGGGCAATTGTCCAGCACCCTCAAAATCCTATGATTTAAACAGGGAAATCTTATGAGCATATTGATGACATCAAACTCCTAGTTTCCATTTGCTGCTAGTGGTTTTATGTATATAGTTATTTTCAGATGTTTGCAGTTGACATGAGGAAGTGTGTGTTTGTGTGTGTGTGTGTGTGTGTGTGTGTGTGTGTGTGTTGTGTGTTAAGCTTTCCTAGATCCCTTCACATATGTAAAATGTTTGCATGAATAAGTCGTCAGGCATTGTGCAAAGATGCATCCCCTGGATACACTGTGGATTCTTTATGCAATGATTTAAAGCATATTTGACTGGTGGCCATAATCTCATGGATGAAGCATTAGGCACATACATTCATAGATGTTATAATGCTCCTATTATATTAAAACCATTTTCATGTCAGCCAGGGCAGAACAAATTGGCACATTAGTGTTCAGCAGAAATAAGTATCTGATTTGTGTTTGAAAGTTCTTTACCCATTTATAGCACAGAGAGTCACTGATGAAGTCCTTTGCTTAACAATGATGTGGGTTCTTGAGAGAAAGTGAGAACTGTGTTAAAACCATAACTATTCTTATGGCAATCAAAGAGTCTAAGTATTTTGTATATAAAAAGTAACCTTTACTAGTAGTAACAAAATGAAACCTTTGATGTATCTTTGTTTATCTAAGAAATATGGCCAGATTAATACCTCAAGAAGAGGTCCTAATGATTCAAATAAATGAATTCACTCCTTTAAGAATTATTTACCTGCAAAGCATGCAAGTAGTTGAAAGTGATTCTTCATGATCTTATCTACAGTTCATATTTTACAGATACTGCTTCACAGGGATAAACGTTCACTCAGCAGCACATTCTATGCATATTTAGGGATGATGCTATCATAAATATTAATTTTTAGCTTTAGATTTGTATATTTTGAAAGATGAATGATTTCAGGAAAAAGAAAAACGATTATGCCCTTCCACTACCTTGTAAATAATGTGTATAAAAATTGAAGACTGGCAAGAAGTGACCTATTAGAGGAAACAGAATGTCAGATTGAGTTTTTTTAGAGTGTGATCATTTCCTGAAAGGGACAGGTGGAGAACTTACTTGAAGTGCTAGCCATTCACCCCTGAAGTTGTTGTTTAAGTGCAAGACAAGTTACATGCAAAATGAATTTGTTGGTTTCAGTGACTGCTCCTTGCTGCATAATTTAATACAGTTGGCAGATGTCACTAGAGAGACCATAGAAGAGTGAAGGGTTCCATATATTTTACTAAAGTACTGTCTTTAGAAAAGCAGGCAATAGATTTTTCTGCTAAGCATTGAACCATGTACATGAAACCCAATGCTTTCCCATCATTTACATGGAAAACCAATGTCTTCCAAAATATGGAAGAAGTCAGGTCCATAATGGAGAGTGTCTATGGAGAGTCTCAGTCATCTAGGTCATGGTTGTCCCAAAAATGACTTTTCAAGAAGCAACTGGACTTTCTTTGTTTTTCTTGAAGACATTTCCTTTCTCATTCAAGAAGCTTCTTCAGTTCAGAAGGTTCTTGGATGAGAAGTGAAACATCTTCAAGGAAATCAAAGGAAATCCAATTGCTTCTTCAAAAAGCACCTTTGGGACATCCATAATGGAGACTTTCTATGCCTCTTTTCAGGAATCAGCAGGTAACTTCTCCATATTTCTTTAACTATTTGTTCATTAAAAATTGAAAATGCATTTCTAAATTGGGAGTTATTGCTATACCTGTTTCAAAGAATGTTGAAAGTCACTGGATTATCCTAAATATTCCCTTTCTAACAATCTGTCACCTAATTTCCCCCTTTCCCCTTTTCAAAAAGAGCCTTCTTTTTCTTTCAGAATTCTTTAATACTGCAGTTTCAAAAAAAAAGTGGTTTTTTTTCCCCACCTTTGGGTTATGACACACAATTTCCTTACCCAAATTACAACAGGGATATTTAAATTGACTCAAAATGTTTTATCTATATTGGATAAAAGATAAAAGGATGAGTAGTTTTGAGTAATGAAGGAAGACGTTTGGGAAGCACTGCTTTAACATTTCTTTAGATTTTGTTTTGGAGTGTTTCAGAAATTGCTTTATTAGCAATAGAGACTGTTAATTTGTTCCAGTCTCCATTTTTTTAATGATTTCAGCTTTTCTGCTGTTTGTATTTCTGAATTTGAAAACATCCCATGAGCTGATGTTAATCAAAATATGCAGAAAGGGCAGCTTGCTCAAAAAATTATTATACAGTGTGAGAGAGGATACTCACACAAAACCACTATGGTTTATAATCACACAAGTGCTGGAATCCTGTACCCAACATATGTAAATTTACCAGTAGTTTTTAATTCTGAAATGAAAGGAAAAAGTGGCCTAAACTGGAAATAATTTAGTTTCCATCAAATTAAAAATATAAGAAAAAAATCAGTAGAGAATATGTTACAGACGTTCCCCCTTCAGAATAATCATATTTATCCATGATTTTGTATGCAAACAAAATTTCAGGAAATGACAAAGTGGTTGTCATTTGCTTTCTCCTTCTATAATAAAGCCATTTGTTTTGCTGCAATATTCTATAGTACATAAACAGCAAGTTCTCGTGTTTGGTTGCTTTTGTGAGTAATTTTACAAGACAGGGTTAAGTGATGGAAGTTTTCACATTGGCCTTGTTTGCTTCATTGGTTCTCGTCAGTAGGAAAAATTGATGGAATCATACCTGAGTAAATTGGTGGAATCATACCTGAATAAGAGGCTGATACATAAATCATTGCAGATCATTTCTGGATTTCCATTTCACCAGATATTCTGTGAAAGGAATAAGTTCAGCGCAGGATTTCTGATCTTCTTTTACTCAATGGTCATTGGTTTTGGTCAGAAGAATATTATAGAAAACAGCCAGGTCAGCCATTATCATTGTATTATCCATTGCTAATGGTAGTGTGCTAAGAAAAGCAGTACTTGTGGAAAAGTCCACATATATATTGTTAGCAACAGTTGTGAGATTTTCTGATAACAAACGTCTAAAGAAGCTCCCTAAGCAAATCCATTGCTGTATAGGGAGTCTCTCTATTAACAGCTCAAGCCAGAAGTTCTGTGGGCTAAATACATAGAAGCCATTTGGGGCTGAAATAGTTATTCCACAGTTATCTTTAAGTGCTTACCCTGCAAGGAACTTTTGAAGTCAACTTTTAGAAAAACAGAGATCACAACTGCACCCAGTTACATCCAGTACAGGAAGAGAGGCCAACACAAAGACTGCAATGTTCTCATCTTTTCCTTCCAGTTGTTTGGGGGTTCCTCACTTAGTTTCCTGGTTCACTCCATACATGTGTTTTTGAACTAGAAACTTATTGAAATGGCTCTGACAATCCTTCACTCATTCCTGACTATATTTGTCCATGAACAGTAATATTTGTTGCTTCTTATCTAACATTATAAATGAGCTTGCTATTTATGATTACCAAATTACCCTTGACTTCCAGTTATTCTACAGTTCAGTTCTTAGAATTCCTAGGCAGCATGGATTCTTGGACTAGTTCTCTTTCACTCTCATTAATCTTTTGGTCAAAGAAAGCAAGTAAATAGACAGCAAGGCAGGAGTTTCCAAGTATTAGCAAAAGCCATCCCAGTGGGTACTATTGATCCTGGCTCAGTATAATGGACAATGACTCACATACATTGCTCTGAGCAGCAAATGGGAAAGAATTTTGAGCAGCTGAATAGCAGGAAGGGTCAGAATGACAAAGCACCTTTTCACACTTGTTTCTTCTCCATTCAGATCCAATTATAACTGCTTCTCTCTGTGTGAGAGAGTGTAAATACACACATCCATTCATGTACACTGACATACAAAATACTGTATACTATTACATTTTACTCAGCCTTAGCTGAGTTAAAGACTTCAAAGTGCCCAGCTCCAAGGCAGCTCTTACCAAATCTAATTACATATTAGAAGGAAATGTCTATTAGATTGGCAGCACAGAAATTGGGATAGATCAACCTTGATAGACCAGAGGTTGCCCTGATGCCTCAGCTCTCATTCTCCATCCTTATACAACACAAATGGCTATTTTACTGAAATATTTATATCAAGCTGATGGTAGATATCATCACTACCTGCAAGTTAAATTGCTACTCTTGAAAGATGTTCATGAGCTTCTGTTGCTGCTGGATAGATCATATATCATATTCAGAAGTGGGGACACAATGAATGGGAAGGGAAGGCACAAAGATCTTTCATGCCCTAGTCACTTTCTAATCGAAGTATTGTAATGTACATTACATGGGACTGCCTTTGAAAAGCATTCAGAAGCTCCAACTGGTGCAGAATGCAGCAGCACGTGTGCTTTTAGAGCTGCACCTTTCAGACTTCTATTCCACAAGCTGAATTAGTTGTCAGTTTGCTTCCAAGTCCAATTCAGTGTGCTGGTTTTGACCTGTAAAGCCTCTCATGAGTAGGGCCAGATTATCTGAGGGACACATCTCTCCCCAAATATATATGTCCATTCTATTAGATCCATTTGAGAAGTTATGTTTTGTGTCCCATCTACTATGGAATTATGCCTGATGGGTATCAAGAGATGGGCCTTCTCTGCTGTAGAACCCCTTTATGGAACATTCTCTTCCCCCCAGCCCCAGTGAAGTTATTTTCATTCCTGTTAAAATTCAGGAAGTTCTTCAAAACCTAACCATGGCATCTAAGCTGGCTTGAGTACTGCAGTTAATATTTGTTCTCTCTTGTGCCTTGTAGCTTTCTTTTTAAACATTTTTAACAATTATTGTTTTATCTGTCAACAATTATTATATATATATTGTTTTAACTAATTGTTGTATGCTGCACAGAGTCACTTTTTGTGAGATGACATCATATAAATTTGATAAATAAATAAAATAAACCTTTTCTGTCATAGTACTTAATTTGTCAGATTCTCCTCCTAAAAGAAGAGCCTTATCTCAAGATATGTATTAGGATTTAAAAATGATTTTAATAAATTTGTTTAAATGAAAAAGAACTGGCACTATCAGCTTTCCTCTTTTTTAAGGAGTAAATCTTTATCTATATCCTGTCTATGGCAGTTCATTGGAAATAAAAAGCAGGATCTTCTCAATATAAGGAACACCTTAGCGCATAAACCAGTTGTCTGTCTTAGGTTGTTTTCCACAGAGAGTTAAGCCACCCTCCTTCTCTTCCTCCTGATGTTCTGATTTCTGTGCTGCCATTGGTCTTATCTGATGAATTTTATATGCATTTTGGAGTTTTTTTCATTGTTATCATGTATTTTCTTTTTTTAGAGACACAAAGAAAGACTAGCCAAGGACCACTAAGATAAGGCCACCTGTTAACTGTCACATGTTATTCCCAATAAAATCTGTGGGATTATTAATTAGTTTTATATAGTTGCAACCAGGTTTTCTTTTGTGGAAAGTCAGCCCTGCTCCAGAGAAGAAAATATTTTGGGAAATATTAAAAAGGCAGAATATTATATTTCCCCAAAGAATGTTAAAGGCAGAAAAGCAGGCCCAGATTTTCTTAATAGCGCCAAGCAGAAACTAAGCAGGCCAGCTCTGTAGAAATGCAGATTTGATAATCCCATTCCGAAAGACTGAGGTCCCATTCATGAGCAAATACTACCTGCAGAAGCCCATTCAAGACAGGATCTTTCAAAATACCTTGGAGCAAGATTTCATAGCTAACAACAGCAGAGTGATAGGGTTAGAATCAACAACCCCTCACCCAAAAATCCAACACAGGACACAGTCATCAACTACAGCCCCAAAGAAGCAGCACATGACCTTTAGGACATAATAGGATTAACCCACCACCATTAGAATACTAAAAGGGCACACTGAACCTCAGGCCAAAGTTCATTGCACAGGAACAGGAAGAGCCTCAAATACAATGCCACAGGAACAGGAACAACTCCAAACACAAAAACCCAAGAAGGTATAAAAACCCACCACTCCCAGTTCCATTTTGTAAACCATCCCAGAAACACATGCTGTGTCACTGAAGTTTCTGGTAACTAAATAAAGAAAAACCTTCTTTCTAAAGCAGGAACAACCTGCCTCTACAAGTGGTGAATGCTCCAACGCTGGAAGTTTTTAAGAAGAGACTGGACAGCCATTTGTCCAAAATGGTATAGGGTTTCCTGCCTGAGCAGGGGTTGGACTAGATGACCTCCAAGGTCCCTTCCAACTTTTTATTATTATTATTATTATTATTATTATTATTATTATTATTATTATTATTATTATGTTTATTATGTTTATTATGTTTATTATTATGTTTATTATATTTATTATGTTTATTATGTTTATTCCCGGCTTGGACTGTACCCTGATGAAGATTTTTCTTTTAACACTTTGATATAAATATGAATAAATGGCATATACAATAATTAGTCAAATGATTAGATTTTAATAGTAAGGCATTCCTAATTCACCCTCAGTTTCCAGTTATTCTGAGTTTTATATCCTACTATCCAGAGTAAACACTGGATAACTCAAACAAAGTACTAATTTCATGCTGTATTTACAGTAGCAGTAGAGAGCCAATGCTACATTCCCCACTTGCCAACTGCTTGGATTGATCTGACTGGCATAGAATTGAAAGAGAACATTTTGCTGAAAGGCTAAAGGACTGCAGGTTATCCATCCATGGCTAAAATCATTCTAGCAATGTAGGAGTATAAAATGTTATATTACAAAATTAAAGAACTAGCAACAATGTCTGAATCAGAGTCATAATTTTAGATAAGGGTGCACTTAAGTTAACAAGGGATTGATTATGATAGTGGAACAGCATGTATTATGCATTATAGAATAATAATATGCCTTGAGTGCATTAATGCATAAAACTGCAGGAAAGGCATTTTCATATCCTTGTGTGATGTACTTTTCTTCTGATTTTGAACTGATTATTTTTATGAAAATGTAAGTTGAATCACAAGCTCAAAATAAAACATCTACACTAAAATATTTTGTTGCCTCTGTAATTAAAATATGATGAATTAAAATATAAGCCTTTAAAACATTTCATAAACAATCTTTCAAATTTTTGAAGCACTAAACACAATATATACAAAAAAAATTAAAAATCTCATAAAAATAGCAACCTTAAATGTATTTTAAGTGAGAAAAGCTCTTTGCTGTGATCAGAATGTGGAGATTATACTATATATATTCATGGATAAACTAATAATTTTAGGTTCAAAACACACTCCAGGTAGTGGACCTGGCTTATCTGTAAGTATATATTATTTTTTTATTGTTTACTACAATTATTTATTCATTAGAAGAAATGACTTTTCATTAGAAAAACCAAAGGAATGGTTGTTCAAATGGTAATGCATAGTTGGCCATAGGAAAAGTACAAATGAAAGAAGTGTGAAGGAAATAGTAAAATGGAAAGACAATGGATGTGAATAGATAGAATCAAAGACAATGTAGGATTTTTCTTAAATTATTATTTTATCCATCAATTCATTTTATATTATTATTCAAGAAAAGATGAAATGACAACCCTTTTTCTAAGCAGTCACCAGAAGGTGTACCTAACAAATTGCATCTTTCATTGGAAAATATTTTATCCTGGAATACTTTAACTGCCTTTAAATTATATAGGTCTTTTAATGAATACTTCCTAGGAAGTCAAATTTGAGCAATGTTGCTGTGGTGATATGTTTGTTATTCAATTTTGTACCAGATATTTTAAGCTAAAAACAAGCATTAGTCTGTCAGTCTCACCATTAGAATTTCTGTTAATAGTGTCAATGACTTTTACTTCAGTGACAACCACAGTAAGAAAGGTATAATCATATCTAACAATATGGTACATCAAAACTCATAAAAAACTAAAGACACCTTGAGAACTTACTAAGAATTTACTATGGTTGATAGATTTTTAAATTATTGGGAAAATAAAAAGTGACCTGGAAAATTAAGTGGACTTGAGATGGGTGACAGAATACAAAACCAATAATGTCTATTACGAAATGAAAAGCATTGGAAGTTTTTTTAAAAAACAAACAAACAAACAAATTAATTGAAACCACTAATGTTTTTATTAGGAATAATTCCAGAAAACATAAATGAAAAATATCACATTTTACTAAGATATAGTTGACAGATGCAAGAACAAATTTTGCACAACTTTGGAAAAGTGAAACTTTTGCCACTGATCAAAGACTAAGAGATGAAAGTTGGAGAATATGTAATAATGGCAAAGTGTAGTGGATATATATTTATAATAATATGTAAATTCACAAAGAAAAGTCTTCCTTATATGTGACACGTTATGCAGCAAAATAAATTCAGACATTAATAGTATGGGCCTTAGAAAAAATGTTCAGAGATTAATTAAAAATGGATGAAATAATTTAAAACAGATACTATCAATAAACCCCAAGCTTTAATGTTGAAAGTACAGCACAAATATTTAACTAATAGTTAGCATTTAGTGAAATGAATGGAAGGAAAGATGAGAATACATTATCAAAAGAGGTTTTTTTCCTTCGTAATATTTTAATAGTAGTTGTTTATCATCTACTTGTGTAATTTCTGTTTAAATAATCTGTCAAAACATCTGAAATGTTGTAAAAAAATAGAATGAATGTAATGCATTCCTACCTTGTTTTTATATAGTAGACAATATTTCTGATTTTATACTAATCTTCCTGATTACTTTCATACAATATTTAATATTTTATGTCTGCATTAATCTTTGTCCTAATGTATACTCTATAATAATACACACTTGCTTTGATCATCTGATATGCTGTTTGTTCCAAAAAAAGTTGCTTAATGTGCATTTTTAATTTACATTAAATTACATCAGCAGGAAAATGTTAGAGAGAAACATCACTAAGAGCATTCAATGATCCACTGGTTAAAACACCTAATTACCACATTACTACTTTGATCTAATTAGATTTAATTAGTAACACGGTACTGTAACATTGCAAACCCACACATGACTTCTCAACAGTCAAATTACTTTCATTTTATTTTGAATTCAAAGAGATTTAACAGACATGTATAGGATTGCATCATTAAACTGAATTCATCTCTTGGGTCTCCATTTAACATAGAATCTTTTGTCTATCATGGAATAAACTTCAATTTTTAGATCTGTTGTTTTCAATTCTGAATGTCTTGGAAGGAATCAGAAATCTATAGTGGTTTCTTTTTTTAATATTCACAACCAAAGAAATTCTTTCATTTGTAGAGAATTGGAATAGACAAGTGTTGCTTAAATTACAGTTGCAAGGCATCAGTGGTTCACAATTTGCAAGTATCCCATAAACATGTTTTTTAATAATTCAGCTGTGCAAATTGGTTCTTAATCATGCCATACCATGCGTGCTCAGCATATCATCTTGACCAGCACTATGGCAATCACAGCACCTTGCTTCAATTCCACAGAACACAGCAGTAAAGCAGTTGGAAGCAATACATTAGAACTGTCTTTGGCAAGTATGCAGATTTATCTTGAAAATGATCAGCACAAGTACTTGTAGGTCAGCAAATAATTGAAAGTGCAGCCAAGCAAAGGCATGAAAACAACTGACATCACCAGCAGACAAGAATTCCCCTCTTTTTTTAGCCAACTATCAGTATATAGCTTGATCATTCTGGCAGTGACTCCTAGAAGTGAACAATCCAACTCAGGTTGCCCTTCTGTGGTTGCCAGAAGCTCACCTTGGCTAACGGGTTCTGACAATGCAAAAGAACTGCAATTTGTTTGTTCAGTTCTTCAGTGAATGCTGTTGGCACTCTGTCCCTTCAGTAGATGGCTGGAAATCAAAGTGTAAGCACCCCAACATCTTTTCTACCATTTTCCCTAGGAGGGAAGTTTGGAGACTTGAGAGTGATTGTCTATGACAGGGTCCAACAAAGTTTTCATGAGAAGATAGGGTCAAAGGAGCCAGTGGCTCACTTAAGGAAGCTCTATCATTTACTGCATAGATCACATGCTGGACAGTTGTCTCCATCTAAGAATTAATTGCCCACCTAACAAGCAGGTTATTGAGTTAACAGATGCAAGAATCCTACATACTTCTTCAAGAATCATAGCATCAAATTCACTCCAGATGACTCCACAAGGCCTTGGCCAGTTCTGACTGTGACAACAGACATGGGTTGACATTCTCCCACAATAAAATGGTTTTATTCCAGTGGCCTGCTTCTCTTCATGCTGTATATTTATTAAAACAGCCACCACAAGAACACAGGAACAAATTTAATTTACCAATTTATTTTTCTAAGAGATGGAGAAGGTGTAAGGACCCACCCCACTTTGCATCTTAAGAAGACAGAACTCTTGGAATAATTCTTCCAACAGGAATCCTTTATTAAGAGAAAATGGTTGCAGGCATGCTAGACAGGACTTGGGGTTCAAGCTCTTCCATTCAAGGTTTTAAGGGGTTCCCCAGTAGTCCCACCCAATCAACCCCCCTTCCAGTGATAGTTTCAAGTATCACAATTCCACCCCCTTTCTTCTTTCTTCCGTCTGCATGGGGACTTCAGATAACTACATGAAAGGCAACTACCCTCCTTTGGTATGTTAACGCTTCGAGGTTACAATAAACACACATTCAGCATTCAGCTCTTTGAAGTGTAAAGAAGGAAGTGAGGGCCATAAAGCCCCTTTGTTCTCCCCCTTCTCTCCCTCTTATGGCAGAATCCAGAGAAGGCAGAATTGGGAGTTTCTATATTTGATAATTTAAAGATGAAATATAATTGGATTCTGACATCCGGCCCCTCTTAACAATAAGAGAGATCCACCTGAAAGAAAACACAAGTATAAAATTTAGTCAGGCTTGTTAGGATACTCTGTGTGAAACTTCTTCAATAGCTTCGGGGCTCTGACATGACGTTTATGGACCCACTCATTTTGTGAGGGAGGTAGGTGTTTCCAGGCAACTAGGTACTGAGTTGCCCCATGATATCTCCTAGAATCAAGGATTTCCTTTATTTCGAAGTGTTGTTCACCCTCCACCATGAGTGGAGGTGGTGGTGGGGGGATTTTTGGCCGTAGATGTGACTGATGCTCTCTTTTCAGCAAGCTGCAATGAAAAATTGGGTGTATTTGCCTGAGATTTTTGGGTAATTCTAATTCTACTGTTACTGGATTTATGATTCTTTTAATTGGAAAAGGTCCTATATATTTTGGTCCAAGTTTTTTACAGGGCTGTAGGGACTTTAGGTATTTTGTGGATAAGTACACCATTTCTCCTATAATGAATGGTGTAGGCTCAACCCTTTTTTTATCGGCTTGTGCTTTGTATGCCCGCCTAGCTTCATCTAGTGATTTTCTGACTATTGGCCAGGTGTTTTGTAGGTTTTCCATCCATTCTTTCAGTGAAGGGATCGTTGGTTCTTTTGGGGTTAACTCTGGCATAGGGTTGAAACTTTGGCCGTTGGCTATTTGAAAAGGAGTGTAGCCTGTGCTGGAGTGGACTGCATTATTGTAGGCAACTTCTGCAAAAGGAAGTAAGTCCGTCCAATCACTCTGTTGGAAATTTAAAAAACATCTCAAATATTGCTCAAGTACCGACTGGCAGCGTTCCGCTTGTCCATCTCCTTGAGGGTGGTGGCTAGATGTCAATCCCTGAGTGGTCCCTAAGAGGGATAAAAATTCCTTCCAAAATGCAGACGTAAATTGCACTCCCCTATCAGAGATGATGCGTTGGGGTGCCCCGTGCAATCTGTAAATGTGCTGGATGAAAAGTTTTGCTAAGGCCTTTGCAGTGGGAATTTTTTGGCAAGGGATAAAGTGCACCTGTTTGGAAAATAGGTCCGTGACTGTCCAGATAACAGTATTCCCATTGCTTTCTGGCAATTCCACTATAAAATCCATGGCTATTTCCCTCCAGGGGGCTGAGGGACTTGCCACTGGTTGTAATAGCCCTGGCGATTTCCCTTGCAACCTCTTTGCTGATGCACAGGTTGGGCAGCTGGCAACATAACTTTCTATGTCCTTTTTTATTGATGGCCACCAAAATTGCCGTTTAATTAAGTGTAAAGTTTTTACAAATCCAAAATGCCCTGCTGATTTTGTGTCATGGCAAAGTTGCATGAAAGTTAGTCTTTGAGTTGTTGGTATATATAACTTTTCCCCTACCCAAGGCAATCCGTCTCTCATTGTGCACACATGTTTGTTTTTCTGGAACCATTCATCTGTTTCCAAACTTTTTCTGAATTCAATCCCAGTTTGGCTGTCCAGTTGTGGTTTTATTTTGGCTTGGGTTCTTGTGGTTACTGGCGCTGCCAGTTGTGACTCTGCCATTATTGGTCTAGAGTCTGTGGTTCGTGCGCTGTTATATTGGGGCATGCGAGATAGTGCATCTGCCAGGAAGTTCTTTCTTCCTGGTAAATGTTTGAGCTTAAATTGGAATTGGTGAAAATGCTGGGACCAGCGGGCTTGTTTGGGATTGAGTTTCCTGGAAGTTTTCAGGGCTTCTAAATTTTTGTGATCAGTCCACACCTGGAAGGGGATTTTGTTGCCTTCCAGGAACTGTCGCCACGTGAGTAATGCCCAACGTATCCCATAAGCCTCCTTCTCCCATACGGGCCAGCGCTGTTCTGTTTCCGTGAGTTTCTTGGATGTATATGCACAGGGTTGCAATACTGCATCATCATTTTCTTGTAATAGCACAGCCCCCACTGCCACATCACTTGCATCTGCCTGTATTATGAAGGGCTTGTCCATGTCTGGGTGCCTTAGTACTGGTTCGGCAGAAAAAAGTCTCTTTAGTCTCTCAAACGCTGCTTGGCACTCCATTGTCCATGTTAGTGGCTGGCTAGGTTTTACTGAGGATGTTCCCTTCGTTTTTAGTAAGTTAGTGAGGGGCAAGGCTATCTGTGCAAATGAGGGGATGAATTGGCGGTAAAAATTTGCAAAGCCCAGGAAACTTTGTAGTTGCTTTCTTGTGCGGGGTGGTGCCCAATTTAGTACTGCTTTGACCTTCTCCGGGTCCATTTCAATGCCCTGTGGGGATATGCGATAGCCTAGGTAGTCTATCCTTTCCTGGTGGAATTCGCATTTTGAGAGTTTGGCATATAGGTGAGCGGCTCGCAGCTTCTTTAAAACCGCTCTGACAAGTTTGACGTGTTCTTCTTTTGTTTCAGTAAAGATAAGAATGTCGTCCAAGTAAACAAGGACCCCCTTAAATAGGTGCTCCCTTAGAACGTCATTGATTAATTGCATAAAGACTGCAGGGCCCCCTTGTAATCCAAATGGCAAGACTTTGAATTGATAGCACCCCATGGGGCAGTTAAATGCAGTCTTCCATTCGATTCTCACGCGATAAGCTTCCCTTAGGTCTAGTTTAGAAAAAAATTTCCCTTTCGATAGGTGTGACAGCATGTCTTTCATGAGGGGCAGCGGGTATAGGTTGCTTTCACTGATTGTATTCAGGGCCCTATAATCCACGCATAAACGTAAAGAGCCATCCTTCTTCTCTCTAAAAAGGACCGGGGCAGCCACTTTAGGCTTGGCTGGCTCAATGAAACCTCTCTCCAAGGTTTTTTTTTATAAATCTTTCCATTTCCTCCTTCTCCTTTGGGCTCATGGAGTATAATCTGGGCTTCGGGAGTTTTGCCCCAGGCTTGAATTCAATGGTACAGTCTGTGGGTCGGTGGGGGGGAAGCTCATTCGCCCTCTCCTCACTGAAGACTTCAGCAAGGTCCCTATATTCCTCTGGTATTTCTGTTAATCTTTTTTCCTCTCCTATGGATGCTTTTTCTATTCTTGATTCTGGTAGCCTCCCTTGGGGTTTTAAGTCCATAGGGTCCCCCTTCGGGAATTTGATTTCTGTCGTCCTCCAATTTACCCAGGGGTTCCATTTTTTCAACCATTCCATCCCTAGAATCATTGGGCATTCCATACCTGGGGTCACCACAAACGTTAAGTCCTCTTCATGGTTGCCCAGGGAGAGGTGTATTGGCAGAGTGGCTAGGGTAGCTGGCACCCCCCCTGCTATGGATCCATCTAGCTGGCCAAATGAGATTGGTTGTTCCAGTCTCCTGGATGGGATGCCCAGATTCCCCACTAGTGTTGGGCTAATGAGGCAGCGGGTGCAGCCAGAGTCTATTAAGGCTTTCACCTTCACAGCTTCGGGCATGGGGGGGATTATATAGTCACTGTTTTGAAGATGGGTGTGATGCGTCCACTTACCAGGGGTTCGCCTTCCGAGCTGTCATCTGAGGCATCCACCGTCCCTGTGGTGTAGGCTGGAGTTCTTTCCCCTTGGTGAGCAGAGGTGGGGGTTTCTGCAATTTCCATCATTTTCATGGCTGTTTCTTTTGGCTTAGCTGAATACCCTCTGGGTTTGTTGATTGGGGATCTGTCTGGGTTGTGCTGGGGGGCCTTTGAGCGGCATTCTACAGCTCGATGCCCTTCTCTTCCGCACTTGAAACACCCCATTTGCTTCTTGGCTGTATCCGATGATTTCACCGGTTGGTGTGTCAGCTCAGGCGGGGGGCAGCTCCATTGTTTTCTTCGGCGATGCCTCTTCAATATGTCGATCTCTGCTTCCTCTGCCAAGACGTACCATTCCTCAAGTCGATGTGGGTCCCCTCGGGGCAGGCAAGCATCATATAGATCATAGTTTAGTCCGTCTTTGAAATGGCCAAGGAGGATGTCTTCTGGCCAATTCAGTTTGCTGGCAATGGCCCGGAATTCTTGTGTATACTCGGCCACTGGGCGTTTGCCTTGCCTCATCATTGTTATTCTTTCACGGGCTTTGCGATCAGCCAGGGGGTCTTCAAATCGTCTTCTCAAAGAGGACATGAAACGGTTGAAGTTACTGAGTTCTGGGGCATTGGAGTCATGCAAGTTCACTACCCAATCCGCAGCTGGTCCATCCAGGGCAGATTGCACGATCCGGATGCGGGCTTTGTCGCTGGGAATGTCCTGCCCATATTCCTCCATGTAGCTGAGTACTTGGGTTAGGAAAAACCCCAAGCGTGTTGGCTCCCCTTTGAATTTCACCTCCAACGGTGGACGTCTTGGAATGGATCGGTGCCTCCGTTGTGGGTGGTAGTGTCTTCCGTCCAGATTGCCATCTGTGGTCCGGTAGGGGGTGGGGGCTCCTGGATCAGTAGATGTCCCTGGGGTTGCAGGTTCCACGTCCCCCTCGGTGTCTCTCCCTTTGCGGCTCCAGGAACTGGGGCAGCCGTAGGGCTCAGTATTCTCCTCTCCTAGGGAGCTGAGAGTTCTCTTCATCAGGTCAATAGCTTTCTCTAGGATCCAGTCTGAGTACGGTGCCCAGCTTCCTCCCTCTTCACTTGCGTGCAGGGATTTCTCCATCTCCTGCTTCCATTCTGGTTGCTTGGTCCCCCGTCTCAGGGTCACCTTTCTTGATTCCTTTCTCCACTCACTTTTCTTTCCAACGTTCATCGACCAGCGAGGCTTGTGGTCCTGTGTCTCCACCACTTCTTCTCCCGAGGAATCTGACCTCTCAGATCCCAACATCTGGCAAGGTTCCAACTGGGTCAGCGGCTCTCTTTCCAGGGAGTTTTCCCCCTCTCTTTCTCCATTGTCTGACATGGTAAATTTTTTGCAAAATCCCCCGGCAAGGGTCTCCCTTCCAGGTGGATTAATTTTGCAAGTCCTGTCTAATGTAAGGACCCACCCCACTTTGCATCTTAAGAAGACAGAACTCTTGGAATAATTCTTCCAACAGGAATCCTTTATTAAGAGAAAATGGTTGCAGGCATGCTAGACAGGACTTGGGGTTCAAGCTCTTCCATTCAAGGTTTTAAGGGGTTCCCCAGTAGTCCCACCCAATCAACCCCCCTTCCAGTGATAGTTTCAAGTATCACAATTCCACCCCCTTTCTTCTTTCTTCCGTCTGCATGGGGACTTCAGATAACTACATGAAAGGCAACTACCCTCCTTTGGTATGTTAACGCTTCGAGGTTACAATAAACACACATTCAGCATTCAGCTCTTTGAAGTGTAAAGAAGGAAGTGAGGGCCATAAAGCCCCTTTGTTCTCCTCCTTCTCTCCCTCTTATGGCAGAATCCAGAGAAGGCAGAATTGGGAGTTTCTATATTTGATAATTTAAAGATGAAATATAATTGGATTCTGACAGAAGGTCCCATGTGAATCAGTCATTATATTTAGTATTTATTCATTTGTCCTAATTTTTTTCTTGTAGCAAGACTCATCCTTTGATGAGTCAATTAGCATATAGCCTCTAGGACCTTTTCCATGGTCCTAATAGCACCCTCAGAGTTTAGCAGAAGTGACCAACATTTTCAGTACATCTTAGTGAGACTGAAAGCATTGAAGGAGGAAAAACATTTCCTTAACCCTTAATCCTTTTTTTATCCGTTAAAAAAAAAATCTAAGAATTAAAGCCAATTTTTCCTATTTGTGAAAATAGGAATTCTAAAATCCCTTTCTCTTTATGTTATGTTTAATTTCCTTTGCTCAGGACAACACTGCATGTTTTTAAAGATGTTAATCCAGATACATTTAGGCTGCAATGAAGTTTTCCACATTAGCAATTTCTAACAGCAGCCAGTCATCACAGCAATCACAGAATATAATGTGGGCAAAGTTTCTAATGCCACAGAAATAAACAATCACACAATATTACAATAAAAATTCTGAATAAAAGTGTGAATTCTTTGACCAGTTGTAAGACTTTAGAACAGTGATGGCGAACCTTTTAGAGACCGAGTGCCCAAACTGCAACCCAAAACCCAGTTATATATGGTTGAGTGCCGGGTGGACGTGGCCCATTGGGTGGGTGTGGCCAATTGAGTGGGCGTGGCCCATTGTGTGGGGCGTGGCTGCAGTGGTAACAGCAGACTGGGTGAGATTAAAAGTTCAATCAATCAATTCCAACTTTGCAAGATCTTTTTTTTTCCCCGTGAGAAGTTGAAATTGATTGATTGAAACTTTTTTTTTGTACACGGTGGTAAAGGCCTAAAGCAAAAAGATTTTATAAAACCCAGCTGAAGGCCTAGGACTGGGGCGATGGCGCGTGTGCCCAAAGAGAGACTCTGCGTGCCGCCTGTGGTACTCGTACCATAGGTTCGCCACCACAGCTTTAGGATTTTATCATTGCCATAAGTCATAATATTGTCCCTCTTAGATCTGTTTGATTTATATTTTCTGAAACATTTATGTGAACTACAGTTTGTTCTCTGTCTCCAGATTTTGTGCATACTAATTATCATGGGGCTCTTCCTAAATGTTAAGTCATATTATGGTTTAAACTTAGAATATACAGGTAACCCTTTATTTTACAACAGTTCATTTAATGAACAAAGTTCCAATGCACTGAAAAAAGTGACTTATGACAATTTTTCACACTTACAACCATTGCAGTATCCCCAAGCTCACATGATCAAATTTTGGATGCTTGACAACTGACTCATATTTATGACAGTTGCAATGTCCCAGGGTCATGTGATCACCTTTTGCAAACTTCTTATAAGCAAAGTCAATGGAGAAGCCAGATTCACTTAACAACTGTTACTAACATAACCACTACAGTGATTCACTTAACAATAAAGGTTGTAAAATGGGGCAAATTCACGTAACAACATAATTTTTGGGCTCAATTGTGGTTGTAAGCCAAAGACTACCTGTATATTCTACATTGCATATGTATTATATATGTCTTTAACTTGAATAGTTTAAAATATCTCAATATAGAAGCTGCAAAATATTTTTTCTTTATAGTATGTATCTTTAAAGTATGCTTTTAGTGCTTTAAAACTGAATTATATATAAAACAATTAAAATTATTCAAATTGGTTCATCATTGTCTTTTATTTCAGCAACAGATGTATGCAATTCAATTTGTGATAGTACTTGGTTTTAACATGAATCATCAACCAAAAACTCAAGTGACCATTTTCAATTAATTAAGTAAAAGTAAATTGCTGAGAGGAACATAAGTGAGAAGTCATGTTTTATATGTTTCAATATTCTTTCTTTTCACAAAACCTTTTGAAAATTCTTTAGGTTCCAGACATAACAAAGTACTGGCAAACAACAGCTCCAATGAATAGTAACCTCCTGTTTTTAGAAATGATTTATCAAATAATTTTGCTATGATGATTCTAGACTGAGTCAAATATCTAAAAGTCTGTAACTGTCTCTAGTCGAAACTATTTTTCAGACATATTTTATCAATGCACACTAAAAAGGTACTATCAAAAGGATGAAACTCCTTTCTTTTCTCTGATGCATCCTAAGCTGGGAGTGTAATAGAAATCAATGAAGAGTCAAAGAAGATATATTTATTCAATCCAAATTTATTAGTTTTGCATAAAGAGCCACAAAAGTGAGATGGCTTCTCGCCTATATTCTGCTCTGGGAAGCTCCAGGGGGGGGGGGAGGGACTGGGTGTTTTGGGGAAGGGTTGTTTTGTTTTGTTTTGTTTTTCTTTTTTATGCTGTTGTTGTATTGTCATTTTTTTTGTTTTTCTGTAAAAATTTATAAAAATTTTCAATAAAAAAAAAAGTGAGATGGCTTCTCCTTTCTTTTATAGGTCTTTTAGTTTAAAACTTAGCCAATTATTATTAATAGAATGAAATGTGTCAGTTTATTACAATGGTTACTGCTTTGTCAGTATGAACATCTTCTTGCTATCATGAACATCTTTCATATTCCATTAGAACAGATGCTTCTTTATCTTAAAGTTATGACAAAATTCCTTATTATTTATGGTTAAACAAATGTTCTTTATCTACAGCTAAAAAATGGACATTTAATCTTTCCTGTACATGTGTTTTTTATACAGAAAATATGTGTGTTCTTTTGTTACATGATATATTCACTTTTTTATACTGATAGGAACCAGCAGCTGACAGGAACCAGGATTGCTATCTATCCTATACAATATTACTGTAAACATGGAAGAAAAAATATTCTAATCATAGAATATATTATTTTGAGACAAGCATTAAATGTTTCTGCAATGTTAAAAAGATGGCACTCTTGCCGATATGTATGACCAAGTCTTAAATTGTTTTCCACTCCATTTTTATAGTGCATTAAAATTTTGAGAGACTACTATAACACAATACATAGAATGTTAATCTCAGTTAGTCAGATATGAAGCTCACTGGATGATTTTGAACTACTTCTTCTGTCAGTCTAGCCTATTTTTACAAGGACACACTTTTGGGGAAAATCTTACAATAATGGTTGTACAAAACTTTGAAGGGATATCTCTCTTGAATCATCCTTCAGGTGAAGCATCCCTCTGAAGATACATTTCAAAGTTAAGTGAAGTCAAGCAGAGGAAGTAGCAATTTTGTTAAGTTTGGCCTTGCATCTGATGGCAATTCCAATAGTAAAAAAATGCTTACAGTAAAAAAAAAGTTCCAGAGATATCTGCACATCCAATGCCTGAACTGCTGATCCAGGCATTAAGGTAATAGAAGTACCTTATTAGTCCAAATTGCATCCTGTCTTTAAATAAAAAATTCTTTTAGAACAGGGGTGTCACAGTCAATTGAGGCCCCATCAGCATTATGGTTGCCCTCAAAGGACCAGGTGGATGTGGCTGGTTAGGAGCCACTGGCTGGATGTGGCTGGCTGGTGTGGTTGGTTGTGGCTGGCTTGATATCACTCACATCAAGGGGCACCTGTGAGGGGCCAGGCAAGGCTGGGGGATCTGGAGGTCTCCAGTGAAGGAAGCTGAGACCAGGGTGAGTGCCAAAGCCTCATCCATCAGAGGAGCCTTGCCATCCCCAGATGCAAGGCCAAAAGGGGGCCCCTTAGCCCACCTGCTGAATGGTGGACAGGATATGGCCCATGGGATGAAAGGTGGAGAGATGGGAGCATGGGGAGGCATGAGCCGAGCATCAGGAGCTGACTCCAGGTTACCCTCTCTGCTTCATGGCAGGGCTGGAAAGGTGAATGTAACACTCACACTGGATGCGGAGATGTGGCCTAAAATGGCTGGGTGCCCAGTGATGCACAAGCAACCCTGTGGAGAAGGATGGCTGTGCCCTAAACCTTGAGGCACTGGACTGATGGAATGCATTTGCCCAAGCAGAGAGGAGGCCAGGCGTGGAACCACCAGAGGAGGATCCGGGTGCCTGATTAGTATTGATGGTCCCCCAGGCTGCTCAGAGCCCTGGACAATAGAGGGCAAGTGCCCAATCAGCCTGGGAACTCCTGGGGCATCAGGACCCTGCAGCCCAGTCCAGCCCAGTCCAGCCCAGCCCTGCTTCCCCGAGGGGATGCCCGGCCATGCTTACCTCCTTCTCAAGGCTGTTGCTACTGCTCGGCAGGCATGGCAAGTGAGATGTGGTGAGGCCAGGCATGGTGAATTGTGGAGAAGCTGGGCGAGGCAAGGTGCAGCATGATGAGGCCAGGGAGAGAGGTGGGGTGGGGTGGGATGAGGTGTCATGAGGCTGGGACAGATGAGGTGAGGTATGGCTTGATACACCATATGGCTTGAGGCTCGCCCAGGGAGAGCACCCAGCCAGGCTGGGGTAGTCGGGGCCCAATTAGTCACCATTTCCAGGATGCTCTATGGGCCAGATCTTACCACATCATGGGCCAGATCTGACCTGCAGGCCTTGAGTTTGACATGCCTGTTTATTTATTTATGAGACTTATATACCGCTTTAAGTGCAAGCACTCTCTAAGTGGTGTACACCAGTAAGCAATGTGTGTATATATATATATATATATATATATATATATATATATATATGTCTTTGGTTGTTCGGGTTTTCTCCCACGTAAAATTTGAAGTGTCTTGGCGATGTTTCGACGCGAAGCCAAGGAATGGCAGGGCAGCCCAAAATCTTGAATCCCTCTGCAACTCAGACTAACCTGAGCACAACCAAACACAACACTTCCCCAGCCAATCAGAGCACAGCCAACCCCCCAGCCAATCAGAGCACAGCCAACCCCCCAGCCAATCAGAGCACAGCCAAGCCCCTAACCAATCAGAACACACCTCCACCCAATCAGAACACAGCCAAGCTCCCACCCAATCAGTTCATACCTCCACTGGCAGTTAAAAGGAAGAAACAGCCAAGACCACACACTGCTGCTCGAGGCACGAAGCTGAAAGCACCAGCCTGAAGATGACGAATGGGACTTCGTCGAAACGTCGCCAAGACACTTCCAATTTTATGTGGGAGAAAACCCGAACAACCAAAGACCTACATACAAATACCCGCGAAAACCTCAGAAAACATATATATATATATATATATATATATATATATATATATATATATATATATATATATATATATATATTCAAGAATGATGGTGAAAATGCGACTCCCGGGCATAATTATAAATGGAATGAATAAAGCGCGTTCACCAGGAGAGTTTAAAGTTAAAATACTTTAATTAAAGTATTTTACTATATTAAAAGGTTGCCAAGCTTTCGTTGGGGAGTTTTCCCAACGAAAGCTTGGCAACCTTTTAATATAGTAAAATACTTTAATTGAAGTATTTTAACTTTAAACTCTCCTGGTGAACGCGCTTTATTCATTCCATTTATTTATATATATATATATATATATATATATATATATATATATATATATATATATATATTTGTAATTTTTCTCCTTTTTTAATGAACAAAGTGATAAGATACAGGTTACACATGGAAAGAAGCATCATTGCTTTTCCAGGACAATCTTTAAAATAAGAATTAGGTGAAATATAGATCTACCAGAGGTCAAAACAAAACAAAACAACCCCTGCAGCTCCAGATAAATCTCATAGTGCTTCTCTGACAGTGGTTTAATATTGGGATCTGGTCTGTGCTCCAAATATGTATTATGATAAGGAAACTGCTTTGGTCCTACTGGTTGGTAGGCTGTTTTAGAACTTTAATTGCTAAATCTATACAAGTAGACTTATAGAGGCCTAAGTCTTATGTACATTATTTACACTTCAGGAGGAAAAAAGGAAATCATGAGTAGGTTCATAGCAGATATATTTATGTCAAAAAATATTTCTATTTCAGAACCCAGGCAGAGGGAGAGGAAATTACAAAGCATGGTCAGATTTGCAATATTCTATTACAATAATCCATCTTAATAAAAGTAGTTGTGACCTCTCTGGAGTTTGTTTCTTGGTCTTATCTACATTGTAGGATTGATACCCACTGAAATAAGGGCCTGTAGGACATGAAACCCTGATTGCAGGTGATGTTGATATCTCTGTATATATCATTTTTTAATTCCAAGGTAGAACCTGACATTACAAAGCAAGCTAACTGCTAGAAATAGTTGCCATTTTGCCATTGTATGAACACTTAGAACCATTTTATGAATGAAGATTACTGCATTAGTTACCCATTCATCTTCCATTGTATTCCTAATAATTTGTTTTGGAGATGCCATCCAGTGCTTTTTTTCTTTAAAAAAAAGGTGCCAGAACTCACACACGTTATATAACCCGCCTTACCTACCTTACAAGGTTCCACCCCAAAAAAGTGCCAGAACTCCGTTCTGGGCGTTCTATGAGAAAAAAAGCCCTGATGCCATCTATGGGGCTGAGGACTTATTAACTTTAGCAAAGGTCAGGTTACTACCTTGGAAGATCTCACAATTCCATAACAAGCTTATGCATCACACTAGGGAAAATGTATTTTAATATCTATAAGTAAATATAGATAAGCAAAGGAATCTTTAATCACTCTAATATTATAGAGCAGTGGTGGCGAACCTATGGCACATATGCCAGAGATAGCACTCAGAGCCCTCTCTGTGGGCACGCATGCTGTTGCCCCAGCCCTGCCTCCCCCCACGGCCCTCTCCTCACCACCAGTGTTCCTGGAGGAGAGTCACCTGCATGTGGCCTGCACACAGCAGCGCAGCCAAGGGCATGGCAACCAGGCAGCAGGGACAAGACTCTGCCTTCGCATCCCGTAGTGTGCAGATGATGCTGCGGGGCACGGGCAGAGGGCATGGCTGCCATGGTGCTGCAGGGTCACCTGGGTGATCTGCTGTGGCAGGCTGTGGAGGCGATGGGTGGCCCTGTGGGCGGGTGGGGATGGGGCAGGGCAAGTGGAGTAGGGGGCGGGGTGGGGCAGAGGGCGGGCAGGCAGCAGAGCAGGGGATGGGGCAGTTTTTTGGCATTCAGTTTCTAAAAGTTTTGCCGTCACTATTATAGAGCTTCCCAGAAACCGAATATGGCAAAAATGTGAAGATTTCTGGAGAACTAATGTACAGTATATCTGCACATACTTACCTTTAAGCGAGAAAGTAAAAATCTCATTACTAGTAATGGAATTGCTTATGTTTTCTTTTTTAGTTTAGGCTAACATATGTGTCACATATATACAGTGAATCTCTGAAGCATGAATAAAAGCATGAATAAAGGCATAAAATGACACTTTTATTTATTGTTTGTAATTAGTAAGTTTATTTTATTTATAAATCTGACAATATTAAGCTGTTCAGTTGAAGTTTTTTTATTATTATGTCTTACATTATTGCTTGGTTGATTTTGTTAGATGTCATGCTAAGTGTTGAGCCAACTTTAATGTGCAAAGTAACATGGCAAGACATCCTTAAAAGTAGACTGGAGGGGGGAAAGCATTTATTTAGACTCATTTGAAATGATTGTTGTTAGCAGTACTGTTGTTCATTGATTTGGTACAAAACAAGATAGCTTCAGCTTTTCAATTAGTATGTATGAGGAATTCTACTTTCAACCAACATGTTTCTATTTATTTTTTTAGCAGAACTCCCAAGTATACAGCTGTATTCATTTTACTGAGAAATTGACAGTAGAAATAATGAGGATCATTTATTTTGAACTGAACAGAAAGACCTTTTTAAATTCTCCATTCAATTTATAGGAAGTGAATTGAAAATTGCACCACTTTTCTCCATAGAGAAATCCTCCAGCAATTTCTTAAGGACACTCCTGGAGTGCATACCACTTCACTATACTACTACTTCTGAAATAGCCCAATGAGATCATTTCCCGCATGGTTTTTCTGTTAGTATTTATCTGAAGTGTATTATATCAAGGAACAGTTGAAGTATATTTGTGCAACAAAAGGGCATTCAAACACACATATTTATTTATCACTAAATAAATGCAAGGACATACTACTTCAGGCCAAAGAATCCTAATTATTTTTTTCCCATCGAAGAGTAAAGCAAATAAGCTTCTCTCAAACTGAACAAAAACTGGTAGGAGGCAATGAAGGTGAATTACTTTGCCCACTGTCACTATTTCTTTGCTTTACTTTGCCTTATTTCCTATACTTCGATGATGCAGTGGGAAGGCAGCCAGTTAAGTTTATCAAAGGTAAAGCAGGCAATAAGCACTGCTTAACCATGTCAGCTTTAGGGCATTCAAGTGCCCTTCCCAACTACTTTTCTTCTCAAAGGAAGAAATGATTCTGCCATAAAAATAGCTGTATAATACTCAAGCTGCAAAGAATACGCATTTAGGAAAAAAATACAAAGTGAACAAAGAAGCCAAAAAGCCCTTTATTATTTCATGGTTTATTATATCAAAAGGTTTATCATTTCCTTTCAAGTAATCCTTTCCACAACAATTTATTTTTTTGCCAATAGCAAAGGAATCAGTTTGCTAAAACCATACACATTTTAGTCCCTACTTGATTTCAGAATATATTGAGATGCATGATATTTAATCCTATGATGTGGATGCTTATTAATGTGGGAGACAGAAAAAGTCAGCCAAATCCATCAAGTTGACTTTCAGTGAAGCTTATCCATCAGTGTAACTAACAAACCAGCAAATAACCTATATACATCCCCAAATACTCAGAGTTTTCATAATTTACAGCTTGAAAAACCTTTTTTCCCCTATCTGATAACTTGATAATTATTTACATTAAATACTTTAAATGCAGCAGCACCTTGACTCACCTTTTTTGGGTGGGGGGGAAATTCAGAGACAAATCTCATTATATTAGGATGGAAAATCCCAAAAAATTTTGGATTTATAGACTAAATCAGAAAGGGATTTAAAAAAAAAACCTGGAAGAATTATTATAAAAATATTTTTACACTGCTAGTATAAAGCAGGATTATGTCTATGTAGTCAAAGTTGAGCTGCACTCAAAGGCGATATTATTATAATAAGTTTTCTCTTTATAAAAGATCAAATTATAATACTGAGTAGAAAAAATCTATAGAGTAAATACAACAAAGGAAAAAGGAAAAACCCTTCTACTCTTTTTCTTTTGCTGCCCATATTTCTTTTGAAATGGGATAAACAGAAAAAGAAGTCAGGGTCAGACTGTGAAAAACATAGCATTTAATGAGCATTAATCTCCAGTGGAATCCATAGAAGAGGAAAGTGCCCAATGACTGCTTAAATATTTGAAGTCATTCGGTGAATGGATATGGTATTAAGAGTGATCATGTGGAAGTGATGAGCGAATTGAAATATATTTTTCTGGTACCATGCAGGGTGCCAGGTCTAAATGCTGTAGATGGCTATAACTGTCTGCTTGTTTACCCATAATTTTATCAAAAAGAGAGTAATATATAACTTAGAAAATGCATATTTATTTCTGTGTTAGATAAAAACTAGTTTAGGCTGATGCAATAATAATTAAGAAGGAAGACTATAGATTTTTTAAAAATCCTTCAGTGGGGAAGTTATTGCAGGATTCTACATATGATTACTTGGGTATATCTCATTCTTTTTTATCTACTTCTCTACAATTCCATTATAATTTGAGATTTCTTTATAATTCTGAAGGAATACTTGCTCTTATATATTTTTTTCCAATAGGAGGGTTTACTCCAAGTGTTCATCACTCAGCTAAAAAGTAGTTATTTGGTAATGAGCTTCCTGAGCCGTGGCATCCAAACTCTACAATTTCTTTGGTGAGGCTCTTTTGATTGCTATTTTATAATTATTTCATTTTATGAACTGACTTATATTCAACTCTGTTGCACTAAAATCTGTTCCATGTGAAAAATATCCCAAGTATGTTTTTTTCCCTTTCTTATTCTCACACTTTATTTCAAAATAGCAGCCAACAGAAGGATGGTTGTTGCTTTATTGTTTTAGTCCTCCATCTTCCCATTCTTCCTTTGCCTACCCTGCCCCCTAGGTGGAAGTTTAACAAAAGCAAAAGTATCATTCTTTTCCACTTGCTCTTATAAAAATATACTTTATTACTGAAGTAATAAAATTAACCAGCCAGTTACGTTAAAAGAGATAAAACCATCACACCTCTCAATTCTTCCTTCCAGGTACTCAACATAGTTAAGTAGGTGACTTTGAGTGGCATACCAAGATTAACCTAAAAAACACAACAAAAAACCCATGATGCCAAGGTTAAAACTCCAATAACAAAGAAAATATAATTGCAACAAAGCTCAAATAATCTCCTAGCCCAAACTTCCTAGCAGATACAACTAGATTTTCAGAGCATTGCAGAAGACTAATGGGATGGAGGCCATCCAGATTTGCAGGAGGTTATTGTTCTGTAGGACAGGAACTGGCAGTGAGAGATAGAACTAAAACTGTAACATAGCAGAATAGCTAACAGATCACTGAAGCACTTCAGAGCCACTTGATTTGGGTCACAGATTTGTTTCAAAAGGATGATTTAATCAAAGCTTCAAAGAACTGAATGTTCAAAAATTCCATACAGCTTTATTATGAATCTCAGTACATTTCCCTAATATTTACAAAATTAAACATATATTGGAATCTGTATTATAATAATAATTACTTTTGATATCATTTTGGTTTCCCAGAAATCAAACAGAATTGGATTCTTTTTCTCTGAAGCCTGCCCACACAAGCCATATTATCAGAGATATTACTAAGATTTCATTATTTTTTTTAGAAACACTCAGAGAAAACCTTTGTTTCCTAAGTCATCATACTCCTATGCATATTAACAGCATTCTTGCTTTTTTATTCCAAGCTACTTATCATTTCAACTTCTGTTTCATTTTTAAGCTGTAAACATATTGGGAAAAATTAAGTTTTTCATACATATAGCATTGCTTCACCAGTGGAAAATCTACCTGTATATTCATCAGTTATTGCCTTTTAGGCTAATTGATTTGGCAAATGGCAGACCTTATTTGCACACATTTAAATATAGGTTAGATGTGAAGCTATCATTTCTCTGAAATGCGTTTGAGTGCACTGAAGACTAATGAACACCTGCCACACAGTTACAGGATGTGATAAAATCCCAATAGTCAAGTTGAACTGATACAGTCCATTACCTACTGAATCATGTTCATACAGGTAACGTATGCTTAATTTTTACTGCAGTAGGCTCAGAAGTATGTGCAGAGATATAATGTATAAAATCTGTAGAGGAAAAAAGTAAAACATTGTCAACATTTGTGTATTCTTTGTGTGAGTATATTCAGGAAGTCTTCTTGTCATGTCTTTGGAACCTAATGATGTGCTAGCATTACATAACAAGACCAATTTTCATTAACTTTGAAAAATACTGTAATTTTGTAACCATCATGACCAGACATTAATTAGTATGAACTTTATTTTGGAGACTCTCAATTAGATGGAGAATATTAAACTGTGTGATGTGCTGGTCTTCTAGTGTAGTCAAAAACTTTTGTTCTGTAGTTGTATTAAGGTCATAATTGGAATAATTTATGCATCGTTCTGAGTAGACATGTAGTTATGACTTTATCTTCTGAATAAGTAAAGAAAATGGTCATTTTGTATGGAAGAAGTAGACACTGGCTTTCTGAACCTTAGTGCAATATATTTATTCATTCATTTATTTATGAAATTTATATACTACTCATTTAACAGTCAAGCGATTCTAGGCAGCTTACAACATTGTAAAAGCAAGAACAAAATTTTAAAATATTAAAATAATAAAATATTAAACACCAAAATATGCTGTTACATGTGTATTTGGAGATTTTTCAAATAACATTCTTTATGAATACTTTCAAAATTACAATACTTTAAAATTAAAGAAGGCAGTCTTTTATAACCGTTTATAACAAAACAGCTATACCTACGGTAAGTATATGCAACTATATATAAATTTACCTAGAACAGTCTTCATATGGGATTTTCTTAATTAGTCTATTTCATGACACTGTGCCTCTTTTAGAGGCCCTATGGATATCTGCATTTTTAAATTAAGAAACACTGATGGAGGTAGTAACATTGTTTCTTTTACATATCTTATGAAGATGCTTTAACAAAAATATACCCTGTGAAAAATGCAAATTTGTTGCTCTGCCATCTTAGGGCGATCTACACATTTCAATGAATGGAAGAGCAATAATTAAGCCTCTATTTTTAATTGAAATAAGCAATTTTAAGGATTTTCTAATGGGAGCATATAAGAGTCTCCTAAACAGTTTGTCTAAAGCATGCCATAGGAGTTCCAAAAGAGTAAATACTTGACAGATCTGTAAATTCTAAGGTTGGTATATCATTCAGAAATATATTTACATCTTGCAACTAACACATCTATATTTAGGTATATTATTATTTTTTCATGATGAATAATGGGAGAGTAGAATTTTGCTTTTCTTAAATAACAAGAACAATAACAGGTAGATTGTAATAAATTTCAGGCTAATAATCTTATTGTAGAGTTAGTCAGAAAAAACATGTATAAGTCTTTTTTGAAGTAATGCTAAAAGTATGGCTTAAATATTCAGTTCCTCTTAGAAACTTATCAATATTTGGTAAAAGATAAAACCTAAAGTAATTTTAAAAAATTGCAATAGTGCTGTTATACTATGCTCCCCAAATTTCTCTGCTTTGAGTCCTTAATTTATGTTTTTTTAAAGAAGGTGAAAGGAACATAATAGATGAAGACATAGCATAAAAACACTGCCTAAGCTATATGCCCAAAGGAGTATGTATCATACATGATCCTTATGATGCATTATTATTTTTGTAGCATTGTTATTTTTTAAATTCTTCATAACTTTATTATACTTATATAAATGATTGTGAGAACTTGTGCACTTGTTAAATGAAATACATAAGGATAGGAAGTACATACAATTTTGATCTAGATGTTATATTAGTATCTTTCCCATCAGAGAAAAAAGTTGCCAAAAGTTATTTGTTCCATTCAGAAATGTTTTCAGTATGTAAGACTGAATATAAAACTGAAGTTATTTTGTACCATATAGGGGCCATACCTATAATGTAAATCTTGCAAGATATTTTTCTCAGAAAGGAAAATAAAATATTCAAAGGTTGAACTGGGAAAGATTGCAGCTTATTTACGTCTTTTCTTCCAAATAAATGAATCTATTCTATAAATCCATATCCTTAATGGATATAGTAGTTGGTGTATATCTTTAAAGAGGTCAATTCCTA
The DNA here is from genome assembly GCF_016545835.1 of Crotalus tigris. NCBI lineage: Eukaryota > Metazoa > Chordata > Lepidosauria > Squamata > Viperidae > Crotalus > Crotalus tigris. The sequence goes on along the minus strand of NW_024096756.1, from coordinate 677,697 downwards.
AAAGGATTCACTAGGAAGAAATAAATGCTTGTCCTTAAAAAACAAAAGCCATTTATTATATTTTCTCTCTCAAGTACCTTATAATGTGAGCAAGGAAATGTCAAGAATAATGTAAACTGCATAGTAAAACATCAGGAAATACTATACCTTGAAATATTTTCACTTAATAGGTGTTGTGCTATTAGCAGTAGATTTTATGAAAGTCAGAAGATGTAAATCTGCCCTGCAGACCAAGATTTACAGTAATATCCTATTCCACTCCAGTGGAGGAATTCTATCATATTCAGTGCTATGTTATGTGGTTTGCGAGGTTTAGGTATAGAAGATCTTCCCTATTAATTGTTATAAACAAAAAATGTCTTTCAGACCTTTATGTATGTTCTTTCCATCCCATTAATTCAAAAGGCATCTAAAACAATTCCAAAGAAAACAGCATATTAATAGCTATATTGAGATTATTGTACTGGTTACTGAAACATGCAAGAACCCAAATAAAGATGCTATTGTTTCACATTAACACCTAACATATCTTGCATCATGTACATACAACATATCTCTCCTGGTCAGAATCAGTCCATGTTGTATAATCATCCTGAGATGGGCTTCTGTGAGATAATGGAGGCAGACCTTCCTAATGGCAGCCTCCACATTTGGTATAGAACTTGCTTTCTAAAGAAAGGTGAACAACGTATGTATGTATGTATGTATGTATGTATGTATGTATGTATGTATATATGTATGCATTGCTAATGAAGCTTACTGGTGGTGGTTGCAGAAAATTAAGAGAATTAAGGGAAAAGTTAACACTTCTAAAATTATTAATGAAAATTGTAATATGGCTGAAAAATAATCTTTAATCAGAAACACACACATATACATATATTCATAGCACACTCACAGAAAGAGCATATTAATATGACTGATTAGCACAGTGGTTCTCAACCTTTTTAATGCCGTGACCCCCAACCAGTCGTAAGTCGAGGACTACTCAATCGATCGTAAGTCGAGGACTACTCAACTGGTGCAGCACCGTTTGCAGAATGGGACTTTTGGCGGGCTCAGCAGGGCAGAGACAGCCTGGACAATTCCTATTGGCTTTTGAAAGCCAATAGAATTAGACTCTATTCAAGAGAGTCTATTCTATTGGCTTTCAAAAGCCAATAGAATAAAAGGGAGTAGCACAGCTAAGGAAAAGGGGGAAAAAATGGTGGACTGCATTGTTTGGCGACCCCCGTGAAATGGTCATTTGACCCCAAATGGGGTCCCGACCCACAGGTTGAGAACCACTGGATTAGCACAATACTAAGAATTTTGGGCTATTACAAGCTTGTTCCACATTCTTTAAAAAAATCCTTTCATCACTACGTGTGTGTATGTGTGTGTGTGTGTGTGTGTGCGTGAGAGAGAGAGAGAGAGAGAGAGAGAGAGAGAGAGAGAGAGAGAGACTTCTAATTTGTTGCTTTCCTGCTGTTGTCTGTTTTTGTATATACTCCTACCTTTTCCCAATTTCAGTCAATCTAGTGATCTATTAATCTATCCTATCCAGCTATCTAATTAAAATCCCAATTGTCTCTTTGTTTGTCCTGAATGAATTTCTACCAAGAGAGAGAGTATCTGAATCTGACTCTAAAGGAGAAGCTACAGCTGAACTGTGATATGTCAGCCTCTGGAGAAATCACAAGAGAATGATCTAATATAGGTAACCCCTGAGCAGCTGGAAGAGTTAGAGGAAGTAAGAAGTAAGAATTCCCAGCCCATGCACAGCATGCAATGAATAGAAAAGGGAGAAGAACAGAGAAGGTCTTTAGACTTCTTCTCAAGCAAGTAAAACTTCTGATTAGTGACCAGTGACTACAGTCTATAAAAGAATCTACTAAGATAAGATAAGATAACCTTTATTGTCATTTGGCACACATCAAAAATGAAATTTAGTTGCCCACTCTCGAAGTGAAATACATACATGACACATACCTAAACATACTATGTACAACATATGCATAGACCCACACCACTACATATACATAGCAATAAATATTAAATACTGTCATCTTTGCTGGAGACAAAGTCTGCTGTCTGGCTTGTGAATGACATTCTTTGGGAAATTCTGCTTTTTGTGTCTCTGACCTTTGAACCGGCTGACAAATTTGACCTGGTTCTGAAACCTTGAACTGACTCTGGATGTTTCTTTGGCCATGCTCCTGTTCTTCAAATCAAACCTTGAAGGAAAGCTTTGGCTCTGTTTATATTCTGTGCTTCATTTACATTCCCTGTCTCACTGTAACTTCTTCAGCCTAGTAGTAAACTGATAACCACCCAAGAAACTGTGTGTTGAAAATGTGAAGCCTGTTGCAGGACAGATGTTTTCTTATCACAATAATTCATTTAGCTTTTTAATTTATTTGTTATTTATGGACTGTAAAAAATACAGATAAACACCAAATCAAAATTACAGAACGTGGAATACAGCCCAAATTAAAAACTGTTCCAAACTTCCCTGATCAAGTATCTTCTACCATACTGTCTGAAAAATAAAGAAAGCTGCAGTCCTAATATATCTGAACCCACTCTGTACAGGGCTACCTTTAACATAATTAATACACTTAAAAGTAAATATATGTAGCTCAGAGTTAAGCTGTGAAATCCTTGGTGCTTTCTGAATTTGAATATTTGCAGAAATTTCATTACCCAGCTAAGTAACATCATCAGTGCTACTGACTGTGGGGATTGCTCCTTCTTTATATATGGTAGTTTGTCCTGCCAGTGTTGATGTGACTGTGGTTCCTTGATTAGAATATTGTTTTCTTATTGATTGTTTGTCTGGTATTAATCCCTGCTTATCTGGATGTAGGTTGCTAGGAAGGATGCATTCTGGAGTTTTTGTTTCTTTTTTAGTTTGTTAATGATGTGTAAATGTGATCTATTGCTATGTGCCTATTGATGCATAATTTATATGAATACAGTGAGAATTATTTAGTCTCACAAGATACTAAACTATAGTTTGGAAAGACTAAACTATAGTTTCAACTGGAAAATATGAGCATCCTTGACCAAGCCAAATCCAAAAATATTCAGGAATTTCTAGAAGCTTCAGACAATACGTATCTTAAGTTTTGAACAGAGCTGATCTTAGTGTTAAAATTCCATTCAGGTTTTTGTGACTAGAACTGGGTTCTAGTCCTCCTCTGCCTACTTCTTAGCAAATAGACCTCACGACATATCTTAGGTGGCTCATGAACAAAGGTGATAAATATTCCCAATCTGCAGTACAACTTCTTTGATCTGATACAATTTGATTAGATTCTATAATTTCAGTTTGCTTTTAAAGAAGATTTGGCTACTGAACACCACAATCCATGCAGGAAATGGTTTAAAAAAAGACAGCCCTGTCTTTGTTGTGCTCCAGTATAAACACCTGTGTTACTGAGGGGAATGTAATGAATGTGTTTGTTTCTCTTTATGTATGTTTTTATTCTTTTGAGTAGTAGTTTTATTGTTTTGAATCTTTATCTTCATCTAGAGTTTCATTTTGAGCATAAAAATAAGCTATGTATTCAGCAATGCTACATTAAAACATATTTTAGTGAACATTTTTATTATTATATACACAAGGATGAAGACATCAGTTCCAGCAGTTGAAATTGCATTATGTAACTTGTCTGCTTTCTTTATTACAAGTAAGTTTTAGGAACAAAATCATGCTATTACTTAAATATCTAATCTACATTCCCACATGCAAAGTTTGTTTATATAACCATCTAACCCAGATTCAGTTCCCAAGAACTATTAAAGGATCACAATCAAACATTCAGACTATCGCTAAAACATCAATCCGTTATAAGAATAAAACTATACTCTTTTTTCTATAATCTGACTATTCTTAATTGCCATATTAAAACAGAAATAGCTATTTGCTTTGTAATATCTCTGGAGTATCTATCAAACTAGTCCTTTTATCATCTTTAAAGATAAATAAGGTGAACTTGACTTTTCCTTAAGAGAATGCAACATACATATGCACTAATGTAGAAGTCAGAAATTAACTTTAGTAGATGAGAAACTGCTGAAGATTTCACTTGCCACTTTTAAAATGAAAAAGAGTGCAAAGAATAAAACCTCTTTCCTAGGACCCATTAGATGTGCTGGAACAGCAGACCCTAACATTTCTTTCCTCAGTGTCTGAATTGGGGATGGAGTGGATAATGAAGACATAAATGCTGCAAGAATATTGAAAAGTGCAAGCATGGAAAGATGTAGATTATGTTACTGGATAATTTTTCAAATATCGATTTGCTGAGCAACTTGTTTAATGTAGTCTTGGGAAAGGAATAAATGTTTGTTGAAGTAAACTGTTTATGAGAGTGGGCATTTGCCCACTTATTTATATGATAGTGGGAATAGGATATATCAAGAGGAACATAGCAATAACTTTAGCACAATTGGAATGGGATACTTAAGTGTGTTCAGTAAGTAGAATTAAGAAGGAATAGGTGCTGTATAAATCTGGGTTGAACACAAACAAGAGTGACCAAATTCAGCTTTCGTGACCAATCCAGGAATCTAAAAAAGCTACATTTGTCCCTGTTTTAAAGAAGTTAATTAAGGAGAGCTTGATAAAATTAAACCACTAACCCATCTAGTCTAGCTCTCTGTTTCAGAATAGAAAACTACCGATAGATGAAAACGATAGATGAAACGTCCCGTTTCAGACCCAGCCACCAAAATTGCCAACGAATCAGATGTAGTGTTTTTAAATATCCAAAGTGTCTGGCTTGTTTCACATCATGACCATGCCGGAGAGCATTAAGGGGGAGGGTTTCAGGCAAATACAACTTATTTATTTATTTATTTATGAGACTTATATACCGCTTTAAGTGCAAGCACTCTCTAAGCGGTGTACACCAGTAAGCAATGTATATATATATATTTACATTGTCCCCAACAATCTGGGTCCTCATTTTACCTACCCCGGAAGGATGGAAGGCTGAGTCAACCTTGAGCCGGTGAGATTTGAACCGCTGACCTGCTCAACACAGTCAGCTAAAGTGGCCTGCAGTACTTCCCCTCTTTGAAAGCCAAATCATCCCTGCACGTCAAGGAGGTCTGATTTTCCTTGAACCATTGATCATTGAGGAGTTCTTGTTTTATTTTCTTCACCCCAGGGTCATTGGGGTTTGGAATCTTCAAAGATGGGGCCCTCTGAGGCGTTAGTTGAGAAGCAGCTTGCAGTGTAGATATAATTGCTTCATCAACCTCTTCACACTGGCTCTTGTATTGATTTTTTTGTGGTGTAGGCACAAGGCTGTAATACTCTGTCATGGTTCTTTTGCAATAGTACAGTTCTGATGCCCACGTTGCTGGTGTTGGCTTGAATTACAAAGGGTCTCCCCCGGACAGGGATGCTTTAGGCCTGGTTTGACTGAAAATAGTCTTTTCAAGTTCTCGAAAGCAGTTTGACAGTTCATAGTCCATGTTAGCGGTTGGCTCGGTTGCGGCTTCCCCCCCCCCCTTGCCTGTTTTCAGTAAGTCCGTAAGGGTTAATGCAATTTCAGCAAAGGAGGGGATGAACTGTTGGTAAAAGTTGGTGAATCCTAGAAAGCTCTGAAGCTGTTTGCGAGTCTTTGAGGGTTGCCATTTGATTACGGCTTTCACTTTAGTTGAGTCCATTTCAATGCCCTCACTGGAAATTCTGTAGCGAAGATAATCTATTCAGTGCTGGTGAAACTCACACTTTGACAGTTTAACATAAAGTTTGGCATTTAACAGTTTCTTTAGCAACTCTCTCACTAGTTTTACATGGTTGGTCATATTTGTACTGTATATCAGGATATCATCAAGATACACCAAAACTCCATATTGCTATGGCCGATCTTTTCTCCGCCAGTTTGGAGAGCTGCCTCAGATCAAGTGGAAGGGCTGCCACCCTTCTGCGATCAAGTGGGGATCCTCTCCTTGCTCATCGCTCTACAGGGAGACTTTTGACCCTTCCAGGGTTCCCCCAGCAGGATAAAACTGGACTCTGAAGACGGAGCTTTCCTCCATGTGTCCGCCAGAACCATGATGGCAAACCGAAAGCCAGCATCTTCAAGACTATTGATGCTAGTGTATTTCACTTTTCACACTCTGGGGAGGGTCCAGATCCCTCATCACAGACTCAGTATGCACTATATAGGTGGCTAAATATTACACCTAGACTACCTTGGATCAGATGCATTTTCATGTAAAGAGAGAGGGCACAGTCATCAGACTGTGGTGGCATTACTTTCTCTTTCATATGTACAATACATTGTCAGGATAAGGGACATCTCCTAGATTTGAAGACAATTAGGTTGACTCTTACAGTGTCTCATGGATCTCTTGGGTTTTTGAGGATAGTTGGGGAGTTACCCAATAAACCTGCACATAGTTCCTTGTTCACAGCTGAATGTGGGGATGGAAAACACATTGGAAGAACTACTCCGAGTGGTTTATCTTTTCTCACATAAAGTTCAAAGGAACTGAAGTATATATGTAGATATGTAAGATATGCAGAAAATAAATATTAAATAAAATTGTTGATGGATATTTTGATGGATACGGGGACAGCCTGAAGAAGAAGCAGATTAAGAGTTCCTCAGTATATGGAGTAACAGTAATCATTGGGAATTGAACTAGTAAGTAAAGATTGCTGTCTTAGTTTGATCAAGTCCTAAATAGAGCTATTATTGGTGAGGTTCTTCAACATCCAATATTCTCTTTTTCTTCCTGATAAATATTTCTGTTACTATGTATTCAAATTAGAATTTGCAGATTCTTCTTGGAGCCTCAGCTCCCAGTTGGCTCTGGGTTCAGATGTATAGAAGAACAGCCAGATACCATTATCCACCTCTCCCTGCTTTGAAGTGAGTGGAAACAATAATGGTTGCTCAGGCAGCCTATAGGAGTCGGGAGTGGCTACAGGAGACAAGGAGCTCAAGCATCAGTTAAGTGCAGCTGTTTTACTTCCTATATACACACACAGAGAGATAACCATATTTACTCCCAAGTTTCTCCAAAATATCCTAAAGTTATAAAAATTTTCATTCTTATCAACACTCAGACTACTTAGAACAAAAAAGTCCATCTGCTTTTCATTCAAGATCTAGATATAAAACATGGAAATAAATTGATAGATTCTTAGGATGACTACTTTTAAGCTGCAAAATTTGGGGCCAATCCCATCCAATTGCCCTCAAATTCAGTAAGATTTGAGAAATGTTATAACAATTCATATGTGCTAAATTATATAATCCTAGAAGCACGAAGCCGAAGACACCAGCCTGAAGATGACAAAAGAGACTTCGTCAAAACGTCGCCAAGACACTTCCAATTTGACGTGGGAGAAAACCCAAATAACCAAAGACCTACATATATATATATATATATATATATATATATATATATATATATATATATATATCTTTGGTTGTTCGGGTTTTCTCCCGTGTAAAATTGGAAGTGTCTTGGCGACGTTTCGACGAAGTCCCATTCGTCATCTTCAGGCTGGTGTTTTCAGCTTCGTGCTTTGAGCAGCAATCACATTGCTGCTCATTGCTGCTCAAAGCATGAAGCTGAAAACACCAGCCTGAAGATGACGAATGGGACTTCGTCGAAACGTCGCCAAGACACTTCCAATTTTACGCGGGAGAAAACCCGAACAACCAAAGACCTACATACAAATACCCGCGAAAACCTCAGAAAATATATATATATATATATATATATATATATATATATATATATATATATATATATATATGTGTGTGTGTGTGTGTGTGTGTGTGTGTGTGTGTGTGTGTGTGTGTATCACTCTCCCTCCTGTTCCCTCTTTCCTTTTCTCTTTTTCTTATGCATTATTATTTCATTTTAGAAATGGTCATTTCAAGCGTCAGTAAGAAAAAGGAATAAAATTTCATCTCATAATTATCTCAGAATGGAATCTTTTTTAAAAACCATGTATTTCAGTTCATCACACATGAAACAAAATGATAATTAAAAGCTTCTTGATGTTACAAGTACAGGGTAATTTTGAAAACAATTAATCTTTGCAGTTCTGATAGAACTCATTTGGAATTTTTTAGACTATTGCAAATATTCTATAAATCATATCACTGGATTAGCTAATCAAATAACCAGATTATCTGAAGACAAAGCACATAATATGAACTTGTTTGAATTTACTCTGGTGTAATGAAAACAATTCTACTTTCAGACCATAAGGAACATTCATGCTCACAACTATTCCCAATATTATTTTCTGTCTTCAAATTACATTATTTATTCATTTTGAAAAAATTCTTTTGAAATCAATCCACTTGAATCTGAGGGGCTATAATCCCCAAGGAAAATCTGTATCATGCCCTTATATAACATATTGTACATGTACTTCTATGCTATGTATAGATATGCTTGTATGAAAAGCCATGGACTCTTTAAACTATTATTTGTAATTTAACTATTATTTCAACTAAACAATATCTGATTCTGATTTTTTCCAGAAATAACCTTTCTTGCTTATTTATTTAATAATACTATTTCTATACTATTCTTTTCAGAGAAGCCCCCAGCCTTATTTTATGAAGCAAAAGTGCTATTTTAAATTAAAATGTCACAATCAGAACAAGACTAAAAACAAGGATTACAAACATTAAAAACTATTCTTTAAAAAAAATTCAAAAAAATTTCACCAACTCCATGTTGACCATTGTATGTAAATTAGCAGTCTCAAACACATGACCCATTGGCTGCATGTGAGAGCTCTTTTGTTCAGTCTGCAAAAGCTCAAAAAGCAAATAATCAAGGCTTATTGCAGTGATTTATTAGACAATATATATTGGTGCCGGCATCCCCCAAAAGAATAGCGGAGACACACCTCTGCAGCAAAGAGATGCATTCATATTTATACATTTCTGAAAAGAGACAATGATGCATGCATACATATTTATAAGTAATAATGTAATAAATGACAGGTACTTCCTGCCCTTATATTATCTACAGAGAAGAATAAAAAACATTTGCATCATAAGATTCAGGAGTTGCTAAGGAAATGATCTGGTAAAATTTGGCCATTGTGAACTACAAGGCTACATTGCCTATGTCTCAATTTATCTATTAAACAGTCCCATTCACCTAAAAACTGATTTTGCCCACATATGACACAGCAAGGCAGGTTGGTAGTGAATGAGCTGTCATAGATACTATATTGGAAAGTACAGCTTGCATCAGCTCAAAAACCTGAAAAACTGACAGAGCCTGAATATTTGGTAGAGGACTTGGGTGAGGACAATGTATGTAAATGTTTCTAACCAGCCTGCATTCAGTCATGTGAAGTATTCAGGCCTACTTTCATAATTCTGACTAGAAAATCTATGATTCTAATAAAGAACCATTTAGCCTGATAAATATAAGTTCTATAATATTTATTTTTCTAATTATAGTATAGGTTCAAGAGCAAATCCAGAAAATTTTGCTTTTGGACTATTCAGCAAAGAGTACTGATGGTCTGAGAAGAAAAATATGTCATGTCTGCTATGTCTGCTCTATATGTTTATATGTCTACTCTACTATGTCTACTCTATACAGATGATCCCACAGGTTCCTTAAGTGCTTACTACCCAGAAAAAAGCCAACTGTTAACCTAACATGCGACAGAGTAGAGGGAGAGAAAGAAAGAGAAAAAGAGAATTGTCACCAATATCTATAAACCATTCCTTAACTGTTAAAATTAAGAAATAGATAGAATTAGAAATGAAATAGCACATACATAAATTGAGCTGACATCTTAAATGCTAAATATTAGAATTATTTTTTGTTAGAATTATTTTTGACTGACTTGAGTAGAGGGAGAAATGTTCTTGCTTGCAGTTTAAACTATTCATCAGCTAAGTCTTGGATGATGGAATAATCCGCAGTGGAATGCAATGCAATTAATCTGGAGGTTAAGGGTTGAAACTGCTTCTGCTTCTTACTTTTCATTTTGGTATTTATAATTTAAAATGGCCGGAGTTGAATATTTTTTTTAAAAAGTCCCAAAGACCCTCCTTTGTACTATATTATTCCTCAAAATCTAGAATCCCCAAATTTGTCCAGATCAGAACTTTAAATGACATTTTATTTTCAACTAGTTGCAGATTCATATAGAGTGGGCATTCTGGTTTTGGCCCTCATAAGACTGCTTACTTCATTCCCATATGCTCCCTTGAGAGTGCAGGAAAGCATGACAAACTATCTGAAAATAAAGGCTTGGGGGTCTTTTTTCAATATATCAGTATCGAAACTGCCAGAACAGGACTTCTGCACAAATCCAAAAATCAATGTTTAATATTAATGTAGTGCCAGCATCAGTGCTCCTTATATTAATCTGTCAGAAGACCACACTTAGAGAAAGCAGGAGAAGCCCTCAAGCCATAAAAACATGTTCTACTACTGTTATGTTTTTGTCATCTGCCTGTTTCTCAGCTGACTACATTACAGAAGCAAGACTGACAACACGATTATTAAAGACACTGGCTTGGTATAGCAACATATAGATTTGTATTGCTTTCCAATCATAGTTTGTCACATAAACAGCAATGTAACCATACAAGGCTAATTAATAGTTGAATAACTATCTTGGGATTTTTTAAAAAAATCACAACCATGTTTAACAAGAAATTATTAACTTATTACAATAAGCCATCCCTTAAACTTTTATATTCTCATTCCAAAATTTGTCCTCCAAGATGGTATTGTTAGGTATGCAGATGAGGTTTTCCCTTCACTATCCACCATCAAACAAAACTTATTCATTTTGGGGGAACAAGACACAATGATTGCTACTAGCTATGAGATGCAATCAGAATAGGAACAAAGGCTCAAGGCCAACTGTATACCACCTCCATTTTCCAAAACCATCAGATTTTGGAGTACAAAACTGCTAAACTACAATATTAATTGGCAGTAATAGAACCAAGCCTCCATCAGAGTCTATTCAACTGCTTTGCTATCATATTAGGTATTGTGCCAATCACACTTTAAGAATCTGTTTCAGCACAGTTTGTCATAAAATAGCTCTCCTGGTTTATTTAAAAAACACTAAGCATTTTGAATTATCTCATGGTTGTATTGGTTTCTTACATTTTATACCAATTCAGTGTTAATGGCAATAAAATATAAAACCCATAAAATAACAGAATCATAAAAACAAGATAAAATATATGAGTAAAATTCATACAACTGATAAAATCAACAATATGTTAATCTAGTAATAATGTAATTACCATATGTGTAATTAATAAAGACAAGTATCTGACAGAATAAAGCCATTTTTATATTCTGCTTTGAGCTGGGCAAGATGGATCTTCAGCTAAATTTGCTATAAAGATCGTATCTGGGAAAACTATAAATTTATTCAACTATTAAGAGCTACTGATCTTGTTGGCTATCTATGATATTCTTGATCATGGACAATATATCATAAATGTAAGCTGCTTGGAAGCATCAATACAAAAATACATTTTTAAATCTATAACAAATCCATTTGATTGACCACTATGACATAAAACTTGCTGCATTATGTGAGTCTTTCACCTTGACCAGCAGGACAGTTCTTGTGTTCAGCATGCCTTTTAGAAAGCAAAATTGTTACTACTAATACCAAACTTTTTCTTCCTTCCAAATTGCTCAAAGATAAGGTCATTATAATCAATAGTTCCTTTGGTCAGAAGGAAACTGCTGAACTGCCAAAAATAAATGAATATTTGCCCCTGTTCTTGCAACCTGATAGAGGAAAAACAGAATAAGACTGCAGCAAGACAGCAAGACAGGGAATTTAGAGCAAAAATACCAAAACAAAACAAAAGTTTTGTGATAATAACAAATTTATTATCACATAAACTGGTAAAATCTATCACCAAAGGTTTGTAAAGGAGAAATGCCATTATCCAGAGTGCTGTAGATCAGTGCCTTTTGGGCACCAGGGACCAGTGCCATGGAGACCAGACCAGAGAGGGAGTGGTTTTGAATACTACCTGTATCCTGAGGATGGAGCTTTGCTTGTTTGTGCGGCTTGCTTGTTGGCATGCTGTGGACCAGTGTTGTTCCACAGACCAGGGGTTGGGACCCCTGCTGTAGACGATTAACGATATGTTCAAGTCAGTTTTGTTGGACTGCATATGATAGTAAGTGATATTCTGTTATAGTCCATTCTAGATCTATCTGAAGATATCTCTTCTGATCATCCAGTTGGTTTCTCCTTCTCTCTTTCTTTTTTTTTAAATAGGGCTAAGGTCTTGGGATAGGCATGTTTCTACAAGTTTTCTCTTTAATTTTAAAACAGAATTTCCAAATATTTCTGTATTTTAAAAAGATAAATGGATACTAAACTAAATTTTGATGCAAGTTGTGATTTGTTATTATTTTTGCCTTCAGTTGGTTGTATCAAATGCAATGCAAAATTTTGTCTAATTAAGCAGAACATTTTTATTTTCTGTAATGCTAAAAACCAGGCACCTTTATTAGCTGGTGGAAAGTTGTGAACCCCAGTTTATTTATGGCACTGATTTTGTTCCTGCTGATAGTTATTGTGAAGACTGAAAGGTTAACAAGAGATGGCTGGAACCAAACCATTTGCCAGGTGTTATTCTCTGTGATGGATGGAGTGAAGCCAACTGAAAATTATCCCTATAATACAACTCTTCATTTCAGCACAATGACATTATTTGTGACAATAAAGTTTTCTCACCCACCCAATTTCCCCTATTGTAACTACAATTATTTACAATAATTGCAGCAATGGCCACCTACAAATTACTGCAGCTTCCTGACAACTAGAAGTAGCATTCTTTCTAAAGGTCCCTTTTATTTAGACAAAAATTAAAGAAACATTTTTTTCTATTTTTGTTGGTTGTTTTGGATAGCAAAACAGAAGACCTTATATTACCCGTGGATATTTAAATGAGCACATCTGCATGTATGTGTAAATAAGTGCACATAAAGTAAGAAGGGCTCTTCTGGAGCCTAACATGGATCTCAGGGTGGGCTTTATTTAGAATTGGAATGTTCTGATTCAGCATCCTAGATTCTTCTGCCATATAGCTTCTGCACCCTGATGAAAGATGCAATATAATAAATGTTTGGAGATAAGCAGCAAAAGATTATTGCTACTAAATCTATGCACTTCTTCAAAGCACACAGCATTTCTCAGAGTTGAATATAAAGTTCTCCTTGTGAATGTTTGAATTTAAAAGACTGGTAGCTGACCTTGCCTCTTTTAAGAATAAGGGAAAGTATCATGTAAGCAGTGAAGCACCCAGGGACTTTGTCACTTATTATGTTCACTTACAAAATAATTGAAGATTATCCTGGATTAACATTCATTCCAGAAATATGCACTGCTTTAAACCTCACTTCACATATCTTCCTATTTTAAACCTGTTTCTTTTTGTCTTATACTCCCAAAACTATTTCAAAGTAATTTTAGCCTTTGTCCAATAACAGTTACTTTGTACAAGTTTCTACAGTATTTTCTTTGATTTTATATAGGTAGTTTTCAACCTACGATCACAAAAACCTACGGGCCCAAAATTTCCATTGCTAAGCAAAACAGTTGTTAAGTGAGTTTTGCCTTGTTTTTGTCACAGTTAAGTGAATCACTGCAGTTGTTAACTGAATCTTATGGTCATTAAGTGAATCTGGCTTTTCCCATTAGCTTTTCTTATCAGAAGCTGTCTGAGAAGATTACAAATGATAATCCCATGACCCAGGGCAGTGCAACTGTCATAAATACCTGCCAGTTGTCAAGTGCCCAGATTTTGATCATTTTACTATGGGCATACTGCATTAATCATAAGTATAAAAACTGGTCATTCGCTTTTTCAATAAATTGTAACTTCAAAAGGTAATTGAACAAATGGATATAATTTAAGGATTATCTATATGTGTTTCTTTTATAAATATTAGTTACAGCAGCCATGTCCCCATTGATTACTGATCTTACATTCCGAAGTTACAGATAGATGTATAGAATTGTAAAAATAACTAACAGCATTATATTGAGCCAATAATAGTTTATAAAATGAATAGAAATTTCCACCTGCAATTCTACAGGCATAACTTAGCAATATAAGTTATTATATATTATACTGAGCTTTTGTGAACTGAGAATACTGCATAGAAATAGCAATTTAGGAAAAAAACTTATTGAACAATTGCTGCAATGTATATTTTTTCCATATAGAATTAACTTCGCCAAATTAACTGAAATGTTAACTCCGTATTAAATTGTAGCCAAGAAGCAACAATATTAAAGAGCCATAATCAAATATTAATAAAATGTATAAATCTTCATGCAAATATTGCACTTCCTTGAGAGGGAGGGAAAATAAAACTGAACAGATTGTGTCCATATCTGTCAATTATCATCAAATGTGAAGTTGTTTTATTGATATCGCATGTAGTGATATGGTGTAGTGTTTAAGGCATCAGTCCCACCTCAAGCATAGTCAGCTCAGTGATTTTGGACCAGTCACTGTTCCTCAGGCATAGAAAAGAAACAATGGCAAATTATTTGCAAAATCTAGCCAAAGAAACTGCAGAGACTTATCAGGCAGTCACCAGGAGTCATGGTTGACTTGAACGCACAAATAAAAACATAAATATCCAAAAGTATTCAAACACAAAAGTCCAAGAATAGTCAATACCTTTGTCCAAGACTCCCCTCAGCCGAACACTGAGACCAAAGTACTGCAAATATAATTAAGGGCCCAAACAATAAGGTGAATGTAATAAAACAGAAACTAAGTTTCTGGAAGTTAAAAGTTTTATTCATTTGTAACATCCTTGGCAAGATTTTACCGTCAAAGATGTCATAATACTGATATTAATACCACTAGTAATGTGTTAAAGTCCAATGCTGAGTAATACAAATTTAATTAGAAGTAATGTTGAGTTTAATAAGCCATAATTCCTGCATAGAAAGTTGATTAATATTATAGTCAACTTAGAAGAGCAGCACTTAAAAATGCAATGTATAAATAGACTTAATAGTTTGAAAACAAAAACCCAAATTATCACCAAAATGGGTGATAGGTGGAGTGCAAAAAAACACTATTTCAGCTCACTATGTATTTTCTCTGCTCCTGTAAGACAGATCCTCCTCCCCCCCCCGCCCCAGTATTGTGCCAAATCATCAACTCCAATTTAGGCTTTTACATCCAACTTTATCAACCTTTTCTGTGAATCAAAATTCCATGGAAGGAGCTATGAAGGCCATTCATACCAACTCCTCGCTGAATACAAGAATTCTAATTAAATAACATATCTAGTAAAGAAATCAACCTTTCCCCTAAGTAATTGTTCAGCTGCTCTTGGCCAAGTATTTGCAATATGCCTTCCTGTAAATTAATTCTATTATCTCACATTTTGCCTTTTGCATAATAAATAAAATGTGTGGCCATGTTTCATTGTTTCAGATATTTGACCATAAAAACACAATTTTATTTTCTCAAGGCTAAACTTTCACAATTCTTTCTCTCTCTCTACATAGGGCCTAATTTCTAGTCCCTAAATCATCCAGGGTTTTGCTTTATCCCAAAGCAGCATATTTTTAAATGCCATCAGAGGTGGGTACAGAGCAATGTTAAATAAAGACAATTATTATTTTACTTGATTTGGCAATTAAATTTCTTTTTTGCAGACATGTCACACTTCTGACTATATTCAGGTTTTGATCAATTACTCTGCCAACCTGTTTTTTCACAAATGCCATTGCATAGATAAATAATCTTTATATGCTCATGCACTTCATTTCTCTTCTTTAAGGGAATATCTGTATATTTAATTATAAAATGTGTTTCTGTTGCCTATTTCTCTAAGCTATAAGACTATTTTGAATTTCATTTCCAATGTCCAGGATATTAGTTTTCTATAGCAGTTTAGTGGTTAATACCTGCTAGAATGGACACTCCAAAGAACAGCTGGTTAATTTCCCTTGAGCTGAACATACTGTAGAGAATTTGGCTGCTGTAATTACAGCTTGGATAAACTGCTGAAATTTGATAATATTTAAATATTTAAAATATTCAATTTTTATGCTACCTATTTCCTATAAAGTCACTTTGGGTGGCTGACATATGACTTGGATGGAAAGGAGGCCCAAGAAACAAAGTTCAAATGCCAATTTGTTCATTGTTGGAAAACTTCCATTTAAGTATTTGTTATATGACAGATTTAGGGCATTAGGCAATCATTCTCTCACTGAATGTCCTTTAGACCAGGGGTGTCAAGCTCGCAACATCTCGTGATGTGTCACGATGTGTCACGACTTTTTTTCCCATTGCTGGCAAAGGGGTGGGTGTGGTTTTGCTAGGGTGCATCCGGCCCATGGGCCGGCAGTTTGACACCCCTGCTCTAGACCAATCCATAGTCTTTTTTTAAAAAAAATCAGTTCATTCAAAGAACATTTGTCATTATCTTCTCCTCTCCTCTCCCTTCCTTTCCCTTCCCTTTCTTTCAAGTATCAATACTATCAGCAATCTCTCCCAATAATAAAATGTCTTCCTAACTGTCTAATTGCTGCACTTGCTTTCTAGTTGCCTTCACTTAAGAAAGTGCCATGTTTGAGCACTCAACAGTCCATGAACTTGGGCTTTTTTTCTTTTTTCCTTTTGCACTGCGTGACTAGATACCCAAGGGCATGAAGGCAGCTCTCTTCAATGCAAAACAAATGCACTCAGCTTGAAAGAGACATGGATGTTGTCACTGGCCTCTGAAATCAGCTTGTCAAATACAAGGAGGAGGGAAGCAAAAAAAAGTGCCTGTTCATAGAAGATGTGACTGCTTTATGTTTACTAACAATGCCAGATGCAGCTAGAAGATCTTGATTGTTTCATATTCACTCAACTGATCACAATGCTTTGCATAAAACACTGAGAACAGACTACTGGATGTTATTTCGGTTTACACTTCACTTGGTTAGACTTAGAAATGGAAGCTGCTGTGAAAATCTTTCCTCAGTCTCATTAGAAATCATTTGGTCCATAGGAAAGCACAAAACTTTTAAGAGTAATATTAAGACCTCCAGCTTAAAGTAATTAAAATAGCTATCTTATTCAGAAGTGCCAGGATAAATTTCTTGAGAAGTAGTATACATCAAAGCTGAAAACAAATTTCTACCTAATTTGTGGGCAGAGAAGCAAAGTGAAAGATTTCTCTCAGTTATGATGCTATAATGGTTCTTAATCTTTAATCTTTGTATACTGCCCAGAGCTACTGCTGTGAGGTGAGTGGGTTTTATAAATCATATATAAGAGACTGTTAAATTATGTCATAAAGATTATGGAATACCTCTCTGTAATGTTCCCAAGCATCAGAAAACATTTTATGAGAAGCTGACATGCCCCAATAGACATACCAAGTAGCTGCATCTACTTTCCTCAGCTAAAAACACACCATCCATCCTGGACCTTCAGTTATACAAAGTCAAATGTGCAGAGCACATTTTAAACTAGCACACTGCTGGGATCTCAAGGTGACACTTCCAAAGGTCACTGAACATTTTAAAAATGTCCCCCAGTCTTCTGATAATACACTTAGGTAATGTGAAGAGGCAGTTGTGCTGCTGGGGAAAGCATCTCTGCAGATAATACCCGGTGGTAAAGCAGACTTCTTTTGATACAAGTGGGCTATTTTGTTGCAACACAACCATGGTTGTGGATGAGTATCTGTCGTTTGCTGTTACTTCTGTCAGATCCTAGAAATCACAGATATGACAGCAGAAGATCCTCTTGTCCCTTCTGACGAGGGAAGTGAGTCTATTTGTTGCCAGGAAAATAGGTATCCATACCTTCCTCTCCTTTTCTTCCTGCTTTTCCTGCAATTATAATTGAAATGAGAGATGGAGTTATGGCAATGGGTAAATTATTATTGCCAAAACTTGAATAGTCAGTGGTTAGTGATTCAGTTTCAGGCAGGTAATAGTAACAAGTCAGAGTCCTGCTATCATGTCACCCCTAGCCCTTCTTTGTCGTTCTCTCTTTGTTGTGGTTCAATCAGTCTGAAATATGACACCTTTGATCAATCCTCATGTTTTGCCTTACAGTTGGAATTATATGTCCCCCATTTAATCTTTTAGCACTTACATATACAGTTATATCACCTTGAAGCAATGACTTACATCTTGTTGTGTAGATATACCTAGCCAAACGTGGTTGGGTCTCGAAAATAGGGAAGGCTGGTCCTGGCTAGGCCTTTTAATGGAAGGCACTGGGAATTCCAACACTAAAAGCTGGACTGATAATGACAAGCCATCTCCATACAATTGACAAGGAAACTACATGGGCATATCCATGCAGGCATTAGGGAATCAAATTCAACTTGAAGGAAATTTAACCTGTTCTTATATTGTCCATAACAATTTACAGAGACATCAATCAATGAATCCACAGAGATATACTTACAAATGGTATAGTAAGGCAGACTAAAAAAATGAGATCTTTAAGTAACAACATAATGATGTCAAGTCATTAAATGGGATGGAGATGTTTAGATTCTGTCCCCATTCCTCATCTTATAGTTTTCCCAATTTTAGATATTATCTATTCCTATTTGGAATAGATTGAAGCAACCATTGCCTCTTCCTTCTATGTCTATGATTTAACTATGTTTCAATTAAGAATTAATTCTTCTTTCCACAGGAAAAAAGCTGATTTTTCAGCATTCTCTCACTAATACTTGTAATTACTTGTTACTTTGTGTGATCCGGCTGATCCAGGTAGCATTTGGCTAGGTTAGATGAACACTTCTGAAATTAGTGAACACCTTCTGATGATGGGAACAGTTTTTAGAATGGACTAGAAATCTCATAGCTATAACTCGATGAGGACTTCATGCTCCACTGGCAATAATAGTTCCTCTTTGACTTTAAAGGTACTTTATGCTTAATGATGGGCATTGTGCTCACTGCTCCTGATAACAAAAATAGAAGCCTGAATACATCCACAATATTTTTAATCCAGTTTGTTCCCCTTTGCAAAACCAGGCAGCATTATATCCACATGAGCCAGGGAAGGAACTCATTTCTGTTTATAACTACAGACAAGAAAAAGAGGAGGGAAGCTAATGTTAGTGTCACCAAATGAATTGTCCCATTAGCTGTCAAGAGTAAAACTGAAGATCTAGCATGGAGTGGTCAGCTTTACATATACCGACACAGGAAAATTACAATTTCAATAACATTTAGACACTTACACTAAAGAAGCTAATCCGGTCATTTTTCTGAGTATTGCTTAACACAATTTCATGCTCTCCCAGGCTAGCTGAACAGTATAATCTGTTCCTGTTTCTTGACAAAGCCAAAGTAAGCAATTATAGCTGGCAGAAAACTTCACTGAATGAGAGCAACAAACAGCACAGATAGAATGCTGGGAAGTCTGAGTCACTGGTGGAATAAGCACTGGGATGAAAATATTTATAGCTTGGTTTCAAAATCAAGAATGGTAATAGGATGTTCATATACATATCTTGATTTCAATGATCAGTGTTATTTTACTATTCAATATATGGTTCATTTACGATTTTAAAATGCTCCTTTTTTATCAGGCTTAAAAAATAGCATTCTGATATTATTTGAAAGCTCTTTTGCATACATAGTGCTATGGACTGGCCTCAAAAAGTCAGACTTGGGAAACTGGCTGGATTGCAACCTGTGATCTTTCAGAAACAATGTATAATTCAATATTAATGAGTCCCAATAAAGAAAAATATTTGCAGTCAAGGGATGAAATGTGAGGTCCTTGGTGCTCTTTGAGCTTGATTGTTTTCTTGCAGTTGTTGCATTAACCAAACTAGGTAACATCATCAGTGCTAGTACTGCTGATGATATTACCTAATTTAGGTAATGAACCGTCTGCAAGAAAACCACCAAGCTCAGAGAGCACCAAGGACAGCTCAATATTAATGAGTTTCTAGTCTGCTGAACTACTATAGATGACAGGCCACGAATAACTACTTTATGACCATACTATAGCTGTATCACAGGCACATTTTGTGTAAAAAGTGAGAAGAAAGAAAAGAAAAGAAAAGAAAAGAAAAGAAAGAAGGAAGGAAGGAAGGAAGGAAAGAAAGAAAGAAAGAAAGAAAGAAAGAAAGAAAGAAAGAAAGAAAGAAAGAAAGAAAGAAAGAAAGAAAGAAAGAAAAAGGTTAAATAGCAATGAAGAAAGAGGATGGATAGGTGGATTACCATTATTATATAAAGTGGTCCAATATTTCTATTTGGGGCTAAAATTACATTCTTGGCATGGAAGGTTTAAAAGCAATTTCTCAGAAACCAGAAGAAAAAGAAAAGAGAGATCCATGGGTGTGATGTACTTTATGAATATTTATTTTTATCCCAAAAATATGATCTCTTACCCACTATCCTATAAAATGAAGAAATAATATTAATCAGTTATTACAAATGTCATTCCTAACATGAACATTAATACTTAAGAGGGAAAAAGCTTTACAAAATGTAATACTATAATGGTCTCAAAGCCACACATTCAAATGTTTGTATAATTAGCTGACAGCAGGAATATTTATTTATTTATTTTATTTTACTAGCCAATAGTGATGATATTTAAAATATCATTTAAAATATTTAAATTTTAAATTTTTTAAAGTTATTTGTAATGATCAAAAATAACCATATTAATTAAATACCAGGCATATTTCTGCTGAAATTAGTTGCATATTGTTTATACATGAATTGAATATGTGTTTGTGTAAGTATGTGTATTCAGTCTGCACTATTCTAAAACTATTGAGCATATTTTTTTTTAAACACTATCACTGAGGTGTTACTAAATCAACTTTTTTTCCAGTGAAAATCCAGTGAGAATAAAAATAATTTTTGCCCAGATGTTTTAATATTTAATTTTTCAAATTGCTGGGTTTTTTCTTGATAGAGTAATGTATGAATGTATTGTTGCTATCTTAAAATATTTTTCTTATTGTATTATCTACATTATCCCTTCCAGAAATATAAAATTTAAAAAACAAATACATAAATATAAAGGTTTATATGTGTGTATTGCAACTACAAACAATGGCCAACTAATATTAATTAATATGTCCACATACACATATGTGTGTTTATATATATGTATGTGTGTGTATGTATATATATATGTGTATGTGTGTGTATGTATGTGTGTGGGGGTGTGTGGGTGAGGTGGGTGTATATGTGTGTGGGTATATATATATATATATATGTAGGTCTTTGGTTGTTCGGGTTTTCTCCCGCGTAAAATTAAGTGTCTTGGCGACGTTTCGACGAAGTCCCATTCGTCATCTTCAGGCTGGTGTTTTCAGCTTCGTGCTTCGAGCAGCAATGTGTGGTCTTAGCTGTTTCTTCCTTTTAACTGCCAGTGGGGGTATGAACTGATTGGGTGGGAGCTTGGCTGTGTTCTGATTGGGTGTAGGTGTGTTCTGATTGGTTAGGGGCTTGGCTGTGCTCTGATTGGCTGGGGGGTTGGCTGTGCTCTGATTGGCTGGGGGGTTGGCTGTGCTCTGATTGGCTGGGGGAGTGTTCTGTTTGGTTGTACTCAGGTTAGTCTGAGTTGCAGAGGGGTTTAAGATTTTGGGCTGCCTTGCTATTTTTTGGTTTCGCGTTTGTGGTCGTGCCTCCTCTTCATGGAGGGTGTCAGTTTGCTTCATGTATGGATTGGAGGGGTTTAAAGTGGCTAATGATGCAGCTGTGGTCTGGCTTCTGGTTTGTGGTCATGCCTCGTCATCGGGGTGGCTTTGGGTTTGTTTTTTGCGTGGATGTGTGGTGGTGACATCCTGTGTGGTTTTTGTGAATGTGGGTCTGGTATCATTTTTTGTGTTAGGGAGTCGTTTGTCAATAAGGGCGGGTTTCCAAATGGCTGGTAGGCGGGAGGTATCATCTCGCTTGTTCATGCTGTGTGGGCGTTTTTCTATCTCGATGGCTTCTCTGATTATTCTGTTATTAAAATGTTCACTTTTGGCAATGGTTCTGGTATTTTTAAAGTCAATTTCATGTCCTGTGGCTTTAAGGTGTTGGACCAGGGAAGATGTTGGTTCCTCTTTTTTGACTGAGTTCTTATGTTCTTCAATGCGTGCACTTATTCTTCTGTTGGTTTGTCCGATGTATGTGGTGGGACAAGTGGTGCATGGGATTTCGTATACTCCTTGATTTTCTAATTCAATTTTATCTTTGGGGTTTCTAAGGATGGTGGATATTTTTCTGTTTGTGCAGAATGCTGTTTTGATGTTGTGTTTATGGAGGATCTTACTGATTCTGTCTGTGGTGCCTTTTATGTATGGGAGGAGGGCTTTGCCGTTTTCTTGTTCTTTGTCTTGGATTTTAGTGGGGGTTTCTTTTTGGATTAGGTTTGTAATCTTATTTCTATGGAATCCATTGGATGTTAGTACATTGGTGAGAGTGTGTAGTTCGGTTTTTAGGTGTTGTTCGTCAGCTAAGCGTTTTGTTCTGGAGATGAGTGTCTTGGCTACAGAGTTGATCTGTGCTGGGTGGTGGTGTGAGAGAGCGTGCAGATAGCGGTTTGTGTGTGTTTTCTTCTGGTAGATGGTGTGTCCTAGGGAGCCATTGGATTTCTTGTAGACTAAGACATCCAGGAAGGGAAGTTGGTTGTTAGCTTCTGTTTCCATGGTGAACTGTATTTTGGGGTGTAGGCTGTTGAGGTGTGTGAGGAAGTTGTCCAGTTTTTCTTTCCCATGTGGCCAGATTATGAAGGTGTCGTCTACATATCTGAGCCAGAGTTTGGGTTTGTGATCCGATTTTTCTAGAGCTTGGGTTTCAAAGTGTTCCATGTAGAGGTTGGCAATGACAGGTGAGAGGGGTGATCCCATGGGTGCTCCTTCTGTTTGTTTGTATTTTTGTCCATTATAGATGAAGTATGTGTTGGATAGGCAGTGGTTGGTCAGATCTAAGATGTGTTTGGGGGGGGTTATATTTGTTTTGGATAGCTGTCAAGGCTTCTTTGATAGGCACTTGGGTGAAGAGGGATATGACATCGAAGCTCACGAGTAGGTCGCTGGGCTGTAAGTTTTGTTTCTTTATGAACTCTATAAACTGGAATGAGTTTTTCACGTGAGAGGTGATGGATTCTGCATAGGGCTGTAGTTGTTTGGCGAGAAATTTGGCTAGGTTTTGTAGAGGTGAGCCTATGGAGCTGACTATAGGTCTTTGGTTGTTCGGGTTTTCTCTCGCGTAAAATTGGAAGTGTCTTCGTGCTGCTCAAAGCACGAAGCTGAAAGCACCAGCCTGAAGATGACGAATGAGATTTCGTCGAAACGTTGCCAAGACACTTCCAATTTTACGCGGGAGAAAACCTGAACAACCAAAGACCTACATACAAATACCCGCGAAAACCTCAGAAAACAAATATCGAACCTCTACGGGGAGGAAATCCACCATCTGACCAGGACCTATGAAAAACTTGAAGTCCAAAGAGCTTCCATTTTATGCGACCTCGCATTCCTACGCAACTGCCGAGATCAAAATCTAATCCCCACATGTTTCCAACTGAAATTCCACTCCAACTCTGCAGCCACCAAACGGATCCTGAAAAGAACAGAATTGGCCCTAATCAGAAATGAACTTCACACAAAAAGATTCCTCCTAGACCGAATTAACAAAGATCTCCTCACACTCCACCTCAAACTCAGCAACAAGATCCACCCCGCACTTTGGGACAAATCCAAACAACTCGCCGTCTGGAGAGCCGAAACACAGACCACCCTCAAGACAGATACACACACCAACAAACTCCGAAGACTACAAGAACGCCAGAAACAAACCCCTCCTCCCTCACAGCCACACATGAAACAAACAGTGCATAACATCTCAGATAGGATCCTCACCAAAGCCGAAACCAATGTCCTTTCCAAAGGATTCAACTTTGCAGTCGCTCCCAAACACATCCCCACTGAAACCATTATATGTGGAGTTGAAACCAGCCTGACCAAAATCAACCCCGAACGACGCTAACAGAATCAGACTCAAAATCACCAACATCCTCTGCACCAGCAAGCCACCCAAAAGCAACTTACCCAAAGAGGAACAGACAGCACTACGTAACCTGAAAGAAGACACCAGCATAATAATCCTACCAGCAGACAAGGGCAACGCCACGGTGGTTATGAACACATCTGACTACCAAACCAAATTAACCAACCTACTCCAAGACTCCACATACAAACCCCTAAATACAGATCCCACCACCTACCTGGAAAAAACCACCAGATCCAAAATAAAAGCCTCCCCCATTAGCGAAGAGATCCAGCAAAGAATCATTCCCAGAGAGAAATCATCCAGATGCCCCAAACTCTATGGTCTCCCCAAGATACACAAAGAAGGAACCCCACTCAGACCTATAGTCAGCTCCATAGGCTCACCTCTACAAAACCTAGCCAAATTTCTCGCCAAACAACTACAGCCCTATGCAGAATCCATCACCTCACACGTAAAAAACTCATTCCAGTTTATAGAGATCATAAAGAAACAAAACTTACAGCCCAGCGACCTACTAGTGAGCTTCGATGTCATATCCCTCTTCACCCAAGTGCCTATCAAAGAAGCCTTGACAGCTATCAAAAACAAATATAACCCCCCCAAACACATCTTAGATCTGACCAACCACTGCCTATCCAACACATACTTCATCTATAATGGACAAAAATACAAACAAACAGAAGGAGCACCCATGGGATCACCCCTCTCACCTGTCATTGCCAACCTCTACATGGAACACTTTGAAACCCAAGCTCTAGAAAAATCGGATCACAAACCCAAACTCTGGCTCAGATACATAGACGACACCTTCATAATCTGGCCACATGGGAAAGAAAAACTGGACAACTTCCTCACACACCTCAACAGCCTACACCCCAAAATACAGTTCACCATGGAAACAGAAGCTAACAACCAACTTCCCTTCCTGGATGTCTTAGTCTACAAGAAATCCAATGGCTCCCTAGGACACACCATCTACCAGAAGAAAACACACACAAACCGCTATCTGCACGCTCTCTCACACCACCACCCAGCACAGATCAACTCTGTAGCCAAGACACTCATCTCCAGAACAAAACGCTTAGCTGACGAACAACACCTAAAACCCGAACTACACACTCTCACCAATGTACTAACATCCAATGGATTCCATAGAAATAAGATTACAAACCTAATCCAAAAAGAAACCCCCACTAAAATCCAAGACAAAGAACAAGAAAACGGCAAAGCCCTCCTCCCATACATAAAAGGCACCACAGACAGAATCAGTAAGATCCTCCATAAACACAACATCAAAACAGCATTCTGCACAAACAGAAAAATATCCACCATCCTTAGAAACCCCAAAGATAAAATTGAATTAGAAAATCAAGGAGTATACGAAATCCCATGCACCACTTGTCCCACCACATACATCGGACAAACCAACAGAAGAATAAGTGCACGCATTGAAGAACATAAGAACTCAGTCAAAAAAGAGGAACCAACATCTTCCCTGGTCCAACACCTTAAAGCCACAGGACATGAAATTGACTTTAAAAATACCAGAACCATTGCCAAAAGTGAACATTTTAATAACAGAATAATCAGAGAAGCCATCGAGATAGAAAAACGCCCACACAGCATGAACAAGCGAGATGATACCTCCCGCCTACCAGCCATTTGGAAACCCGCCCTTATTGACAAACGACTCCCTAACACAAAAAATGATACCAGACCCACACTCACAAAAACCACACAGGATGTCACCACCACACATCCACGCAAAAAACAAACCCAAAGCCACACCGATGACGAGGCACGACCACAAACCAGAAGCCAGACCACAGCTGCATCATTAGCCACTTTAAACCCCTCCAATCCATACATGAAGCAAACTGACACCCTCCATGAAGAGGAGACACAACCACGAACGAGAAGCCAAAAAATAGCAAGGCAGCCCAAAATCTTAAACCCCTCTGCAACTCAGACTAACCTGAGCACAACCAAACAGAACACTCCCCCAGCCAATCAGAGCACAGCCAAGCCCCTAACCATTCAGAACACACCTCCACCCAATCAGAACACAGCCAAGCTCCCACCCAATCAGTTCATACCCCCACTGGCAGTTAAAAGGAAGAAACAGCTAAGACCACACATTGCTGCTCAAAGCACGAAGCTGAAAACACCAGCCTGAAATGACGAATGAGACTTCGTTGAAACGTTGCCAAGACACTTCCAATTTTACGCGGGAGAAAACCCGAACAACCAAAGACCTACATACAAATACCCGCGAAAACCTCAGAAAACTATATATATATATATATATATATATAAAATAAAATGAACACCAAGGTATTAATTAAAACTATAAAAGTTTAATTTAAAAACGCCAAGCTTTCGCGGTCACCTGCCGGCATCATCAGGGCTGAGCCGCCAGGGTGTGAGAGAGTCATTTTATAGGCAGATCGAGGTCTGCACTTGGCTCCTCGATCTCGTCACTGGACCCAATTGGTTAGATTGTGCTCCAGTGGTTCGTTTCTTTCTGTCCTTCCTAGCTGCGTGTGTATCTTCATCTACCTCTTTTCTTTGGATTCTATGGTAGGTGATGTAAAATCCTCGTCTCTCCGATTGTCTCTATCCCTCAATCCATTCCCCCTTTCGAGTTCGAGTGGTAATTTACATTTGTCCTTTTCTCAGCCCTGATGATGTCGGCAGGTGACGGCGAAAGCTTGGCTTTTTAAATTAAACTTTTATAGTTTTAATTAATACCTTGGTGTTCATTTTATTTTAGATATGAATATTCCCAGGGTTCATATTTTTAGTGTTATTAACTATATATATAGTACAAAAATCATTGAACTCCAGGATAGGTATAAAAAACAATTGTTTATTGCTAAGCTTTCATCGGTCCCCTGCTGACATCATCAGCACTCTGCTCATTGAGTGTGTAACCAGTCTATCTGCCCCAGTTGCTCATATTTTCCCTAATTGTGTCACATCCGCTTGTGTGTGTTTGGATCTTGACATCTTTCCTTCTCTCATTTCTACTTTCTCTGCCTGCTCCATTCGTGTCTGGTTGTTCGAAATTATTGCTGGATTTCGATGATTTTTGTACTTTTGATATGAATACACGCAGGATTCGCATTTTTAAAGTAATATATATATATAATATTTCTGACCTATATTTGGGAAGGCACATATTTATGTAATAGAAGTTTTCTGTAATAGAAGTCTTGTCTGGTCTACAAAATGAGTGTCATATGCATGAACTGATTCTCATTATAGGGTTCTAGAAGAATGTAGGCACATTGAAAGCAGAATTTGTTTTCTTCTCCAAACTCTTAACTAGCCTTCTGAAAGGCAAATCAACTATCTGTAATATCAGATTTTTTTATGATTTGAATCCATCGTTCTTCTCTATAGTTTCTAGTTTCAGGTTCACAAAGCAGTTTTAGCAAACAGTCTTTCAGTACATAGGTACACATATATTGAAGCAAATTTCAAAGTATAATTGCTTACGAGTTAAATGAAATACTTCCATTGATTACCTTACTCAGCTAATGTTGCAAAATAGTATAATTTATAGCATATTTTTCCTGAAATTTACTGATAAGGCCTCTATCTTTCTGTAAATCTATTTTACCCAATAGATTAACTAGATTTTATCTTTTATCCAATGTTTTATCTTTCTAGTCTTTTGTATTATCTTCATGCATTATTTGACGATCCATCCTACTTCAGAAAATGATAATTTATTCCTCCATTGCTTTTAATACGAAACAGTAAGCACATTAATCAGCCATCTATTAGCTGATGCTTTCCTACAGCTCATTTCCAGACTGCAATTAAAAATAAATATATAAATAGTATAGTGCATTAATGTAAATAACTACAGAAATGTTTTCCCAACAGCTTACTAACACATATATTCGTAGAGGCATTTTTGTCACTGAGGTCAAAAAGACAGCAAAATATTAAATAACTTCTTTTCTAGCAAATAAAATGGCTATGCAAGCTGTTTTAATGATTCCGAGAGGTGTTTTTTATAGTACATGGTTCCAAGGGAACTGAAGCACCTCTTTTGAAGATTTCCACAGTCCAGTGCTATAATGTTTTATGTGGTGGGAGTATTTAAAAATATAATTTCATTCCAGTTTTAAATGGTCTAGTTCACAGTAAGGGTAGGTAACCTGAAGCTCTTTAGACTGTTTGAATTTCTTGAACAGCACATTTTGCTGATTTAAAACAAAACAAAAATCAAAACCTTAGCAATTCTAAGCTCATTGCAGGAAAAATATGTGAAGGTAAGATTGATGAAGCACACTTTTACTATGTTCTTTTAAATATTCTGACACAAGTGATTTGTTGTCTCAAGAGCAAAAGACCACATGCTAAATTGGCTATGCTACATGAGAACTAAGTCAGATTAACATGGACTTGCCATTTTGCTCTTTTTGCTCAAAAAAAGCTTTGTTTTTTTCCATCAAAGATAGACATGCCTCCAGAATTAGAACTCTGATCCCAATGGAGCCCTGAATTATTACAACATAAAATAGTTATTAAGATGTCATAAGATTAATAATTTTATCTTAATAGCAATGATAAATGGTATACATTTTTCTAAAGCTCTAAAGTCCCACAATGAGATTTAAAATCTATTTTTATTGGCTGTTTTTTATTTCCCCAGGAAATGGAAAGACAGCATTTCAAGCTAATAAATAAAATCCTTGTGTAACAGATGCCTTTCTTGCTGCACATTCTTTGTTGAGTCTAGCTGATTGATTGATCTTATTTTATCAGTAAAATTGTGATTTTTTTAAAGAAACTCATTTAAAGAGGTCATTGTGAGACTATAAAACCAACAGTTCTACTTAGTAGTGGGATTCAGCCAGTTTGCACCACTTCGGCAGAACCAGGAGCTAATTTTTTGTTGCCCAGGCCCAGAATGGACTTCCGGAAGTGGCATCCACACAGAGAACCGGTTGTTCACATATTTGAATCCCACCACTGGTTCTACTTCATAGTCTACTGCAGACATGTCAAACTCACAATGTCACGTGATGTCACGCAACGTATTGGGATGGTTTTGCCATTGCCGGCAATGGGATGGGTGCGGCAACTATATTATTTTGGAAGTGGATTCACTTAAATAAGTAAATAAAGAAAATAAATTGTAAGACAGAAGACATATTCAAACTAAATGATCAATTATGAGGAATTCTAGAAGAATAAATGAAATCACCATATTTATGCTTAAGGCAGTGGTTCTCAACCTGTGGGTCGGGACCCCATTTGGGGTCAAATGACCATTTCACAGGGGTCGCCAAACAAGGCTGTCCGCCATCTTTTCCCTCTTTTCTTTGGCCATGCCCCTGGCACCCAGTGATGTATAAGTGGTTGGGGGTCACCACAACATGGGGAACTGTATTATGGGGTCGCAGCATTAGAAAGGTTGAGAACCACTGGCTTAAGGTGTTTACAAAGTTATGGAAATAAAGTAGTTGTAATAGTGCATTTTATCTTACAAGTAATAAATGCGATACATTTTGGAGGAACTGTGATTTTTTTTGTTTACTTTATATAGTAATGGTGCATTTGGCAGCTTCCTAATTTATGAAGAAATCAAGCTACCCTGTAAAAATAACTACTATAAAGTAAAATAACTTGGGTGGTAAGGGGTATAAAGGGCTCAAAAACTATGAGTTGGGAGTTAGAAGGGCCAAAAGGAACATGGTTATTCAAGACTTCTGTCAAAAAAGGTCAGTTTCACAGCTGGAAAGTGTCATTATAAATGATGAGTTAGTGAGTTATTTTGGCTGCAGGAGCACAGCTCAAGCTGCAAAAGAAGAAAGGCTCACACTGACAAATCATGCTAAAAAAAGACCAAGAGATCAAAGGAAAAGTCTAAGATTCCAAGAACAAGCATACTGAAGTGAGATGTTTCAAACAGAACAACAGAGCCCCTGATGGAAAATTTGGGACAAATGCTTGACCAAGAGAAGCATTTTTAAAAAATAAACATTATTTTTGAAGACTGAGGTTGAAAGCAAATGTAAACTACTGTATATGAATTTGTTTTGCTCAAAAGTGCTCTCATAACCTCTTCCCCTTGACTGCTCTGAAGCTAAATCTCCACCATCCTCAACTTTTCTTTACCCCAAGAAGGAAAAGTTGGAGATTGGATAATACTTATGGAATAGTGCTGGATATATAGAAATCTATAAAAAGGTGGGTGGTTACTCCATAGCTTCCTGTGATGATGGATTATAGAAATTTCTTAAACCCCCACCCCTTCATTAAATGAATTACAGTGTCTACACTTAGGAAAAAGAATAAAAACAGAGAAACAGGTCACATGCATCCTGAAATCAAACTAACCATAACAAAAACAAAACCTATAGGGGCTTGAAAAACAAAACAGCTGGGTTATCTCAATGACTTTCTGAAATTTATCAAGTTGGGAGCCTCATACAGTAAATCTCTGGGGCAGATACTGTTTCAGAGGGCTGATGCTGCCACAGAGAAATGACTTTAATGCACTTTAACATTTATCCTTCGTCAATATGCACATACTTGAATTATTTTAAATTCACTGTAAGTTAAGCTTACGTAGCAATTAAAAGCACTGTAATCATTTAGCTTTCTCTCATTCTGTGATTTTATTTCTTTGCATTCCCATACTTATTCAAAGTATTGTAGCCCAGATCTGGTCTTGTTTAGCCTTAGTTATCCCTACGGAGATTCTCTATGACTGAAAATCTCCATATACACTTAGCCTTAGTTTTTCAAATAATGACACAATTGCACCACAAGACATTTGTTGGAAATAGCACTTATTGCCACATGTTTGTAACATTCAAAATATTGAATATAATGATAATATTCAGGTAATGATCAATTATATATCATTTTACAGAAGTCTGTAACTCAAAAAAACGAGCAATCTGTCAAATAGTATTTCTTTCCCTTCTCTATTCTACTAGATCAGCATTCCCTAATGGGGCATCCTCCAGATGTGTTGGAATTTCAACTCTTCTAAATGAATTTGCCATACACCTGATAGGCATCAGATTGGGGAAAAATGGCATTTGCAAGACAATTAGGAGAACATTTCAGACATTGTAGCTGAATGGATAGAAAGCTGAACTAAAAAGCAGCTTTCATACTATAGCTACAGGAACTTTAAATCTAACATCTTTGCCTTTGAATCATGATCCACTTGGACATGATCAAACAATAATGAAGACAATCCAAATAATTTATGAATAATAAAATATTATATGATCTTGAAACATAATCAGATATCTATTAACCAGATTATTTAAATCCCAAAATGCCTATTAAATTACTATATGTCTTTGATGATATTTTGCAGCATTATGTTCTGAACTAGGCCATAAATATTTGGTTTATATTAGCCTATAAAGCAGCCTGTTATTTCTTAATAGCTGTAAAATAAAGTCGATAAGCAATGACAAAATATTTATTTGACTATAAATAAAACAAGGCTACAGGCTGCTAATTGATTATATTTCCAAAGTTACGTGACTATGAGGAATTATCTTATTTCAAGTATTTATTAAACTCTTTTGTTTTCATGGCAACTATTCAATCAGCCAGGTAGCATCATTGTTACTAACATACTTAATCTATTGCTATTATCCATCTAGGGCATCAAGAATTGAAAAGATTTGGTGCTGAAGTACATAATTACGTATTAGTGTCTCTTCACTTTACAATGTTTGTAGAACTTCTTTTTTTAGATGGATCCATTTAGGCAGATCATTGATATCATAAGATATATACAATATAAATAAAGTTAGTATGACATAATTTCAAGTTAAGCTTTCAAACCCATTGATTTGCAGGGAGCATAAGTGAATTCAACAACCCCTAATTTAAATGCAAAGTGTTCAACTATCATCAAAAGAGGCCGAATGAAAAGCAGCCGAAAAATGTATATTGCAACAAAGCTGGGATAGGTCCCTTTCTAGTTCTTGATACACGATAGAAAGTATGTTGTCAAGCATTTAGTTTACTTATTCATTTATTTACAATGGTAACATTCTGGAACAATTTAATAGCTACATCTCAAAGAAGTGACCAAATGTAGACAATACAGCATGTATGTTGTTGAAAAGATTTTCATAAAAGGGGCATGCTTTGATTACTAATTCAGAAAGCAATGTTTGCTTAATTAACTTTCAGTGTTATGTATTAATATCACTTATCCTTCAAATACATATCTGCTAGATAATCAGACCCCATGGCATTTCTGGTGCCCAATTAGATTTCCTTCGGGAAACTTCTACTTCTTCAAAGCAAGTGTATTGATTGGAAGTGTGAGAGTGATCAGCCTGAGGTGCAAGCTTTCTGATTATTTAGGAAATAGCTAGCAATGCACATCATGGCAAAGTAAAAGCTTCTTTCTTTTGCTTTGGCATGACTATTTCCAAAATATCTATTAAAGTGTAGCCCAGGAATTAAAAGGGTCCTTCAATATTACATTTCTGTTAAGCCTTGGTCTTCCCTGCTGAGCTTTCCAATAATGAACCAATTAGTGGAATCTGGGTCTGAATAGAGTACTGTGAGCTGGACAATTGTTTCATACATTCTTGGAACATAGCGATAATCTCGATTAGCCCTAGTGTTGGACCAGTAAGCAAACTGTTATGACTAAAGTAACTAGAATAAAGAACACAATTTCTTATTGGATTTTCTTTGTCACTATTTATGATATAGGGAAACATCCTGGAGCGGCATTAAATACCTCTCTATACAATTTCTGTATATCTTTTAAAAATAGTACAAGAGAAAAGGTGAAAACAGTATAATCAGCCAATGGTGAAGATTAAGACAACCAATTGAAACAATTCAGAATCTGGTGGAAGACAATTGGTTTGCAGGTCAGATTGTGAAACATGGTACAGTTACCAAGTTTTATCAATCTTTCAAAACTACTACTAACGTGATGAGAAATTCAACAGAGTTTGATTTAAATTTGATCAAATCATTCTATCAAAACAGTATCATGATTCAAAGTAGACATTTGATTTGAACCAGAGACTTTTGAGTGCTTCCTAGTCTTTGTGAAACTTTTCATAGTGTATTTATTATTATTGGTACATTTAGTATTGATGAATGACAAAGCTTTGGTCTTCATACACCATCTAATTCTCAACTTTTCTCTGTCCACTGTTAGTGGAGTGCACTGTACTTATTTTTATTTTGCCTGCCAGTGTGGAAATTCGGCTTATCTTTCAGCAGGCCAAATATAAACTCAAAGCTGACTAATTCAGTAAACATTTTTAGGTCAAACCTTTCTTTTACTTTTCTGTATGACTGAGTTAAATTTAGGCAACAGTGAATTCATAGGTGGCAAGCTCACACATATAAGCTTGGACCAAATGTTAAGAAAAGAGGGTTAAAATGTCACTGTTGGTGTGGCCCATCTCACTTCTAATTGCCTTATCAAGGAACTCATGGAAGCAAATATAAAAGTTTGGCCTTGGTTTTTGAAGGTATCTGGTGTTATTTCTACACTGGAATATTTTCTGCATTGGTTGGAATTTGAAAGCTGCCGTGCTTCCTTTTCTTCATTCCTGCTATACTCTCTTAAAGGAGAAAAAGGGGGATATTTATAATATTCAATGATTCTCAGTAACAAAAGCCTGGTGGACATAACAGGACATAATTCTTTAAATACTGGGCCAATTTCATGGCTTATAACATAGTTTTTGTGTGTTTTTCCTTACAGAAAGACAGTAATTGTATCATTAATTGTTGCCCATTGGGGTCATGGGTTGCTCCAGAAGTGCCAGAAAGTTTACAGCCCACCTGCAGCTCCAGGAACTAAAGTTATTTATCTTACCTTTGAGGTTTTACAGTACAGCAAAAACTGATGTTTATAATTAGCACTAAATGTACGAAAAGACAAATTTGGTTATTTGCAGCATTACTTTTTCCATTTATTTTTACCAGCTCCAACAGGTCTGAGAGGGGAGGCACAGCTAAGTTCCTGGATTTTCACTCAACATTAGGGGTGGCAAGTTAGCCAAACATTTAAGATGTTAATAATTGTTTGGTGCCGTTCTTGGTTGCTATTAAAGAGATGAGATGAGATGAGATGAGATGATGAGATGAGATGATGGACGGACGGATGGATGGACGGACGGACAGACAGACAGATATCTTTATTTTGTATTTTTGCATTTTTATACTATGTTAACTACCAAGAGTTGTTGCAAGATGGCTGGCCATATAAATCTAAGTGAATAGACTTCTGGTTTGCCATCGCAGCTGCTGCGGATGCTGGAAGGCAACCTCCAACTTCTGCGTTCAGTTTCGCTCCGCTGGGGGACCCTGGAAAGGGTCAAAAGTCACCCTGTAGGGGTGACGAGCAAGGAGGAGGTCCCTGCTTGATTGCGGGAGGGTGGCAGCCCTTCCACTCGATCTGGGGCAGCCATCCAAACTGGCAGA
Source organism: Crotalus tigris (assembly GCF_016545835.1). NCBI lineage: Eukaryota > Metazoa > Chordata > Lepidosauria > Squamata > Viperidae > Crotalus > Crotalus tigris. The sequence goes on along the minus strand of NW_024096756.1, from coordinate 643,208 downwards.
GGAAAGACCAGCCATAGTAATATGCCCCGTCACTAGGCTGCAGACAGCCGAAGTCAAACTTACCACCAAGTACTTCAAAAGCAACGTGGATGAAACTGGGTGAGATCTGATCTTCTCTTTACCCTATTTTCTTTTCTTGTGAAAGCTGCCCGAAGTATCTTTCCCCCTGTGAGGAGAGAGGGAAGGGAATTTCTATCCCACCCTGTAAGAATAGTGGCAACTGATTACCCAGGGGAATTAAAGCACTAAAAGAATATCTTTAATCTAATTAGATTTATATGTTCCTGAAACTTGGGGACCAAAATTTTCCTATTTTTATTGGAGACTTTTGCTTTTATCTACAAAAAAGAAATAAAACTGGGAAAAGGATTATAAAAATTTTGGGCTTAAAAAACTTTAAACGGCATTGGTGATATCTTGTGGCGAAGTTTGGTATTACAACTTGTTATTTCCTAAAAGAGACTTGACTAGAAGCCCAGACCTTAGATAAGACTCTTCTGACCTTGGCACCACCTGTGAGAAACCCAGCTATAAGAGAACAGCTGGGCAGCATAACTGGCTTACTTGAACTGTGAATGTAAACCTTTACTGACTTTCAGAGTTATATATGGGGAATTGCCTTCCTATCTCTTTATTTGAGGAATATTGGTTACTATATGACAGAGGTGTCAAGCTGCCAGCCTGCAGGCCGGATGTGTCACGTGGAAGCCACACCCACCCCATTGCTGGCAATGGCAAAACAGTCCTGTTGCGAGTTTGACATGTCTGCTATATGAGATGATAAAATACCTTAGACTATAAAATCTTGCTTGACAAATGATTTCTACTATAAAGACTATTTATAAACACATGAAAGAGATGGATGAGAACCAAGAAAAGATTCTTTTCATGTTGAAAGCAATACAAGAAACTATTCTTTCAACTTGTGATGAAATAAGATGTTACAGAAAAGAACAAGATGTCAGCTTAGAAAAGTGAAAAAATCAAATACTAAGACACTCAATTGACAAACAAATACAGTCAATGGAATATCCGGAAAAGGGACTGACAACACTGAAAATGGAAAATACTTTCTATATAAACCAGAAGAAATTTGAAGAGCAAGAAGTTTGGAATAATAGGAAGACGATTTAAGAAATACAAATCAGCTAGCCCTTCCAAAAAAATGGCAACTAAATTTATTTATTTATTTATTTATTTATGAGACTTATATACCGCTTTAAGTGCAAGCACTCTCTGAGCGGTGTACACCAGTAAGCAATGTATATATATATATATTTACATTGCCCCCAACAATCTGGGTCCTCATTTTACCTACCCCGGAAGGATGGAAGGCTGAGTCAACCTTGAGCCGGTGAGATTTGAACCGCTGACCTGCTGAACACAGTCAGCTAAAGTGGCCTGCAGTACTGCACTCTAACTGCTGTGCCACCTCTTATTCCAAACCATATATATAATAATAGAGGGAGATCTATTTGATGATTTAAAAGTGTTGACATGGAAAGTTGGCAAAGAAAGAAAGCCAGAATAAGGCTGAAGAAAATTGGGGCTTTGATTTATTAGAGGGGATTTCATATTACTAATTAGAGAGTCAAAGGGACAAGCTGAGATAAGGGAAATTTTGGTCATTAAATTTAAAATATTTAGAAATTAGTCAAAAATAAGGGTGCTATTTGTTTAATACTTAAAAATTAGACCCACAAGAAAAAAAATATTATGAATATGTTTGATTTATTGATTAACTCAGACAATATATATAATGGGCTTTGATTTATTAAAGGGGATACTGTATTATTAATTAGATGATGTAAGATGGGGAGAAATAGATAACTTTTAGGAAATAGAACAAGATTATATCCAAATAGATAAGATGTGTATTTTGAATATTAGATTTACGTAATATAAATAATACGTAAATATAAAATTAGAAAATTAATAAAAATTGTATTTAAAAAAATAAATCTAAGTGAATAAATTATGTAGACCAGTTGTGATATGAAAACATCAACATCTCTACATCAGTATTCCAAAACGAAAGAAGTCACTAAAAACAACATGGGATGACCCAATGAGATGAGAATGAATTTACTAGAGGAACTAGCTATCTTTAATTTATTTTCATTTGTATAGTTAAACTGTGCATGCAGGGATGTTTACCCACCAGGTCCAGTACAGTCCAACAGAATATCTTATGCTTGATGCAGAAAAATCAGAGAAATAAAATATAGGTAGTCAACAACTTTCAACTCCGATTGAGCCTATAATTATGGTCGTAGGTTGTGGTGAACATAAAGAGATCACCATGTGATCTGGTTTAATTTTATATTCTAGCTTTTTGAGGTGGGTTTCTAGTGGATGAAGAGAAAGAATTTCATGCCAAAGGGGGCCTAGAGAGCTTCCCTTCATGAGCAGAGCTGCAGCACTGGGCTAGAAAAAAGATATTTGTGATCTGAGTGTCTTTTCTCCAGCACAGTGCTGCAGTTCCCCTCCTGCCTACTAGAAAAACTCCACCCTACATAAAGCAAAATCTCTCTAGCAGACAGAATTTTGCCTCTCAAGAAGGCCGCTAAAAAAGATCTGCCCAAAATCCAAGATGGACCTTTTTCAGCCAGCTCCTGGGGAACCAGTCAGGAGGCAGCAACTTGTGATTTTCTCTGCTGGCTTCCCTGTTGACTTCCTGGAAAAGCCAGCAGGGAAGACTGCAAGTGGCAATCATATAATCATGGGATGCTTGGCAACCTGTTGTAAGGGCAGACAGATTGCCAAGCACCCAATCACAATAATTATGGCTGTTATGGCTGTAAGTCTGAGAGCTAGTCATAAGTCCACTAATTCAGCACAGTTGCTGAATTAGGGTTTGAACTAAGGGCCATTAAGCAAGGACTATGTGTAGTTAAAACCCTACAGGCACTGCACAAAATGGCTGAACTATGTTGTATGTGGCTTATTGATGTACAGACCCGGTTAGGAAAATGATTTTAAAAACAGACATAATTTATTATTTCTTTTTTTTTCTATATACTGTTTTTCCATTCTCATCCAACTTATTCTCCATCAGAAATTTCTAATATATCATTGAGCAAATAACAATTTATTCTATTTTTTTTAGCAGGAGCTTCATTTCTCTGTTCCACAAAATCTTTCATCTGTTAATGCTTCCCTATCAAATTACTGGTAAAGATAGGGAGAGTGAAAAAAAAATGGAAAATTGGCAATTCATTGAAGTGGTTAATTATAGGGTTAGGAAGAATACATATAATGATCAGTTCTTTAATTCACCTTCCTTTTTCAGAAATTTCATTTTATTTTTACCCATTGACATAATCAGCCATCTTTTCATTTTCTACAACAACTTCATGTAAAATATGGTATCGAATTATGGTCTATTGCTATTGAGGTAACCATAAAATTCATCTAAACTTGATAGAAATATGGTCCCTGCCTTTTATGTCTGATTATTTTAACTTTGTGATTTTTTTTAATGCAGCAATTAAAGAGAACTTCTCAATTGTTATATTATTTAAAGTTTTCCAGTGTTTATTTATAATTTTAACTGCTAAAATTAAATAATTAATAAGTTCCTTATTTTCAGTTCTATATTTATATATTTAAGTATCAGCTGTCTTATTCACTAGAAACCAGATGTGGCATTGCATTATCTTACTGTTTGGCACAGGAATTCAAGCAAGGAATAGTAATGTGACAATTTCTTCTTTTATGTTTTATTCCAGATTAATGGGGAAATATTGGTGTGGAAGTGAAGGGTCTAGAATCATAAAACTGGAAGAAACCTTTTTAGAATCTCGCAGGGTGTATCTGTAGGCTGCAAATAGTAGGGATTAGCTACTGTATGACTGATGTCAAACTAAGCCCCAAAATGATATGGAATAATTCAGTCAGAGTTCAATTCTTTATTTGTTTACACATAACAGACAGAATATTTACAGACTCAATCCCAACTACTCACAGTCTACAGATATACCCTGGGAGATTCTAGGGAGTGGCTATCTATACTCTCTTTCTTTGTCTCCTACCCAGCTCTGGGCTCAACTGCCTCTTGTCTCATTCCCATTTCTGGAATTCCTTCCTTCTTGGGAAACTCATGTTTCATTGATGTCCAACTCCCTCCCCAAACTCTCCCTTCATGAGTACTATTTCTCACAGGCCCGGGAGACACTGTGTTTCAGTTCTCATGTGTCAATAATGAGAATGATTAGCAATAGTGATAGTGCTGATCCTTGGTGCGCCACAACTTTCATAGGCAAGCTGTTAGAAAAGCCAGTGGTGCATCTCACTTAACTGTTGCTATTAATTTAGAACATCTGGACCCATGTTATGAGTCAATAAGTGTGATCTGACCAGTGTAGCATAGAGCAAAGTGATCATGTCCTTTTATCTCAAATAGGATAATGCAGCTTGAGCAAAAGTTCAATATGGGGTCCACCCTCTGCTTCTAATAGTGTCCTAGTCTCAGTCCTGAATGTTCCTCCTGGACCTTGCAAACATTTTTAGATGAACATGTATGCATGTGTGTTAATATATCCTCCCTATGTGGGAATGCAGTTGCCAGTAGTTACACAGCATGAAATAATACCATATAAAATAACCAGAGAGCCTTCTCACATAAGGAGAAATGTTTTTAGCACTTTTTAAGACACTTTACTCTTCCTTGCAGAACTGTCTTTTTTTGGCCTCTGAAATACTTCAAATAAAATAAAGTTGAAAAGTGGGGCAATGGAAAATAACCAAACTGAACAGTATGATACTGGAAATTACCAGCAGAGAAAGAATAAAATTAGCAATACTTTCCCAAGAAACGCTTTACAATCAACTCAAAGCAATCTGTTTCCTAAATAAATAAATACATAAAACCTCAGAGACATTTTTGGATCAGCTCCAAAGCACCTGAAAATGATGCCCTCAACAGAGAGATGTGATGAATTAACATTGTTTTGCTTTGGCTTTGCATATTTTTTCAATTCAGCTATGCAAAATTATCAGCTCTTCATTTTCACTCATAATAAGCAACTAATAACAGTTTTTTTAAAAAAATAAACAAAACATTATTTTTGTTCCTTCTATCCCCATGTGGAATAGAGAGGGAAATACAGTAATTAGAGGATGGACAATAATAACCAGGTCACATATTAAACATGCCTAATAATCATGATAATTCCAGAATTACGTCTTTGCTGCTCTCTGAGCTTGGTACTTTTCTTGTAAACGTCTCTTAACTTAGTTTGGTACTGAAACATCTGCACGAACATGACCAAGCTCAGAGAGCACCAAGGATCCCAAGTTCAACCCGGAGCTACAAATATTCTCTTTTATCAATTTCAGAATTATCTAAAATGGTGAGAACAGCACAAAATGGACTGTACAATAAAATTGGAAGCATTCATGGGTGGGAAAGCTGGTGGTCTAACAACATTACAACTTTAATCATTGCTGCTTTCAAATTTGGCATTGTTTCAAGGATCTAAATTATATGATCCCTGTTAATAGAAATATTAAGTATAAGAACTTTTATTTTAGAACCAAATGTTAGAATGTTAGAAAATAAAGGTGAATTCAAGTGTTACTTTCAGCAATAGAAAGTGATATAATTTCTTATATAATATCTCATATGGGTTACTGATATAAACACATCCTATTCTGCTTACCTGTTATATATACAGTTTTCAATTTATTTAATTAAAAAAAATGAACTGTTTTAGATTATGAATTGCCATGGTTTTCTCAGACTAAAAGTGATGTAAACTTTATTTAATTAATTCATACAATCAGTGCTGTGGCTGGAAAGAACTGAAGACTTTGTTCTGCAGATAACAGCTGTACCGTATGTGCCACTTCCCAAAAATATTTTTCTATGCCTTTGTCCTTAGAAACTTAGCAGAACATGTAGCTGAAAGTGATTTCCATTTACAATTTGGAATCCATAAATGCTTCATGTTGTGTGGTGGCTGAAAGAATCATGTTGATAAACTGGAAATATTCCAGATGTCAAGGCATAGTTGTCAGAAATGTGTGACATCTGTTTCAGAAAAGGCAATATTTTCTACTACAACTAATCAAAGGATGCAGCAATGTGTTATAATGGCAAAGATTTTGTGATGGTTTACAGTAATATTTTACATAAGTAGTCCTTGACGTACAACCACAATTGAGTTGGAAGCTAGCTGTTGATCACATGACCCCAGGACAGTGCAATTGTCATAAATACATGCTAGTTGCCAAGTGCCTGAATTCTGATCATATCACCATGGGAATGCTGCAATGTTTGAGTGTAAGTGTGAAAAACTTCAAATGGTCACTAAACACATGATTGTAAGTCAAAGACTACTTGTACCATATTATGATAGCGTATTCATTAGTAAAACCAGTGATTATTGATAATATAAAATATACATTTAGTCCTTAACTTACAATCTTTTATTTAACAATGTTTCAAAGTTATGATGGCCATGGAAAAGGGATTTATGATCTGTCCTCAAAGTTAAAACTGTCACACCACCCCATGGCCACATGACCATAATTCAGGCTCTTGGCAACCAGCTCACATTTACAACAGTTGCGGCATTTTGTGGTAAATTGATCACAACCTGCGACTTTCCCAGGCAGCTTCCAACAAACAATGTTAATTGGAGAAGCTAGATTTGGTTAACAACCATATGATTCATTAAACAACTGTGATAAAAATTGTCAAAAACTGGGTCTGGTCACATGATAACTCATTTAATAATTGCATTGCCTAGTAACTGAAATCCCTTCCCTATTGTACTTTTAAGTAGAAGACTTCCTGCATGGTAGACTTCTTCCTCCCCTCCCCTGTTCTTTTATGTCTTAATTCATATTTTTAGTTTGCATTTGTTAATAATTGTTAATTATGGCTTATCTAACAAGCCACAAAAGAATACTTTATTCTATATAGTTGAAAACATTTGAGAAAAATCATTTCAGAAGTGCTTCAGAATGTGTGGGATTATAAACTGCATGGAAGGATTATTTCCATTCACAGAAATTGTGATGTTATTATATGAGCTACCTTTCCTAGAAAAAGATGACTATCCAAACTAATCTTACTAGAAATGAAGAAAATATTAAGGCACCTTGAAAAGTTTTCTTTCTATCCCTCCATTTCTACGTTAGACATTCATTGCATTTTCTGGCTATGTTGTATCTATAACCATGTTGAGGATCATATATCTTTTTGTGTGCTGCAACCTAAACAACATTCCCAATGTATCTTATTAAAGAAGGATGCATAGCTACAAACATTTGCACCATAGGAGGCCAGAGGAAAATAAATGTGACACTTACAAAAGTGCTAAGCAAAGCGTGCTCCTGCAAAGCTTTTCCTTTCAATGTAAATCACACTATATATTGCTCAAATTCTTTTTGTCATTAAAAAGCCAGAGGGACATAGAAAACCTGTGAGTTGCTGCAAATAAATACAGTATTAAAGAAAAAAACCTGGGCTCTTGGAGAATTGGGAAAATGAAAAGGAGAGTTTGAACTAATAATTTGGCTGGAAGTATAACCAGCATACAAGAGTAATGAAAGGCCTGGCCTAAAATAGAAATTGATTCAGACATTAGTAATTCTGTCTATAGTAACAAGTGTTATCTTTATAGATGATTCTCTTTATAGATTATGCAGGACACTGGGTAGATACATTCACTACATCTGAAGAATTATAGTAAAAAGAAAAGCTACAGTCATGTTCTTTAATTCTATGTTCAAATGACATATGACTGGAAATAAGAAAGAAATAATTCTGGAGACAGAATTGTCCATCATATTATATTTTGCCCTCCCATTCTAATATAGTACTCAATGATTTCTGAAGATTCAAAACAGTTGAAGATAGATCAGAAGGCACCTACTTTACTTCTGGGTTCCACTTACACTGCAGGTTTTTCAAGAGAAGGCAGTTCTTTCTATAGTTTTATGATCAAAATCTTTTCTTTGCCCAAAAATAAATGAGGAGGAAGTAGGGACATTTTAAAATTCAAATGTCAATTTTGTGGAGTTTTTTTAGAAGTGGGGCCTCACTTTCATCTCTAATGGAGTCAGGTTTTTTAGGAAAATCTACAGCACAGATTTCGATTCATCTAGATATCTCTCAAATACTTGTGAGGGAGCCATTAAGCATAGTAACGACAGTTTGAGCAATCAGTGGCTCCATGGTAGCATGTGAACCAAAAGCCTTCTTTTTTGCAACTCTCAAGGATCTCTCTGAAGATTATTATAAATATCTGAAGTCATTGTCTTCTTTTTATGGGATGTTTTGGAGATAAGAACGCCATAAATATAAGTGATTGCAAAATGTTTCAAAATGTATCAGATCCAAAATATCTTACTTGGATATACATTAGCTTAGGTATAAACCTGAAACATATTAAAGAAGTAGTCAACCTCCCCCCCATCCCCCGCTTCAATCTGTTCAAATTCAAAGTTGCGTGTAGCAGCTTTCTGCAACCATTAGGGGCAATAGAAGTAGGGAAGTTGGAAATCAGTACCCACCCACCTTCCTAGAGAAGGAAATATAATTTGTGGAATATTAAAAAGCCAGAATATTGTATTTCCCTAAAGGAATAATAGAAAAATCTTAGGCTGAAACCAGTCCCCAGTCTCCTTCTACCAGCTTCTAGAAATGCAGATTTGGGGTCACCTGTTCATAATCAAAATGCCTGCAGCCACAGCCCCAGAGAAAGTTTGAGCTGATGGGATTAGAAAAACAAAGACTCCCAAGGACAGGAACATGATCTTCAAGACATATAGAATTAACCCACCACCATTAGAATACCAAAAGGGCACACTCAAACTCCTGTCAAAGTACATTGCACAGGAACAGGAAGAACCTCAAATACAAAGCCACAGAAACAGGAAGAACCTCAAATACAAAGCAATTTTGTCAGCTATCCCAGAACCACATGCTGTTGTTTCTATTCTTCAATAAACAGAACCTTCTTTCCAAACAGCCTCCATTTTATTTATTTTCAGCTTGGACTGGACCTGATGATTTTTCTTTCTGTAGCACTTTACATTTTTAAAATAATTCTTCATCTAAAAATACTATTCCAGGAGTTTTTGCATAATATATCCTAGGATAGGACATATTATCCTATTGCTCAGACTGACACAGGGAGATTTGCCAACTTCTGTTATATATTTTTAGAATGAAATAAATACAGTAGCTTCTTCATTTTCTGTGCCAGATGATTTTAGATGCTGCTTCCATATGAACCATGTGTACTACTTTGTAAGTGTGTGAATTTACACCACCTTTTATAATTCTTAGCTGAGCTTAGTCTCTTCAGAATCACAAAATGATTAGTTCTTTTTGCAAGACTGAAGCACTGCAAAACTTGCAAATTGCCTTTTCTCCCATGTGCCTCTTCCCACTTCTTGGTTCCCAAGTTCAAGCTAGCCTCTCTCCCATTTTCACAGAGATTCAGCTGCCATGTTCAATAGAAGGAACAAAGAAAAAAGCCAGTTGGGTGACCTGCAACCAATCACTCTCCCAGCCCTAAGAAAGAAGCAATTACAAACCACTTCCAACATCTTACCAAAAAAAACTGGCAGGGACTAGTTCAGGAGTCAAAAACTGACTTGAAGGCATGCACTCCCCCCCCCACAGACTTATTCCACTGCCTTTTAATGGCAGTGTCAGGATTCTTCTGGATTCCTGCAGACAATGTTTTGCAGCTCTCAGATAAGTTAAAAAATTTGTTAATAAAGAAATCCAGCATCTGTTATAAATAGTTCAGATAGTTCAGTTCAAATAACCTTTATTGTCATTTTTTTTCCCGTGGGCACAACGGCACACATTAAAAATGAAATTTAGTTCCTTGCTCTCAAGCGTATATATGCATAACACACATTTAAAACATACTATATACAACATATGTATATACCTACACCCTTACATATAAGTAACATATAAATGTTAATCACTGTCCATCTTGAATACATAATGAAAGGAGAAAGCTTTAGAGTTCACAATTTTATGGAACACATAAAATGCAAGCCATGTTTCTAATAGAAGACAGTTTCAAATCTTGTTACTCTTTCTCCACTAACATGATAAAACATGCTAAAAGCCTCCTTAGGTTAGAAAGAATGGTGATTTGTTTGTTAATATTTTAATAAATGTATTTGATCTCATTGGTAGCTTTTTGGAATGGCTTTTGGGGCTGGGAGGCGGTGGTACTGTATAATGGTGGATTGCCTGTTTCCTCCATGGCTAGTTCCAATCAGTGTTGCTGGGAGAAGAGAGGTTGAGGTCTAGACCCTACAATGCGAGATACCCAGGACTCAAATCTTTTTCTGTTCCTTTTTAACACATACCTGATATCACTCTTGGTATGGGATCTGGCATCGTAAGTATGCTGATGATATCTAATTGTATATCTCAACCCCTAACTGAACAGATGAGGCTGTGTTAGTGCTGGCAGAATGTCTGAAGGCTGTCAGGGTTTGGATGGGAAGAAATTGGCTTTGATTCAACCAGTTTGATTCAAGAGGGGGGATTTGGGTTTTGGCCCCCATAATATTTCTTCTTTGACTCTAGATGGGATGGCACTCTCCTATGCACAATTCGGTGGTTTTCCTACATTCAGGGATCTTGCTCAAGGAGCAGGTAGCAGCCATGGCTAGGGGAACCATTGCATAGATTCGTTTGATGTACCAATTGCACCCTTGATTGGACCAGAAAGCCTTGGTCACATTCATTCATGTCTCGGTCACTTCCCATTTGCATTACTACAATGCACTCTATATGGAGCCTTCATTTGGCCCAGAAAGCTTTGATGATTGATCTTAGATTTGCCCATTTAATATATGTTGCATGAGCTACACTGGCTTCCAATTTCTTTCTGGTTGCAATTCAAAGTACCAGCCATTCACTTTTAAAGTCTTATATGGCACAAGACCAGATTATCTGCAGGACCACCTTCCAGAAAAGACATGTGCATGCCATAATGTATCCTATGTAATAGCCATATTAAGACCTTATTTCCATGAAATTGTTGTTAGACTTACTTGGTTAAATAGTTCTCTGAATAAATTATGTATTGTCATAATACATTATCTAATAATCTTACTAATAGGCAATTTGATTGTGTTTTGTGAGTATCAGTATATGCAGTATATATTAAAAAAAAACCTTTGCCTCTGTTCCCCAAAGACTTTGGTTTTCTAAACTAAAAATACTCTTTAAACTGATAACAGAAAGTGGCTTCAAATGATATTTTCATGCTTTTTAGAAACTGGCTGGAGATAATTATAATCTATCTATCTATTGCACTGAAGAATGATGTTGTGCTGAGTCTAGGAAAAGGACATCAAGGAACAGAAGTCAGGTTCAGAACCAGCAGGCTATGAAAATCTGTCAAGCACCATGCTCTTCTCATGCCTCAGCTACTTAATGCTAGACATGGAATCAAGTCACTATTCTGAGCTGAATGCCTCTGATTAATTCCTGATAGACAAGATAAAGAGAAAGAAAACCTCTGAAGCATGTACATTCATTGTTTTAAAACACAATCAATTTTAACCCTCTATCCTCTTGCCAAATCTCTGAAGAATGTTCTTCCACTTCATGAATGTCAAATAGTATTACCAGTTGTGAAGGTTATCATTGTACTTTTTCTGAAGTGATCAGAATTTGGGGAGCAAATATTGACAGATCATGGGCAAACAAAACTGTTGTTTGCCAAACTAAACAAAGCAAGATACTGATTAAACAGCAAGCAATTTTAAAGTAGGAGATGAGATGCTGGATAATGTAGACTGCTTCTACCAATAAACAATGGATTGTTCTCTTTTAGCTCTTTATTAGAAGGGAAGGCTTGTTTAATTGATGGTGTTAATTAAGTCAATCAGTTAGTATAGTAAGCTCACTGGTGTTAGAAGACATATTGCTAAGAAGATTTTTCTTCATAATTCTTTCCAGACAAGGACAACCTCACAACAATTATTCATACTCTGGTAATTTCCTGGTTGAATTATTGAAATTTATTTATTTATTTTATTAAAAACATTTGTATAGCAACGCATCTTCTAACCAACTCTGGGCAGTTCCCAATCAAAAATGTGTTGTTCATGAAGTTACCTTTGAAATGGTCTGGAAACTTGAATTAGCTCAAAACAGAGTAGCTAGACTATTCAGTGGGTCTGGCCAATATGAATGTATTATGCTAATACCCATCATTTTAATTGGCTACTAGGACCCAATTCAAAGGGCTAATTTTGGCCTTTAAAGCTCTCATCTGGTTTAGGATCAGGTTATCTGATGGAGTATCTTCTCCTTCAGGGACCTATCCAGACCGTTAGATTATCTAATAAGATTCTCCTCCAGGTATCCTAAAAGGAGGTGAGGTGAGCCTCAGTGAGAAAGAGAACATTTTCTCCGGCAGCACCCATCTACGGAATTTCCTATTTGTGGAGATTTGATGGCACACAGAATAGTTTCATTTTGGGACCAGATGAACACTTATTTTCCCAGGTTTTTTAATTGACTCTTAATTATATTTTAATTACATTTTATTTTTATTGTTTTAAATTTTGAATGACTGCCTTGTTTATGTAATGGGATTGTTATTTTTGTTTTTGTTTTGTTTTTGCATTTTATTATATATTTTTCTGTTCAAAGAAGTTTACTATTGGGTTATTTTAAATAATTTATTTATTCATTCCAGTGTTAAATTAATGAAACCTATCCTACTACATGCTCTAATGAGGATGCAATTTGTACTAAAAACAAAATTGCACACATACTTATAGACATATATCAGAAAATTATATGCAAGTTGCAACTTATGTTGCAACCTTATAAATGAAATGGACAATAATTACTGTATATTCAATACATTTTATGATATCTCTCAAGATGTTTATTGATTAATATGAAACCATGACTCAAACTGTATATATAAATACCTCTAGTTCAAGAACTTAGGTTCTAACATGATGGAACAGTAAGAATTAAAATAAGTAACAAGCAAATATTACTTCTCAGGAACATTGGAATACCATGCTTTTATGATGTGATTATGATGTAAAGTCATTTGAAAGGAATCAAGTATAAAATATATTACCTAAGCTACTATTGATTACAAATGGCAGCAGAGCTGGGAAAGATTAATTTAGTAAAGCCAAGTTTTATTTTATGCCAAGGGGACAAAGGAAGAATTTTCAACAAATATGACAAGGTATTTTGATCAAGTTAAATTTCAGGAATAGCTGCACATACACACACATACACAAACACACATACACACACAAACACACTTTCTTGTCTATTTAAAAACTTTTCGTGTTCCAGCACTGAACTTTACACCAGAACAAAAGTTCAGAGGATTACATGAATATGCCTTACAATGTCTAAGCTCTTCTGCCTTTATGTTGCTCGCTCATTAGTTTGCCTGGTTTCATCTTCTGCTTTGTGGAGAAGCTCTTCGCCGGAGACAGAGAAAATTAATTGCTGAGAGTAGTTACAATGGCAAGTAATGTTACAAGTGCCCTATCACCTGTACCATTGTATTATGGACCATGTTTGCAGGAAACTATATTCCAAAATCTGTATACCTGCATATTTCTTTTGGCATGGTCTATAGAGGAACTGTTTTATAATTATACACCTGCAGAATGTCATATGTTTCCCAACCTAGCAATTTGCTGTGAATGCACATTAGTTGTTGTTTACCACAGAGCACTTAGAAAGCAGAGGCATAGTTTCCATGCAAGGACCAGAGGCAACCCAATCGTCATCAAAGAGACACACTGATAAACAAAGAACTGACATATAATAGAAATAAAAAGCCTTAGAGACTAGGCTGTCATGACTGGAGATTAGATCTGCAGTCGGAATAATTCAGCTTTAGACATCCTGTTTGAGGCCAGGATAACAATAAGGACATGAACTGTGGACCTAAATATTGTGTGACCTATACTGTCTCATTTATTGTCTAGTTTGCATAGTCAATATTACTTTTTGTCAATCTGTTTTTTTAATATATTTTATTGATTTTTTTAAACATAATCACCTTAATATTTGGTAAATAGCGTGTTGTCTGGGTTTACATTTAAAAACAATCCATAACAATTAATTTCTATAATTCCATAATCCACATAGTAGCTTTCTTTGATTTTCTCTTCTTCCAGTAATATTCTTTTACCAACTTTAAATTAGTACATTTCTTAATATTTTAATAGATAACAATTGAATATAAACATTTTTCTAGAATTTTACCACATCAATATAAAGCTTCTTTTCTAAGTGATTATCTTAATTACCTTGTCATAAGTCCTGTTTTCAAAGTTCTTATTTAGATTTGTTTTCCCCACAATGTTCAAAACATTCTTACCAGTTAAGATTTTCTCAGAGTTAATTACACTTACCGTATTTTCCAGCGTATAATATGACTTTCTAAACCATGAAAATCTTCTCAAAAGTCGGGGGTCATCTTATATGCCCAGTCGTCTTATACACCAGCAAATACCATATTTTCTGGCGTATAAGACGACTTTCTAAATGAAAATCTTCTCAAAAGTCGGGGGTCATCTTATACGCCCAGTCGTCTTATACGCCGGAAAATACGGTAAGTATTACAACTTTTTCCTTAGCCAATACTTGCCTACATACATGTTAAACATACTATTCTCTATTATTGTAACCAGTATCCAAATACAGAGAGATAAGAAATAGTAAGTCAAAGAAATTAAAGGCATAAGATAAAAGAAAATACATCTAACTCTAGTTTTCAGCACCTACAGTATATTTCTAGAATATCTTTGCTTCCACTATGGCCTAATATTTGGCTGTTTTTTAATTTTTTCAGTCTTTTAAAAATCGCAACAATATCAAGTGAAGATAATCTTAGTTTTTCTATTCTTGCAGATTCCACAAAACCCCAGTGTTATTATTTTTTAAGGAACTTACTGGGATTGTGTACTAGGATAGGTCCATGCCACCCAAGAATCTGAAGAATAATCTGAAACTAATTCACATTGTTCACAGTGAAACAACAAAACCCAAATTGACTATTTTGCTGTTTTGAACCATAAAATTAATGTGCGCTACTGCTGGATTGCAGTTAGTATTATCAGAGTGCTAGGGTTATCTCAAATAGCAATGTAGGGTTTTTCCCATCTGTGGCAGATAACAACAAGAGAGGGAGAAGTTCTTGAAGTTGAGCTTAACTCAGGATTTCCTCATAAAAGTTCATGAAACACTATGAGGTAATTTGCCATTGTACTTTTCTGGTTGTTGTTTTTTTTTTTTTTCAATTTCCAGTCTAGCCTAAAGCTGTGAAAATTCCTAATGTTCTCTCTACAACATTTTTAAGGTCAGCTAAGGTCAACTACGTGCTGCCATGTATTTGCAATGTAATAAATATAAAAAAGCCTCTGTGCAGACTTAGCAAGGAAACAACAAAAATCAATGCACAAAGAAGCGGAAGTTGAGCAACAGGAAGGAAGGTGCATCATTTATTTACTTCCTAACCAAGTTCTCTTGATATACTGTTTATTTTATTACAAAACAAATCTGCTACTCAATGGTTCATTTAAGTTAACAGAATAAACCATAGTTGGTTGATTAGACAGAAAATTATAAGACATGGTTAACAAACCACAATTTGGGTTCAGATAATACCCTTTGCCAAGATCAAACTAATGACATTCTGACTCAACACAGTGTAGGAAATAGCCATAGAATGCATAAATTAGTTAGACGGTAATTTTTATGATAGTAACAGCTTAAACAGGAATTATTAGGAAGGTGCAGTTAGCTTTCTATTACATTTCCATATCTTTCCTAATTTTTATTGAATTTTACCTCACCTACTTTGTGTCCTGAAATTTCTAAAAATATAAAAGTGCTATTTTAGCAGATCATTTCCAACTTTGCATGAAACAGAATCATTCTTTATTATTCATAAAATTGAATTTTAGAAAAATCATTTCTAAGACTAATATTTTGTATCCATCTTATAAGGGATGTACAGAAGAAATGAAATGAGGTTTAGAATTATCAGTTTTAAAATGCAATGTAGTTTAATTAATACATTTCATTTAGGATTAATACTATTGATTTCTAGGATTCCCTGAGATCTCTAAAAGATATAAACAATCCAACTTTGAAGAATATGAAAACGTTTTGGATGCTTCTTCTCAGTTTAAACCCTGATTCTGACTTTTTATATCTCAGGAATTCTCAAGCTAAAACCCTGTTCTCTCAAAATAAGTTCTCTCGTGTTATCTTTTTAGCCAGTATACCAATTCCTAAAAAAAGTAAGTAATGAAGGATCCAATCTGGGTTGGTTACAGGGACCAGAGGTTTAGTCTTAATAGCTGGCCATTAACACCCCAATCAACAAATAAAAAGCCACACACAACCAGGCACCACATAAATAGTATGTATAGAATAGCCCAAAGCACACATTCTGGTAGATAGAATTTCTAGCATGGGTACTAGTGACCAACCACAACATTCACCTGGGACATGTATATTTGCCTTCATTCATGAAATTATGTAATACTATATGGCTGGTGGCTTGAGGGCACTCCCACTACCTTTTAAGCCTTCTGAATTTTTAACTTTGACTTTTATTTCTGACTTGTAAGTTTTGAATTGTTTTTAACTCTGCCTTTATGTGTGATTATATTCAAGGGTTTATATTGTTATTATGCTGTTGTAAACCACCCAGAGTCACTTAGATGAGATGATCAGTGTAGAAATTAATTAATTAATTAAAGATCAGGCAAATGATAAACAAGATTTAATATAATTATCTAGAAACTCAAACTGTGGTACAAATTGTTTCATAAAAAAATATCAAACAAGCTAACTGTGAGAAACTCAAAATTAGATCCTGGAGTGCCATTTAGATAAGGCGACTAAAAAGAAAAAAGAAAATATAAAACTTCACTTCAACCTTTCATATCTTCTTTGACTGCTTTGCCAAATTTGGATGGTCTGATTGCTGAAAATTTATGACAGAGGTCATAGTAAGAATTGTGGGGAAGTTGCAAAAGGGATACAAAGGAAAGTAAATAATCAAGAGATAGGAGTCAAGTCATTATGCACCTCATCTACAAACAGCAACTTAGCTCAGGCATCAAGAAAGCTGGAAAGGCACATTTCATATAGTTCAGAAGACTGCCTTAATAAGCTTACCATAAATAGGGATGGGGTGAGAGAGAATTTTGTCTTACAGTTTCCAGGATTCTGTATTTATCCCAGATTAGAATTAACATTATCTTAATTGAAATGTATGCAACTCTTGTTTATTTGTTCTTGCCCATCTACATGTACTCAAGTTACAACCACCAAAATTTCTCTTGCTAAGCAAGATGGTCATTAACTGAGTCATACCCAATTTGACAGGTTTTTTACAGATTTAATAACCTCTTGCGTCTCTTCCAATTGTATGATTCTATACAATTTACAAATCAAACATAGCCATTTTCTCTCTCTCTCTCTCTCTCTCTCTCTCTCTCACACACACACACACACACACACACACACACACACACACACACAACCATTGCCCCCCAAAACCCTTCAACTCTTAATTGAAGGTCAATTTAGATAGAAATCTTCTCCAGGGCTACATGAACTGATTTGAAATTATGATTCGTGAAATAGCTAGATTGCAGCAGAGCATGTCCGTGTAATGTTTAGCTTCCATATAAGGCTTTGAGTTGCTGTCTAAAAATATATTTAGCCACAAAAAGGATGAAGCAAAGAGCTGTTGAGAAGGAGTGTGTTCATTAAATATGCTTACATGAATCAAGTTTCAGGATTCTGCCAAAAGTTACAGATAGCAGATGGTAAAAATTGTTTCATGCAGATTCTGAACTGAGTAAGGGGACTGGACTAGATGACCTTTGAGGTACTTCCCAATTTTGTTTCTATGACTTACCTAAAAATCTAGTATTTGTTAAATGTGAAAGAGAAATCTACAAACCAGAGCAAAATAAATGGGCTTTTATCTTTCATAACAAAATGAATAATTATTCTTCCCTTTCAAAATTCCACACATCTATCTTCTTTATCCTTTTTTATTGAAAATCCATACATTCTGGCATGCTGTAACTAATCTATGAATCTTTGGACCTTTGAAAAGTCACTAATTAGTGCCTTTTTGTACCAATCAATACTATAAGTTTCAGAAACCTAATGGGAGCACAGCTAATCTCTGAAAACATTCCACATCAAGAAAATACAGCTGCATCGAATATTTATATGAGAGTGCAAAGGTTAATTCATGCTGTACTAATGTTACACTGTTCTAATTATCATCTGAAAGAATCAGAAGATATATATTGTCAACTGCACAGAATAGGTTCATTGAAGTGAAACTCAACTGCATACCTTTTTAAAAAGCCTAATGAAAAAGAATAGAAAATCATGTTTTAATACTTGTTGGAGGAGGGAACACTATTTTATAGTTCAGTAAATTTTATAAGTACAACATGTGAAAAAGTTATGGCATAAGAAGTACCAGATCTATATACAGATGGTGAAAAAGATACATCAAAAGAATAAACAATATTTAAAAATATCACCAATTTCCAGAATACATATTTATGAAAATTATATTTAAATATCTTAGTAGCATTGTATAGTGAATATTTTCAATACCATAAAAAAGAGTTTATATACATGTAAATGTTTTTTCCCATCATGAGACATATATTAAATAAAGTTTTTCGAATTTTAAAGAATAAAGCAAAAATAAAGTTTTTAGAACTTTGAAGTTAAAGCATGATGTTTTATATTAGATTTAAAAAAAACAAGAAAGGTTCAGTGACTATACTAGTAACAAGGATATTGCTACATAAATATGGCATACTGTATATACTTTTTTTTTGTACTCCAAAATATTTTACCACAAATCCTATTTTCTCAGAAGTAAGTAAAATCTGCTGTATTTTGATATGAAATAATTTATAGAACATGTTCATTTTCAGAAATAGATGACACAGCAAAAATCAGTCATAATTTATGAACTGATTTTCAAAGGCTACATTATGCTACAAAGCTTAAGTCTGCAGATAAATTTATGAAGTTGAGGTATCAGTTCCAACTGGTATTATGAAGTGAGGACTAATAGGAGTAGAATTTAGAAACAGAAAGCAAAAAAATAATTAAAATATATAGGCAAAATGCAAAAGAATTAAAATATATAGTCAAAATACAGGTGAAAATTAAAAGAACATTATAAGATAAAATCATATCTAATAAAATAAATAAAATCCTCTTAAATACTAATGAACACATTCACATATACACTATAATAGTAGATCTTCGAGTCATTTATAAAAAAATTGCTATGGCATATTTTCAACCCATGGTTGCCAGGAAAATTTATGAAAAAAATTATGAATATTAAAATAGAAGTATATTAGAGTATTTACATGATCTACTTTCTTCTGGTACATTATTTGCTTACTGTAATGAGATCTGAATTGCTCAAATAAAATACAAACTTCTTGCTGACATATCTGAATCGTACAGTATTTTAAAATATCTTTTAAAAGCACATAAGGAACACTTTATGCATCTAATATTGAAAGTTAATATTGATATTAGTCTACATTAATGTAAGAGATTCTTGTTAATAAATTAGCAAACTTTTCTAGCTGACGGATGTGTAGATTATATGTTCAGGATAAAAAAAAACCTATGGAATTTAGGATAAGACCTTATCATTCTAATTTCATGTCCATAATTTGTATTTATCTATGAAAGCAAGTAGTGTTCCAGAAAGAATTTGCAAAGATGTGGAGTGATAAGCCTGCTTTATTCATAGATATGCCAAGGTAAAATATAATTTCTTGCCCAAAATTTTAGGTGACAGCACATGGGTCTGCAGGATGCTGTAAGGTTTTATTAATTTTGTTTTAACGTTTGCACCATGCAGAAGATGAATTAGCTTCTGGTCATCTATACATTTATTCAAATATTCAATTTGATCAGGGTTGCCTATACTTTCGTATACAGATGTAAATCATTTTAAACTTTTTATATGGTCTTATGTTTTCTTAAGAAATCCAGAAACTTTTGTGGATATGTTGCAATAAACATGAATCTCTCTCTCTCTCTCTCTCTCTCTCTCTCTCTCTCACACACACACACACACACACAGAGAGAGAGAGAGAGAGAGGGAGGGAGAGACTTATCTATGAGAAATAATATTGTGATAGGTAGCATACCTTGTGTCTGTTTGCCAGTGTCTCTATCATCTATTGCTTTATGTGGCCATTTGAGATTCTTCATCGGCTGTAACTTTGCAATTTTAATCCAAGACCAAGTCCTATCTAAATTAATACAATATATTAATAGAATAATTTGAGTTTACATCACAACTTATTCAACATGTGTTCTTAGACATCAGTTGACTTGACCTCTTTCCGGGTTTTGCAGGAAATAACAGTTTTTTAGGTAGTCGTTATAACAAACAAATCCAAAGATCTTATGGTTTGGAAACCTCTAAACTTATATTTTTTGTTGTTTTTAATGTTACCTATATTAGCAACAATCCTAATGACTAGTGAGCTTCTCAGAGCAATATACAATCTGTATTAAAAATAGCAAAGCTTGTTTTTGTCCATGTTTTTTTAATCTGTCTAATAAAAGAGAATAAAAATAATGAATGCCATTAAAACAGGCATGGATCCAAATTTAATAGAACTGAGAATCATATGTATAACCATGTTCAAATCTAATCCATAATACAGTACTGTACATAGTGTCTTGAACAGTCGACACAATAAAAATTCCAAGAACCAGACTCTGAAAATGGTACTAGGACAGTCATTATGTCTCTCCTCTCAAAAATATGAGAACTATACATTTTTCTCCAGAACTTTGGATGATAAATAGAACAGATCCTCATTGTTATCTCTTACCATTTATTTCATCCATCAATTGATTCTTTTGCATAGATCTGTTTAAATATAACATGGAAAAACAGGGGATCTTTGATAAAGTAATTAAGACACTACTTTTTGTATACTTACATTGTAAGCGAGAGGTTTCAGGACAAAAATATCTCTTACATTAACAACCAACAGTTGCCTTTTTTTAAGGGTTAGCACAAGACTACATACCATTAAATCACAGAAAGTGGGGAAAATGAATGCTGCAATTAAATCACTTCGGGTATAAAAAATATCTCCATGTAGGGAGAAGGAAACCAACTGCTCAAAGTGATTCCATCCTTGGGTGCAATAATGGTTATTATTTAGCTGTAACAAATATTTGGTCAGAACCTGCTAAGATTCAACCAGCAAGTCTGATAGTTTTCACATCACTAAGGTTTTGATTTATTTTTGCATATTACTACCAATATTTTAATGTAATTTATTCTGCAGCAAAACCTATCAAGAAGTTGGTTTATTTTCATCACATAAAATAGTCTCTAGGTAATTCTTAAAAACACTTTCAAGTACAGTACTATACCTGCCAACCTTGATAATGGAAATAAGGGGGGGCACAATTCAATAAATCTCCAATGAAAACAACAGGGAATAGAAAGATCTCTCAGGCCAGAAAAGTGATAATGTTTTATCATTCTTTGGCACTAGGTTTGCAACAATTCTGTAGCTTCAGGCAAGCCATCCAGCAGATCTATTAAAATAAAAGGTTTCCAGTAGGTAAAGGTTTACCATGCTACACCGCAAGACTATAAGACTTCAGGCAACAGATGAAAATTATACTTTCTGGAATCTCCAAAGCTGCAGGCTAGTTCATATTTCTAATAACATATATACTACATTTTAAAAGTTTTGAGAATTTCAGTAAAAAAAATCATTTATTGGGATAAAAAATACATAAACTGCTTATAATCCTTTGATCTCTTTTCTACTATGTACTGTTCAATTATCAGTTTACATTTATCCCAATATGCAGATTATATGATTGAAATAGTGGAAAGCTCATTTTCCCAGAGAACAGCTCATTTTTCTTTTCTGTCTGGGTTCCAGTTCACTGTATGAGGTATTAATGTGTCTTTCTCCACTGTTTAGAAGCACATTTGACTATAACTCTGATCATTCAACCACAGATTCTTTTTGTGTGTGCAGATGGAATGCTATACAAACTGGCTCTCATCAGGATTCTGATGAAGAGGGGGGGAGTGAATCCCCAAATACCATGAATTTCACTAAAATCTTTAAATAGAAGCAGCCTAATTTCCCGTCACAAATGACCTACTTTTTCCTCAAAAAACATTGATATCTTGAATCTCCTTGACTTATAAACCTGATTCTTTTTCTTGATAAAAATATGAAATTTTGGCCTTTGCTTTTGATTCTTTTGACTATGGGAAGAAGGACAATGTTAGTTTTGTTGTGAGAATATCATAACACAGGAACTGTACATATATATTTGCATGTATTGTATATACATCTCAACAATGTCCTACATCCCTAGTATCCCCAAATTTGTGCCTTGTATATATGTTCATCCAGGTCACAGAATTTCCAACCAGTATGGGACCTTAAACCCATCATATCTGAACACCGTGCTGGTAAAACTATATTATTCACTATAGTTTCTTCTGTTATTGTACTTTTAAATTTAAAATTAATATTGTTTTGATCAGGTCTAGAAATGAAAAATGTCACTGGTGAAGCTAAGATCCACTTCTTCAAAAGGCTAATGTAGAAAAAGATTTTTTAATCAGTTTTACTTAAATTGTGCATGTATAGAAAAAAATATATGATATTTTATGAAAATGTTCAGGGTCTTACATAACACTTGCCATTTCTAGAAGTTAGAGTAAAAAAGGCAATGCTTGTTTGCACTGTAAATGCACTCCTTAGCATAGAACCACTGACCTCTAAACAAACAACAATTGAGAAAAGAAACTTGGAAGTGTCTGCATAATTGAAATAAATAAATAAATAAAAACACTTTGATTTACTCTTGAAAATTAGAATGAAATGCTGATAGCGAGATACCATTGCTTAAAAATGTGGATTGGTAAAGCAATCACCCTTTTTCAATGAGACTGGTATTTTATTTTAAAATCATGCTTAATAATTCAATCTGTGTGATTTACAGACATGAAAAGAAAACTTTTTTTTTTGCTGCAAGGCTGCTATGAACAGTCATTTGAATTTTGACTTAAGAAAAAAAATCTGCCCTGGGGTCATAAGAGGCTTCTTAGAATTTTTTGCTTTCAGCCTTTGTTTCCCATATTCCCCAACATAAAAAAGCTCCTATTAGTTGTGTGATTGAAAATATGGTGAGTAGAAAGCTCCTTGGATAACAGTACTGTTTACTCTACTATTTCATAACCTGTTTTTTAGAACTGTTCTTTTACCTTTTGTGTTTGACAGTCACTTTACTATAGTAAAAATTTTAATATACCAACAGCAAGCACCAAAATAAATGTTTTCAGGCATTCGGTATAGCGCCTACCTTTAAACTCCAGTATGGGGGGGAAAAAACAAAGCAAAGTGTAAAGCATCACATAAAATACTTTTCATGAATTCTCCAATCTGTAGAAAATATAGCCTCATCTTGATACTAAATCAAATTTAATGAGGTAGTTGGCTTAAAGCAAATTAAATGTAATGGTCTGGCCCATAGGCATATAAAGTTGTGGTTCTTTATATGGAAAGGAGCTTTTTGGGAACTAAGTGAATTCTGCTCACATTTATCTAGTTACAGTTTATTTCATAGATACTTTTCTCCACTTGGTTCCCTTTCTTGAAATGAAGTTTGCTGGGAACTATTACCTGAAGAAGAATATTACTAAAGAAGTAAAACAGATAAATGAAGTAGGTCATATAAGCACTTTTCATGCTTATATTTTATATCATCATCATCATCATTTTAGCCATTGTCTATCCACTGCAGGATGAAGGCCTCTTCTGCATATTTCCAACCAATATAGTCCTGAGCTTTCTTTTGTCATATTTTATATATGTTCTAATCAATAGAAATCTTTTATCTTCATTCATTGGGAATGGACAAGTACATGGCTAAAATAGTCTGATTTCATCACAAGGATAGAGTGTATATTTTTCCCCTCTATCCATCTCTCTCTATCTCTCTCTCTCTCTTTTTTCTTTTCTTTTCTTTTTTTTTTTTGGAGGGGGGAAGGAGTTTCTTGAGTTGCTATGCCCAGAACTGCATTATATTTTTGTGTTATAACAGAAGGTGACAACATTAATTGTGACTGTAAAATAATTCTATTAATTGTAGATTTAATCTGATGTAAACGTAAAAGTATTTTAGTTGTTTCCTGGTGCCAAACGATACTGATATTCTAAAAGCCAAATCCTTGTTCCAAACCAAGTTGTGCCCTCCTGCTGTGAACTTCCATCATACATAGTCAGTATATTTTCTGCAATACCTTTCTTAAATTGGTTTTCATCCTAATTTGTGAAAATATCTTAATTGATTGGATAGAATTGTTTGTAATTGCTGTCTGTGGGGACAGTAAATTAGGGTGAAATCAAATTAAGCAAATATTTAATAGGAAAACTGCATCTTTAGCTATCTTCCATCACATTAAACCAGCCCTTTCCAAGCAATGGTTCCCAGACGATACACCACCATTCCAACCATTATGCAAACTCTTAATAATTATGGGGACTGCGCAACTATTAGGAAGATTTAGACAGGAGAGATTGGTATAATTTCTGCTTACCAGCTACGCATGTAATGTAAGTTTAAAGAATGTGACTGCCCCTTGACTAGGTTAATTCAACTAAGTCTAAAATTAAGCTACTACTTCCATGACCCTATTCAGAATGGAAGTCACCATATAGCCAGGTCTATTGTTTCTCTTCCTGGGGGCAGCAATAATCTTGGTTTGTTTTTAGTTCTTTCTTCTAATTATGTATTTTCAACTTAGAAATCTTGATGGTCTTGAACACTATCCTACTGTTATTTGTGGAATACTGAACAAGCATTCAGTATTTAAGATCCGATATTTATCAAATATTAATAATAAATACCTAATTGAATCATATGTTCTGAATAAATCTATAATTATTATTTCTCTTTGTTGCATGTTAATAAGATGATTGAGATGCAGAGTTTATGTGTTTGTATTTCTCACTGGATTTAATACTGGATCCTTGCCCTGAAAATAGTTTCATAGGATAGCTCATCCATGAGAAAAGATTATGACATTTTTGTTGATGTAGTGAGTAGTTCTATTTTAGTTACTGCCTGCATTGCATTCTAAATAGACTCTCTTGAGCTGTGGGGTTTCTGGACACTGCATGAGGCTCTGTAAACTATGAGTGTAGGTGTGTATAATGCAGTGTCCATTGTATTATCCTTCCCCTCCCCTCAAAGGACTCAACAGGCAAGCTGGAAGACTGATTTTGACAGGTGTCTCTCGATTGTAATGAAAGAGCTTATGCAAAATTATTTCCAGTCAGTATTAAGTATGGGAGGCACCCAGTACTTTGAAAGGTGAGAGAAATGAGTGTGTCATTCCCATGCTTGCCATCTCAGTTTGATAACCTGATTACTGAACAAGTAAATAAATTTCACATTTACTTGCATTTATATTTAACAGTAGGGTGCTGTCAGAAACTTGAGTGGCCCTGCTGCAAGCAAGATATGGGATATTAGGCTGACTACCAGGCTAGCTGTCAGAATGCATTGATGAGTTGCACAGAGCCACAACATGACCAGATTTCTTTCCTATTTTTAATGTTCGATTCCCAAAAGCCAGTCATAGGATCTAATGCTCCCAGAAGACAAATGTATTAGGTGTATCCATAATAGTATTTAAAGCCTTGTATATATATCCATCACACTTTTAGTTTTTACAATAAATGTTGTTATGGAGGAATAAACAATAAATGGAAAGTCAAGATTAAAGATACGATATGAGTCAAAGGAAACATAGCTAAAATGGGTATAAACCATAGCAATAGCACTTGAGACTTATATACTGCCCATAATGCTTTATAGCACTCTGTAGGCAGTTTATGGTGTCTGCATATTGCCCCCAACAATCAGAGTCCTCATTTTACCAAACTCGGAAGGATGGAAAGCGGAGTCAGGATTGAACTCCTGGTTGTGGATAGTTAGCCAGCAATACTGCATTCTAACCACTGCTCCTCCATTTACTGTATTTTCCGGCGTATAAGACGACTCGGCGTATAAGACGACCCCCGACTTTGGAGACGATTTGCATGCTTTAGAAAGTCATCTTATACGCCGGAAAATACAGTACTACCTTTCTATCCTTGCTTTTATCACATCAACACAACACATCACACAGTGCTGTTTATTTTATTTAATTTCTCATTTTGATTTCATTAGCTCCATCCAATCACAAACTCTCTTGGCCTTCTCTCTCTCTCTCATTCAATGTGTTCTTCCTTTATAGAATTGCTCTGCAGTTCAATTTTTTTATTGAAGACTTGGCTCTTACCCCAAACCTTGGATTAGGATGGGAGTGAGCCCAGCAAATGATGGATGTGATAACATTATGGTAGGAAGTGTGATGTCCCTTTGTAGAGTATGTCATTACTATTTTGTTTTGTTTTATTGGCTGTTGTGAGCTGCCTAGGATTATTGTGTATAAGCGACCATTAATTCTATAAATAAATAGATACATTCTTTTTATATGACCACACTACTCAACGTATTTCTTTCATATTGTTCAATTACTTTTGTATTAATTCCACATTTATTAAGCTAAGATATTTATTCTTGGCCCTGTCTCTCTTTTTTTTTTTTTACCAATCTATCCTTTTAGCACAAATAAACAGATGAAATCTTGCTTGGATTTTATGTGTGTGTTTGTGTGTGTGTGTATTTTCTGAACAATACTAAAGTAAATGTTTTTTATTGTCATCATCTCTTTTTTATGAATTACAGCTTATAGCTCTGGGAATTTCTGGTTTTCGTTTCTTTTTTTCTTTCTTTTTTATTTTAAATCAGATTGTATTAATACACTAATTTAAAGAAAATGGAGAATTTGTTATATGGTATATTAGGGACTGTAAGCCTGCACCTATCAGAATCATTAAACATGCAGACAAAAACTTTAGTGTTCCCAAGCTTATTGTCACATTTCACTGTATTTTTAAAATAAACAAATAGGAACATGCATGTTCCAAACAAAGCCTAGACGTATATACACGATTAGCTTTATTCCAAGAATGCCTTTGGAATATGCAGATCTCATAGGTAGCCCTGACTGAAGTTAGAAAAGCAGAAGACTACAACCCAAGGCTTTGTTTAAGAGTGTGATTGCCTGCCAAGAAAATCTGGACAGTTAATAAGATAGTGTGCTTGCTCTTTGGTAAAAATTTATGTCATGCCATGCCAACCATAGCAACCATTTTGTAATAGCACCTACAACATCAAATGCGCCCAGTTTGGCTGGCACATTGTCATTTCTTAAACAATATAAAAACCATCCGACAGCTTTCTTTTATACTTACTTTAGGGAAAATGACTATAGCTCAGTTATAGAAAGCACACTTTGCATCAAAAGATCTCAGCTTCAATTTTTGTCAGCTTTAGTTCTGGGTAAGATGTCCCAGAGAGCTGTTGCCAGTCAGCCCAACATAGCAGAAGGCAGCTTTCCTATGTGCTTAAATTGATCCTCTGAGTGATAAAATTTAGAAAACTGTCCTTGAAACCTGAAGAAAAATCATATTAAAGGAAGATGCTTATTAATACATTCAGATGACAATCTGAAAACAGATAATCCTCTCAATACTGCATGTAATACAGTACTTGGAATTACCTCAAGTTAAAAATTCAGTTGGGCAACATTGCAGAAAAATGTTCCATCAGTATTTACTACCTGAAAGTGTATCAAACAATCAGGAATATATGTAATTCCAAGACATCAAACATTGGTAGCTGAAAATAACTTGAAGTAATACAATCTAATTTTTAATAAAAGTTTTATTACTGAATTAATCCTGCAATTTTAGCCATATTTCTTTGGAAAAAAGCTAGTTCCTATCAATTAAACCATATGAACCGCATCATTTGTCCCATTATTAAAAATCTATTGGCACCTAAGACTATATTGCATCTTCAATGTATTCTGCAAGCTAATCAAGGTTGGGGAAATATGTCTTTTGAATGCCTCAGAAGTTGTAAAAGGTTTGTACCTTGTTTTTGTTTATTTATATTATAGAAGATACATACAGTAAGATTAGATAGAGAGATAAGATAGATAGACAGACAGACAGACAGGCAGAAAGGCAGGAAGGCAGAGATACTTGCTGATAATTTTCAGTATTTCAAAGGCTGAGGGAATTATTAAAATGTTCCAGTTCTCAGTTGGAAACACACTCTTTTGCATTACAGATGGGCAATTTGCATCCCAGAAACTACATTCAACCCCACAACTTTTTTTATGGTCCTCATCTTGACACCTATTGTTGAAAATCGGTGATCATTGTTCTGATGTACAAAATAAAACAGATTGAAAATTAAAATCCTCTAACTTTAATGGGTTTAGGGTCAGCACCAAAGATTTGAAAGAGCTGGATTTTAAATTGCACCCCTCTATTCTATTATGACATAAGCATGCAGTACCTGTTTGGTGCAATATGAGTCAACGGGTATTTCATAGTCATTTATTATGTAAATTAGCATAAAAGTAAATTATATATATTTTTTCCCCGATAAGGACTGAGAGAGATAAAATTGAAGGTAGAATTCTGTAAAAATTTTGTCAACTCCAGATTAGTAATAGTAATAGTAATAGTAGTAAAGTTGGAAGGGACCTTGGAGGTCATCTAGTCCAACCCCCTGCTCGGGCAGGAAACCCTACACCATTTCGGACAAATGGCTGTCCAGTCTCTTCTTAAAAACTTCCAGTGTTGGAGCATTTACTGCTTCTGGAGGCAAGCTGTTCCACTGATTAATTGTTCTCACTGTCAGGAAGTTTCTCCTTAGTTCTAGGTTGCTTCTCTCCTTGATTAGTTTCCACCCGTTGCTTCTTGTCCTGCCTTCAGGTGCTTTGGAAAATAGCTTAATTCCCTCTTCTTTATGGCAGCCCCTGAGGTATTGGAATACTGCTATCATGTCCCCCCTTGTCCTTCTCTTCGTTAAACTAGACATACCCAATTCTAGCAACCGTTCCTTATATGTTTTAGCCTCCAGTCCCCTAATCATCTTTGTTGCTCTTCTCTGTACTCTTTCTAGAGTCTCAACATCTTTTTTACATCGTGGTGACCAAAACTGGATGCAGTATTCCAAGTGTGGCCTTACCAAGGCATTGAAGAGTGGTATTAATACTTCACGTGATCTTGATTCTATCCCTCTGTTAATGCAGCCTAGCACTGTGTTGGCCTTTTTGGCAGCTGCAGCACACTGCTGGCTCATATTTAAGTGATTGTCTACTAGGACTCCGAGGTCCCTCTCACAGTTACTACTATTGAGCATGGTGCCACCTATGCTGTACTTGTGCATTTGGTTTTTCTTGCCTAAATGTAGAACCTTGCTTTTTTCACCATTGAATTTCATTTTGTTAGTTAGTGCCCAGTGTTCAAGTCTGTCCAGATCCTTCTGTATCTTAAGCCTGTCTTCTGGAGTGTTGGCTATTCCTGCCAGCTTGGTGTCGTCTGCAAATTTGATGAGTTCCCCATCTATCCCTTCATCCAAATCGTTGATGAAGATGTTGAAGAGTACTGGGCCCAGAACAGAGCCCTGGGGCACCCCACTACACACTTCCCTCCATATAGATGCAGTTCCATTGAGGACCACTCGCTGAGTACGGCCGGTCAGCCAGCTACGGATCCATCTGGTGGTGGTTCTGTCTACCCCACATTTTTCTATCTTGTCAAGTAGTAGGTTGTGATCTACTTTATCAAATGCCTTACTGAAGTCCAAGTAAAGACAGTACATTATAACAAAGAATCAATGATCCCTCTTGGCTTACACAAATATATACATACATACATACATACATACATACATACATACATACATACATACATATGTATACACACACATATACATATACATACATATACATATATACACACATATACATACACATACATATACACACACACATATACATACATACATACATACATGTTCCATTACATTTTTTACCCAGTTGGAGATACCACATTTTGGAGCCTGGCATTGGATTCAGAACAGGACATTAAAATGTTAGAGTAGGTTAAAGAAAGAAAAGATACTTGCCTTCGTTTTAAAGGAAGACATGATATTGATTTGAAGCAAAATAATTCTACATAAAAATTATGCTTCCATACACTATCAATATTTTAGGTTATATGCTGGAAAGAATTCAAGTACACAAACATTACTTTGCTTGCATTGATAGAATATATATTGCTTGGATAAAAATATTACTGAAGCTGTTCCTTTGTGCTCAATACATAAACAAGGGTTGGTGTTGACCTATAAAATTCTTTATGCCTAGTTACCTACAAGACAATTTTCTACTGAATCAGCCTATTCAGTACATTTTCTTCGGGTGTTTTTGGTTCTATGTCATTTTTATAAAAAGAATGATGGCCAGGAGGTGCTGCTTCTCTATTCCAACTTTGGAATATTTTGGAATACTTTTCTCTTAGAATTAAGGTTTGATGCATTCCTTCTAACGTTCTGAAAGCTACTGAAGATGCTGGATCTTGAGAGAGTTTATTCAAAGTCTGTTATCGCCATTTCGATTTGTTGTCCTTTGAATTATGTAAACTGATTCAATTTTACTTGGCTTTATTATGATATTATGTCTTATTGCTGTTAATATAAGTTTCGAATTTTATTTCATTACATGTTGGCTGCTTTACCATGAACACTTTGATTATGGACATTTTTGTGTTATTTCAGCAGAATGGAAACAAAACAAATGAATAAACAGTTAGTGTAGGTGTACAAAGGCTACCCTATTGTTTTCAAAAGAACAAATTCTATAGCTACTATTTCTGCAACTTTCTTAGAACTCATCAAGAGGATATGCAAGTTCATGAATGACTTAGTTACCGTACTTTTACATATCCAAACAGATCTCTACTTGAGAGGGAATACATTTTAAGAATTAAGAGTTCCAAAAAAATGTATCATGATATACACTAGGTAACAGAGACTAGAGGAAAATATAGTCTTGTGTAGAAACTGGATATACAGTTCTCACCCAACAGTCCATTTTTTCAAGAAGTCTGCTGTAGAGCAGTTATTCAAAAAAGACCTAATATCATTTTGAATCAATTCTTTGTTCAGTTTGCTGACTTCAGTAATTACAGTGGTAATTATATGGAAATGCCCTTGCAATACTGTGTTGAATATAGCTATTCCCCATCCTAGATTTGAATCGCTTTATCACTGCTAGATAAACTACATTTATCTCCAAAGATGCACATCAAAGCACCACATTTGCTGGCAATCAGTTCTTGAAAGATACTTTCAATAGAGCTCCCATATTGTACATTCTAGCAGTAGTAGCAGTAGTATCAATTAAGATTATTTCAATATGTGTTTTCCAGTGGCAAAAACAAGAACCTGCTGATTCAGACTGATTTTGCTTGAAGCTAGAAGTTTCATTATAAAAGGGCCATTTATTTATGCATTTACATATTAACTGTTTTTCCTGATTTTTTTAAAAACTATTTTACACTATATCCAGGAACGCTGAATTGCCATATATTATTATTTAGTTAGAGAAACTTAGTGACATGCAATCTGGGAAACTAGAAAAGTTGGCACGTGCTTCTCATATATAAAAGTATCTGATTATGTCAAGTGGTTACACTTTAATTTATTAACTTTATAAATAATTGTGATTAAGTTGGTTTCCAGATCTGGTTTAAAGAGAAGTACTGTCTGCTTTCTATCTGGCAACCAGGAAGAATTTACATACCAAACACTGAATATGCTTTAATTTGAAATCAGTGTTTTTCAGCATAATCCATTATACATTCAAAACAGGTTATCATTTAGAACTTTTCTCTGAATATTCCATCTAACAATTGGGAACAAAAACAGGAGAAAATGTAAGTTACTTCCAATAGCTGGAACTGAAATTAACTTCAGAATAGTTTGTATCCCTAGTTATTGCTGCAATATGGCTATAGGATTTAACAGAAATCTCTACATGAATCATTCATTTTTTCAAATATTTTAAATAGTTCAAAAAGAAAGTACAAAGATTTATTAAAATTGAT
Source organism: Crotalus tigris (assembly GCF_016545835.1). NCBI lineage: Eukaryota > Metazoa > Chordata > Lepidosauria > Squamata > Viperidae > Crotalus > Crotalus tigris. The sequence goes on along the minus strand of NW_024096756.1, from coordinate 611,045 downwards.
GTTGTCAGCTCATTACTCTTGTAAAGACGTGGCCATGCAAAACCCTTTCATTTTGATTCACAAGAACTACACAAACATTTCATGAATCATACTTTCTTTAATTTAGATATATACATTGGTCCCCATGCCTTCCCTTTTTCTGGAAGTACTAAAAGTTCATGCTGTTGGACATTGGCAGCAAATCTGAATTCCTCCGATACCGAAGTGACTAGGGTGTGCAAATCCACTGGCAAAACATTGCTGCAGGAATCAAGGATGTGACTTATGACATCATGATTCTCTGCCTTAGAAAGAGTACATGTGGAATAAACCAGATATCCTCCAGGACGCAAAGCTTTAATTGCAGATCTGTTAAATAATAAAAGCAAAACAAAACAAAAAGAGTAAATATTCTATTAAATTGGATTCATCAGCATATGTATTTACACTTGGAATCTTTACCTGCCAGAAAATGTGCATGGTTATGTGCATTAAGCTTAACATTTCAGTAATGACATGTGATTATTATTGCTCAGTCAATACATACAATTGAATCCATTACTAAAATGTTGGAAGGATATATTACTTTTTGCCCATAGGAGATAACTATCTCACTGTTTTTCAAACTTTGACCAAATGTTAACCTGACAATAAATTTTTGGAGAAAAGAATAAGAGATAAGAAGGGAGAAAATGCATCAGTATAAATTATTGTTTTGTTCATGGTTTACTGAACTAGCTATAAGGAACTGGCTATTCTATTAATCCTGGTTTATAAAAAAAAATTACCTGAGCCTCGCACCACACTAACCCAAAATTGAATGTACAATATGAGGTCCACCTGTAAGTAATGGAAATTTAAGAATACAGGATTTAAACTACAGAAATCAACTGAACATTTATTTCAGAGCAGTTATCAAGATACATGGCAGTCTTATGAAGTGACTGAAGTACCACCTCGCCGTATTTCCTTTTGGGTTACTTCTGAGTAAGGGGATAATGAGTTCTCTAAGATGTTGATTACCCACAAGCTGCATGGTTGGCTCTTTCCTTCTCTGGAAAGGGGCAGGAGAAGGGGGATTGTTCCCTGGGTGCAGAAAAGTATACCCTGTTATGGGAGGGACCACTGTTAAAATAAGGCAGTTCCATATCCTTTTGAAGATGCCCGGTTTGGAGTCAGAGGTATTGAACAATTTCCATACTTTCCCCTTGTTGAAACAATAGATTGGAATCAACTAGAGTGCCTTGGATGGAGTAGATATCTAGATATCTGTTTCAAGTCAGGAAACAGGACAGAGATACCAAGATTTAGTTTTTTTCCTCATGTGTGTATGAGTTTGGAGGGGGACAGATTATTCAGTGGGCTGAATGATAATTGGTAATATATTGCAACCCTAGGTCACACTGGAGATGCTATCAAAGTCTCATCCTGGTGCTTGAAGACTTTTAATGGTCTGTAGGAATATCCTTGAAAGACAGGAAGAGGAAGAGTCACAGCCAGGGCAATGGTCAGATAAGAGACATTTCAACTCACTGAAGAAACAGAGGTTTGGAAATTGTATCAGAAGGGACCCTTCTTCGTTCTCTGGAAAGTAAAGACAAGGGGAGATAGATGTATTTTCAGACTTGCAAGGACTTTAACCTTACAATAAAAGCAGTGTTAATATTCATGGAACTGCTTTCTCATCTGGATTATTCTAAAGGACAGTATGAGGAGGTTCAAAATAAATGGGAGAGCAGACGCAAAATAAATGTACTAAGATACAACTATTTGTATATATTGTTTCCTCTGTGCCAATTGTTATCTTTGGAGTTGCAACCCCACCTCTCTGCAGGAGCAGGCCTGTTCCTTAGAGGACTTCCTGGACTTGCAATTTTTGCTGAATTAGCAAGCAGAGGCCATGACGACGAGAGCCTTCACCAAGCTTCACCTGGATGCCAACTGAGACTTGAGGCAGAGACCCTAATTATGGTGGCTCATGCCCACATCACCTTTTATAGAGATTACTGCAATGCATTGTACATCAGGCTGCATTTAAAGACTGCCCTAAAGTTTAATTAGGTGCAAAACTTGATGGACTGAATGCTCAGTTACTACCAGGTGGGCATCTGTTTATAACTCTGCAATTAATTTCCTATTAATTTCTGATACCATTGAAAGTGCAGTCTTTACTTTTTTCTTCTTCTACTTAATTGTATCTAATTCTCAAACTGCCTGAACAAGTCCCTGAAGTTTTCTTAGCAATGTTTTTCAGAAGTGGTTTGCCACTGCCACATTCCTAGGGCTGAGATAAAGTGATAAAGCCCAAGGTCACCCAAGTACCTTAATGCCTAAAGTAGGACTAGAACTCACGGTCTCCCAATTTCTAGCATGGTTTCTTAATCACACTAAACTTGGTCTTGTTTCTAATCTATAAAGCAATTTATAGCTTGGCACCAGATTACCTGCTGTATTGAATCTTTTCCTTTGAGTTGGCATGACCACTTTGATTTTACCAGGAGAAGCAGCTAGTTTCACTTCTGAGACACCAGAGCCCAGATATAGGAGCTTTTCTGTCATGGTGCCAGTTCCCTGGAATAGCTTCCTGTTGACTGGTTCCAATGTTATTTGCCCTCCAGAATTAGTTAAAAACAACTTTTCTGGAATGCATTTCAAAGCTGAATCCAGGTACCGTGTTTCAGGTAATGTTTTGTGTTGTATTTTTTAATTATTTATGATTACCTTAGTTTTCCTATTTTTGAGCAACCAAGAATCTCTGAATAAAATTCTGAATAATAAATTAAAAAATAAAACAGTGTTGAAAATTTTAATTAATTTTAACTGGCAAAAAGCTGTACTTCGAAGAGGAAGAAATGTGTAATTGTCATTTCAAATTTTCAGCAATTCTGAAAAACTCAAGACATTCACAATTTTTTCTCAAATACCATTCACTGCAAAATGCCAAAAAGTAAATACAATTTTGTGATTAGTTGCCATATTGTATTTAGGCAGTTTTAACTTTGGGTCACCTATTCACACTTAGGTGTAAAAGGATACATCCTACATTGGAAAAGAGAAATAATATAGCAATTCAGGTTACAAACTTCAGTCTCTCAGCCCAGTCCTTGAGAGAGTAATTACAAGTTCTGCATTCTACTAGAATGGCCAAGATTAACTCTGTCATTAATTTATCTATTCTCCATATTAAAAAAGGGGGAAAAAATCAGGGCAAATAATGAGGACAGTGTGTCATACTTCAATGCTGCCATCTTGTGTCCATTAGCAGAAACTATTTTCTGAGACTGCAGAGCTGGATCTGATCAGCAGGGAAAAATCTGCTCCAAGCCCATCAAACCATAGAAATAACATCGACATTCTTCCCTACATTCCTTCTTATAAAAGAGGAATTCTGTTTCCCCCTTCCTACTTTCAATGATCAACTTGGTATCTTCACATCACAGTAATTTGATTTCGATTTCTTTTTGCAATGTCCTGCTACTCTTCCTTACAAATTCATTGGAAGATGCAAGAAACTGTTTGTATCCACAACATACAATTTATCATGGGGCTGAGCAGTACTGAGACAATGCAAATGAAGCCCCAGAAACTTTGCCTATATCAAGGCTCCAGCATTTGTTTTTCTAATATCATAGACACAAGTTTACCGCCAACTCCAGACTGATGGTAACTTCTCTTCAGCCTTGAGTGTTCCTTCAATTATGGAGAGTCTTATACAAAGACTTTTGAAACTTTTTACAATTTACCATCATAACCACATGTAGATGCAGCTGCTGGAAGAACAGATTTGCCAGATATTCTAAGAGTAATTTCTTAGAAGGCCTTGATACAGTAGATCCTTGCCATTGTTTTAACTGCTTTGCCTGGCATTGTAAAGAACCATCAACAAATGCTGGGCTATAATCTCTATGGGCCCAGCCAAGCCAGGTTTCAAAGCAGCACAATAAAATAATTCAGTTTAAAGTGCAATGGTAATTCATTAAAGGATAATATTGCCTCTGCACAGCATTATATATATTTTTGTTACACAATCACTAGTAGAGGAATATTAAGTTATTAGACATTTAGAGCAAAATCTCTGGGTCTTGAATGCTAGAAGTCAAGCAAATTAAAATAAAGGCTGTCCAAGTAAAATTAATTAAAAAGCTATTTAAGTTTTTAAAAAGGTGAATTGAAATTGATACTGCACAATTAGATATTATTAAAGGGCAACTAAAAAGATGTTTTTTAAAGCTGGAGTAACAGCCTAGGTAAAAGGCAGTTCTAACACTTCACTGGGAAGTTCTATATTGATGGCCGCACTAAGAAGAAAACCTGGCCTCAGCTTGTGAAAAGAAAAAAGCCCCCCCCCCCATTTTAGCACTTCTGAAAGTTATTCTTAAATCTGGATGAACAACGTAAAATACAGGGAGTTTCAGAAAGGATGCAAAAGAGATGCAGTATTTTTTTTTCCAATGGAATTATCTATTGGATCAGAGGGATCGAAGTTTTTTAGTTTGTTGATAGAGGGGAAACCAGTTGGAAATACTATATTTGTTTTCAGGTGATTCATAGATATTTTATAGCAATGGGATCACCATTATAATCGAAAGACCCTGAGAGCTAATATAAATGTGGTTGGTCAGTTTTAGCTGTTTGCTTTGCCTTTTCATTAATATCTTCAGTTTACCCAAAAGAGTAAAGTATGAGGGCTTTATAATACAACAATGACATATATTGATATGTGAAATGTGCTATCAGTCTAGCAAACATTGAATTCCAGAGACATTCAGACTCAAACCTGAGTCTACTTATTTGTTTCAATGTCTTCTGGAAGAACTCAGGAAACAATTGATTGAATAATTGAGAGTAATATACTATTTTTACTTGTTTTTAACATGGGTGCAATAAGCCATCTCAAAATCGTTAAAAATGTATTCTTTAAACTTAATATATATATATAATATATATCATAACATTTCCACTGTGTGATTTATGACATTGCGGGGCTGTTTATGATAATTTTCATCCCCTCTAAATCCTAAATTTGGAGCTCTTTAGTAAATTTTGTGTGCAATTTTATTTAGGAAACTAATGCTAGTATTTTTTTTTTTTTCCATTTCAAGATTAAACTCTTGAAATATGCTCTCGGTGAATTTCATTTGCGTAATGGTAGTGTAGCAAAGCTTCCTGGTTGCACTTTTCTACTGCATCCTAGAGGAAAATTGTATGAAATTATACAGGAGAATGGAAAATGATTTTGTAATCAAGGGCTGACATGTGGACACTTAAAGCTTTTTGGCCTCTGAAGTACACAGGTACAGTAAGTCACCAGAGGAAGAAAGTGAAAATTAGCTACTGCTGTATTGTCACTTAGCTAGGTACTCTTTTATCAAACTCCAATTTCTTTTTCTTCCAGGAAACAGGGTCCAATTTGATTAAATATGCTTCAGGAGATGGGCAATTTCAGCTTGCTAGTATTTTTTTCTACCAACAAGGTTCTTGTTGTCAAAAATGCTCCATTTTAGGGACATAATTTAGAATGATTTATACAAATTTGCAAAAATTTCACTGAATGATGTATGTTTCCTATAGCCAGAAGTCCACAAATTAGATTCTATATGTCAAATACTGGAAAAAGAAAAGTGAAGGAGGTCAATGTTTTTAAATGTGATTGATTTCTCTAAAGGAACCGGGTGACATGATGCATTACTACAATAAGACACTCATATTTTGGTTATAAATCACAGGCTTCCTTTTTTGGTAGGAAGTCACTCTCTCCTAAGACAAAGGAGTAGGAAAATACAAACCTCCCAACCCTTTTTGTGATGTTGTTATGACAGATTTCCATAAAAAGCTGTACTTCCTTGAAAAGAAACTATTTTAATTCTCTCTCAATTATGCGGACAATGAGTTTATATGATCAATAGCCTGAGATAATATACAATAAATTACCGATGAGGAAAAAAAAGAGAAAAACCCTTGCTTATTAGTCTCCTTGCAGCATATCATACTTGCTAGCAATATAAATTTAACATTTCATCTAGATTAGTAAAACACAATAAAATATAAATTTAAAAAGATCTATGTTCCTATATCAATGTCTAGGCCAGGGGTGTCAAACTGCTGGCCCGTGGGCCGGTTGTATCATACAGAGGCTGCGCCCACCCCAGCTCTAGCAATGCAAAAAGTCGCAATATATCACGACAGCGAGTTTGACCCCCGTGATCTAGGCCAAGGCTTTTCAACTGGTGGTACACTGGCACCTGGCATGTGGTACGCGGCTCTGCCCAGCCTAGCGGGGGAGGGAAAGAACCAAAGTGGCACCGTGCAGGACTTGCTGTGAGAGTCCTCAGGAGCTGCAGGGCAGCTGGGGAGAGACAAAGGCCCCAGGATCAGCACTTCTGGCTCACCCGGAAGAGAAAGGAGGAGGGGGCGGAGACAGGAAGTGATATAAAAGGAGGCAGTTTGGGCGAGAGAGGGAGAGAAAAAAAACGCAGTCTTGTGAAGATGAGTCAGCTGGAGCTGCACCAAAGGGAAAAGGGAGGGAGGGAGGAGACGAATTCAAACAGGTCAGCCGGGAGCCAATCTACAATTTCTGTGGCAGCCATCTATTCCGGTGGGCACATAGGTAGCAGCTAGAAACATGCAAGAAACGCGGGGGAGGGGTTTCTCTCCAGAAGGAATGAAGAAAGGCACGGAGGGAGGGAGGAAAGAAGGAGATGGCAATGAGAAAGAGGGAGGTAGAGAGCAGGAGGGAGGGAGGGAAATGGAAAGGAAGTGTTGGAAGAAAAAGCCAGGGCTTGCTTTCCAGCTGGGAGGCTATACCTTTAAGAGAAAAGGAAAAAATGTATGAAGCAGCGCCGTTTGAAATAGAGAGGAAGCCGGCTGCTCAAGAGAAGATGTTTATTGGGAGAAGCGAAGTGCCATTTCAGCAGTTCAGTTCTGGATCTGCTGAACAACAAACTGGGAAAGTAAAAGGATTCTTATGTGATTTTGTGACTTTGAAGTTCTGGGATTTGTGCAATATGTCTGGCAATTTCTATTGTGGCTGATGACTGATGTCCCATGGTCGGATTTTGGTGCAAGGAGTTACTGGTTCTAATTCTATTGCTCTGTTATTGTTAGATGTAAGTTTTGCTGCAAGGGCTTTTGAAGTATTTTTGTCCTGAATGGATTTTGCCTGTAGCATTCATTTACTTATGAATGGAGCCAATAGGGGAGGATGCCTTAGCCAGCAGCCAGTACTTGCTACATTTGTTTTTTTTTGTTTTTTTAAGTGCCACCTGCTCCATAATTTTCCTTTCTAGCTAATAGCTAATTCTTAAAGGGGAATGCGCCTTTTAAAACTAGTTCCCTCAGCGGCTTGTCTTTTCTGTCTCTTGAGGCTTTTCCTTATTAGATAAATATATGGAAGAGGGAAAATACTGGGGGAAGGTTTTAAATTCTTCCTTCAGAAGGAAGATGGGAATGAGAAAGAGGGAGGAAGGGAAGGAGGGAGGGAAACAGGAAGGAAGAGAAGAGGGAGGGAGATTGGAATGAAAGGGAGGGAGGGTCTGAAGGAAGTCCCACCTTAGCACTTGGCCACCAGCAGCCCTGCTATTGACTTTTCTTGTCAAAAGGTTGCAAAAGGAGATCACATGACCCTGGGACACTGTGACCATCATAAATATGAATCAATTGCCAAGCATCCAAATATAAATCACATGACCCTGGGGATGCTACAATGGTCATAAGTGTGAAAAATGGTCATAAGTCACTTCAATGCCATTGTAATTTAGAACAGTCACTAGGTGAATTGTTGTAAGTCGAGAACTACCTGTACTTTATCACTTTTTTCCTTTTTTTTTTTGGTCATCAAGTTTTGACATCTTGCTAGGGGATACTCGATACTGCCATATCCTAAAAGTGATGTAATTGGTGAAAAGGTTGAAAAGCCCTGGTCTAGGCCATCTACCATTGAAGCGCAACATCATTTGTATTAAAAAATAAAACCAGATACTGGATCGGTATATGCCCTCGTCACTATGTGATCTATAGTTTGATGTATGACCTCACAGTCAGACTGAGGCGAGGATACTATACCCCATTTATACAGACACCATGTGAAATGCAAATATGATAGGAAACTGAATGCTCTTCTTTCAAAATTTTGAATTTTAACAGGTTTAAAAGATAGATACTATTTAGACTATATGATGAAGAATGCAGAGATGGTTAGCAATGTCCAGATAATGTTTTGCAAAATTGCAGTGCTAATTAAGGAAGAACAGCCCTACTTTGTAAAATTCAAATGGATTTCTATGCAAACTTTTCTGAAAAGAAAGGCAGCTCTTGAACAATTCCCACTGGCCTTCTTTGCATAAAACAAATGATTCTGCCTAGCCAAGTGACTCCTCTATGTGCACAAATAACACACATGAGATGGCCCGGTCTTTCAACTGCAATGTTGACATTACAGAGGTAGGGGTGGGAGTGGTCGGAGGAAGACTTTTCCCTAGGACCATGGTGGCACAGTGATTAGAATTACAGACTAATTCAGCTCATTGCCAGGAGTTCGATCCTCACCGGCTCAAGGTTGACTCAGCCTTACATCCTTCCGAGATTGGTAAAATGAGGAATCAAATTGTTGGGGGCAATACGCTGACATTTGTAAATCTTTCAGAAAGTGCTATAAAACACTATGGGGTGGTATATAAATTGTTGGAGGTAATATGCTGACTCTGTAAATCACTTAAAGGGGGCAGTATAGCCCTGTGAAGCGATATATAAGTCTAAGTGCTATTGCTGTTGCTATTACTTTACTAATTTCTAAGTGTATCTCATTGCTCTGTCTCTCAACAAGTGTTGCTATGGAGAAATAGAAAAAAGAACGGCAACAGAGACAATGTTTTTAGAAAGACCTTGTTTTTATAGGGCTATCTTATAAAAGATAAGTGCTAGTTAACCTTTCAGTATCAGTTCCCATCTAAATCAACGCTATGCCTGCTTAAACTAAATTTAACATCTAGCAGTCTAGTCAATGTATTTCTTTTCTCACTTTTTGCATAGCTCATTCACTGCCTCTCTCATGACTCTGTCAAGCTTACTGTGTGAAGAGGACAATAGTAATGGATCCAAGAGAAGTTAATTTTGTTAAAACCTATGGTTACAAATGTTCCAGTGAATAAAAGAAGTCAAGTCAAAGGAAGGGTACAAAATGTCTCTGTGTGTCTGTTTGTGTGTTTTGCCAAGGACTGGATTGAACCCTTGAAGTAATCTGCTCCAAAAAATAATCAGAACAAAGGAGTGGATCTAGAAAGAAGAAATTTTAATTCATTGGGTTTTTTTGTTTAATGCCTTCAAGTCAGTGTTGATTCTTTGCAACTGCCTGCACAAGTCCTGCAGGATTATAATTATTATTTTTGGCAAAATTTCAGAAGTGGCCACCATTGCAGTACCTTCTTCCTAGGGCTGAGAGAGAATGACATCTCCCCCTAGTTCGCTTTTTGCCTAAAGTGGGACTAGAACTCAATTTCCTTGTTTTGAGCGTGCTGCCTTAATAACTATACCCAACTGGCTATCTTAATTAATAATTAGATAGCTCAATTAACTAATAGGCACCAAATAATTCAATAATATTAATTTTTATAATTTGGTGGATTCCTTGAAGACATTAAGGAAACATCATCCAAGGCTTCTGAGAAATTACACCTGTGGTCTATCATTTTTTCTGCTCCAAGGTGTCTATTCCTCTTGCATTTCATTAAGAAAACAACCCTGCCTTGTCCTTCTTTTGAATTCTATTCTGATATGTAGCTAGATTTCCCCCTCCCCCTCCCACAAAGGTGTTTAAAAACATAACAGTTATGTAACAGCCGGGCAACCTTCAGGGATGCTATGCCCATCATACTGCTTTCAATTGGCTCTTCTTTAGTGACAAGGAATTCGTTTATATAAAACTGACACGTTATTTGGCTTTATAACATGGCTAATACTTTGAACCAAAGACAGCAAAAACTTTCATTTTTATTTTGATAAATTAAGTTGCGATCATGACTCAGACTATAGGTAAAAGGAACTATAGTTGGTTTAAACAGAAATGGAAAATGAAATATTGAATCTTACGCTGAAGATAGGGACAGAGAATTTTCCAATTAGGATGGGGAAGAGAATAGAGTCTAACTCAAACAACTCTTCATATGTAAAGCTTATAAGTAATAATTAGGCTTATACATACTGTATATTTAAAAACATGTCTCCCAAACACTGCCCATTGCATAATACTATGGAGAAAAAGAAAATTCTGATAACAATAATGTGCAGTGTGTGTGTGTGTGTGTTTCTCTGCTAGAGAATGTAATTTATGATTCATTTTTATTTGCTTATGGATTGCATCTCCTAAATAAACTAGCTCTCTAGGTAAAGCAAAATACCCAAATTAAATTATCAATTTGGCCTTAGGTAGAAATATATAACTGGGTTTTAGCTTGTATTTATAACATCTCAACTTGAATTGGCAGATGATCTCTCTCAGCAGCTTTATCTTAAACAGAACCAGAGAGAGAACTGAGTCCTGAGACAACCTCTTTCCTTTTGTTAAACTGACTGAACTGACTTGCCCAGGTGGGAAAGTAGAACAGTGCCCTGAATTTCTAATCCTTGCAGGCCATTCAGAAAAATATTGTGGTTGACAATATTGAAGGCTGATAAGATTAAATAGTGCTGCCACTATTTAAGTTCCATCACAGGGCATCCATTAATGGCCAGCGCTGTTACCATCCCATGCTAATGTCTGAATTCACATTGTCCACTGATGGCATCCTGGTGTATGGCATTTTTAATTCCCTGACCATATCGCTAACTAGGAGTTCCTAGAATTGTAATACAATGCATAGGAAAAGAAGTAGGTTAGGGACAAAGGCTGGCCTAGATCCTTCTAACAGGTACTTAACTTGTGACAGCAACTGGGACTAGAATTTATGTCACTAAACAATAGAGTCATAAAGTGTAACCATATTGCTTAGTGATTGCAATCCTTGAAATCTCAGTTCCCATTGTTAACTGAATCCAACAATTGTGAGGCAAAGCAACTTCCTGCTGACTTCCCACAACCAAAATCAGTGTGGCAGTCAGCAGCAAGTTGCAAGTCTCAGGGCTGCAGGCAGGTAAGTGGCTGCTGCCAAATGGGAAACTAGGAGGGGGATATGCAAGGGGAGGGTCAGAGAGAGCGTGTAAATGGTGATCACATGACACTTGACAACTAGTCGTAAGTGTGAACAGGTAGCTAAGCATCCAGGCTGTGATCACATGACCATGGAAGTTCTGGGATGACTGGAACTCTGAGGACAGTTGTAACCATCACTGATTCAGGGTCGAGTAACTTGTAATGATCATAAGTTCATAGATCGTATGTCAAGGATTATCTATATTGCTTTCTTCACTCAAATGTAGATTAACAGACACTTGGTATTCACAACTTTTACTTATTTACTACAATTTAAGAATTACAAATATTTTTTTTCTGTAAGGTGTTTTTAAAAAGGATACCAGGCATTGATCTGTTCCTGTTGTTCAAAGTACATTAAAACTCAAGATATGGATGTCTGATGTTTTCCCTTCCTCCACCCTTTGGGAATGTCCTAGTTACAAATGTGAAAGAACTCAGGAGGAAAACTTGAATGGTGCTCTCTATACACTATGGTAGTTACTAGGAGAAAGCAGTATAGCTCCATGCTTTTTGGAACAATGACTGGCTCAGTGTGACTACATATGGAGAGGATAATACATAGGTCAAGGAGATGTAGAGTTTCAGAATATGATTCAGCACGTACTTCATTCTGGGAACGAGCAGTCCCTTTTTCTTTTCAATTTTTACCTGAGCAGTTGTATCTGTACAGCAGATAATAGCTTCCTTTGTGCTAAGCGCAGAGTAGCCTGCTGGGTATCAGAAGAGAATAACCAACTTCTATCATTTGAGCAAGGAGCATCCACTAGGATCTGAATAATCAATGACAACAATAGAAAAATAGCTTTAGTAGAATCACAAAACATAATCATGGAGTTAAAATGGACTAGTTAGTTTAACCAAAGACATTTCTTACAAATGGCTATCATTTGAACAATTGAGTAATCGGTCCTACTGTGACACTGCTTTTGTTGTTAGGAAGTTTTTCAACATTCAGTAGGATATTGTCTTCCTGGAACTTAAGCCCATTAAGACCTACAGCAGGGAATAATAAACAGATCTTAATCTTCTTCTATGACATAGAGTAATTAAAAAATGTATAAATGCTGTAAAAATTCTCCTTTAATTTTCTCTTAACAAAGCTAAATTTTTCCAAAGGTAGCAAAAGGTTATGAAAAATATTATATATGATATAACGTACTTACTCACTTATACATTAAAAAAACAACCTTTTGCATTCCAAGCCATATATGTATAGTCTGTATAAAAGAAAGACGGCATTAACCTCTTCTTGAGCAAATACTTATGAAAATGTAAAATAGCTTCAAAATATTTTTTACTATGTCATAGCCTATAACATAAAAGCTTCCAAAAGAGTTTACCGTAATGGGTAAAAGTGGTTGGAATACTAAACTTAGTGCATTTTTTAAGTATATGCTTCTTTCTTAATTAGCAAATTACTACTTTTTGGGTATAAAGTTTATTAAAGATTTTAAGAAGATAAAAGCTATCAGAAATTAATACCAAGTAAAGAAAGAAAAGGGAAAATGAAAAGACTAAAATACAAAAAGATAAAACAGAAACAGAAATCCTTTGCAGCAAATACAGCAAATGATTATAAAATCTTAACTATATTCTTATAATAAAAAGCTCAGTGTTTTATATGTCTAATGTTTTCTAATCATTAAAATCATAAATCAAAAGTTTTTTTTTCTGCTTCATGCAAGAAATCTATAAAGGGTTTCCAGTCAGCAACAAATACAGATATTGTCTTTTCTATAATCAAAGAAGTCCATTTAGTCATTTCTGCAAATTCCATCATCTTCATCAGCCATTCCTCCATTGTGGGCAGTACGTTTACACTTACATGCACTTTTGAGTGTATAATAATTTTACTAAAATCAGTTATCATGTAACAAGTTGTTACTGACAATCTTTGTTTTAGATTGCTGGGTTGGATTATATGTATATGAATATTTTTCACTGATATTACTGCTTATATTGCTTTATAGAATTTTTATTATATTTCACATTTCTGAACTGCCCATCCCCCTCAAATAAGGTCTAGTTAGATCCTGAAGTTTAATGTCCTGTTGCAAATTGTCACAGGATGACATACATATATGTATAATTATACACACCATTTTCCTTGTCAAATACAACCATCCTGGTGTATGATATATTCATTATCAGACTTAGACCCCTTGACACATTATACAATCTAGCATTTTCTAGGAGTCTGAAATTACTTTTTCTAACTAATAAATTTTATTGAAAGGATACACTTTCATGAGCTGCAGTTTTTAATAAATTTTGTTAGCTGGAACAGATTCTACCATCTTCACTTCTGTCTGATATTTGATATCAGAGTCCCTTCCTATAATGTCTGCTATTCAGTATTAATCATTTGAATTCTTAGCACAGCATCATCTGTACTCAAAAGTACACTACACCTATAACATCATAAGCTTCCACATTTGTCCATAAATACATAAAAAAGTAATGAGAATCATACACGCACATTCCTAATTCAAAATCAAACCGTTCACTAAGGATTTCATTTATTCTCATACATGTTTTCGTCCCACCATACATTAATACTTAGCAACCAACTTTCAACTTATGCAAATGTTCACACTCAGCCGTTCAACCTAACAGCATGTACAAGCTCATATTTTATTTTATTTAGAAGTCTTCTGTAGCTATCCAGCTTTGGTGCCATAATCTTGGGTAGCTCACAGAATATTAAAAATCCAATTTTTTTTAATAAAGGTTATTAACAAAAGCTTCTGGCACCCCAAAGAAAAAGCATTTATCAACATTAAAGTTTTTCTAGGCTCCATCCCTACTCTACCCCAAAGCTTGCAGGAAAAGTTTGCTCTTGGTTTCCAGCAGTCTAGGAGGGTAGCAGCCTGCCAGATCTCAGGTGGAAGGGTGTTCCACAATCAAGGGCATTAATTTTTAGACCATTCATTTCAATTCTACATTCAATGCATCACTGTCATGCCCCTATGAATCTCTAAAACACTCTTTCAGCGTTTCTTCACTTTGACTTCATCCCAAATGATTTCATCACTTTTACTTTTAATTCCATTCTCGCTATTGAAGGTTTCTTGTGCAAACCATTTTATCCACTTCCAGTTTTATTTCCACTGTAATCAATCTGCATTTTCTTTCCTTTAACCTTTCCTTGCTTGTTCTTACATCTTTTCAGCTATGTTTTTTTCTATAAAGACTTTATTTTTCAAATTTATGTAGCTACCCATATAAACAAATGACTTTGGGCAGCATACAAAAAATAAAATAAAAAACTCTTTACAAATAACAATCATTATTAAAAACATTAAGAACTATAAAACACAGCTAAATAGGTGAATACAGTACTACCTCACTAGTTCACCAATTCCCTCAAGTCCCTAGGCTTGATGCATTAACCATATATTATACATTTTTCTCATTTTTTTGCATTAATCATTCTCTTATATGCAATTTTCTCATAGATTCATCTTTTATTTCATTATGCTTTTAAGGATGTTTCTCATGCATGCATTCATAATGTCTCCACACTTATCACTGGCATTCTGTAACAATTTCCACTTATTCTGTTGGAATACTAATCTCTCTTTTAACATCATTTCATACTTTCCCTTCTGGCAATTATTTAACTTTGATTCTAGTTTATTTCACTTATTTCTAAGTTTTTTAAAGTTAACTGCAGCATTCCCTGCTAATGGAAGGAATATGCCTGACAATATGGGTACATTATGACTATTGTATTACAAAGGCCAATTTTATTCCAAGCAAGCTCACACAATTCTATGTCAGTGATTTATTCACAACTCACCACTTAGGAAGCATATGCAGTGTATTCTGTACGCCTGAATTCTCAGGATACCATATGGATGTAGGTATGTCTCCCACTCTAGACAGAAACATACATACATGCATTCATGGACACACACAGAATACTCTTTGGCTATTCTTAAATTTTGTTTATAATTACATTTTAATTGCTAGCTCTACATTAAGCAGGAATCTGGACTATGGGACTTCCAGACCACTAAATCTCCAAGTACCAGTCTTGAATAATTGTTATTGTATTATTATCTGTAACTGCAACAAAGCCAATGCAGTGTTTGGCTGCATCAACAGAGGAATGGTATCAAGATCATGAGAAGTGATAATGCCATTTCATACTGAACTTGTAAGACCATACTTGGAATACTGTGTTCAATTCTTGTCACCACAATATAAAAAAGATGTTAAGACTCTAGGGAGAGTGCAGAGAAGAGCAAAAAAGATGATAGGGGGTTATAGAGGCTAAACCTTATGATGAACGGTTGCAGGAATTTGGTATGTCTAGTCTAAATACTTTTCCAAAACACCTGATGGCAGGACAAGAAGCAATGGGTAGATTATTAAAAAGATCCAACCTAGAATTAAGAAGTTTCCTGACAGAGAGAATAATTAAATAGTGGAATGGCTTGCCTCCAGAAGCTGGGTTGCTCCATCTGTGGAGGTCTTCAAGAAGAGAATTGGACAACCATTTGTCTGAAAGGGTATAGGGTCACCTACAGCAAGGGGGTTGGACTAGAAGACATCCAAGGTCCCTTCCAACCCTGTTATTCTATGTTGTTAACTTATTCTTCTTGGAGAGGAGACCCAAAGAAAACCAATGGTATATTTCTGAACAAAAAATAAAAATGTATTTTTTTCTGTATTCTGTACAAAGAAAGAGCTATCACTATGATATGCTTTAATTAGATAAGTTAACCAGAGATAAGAGAAAAACATAGCCTTCATAAAATTATTAGCCAATTTAGATATACCTTATCAAACTTTTCAGGGTGAAGATTTCCTATTTCTCTTCCATCATTAGGAGAAACAGTAATTAGGCTCATCAAAGATTCTGGAATGAAGGATTCTAGTGTCTGCTTCAACCAATGGAATCTCAAGTTATCATATTCATTTGACTGTAAAAGCCCTATGCAAGAAAGATAGATTTAAAAAAAAACACACATAGCCAAACCAGTTTTCTCAAGGCATTTAAGACTATATTTAGAATATAAATTAATTCCTGGTTTCAGCCTAAAATCAAGCAAAAAAGAATGCCATGAGAGCATTCCTTATCAATGCCTTTGAATAAACTGTTAAATGTGTTTTTGGGAACAAGCTTACCAACAATGTATTATTGGGTTTACTAATGGAGTGGTTTACCTGGGGTGGCATAGTGGCTCAGTGTTTAAGACACTGGCTGACAGTCCAAGTTTGAGACCAAGTGTCATGTGATGGGGTGAGCTCCTGTCTTTGCCTACCTTAGCAGTTCGAAAGCATGCAAATGCGAGTAGACAAAAAGGTACCGTTTTAGTGGGGAGGAAATAGCACTCTGTGACGTCATGCTGGCCACATGACCATGGAAATATCTTCAAACAGTGTTGGCTCAACAGCCCTTGAAACAGAGATAAGCACTGCCCCCATAGTCAGTTACAACTAGCAGAGTAAAATCCACAGGAGCTCCTTTCCTTCCTTCTTACCTGGGCAAGCATATTGTAGTGTAGCTACTGATTTACCCCCTGGAGCAGCACACATGTCCAACACTTTTTCTCCATCTTTTACTTCCAGAGCCAGTACTGCCAGCAGAGAGGCAGCATTTAGCAGGTAGTATTGCTTTAATTGTCCATCTCTGTGTTTCTGAGCAGGGAATCTTCCAGGAACATCACTGATGTAACACTTCAGTGATTGTGGAAAAGAGGATGAAGGTCTTGGGAAAAGGAGGCGATAGTTCTTTAAACACAAATAAGACTCCATTGCAGAGGAGCAACTGAATTTATTAAGGAGGACTGCATATTGCCAGTACTGTGGTGTTGTAAGAATTTCCCTGCAGATGAAAGAAAAAAATCCAGGTATGAAGTGATATATAAGAATTCAACAATTTGTTACTATGAGTAGTTGTTGTATCTGAAAGGTTAGAGAGGTTAAACTGGTCATTAATTTCTAGATTCAGTTACATATAAGGCAATTAAAGCAGGACAGCATATTGCACATCTTTTAATCTGAAATAAGCCATTCTGAATGTGTATGCACAAGGTGAAGGGTGCAGAATTTGAGTTGCGAAATGTGGCCTTGAAGTCAGGAAAAATTCGTCTTTCATCATTTGCTACGCAATTTATTTTCTAATCAAGACCTTAGACGAAAAGCATTGTACTGGCATAGTGGTTAGACCAGTGGTTCTCAACCTTTCTAATGCCGCGACTCCATAATACAGTTCCCCATGTTGTGGTGACCCCCAACCACTTATACATCACCGGGTGCCAGGGGCGTGGCCAAAGAAAAGGGGGAAAAAAATGGCGGACAGCCTTGTTTGGCGACCCCTGTGAAATGGTCGTTCGACCCCAAATGGGGTCCCAACCCACAGGTTGAGCACCACTGGGTTAGACTGTTGGTTTAAGGGTCAAATGATCAAGATTCAACTCTCCTGGAATTTACCAGCTCTTTTTTTATGACTTAACTTAGTTATTGAATTAATTCATTTTCTGTATTCACACAATAAATTAATTTAATAAGCTGGGATTCCATAATAGAAAACTAAAGTTAAAACTTCTTTATTTATATGTTAAATTAATATTCCAGTTTTGTTCAGAACCTTAAGGCAGCACACATTTGATTATTATTATAACTACAAGGTCACCTGGTTAAATAAATAGTGCAAATTCAACCAATAGCTGAATTTGGATCAGTCACTGCGTAACCAGGTTTGGGTGAACAAAAATAAGGTAGGATATAAATGCCAAATATTATACAACCTTTATGCTGCCCTCCTAAAAGCTTCGGTGCAGCCTATGGAGAAGAGGAAAATTACACAAAGATGCTTTGTGCTTTGGCATTTTAATTATTATTTTTTTAAAAAATGGATTGGGGTCGGGAGGAAAGAGTAGGAAGAAAAGAAAACAGAAATTAACCTGACTGAATTCCATGTTCCTCCCAACTCTTTAGAGTACTGTTTCTCGAAGTGATTGAGAACAACCTGGCATGCTTGCTTCTGAAGCTTTGTTTCTGATGGTGACTCTTTCTGATTTGGCATGAGGGAGAGAGGGAGAGAAAGAGACATGCATAAACACCAAATATGCAAGTTATACGCTAACCCGCAAATCTCTTTAAAATAGTTTGATTTTGGGGGCAGATTATTTGCAACAGGGGTCACTCAATCACTTACGCCTTTTGTAGGTAAAGTGAGAAAAAAAAGCCTAAAACTCAGGCATTTGGTATATTGTTTTCCGCAAGAAACTGTGGAACCCCATTCTATCCCGACGAGGAAAAGAAAAACGCACCTTTCCATTAACACCGGAAATGAGGTCTAAATTTCCTTTTTGATTGTATTGGCGAAGCAAAACTAACTGAGATCTCCATCTCCAAGTAGCTAGGACACCGCGGGGTCTATAATTTCACTTTACCCACTTAAGTCGACTTTGAGCATTCTGGGAAAGACAGGAAAACGCGGCGAAGCAAAAGTTCGGTCTTCTCAACCGGTTCGCACTCACCTGGCTCCTCGCCGAGAAATACTGTTCCTTTCTGTGTCGGTGAGCGGCAACCAAATTTGCCAGAAGCATTCCCCGCGAGAGCATGCTCAGCGTTGGAAGCAGCGGGCATGTCGTTCTTTTCTCCCTAGTCTGGCCGGCGGAAGCGCCTCAGAAAATCGAGTCACGGCGGAGAGGGGAAGAGGGGACCACAATAGCGCCTCCTGCCGGGGAGGAACCGGCAACGACTCGTGACGCAGCGGCATTTGACTAGGCTGGATGAAATTCGGGCTGGAACGTAGCTAGTTCTTAACTTTTTAACACTTCTTGTGGATCGGGAGCGCAGTATATAAATGAAAAGCTAGCATCTAAAAACAGGATCTACTTGAATCTGATCTTTGCTTGCCAATATTTTTTTTCAAACATAATTGATGCTTTACTGAAAAATCAAGGATCCCTTAATTTCTACTAAGAGGACAGTTCACCTAGTTTTTTTTACTAATACTAGAAAAGCACTTCATTTATCTCCTACTTTCTGATCTACAGTTGAAGGCAAATTACATAGTACTCCCTTCCATTTTCCCTCACAACCACCCTGTAATGTAGGCTGGCTCAATGGTACTAGTGAGCTTCACTGCTCCTCGTTGGTGTCTAATAATTGTTATGAATCTTAAAAACAGTGATCAGTTTCTTGGGTCTATATTTTTACGCCATTTTGAAGCAATTAGTGCAGATATACTCAGTGAAAAAAATAACTTGATAGGGTCCAAACCTCAATTTTACATGTTTGCCTCACAAGGGTATCAGAAATCATTCATTGGCCACAGATAGATGTTACGTGCAATGTGAAAGTTTTAGTTGAATCCCATCTAAAATGTACATTTTTTTGGTGACATTAATAACAAATGTTTATAGTTTGACCACTGATTTTGTTAGTTGGTCAGTAATTCTCCATTTGGAGAAATGCCCAAACTCCTTAAGGAATGGGATAGGACACAGAATACTTGAGAGTTATCAAAATGAACGCAGGGAAATGAGCTCCAAAGGATTTATTGAAGCAAATCATAGGATAATCAGTTGTAAAATTAGTTTTTGACATTTATTTTATGACTAATTCTATGCAGATTAATTACATGTGATTGTGGTTTCATTTGAATGGAAATTTCAATGGAATCCATGAAATCCATGAATCCTCTCAGTCCAGGGCTTTTGTGTCCAGGTAGCATCAAAACCAGCTGGTGCTAGAACTATAATGGCTCAGTGAGTGCAGAGATCTGATTGATGGTAGTTTCATGTGAATGCTGTGAAAAAATCAAAATCATGAGGATCCATGCATTATATTCATTTTTATGGCTATGAATTCCCTCGTGGCTCCATTTTATCTACTATGCTCTTTAACATCTACACTGAACTGCTGGGAGATATGATGTAGGCTGAGATGCCCAAAATACATGAATAACACCAAGCTCTCCCTCTCCATTTTACCTAACACAGGTGAGGCAATTGATATTCTGAACTAGCACCTAGACAAAGTAATGGACTGGATGATGCCCAACTAGCTGATGTTATGTTTGTGAGTTGTGCATCTGCATTTAAAAAGCAGATTTGGGGTTTTTCAAACTGATACATTTTGCTAAGTAACAATAGGATATGCTAGATCCAGACTCTACAGCAGAGATAAGCAACCTGCTGCTTTGTAGGTATTAAGATGTTGTAATCCAAAAGCTGTTAAGACTTCACGTTGCTAACTCTCACTCTAGATTAGGTCTGTGCAACCCTAGAAAAAGTAGTAGCTGCTTTAAGGTACATTAACTTCAATGAACTGACTCCTTAAAGCTGCTGCAACTTTTCACAGTGTCAACTCTTTAAAGCCCTGCTTTTTCCCCCAGGATCAAATGAAGAAGGTTGGTTTAATGAACAATGGAGAAGTAATGTGCTCATACAAGAATTAAAATATTTATTTAAAATAATTTCCGAAGCAAAAGTCTTACTCCATCCAATCTTGTGCTCAAATGTTTTGGG
The DNA here is from genome assembly GCF_016545835.1 of Crotalus tigris. Classification (NCBI taxonomy): domain Eukaryota; kingdom Metazoa; phylum Chordata; class Lepidosauria; order Squamata; family Viperidae; genus Crotalus; species Crotalus tigris. Next base: position 590,387 of record NW_024096756.1, on the reverse strand, counting down.
AAAAACTTCAACAGATAATTTAAAACCTTTTCTGATAATTTAAAAAAAAAAAAAGCTGTGTTCCAGATAAAGTGAATTGTATGATGAAATATTAAAGCACATTTCTGTGTATATTTATTTCATACATAAAAACATTCAATGCATATTCAATAAATAATCCATAATAAAAGGAAAGTCAGCATGTTAAAAACACTTTCCTAGTACTTATGTATCTTGTAACAACAAAAATCCCATGAATATGCTTCATTATTGAATCTATTTCCACTGATACAATAGAAGGTAAATAATTATTCCTAACCATGAGTTGCCTTCAAAATCTTCTCCAGACAGAAAATGTTCTATTTGAAACAGATTTTGAGGACTGGAGGTAGGGAAAAATACAGCATGGGTAAGGAGAAAGTCCTATTGCATAAGCCTTGAGAGGAAAAAGTGTTTTTGAGTTTCAAGAAAGTAGGACAATCCTTAACAGTTTTCAGTGTTAACTAAAAGAAAAGAACATTTAACTTCTTGGGGGAAATGGAAAACAAACTTCCATTTTTGTATATACCGGTAACCTAAAAATTCAGGAATATTGAAACTATATATGGAAACAATTATGTACCATGAATTATGCACCATCTTTTACATTAGCCAGAAAGTAATCTTACAAACTCATTCAGCTTATATGCATGCAACTAAGTTTATGAGACTATTTTTTATATGACTTTAGGATAGATACAGATCATGTGAGAAAGGATTCAAACGATCAGTTTCATGACATGGCCATTACTATCATCAAGCAGAATAAAAGCATTAATTTAAACTGCAAAGAAACAGAAGCTTTTGAGTAAGATAAACTGCAAAGAAACAGAAGTTGCTAGAAGGTAAGAATTTTCAAACCTCATTACATTCACAGACTTTTCAGTTTAGTATTAAGGCTTTATGCTACTTGTAAGCCATTCAACTACTTCTCTATCTGAGCATACAGAAAAACCTCTGATCATATGGAAATTCTGATCATTTACCTCTAATACACAATAAAAAAAGGAAGTAAAATTGGACTGTAATGTTTTTTTTAAAAGAAATGCATTTACATATTTTTAGAAATGTTCACTATTAGAATGTTATTTGCAATTAGTAACTGAAGCAATAAAAATATTCAGGGGAGATTGTATCTGAAGAGGGATGAAAGGGAAGAAAGGAGAGGAGAGAAAAGAGTAAAGGAAGGGAGAAGGAAGTAGGAAGGTTGGGGGAAGAAGAAAGGGGAGGAGAGTGGTGAAGGAGAGGAGGGGAAGAAGAGGGAAGTAGGGAAGAGAAGAAAGGGAGAAAGAAGGTAGAGAAGGAGTGTGGATACGGTGAAAGGGGAAATGGGCGAGCAACACCAAAAGTCATGTGTATGTATTTATTTCATTTTGTTAAAAGTATCTTGTATGTGGGTGTGGAGGGAATGTATGTTAACATCTGATAAGTATTACGGTATATGTATGGGGGAGAGTTTGGAAAAATAAAAAATTATTAATAAAAAAAATATTCAGGGGAGAAAGATACCTTTTTTATATAAACATTTTCATTTATTTCAGCATATATGGAACCGCAACCTAATAGGGAAATATGTTTGCATGAATGAAATAAAGATTATGGAGTAATTTGAATTCAAAGCCAAAAACTTGGCTTGAATTGTGCAGGAATATGAACTTTGTATCTGCCTACTACTCTTTAAAACAGCTAAGCTTGCCACATAAGCCTGGGAGAAGATACATTTGTTACATTTGGTATAAGGAGATGTAATTCAATTCTACTTCTGCTTACTTTAAAGCGACCCACAGCCCTAGTTCTCCAATTCATATGTTCACATCTTCCCAAAATAAAGTAAGTACTGCAAGAGCAGTGGCCATGAATATCAAACTCTATACAGTAATTGAAGGATATTTATTTATATCCTTTGGAAAGTCAAAAAGTTCCCTTTCTCTCTAGCTCCAAGAACATAAAAGTAATGGTCACAATGAACGCCAGAAGTGCTGTTTCCCATCAAGGAAAACATGAATATAGTTTCCTTCCAACACATAGTTCTTTCCAAGAACAAGATAAAACAACATAATTAACAATTAGGCAAACTGTGATTTAAATCACACACAAATATATTGCTTTTCCCAAAAAAATGTAGTAGATACTTATGAATATAGGTAGGCATTTTAGTATGTCAAAATAGTTCTGTTGACCAAATAATTTCTTAAAAACAAACAAAATACTATAAAAATATATCAAAATGTTTAAATGTATAATTCACATCTTCCCCCTTGAACATGTGTGCACTTTTAAAAAAACTCTTGAAGAGTTGAATATAGAAAAATATTTAGCCAAACTGAAAGCATGTATATGCATAACCAAGTTGAGTTTGATTGTCATTTCTTTTGCAAGAATTCTGCTTGTGAGTTTTCTTGTTCCATGTCAACTTTGAAGAGCAGCTGGTAAATTGAGGAAGCAGATTTGTTAACCTTTAGAAGTAACATCCTTACCAGGAATCCCAATGTAATCTTGGTGCCTTGCCCAGCAACTTATAGGAATTAGCAGGTATCTCTTCAAAAAAGAAAGCAATGTCTAATGTAATGTTATTTTAGATTCCTCTTGAAAGCTGCAAAATGATGACTAGTTAAGAAATGACACCATGCATATCGCTGTTAGGTCTTTGATGCATAGCAAGTGGTGGCAATGGCTTTCCGTAGAAATCTAAAGCAAATTAGAAAAGAAATCAAATTAACAATTCACCCAACTATTGTGAACTGAACAGAAAAAAAGGCATGGAATTCTCTGATTTTATATGCATATAGAAATCTTCATGTTTCATCTGATAATTACAATTCTATCTTGTGCAAAATTTATATACTGAAAGATACATGCTTATCGGTTTCAGTCTTTTTTTTTTTTAATTGTCATTCCTTCTGGCTGTACTTTTATTTTCAGAATGACTTGAAAAAGAGAAACATTAAACATTCAAAAAACAGTTTTAGAATTACAAATACTCACCCACAACTATTCTAATCCTAGACATACAAACAAATATAGAGGGCCTTGTTCCCAACTGGTACAAATTAATTATGTTGGAAAAAAAAGGAAATATTAGTTAAATATAATAAGAACAATCTAAGTTAACTGATACCAAATGGCTAGTATTCTTTATTATATATGGTTATCTCAAAAATCCCTGTTACTGCCACTCTCAGTCCATCTTATGTTTCATAGATAATATATTGATCAAATCAGTCAGAATACAAAAAAATAAAAGGAATAATTTCAGAGGATTATTTCTATTAAGAAGCACATGACTTCTCTTCTTTTTCCCTATTTCCCCAACCAACATTGAGGATTTAAAGTAGATATAAACATCAGTGATTTGAAGGTGTGAATAGCAGATTGCACAGAGTTGCGAAACCAAATATTCTAAGATTTTTATGACAATGTATTTTTTAATATAAGCAGAATGTCAAAGAGGAAAATAAGACAAATATCAAATTACTAAACCACATTACAGCAGAACAAAAACATCCCTTTTTTAAAAAAAAATTAAAAGACATACACCAGGCAGGCTTAGAATATGCAAAATTATAAAGCTATAAAAAGATACTGGATGCTTTCAAAGGAGACAGAACAGGACGTTACACTGGTTATATTCACCAGTTTTTAGGATTTTTTTTACTTTTAGCTGTGCTGACTATAGATTTTTAAATCTTATCTATTGAAACATATTTTGCTTTAATTTATCAAAACTTCTTCCTCTCCAGATGTAAATGGATAATTAATGTTATCTGTTAATACTGTTTAAACTCTACAAAGGGAAAACCTATGAAATTTCAATCTGTTGCAAGATATTATTTATTTATTTTGTATGGTATTAATAGAATATTTCCTATATATTTTCTATAAATCAAAAATACTTCAAGTGAAGAGTTGGATTACATAATACAACTAATTTGGTTACAAATCCTTACAAGAATAATATTCTAAAACAAAAAGATCATTTTTATAGAAGAGAACTGCTGAATCAGACCAAAGATTCTCTTAGTCCAGCATTTTGTTTATCTGGCCAACCTATGCTCCTGCAGTGCATAGAAGCAGGAGGTAGAAACATTCAATCATCCTGCTGATGTTCTTCTGCAACTTGTATTTGAAAGCATGCATCACCAGCTGAGAGATAACTTTTAGTCTTCAGAGCTAATGGCCCTTGATAGCATTGTTCTTCATGATTTTGGAATCCACTCCCTTTAAAAGCCACTCAAATTACTGGCCATCAGTATTTGTAATACTGAATTCCAAAAATTTGTCATGTGTTGTGTGTAAGAAGTACTTTTTCTAAAACTTCCAGTCAGGTTCACAGTATGATTTCTGGACTTAGGGTTTTAATAAAGGAAGAAAAACTCCCCTTCGCTTTCTCCACCCCATGCATGATATTATTATATACTTCAACTGTTAACTTAGTCTCCTGTCACTTACACTTTTTCTAAGCTAAAAATGCTCTACATTTTCTCATAAAGAAGGTGTTCAAGACCCTAGTAGTTTTGATTGCCATCATCTTCACTTTTGCCAGAAAATATTATAGTCTTTTTTTTAAATGTGCCAACCAAATTCTCCACAGTATTTCAGATGCAAATAGACCAAATTACTATAAAGGAATGACAATGTTTTCAATTTTATTTTCAATCTCTTTTCTAATGATTTTGCCTTTTCACAGCTGACACATATGACTGGAACTTATGGCTGTCCCATATCTGCAGTCAAACTGATATGCTTTGCCACTGACATACATCTACAATTGTTGCAGTGTCTCATGGTCATAAAATAACCATTGTGACCATCACAGCCAGTTTCTAACAAACAAGGTTAACGGGAGCTGGCAGTAAGTTGCAAATCATAATCATGTGACATCACATTTAACCTTGGGTGATTTGCTTAATGACTGCAGCAAAGCTGATGTCATGTCAGGTGCAGTCATGATGTTACACTGCTTAGTGATAAAGTTGCAGTTCTTTAGGGAAGATTACCTGTATCTAATAATTCTAGAATTTGAAATTGTGCCCCCCCCCCTATTCTGTTGCTAGATTTACCCTGATATTTAATATTCTGGAGATAAGGGGTCATTGTGCTGTTTCCCCACTATAGTTTCCTGAAAACTGCCCTGTTCCTTTTGCCTGCCTTATCAGAATTTCCCAACTGCCTCTTCTTTTTCTAAAGATTCATGGCTGAAATTGATCTCCTGGTCAAGGAATGCAACTTCACTTAAAAGCTGATCTAAACTTAAATATAATTTTATTTAAAAACAACATAAAGAATTATAAAACTATAGAAAACTATAAAACTATAGAAAAATACTTAACAAGGAAGAATACAATTTTGGGAATATTTGTCCTTTTTTTAAAGGCCTAAATTATAGAAAAGTTCAATTATGAACTAAGATTCTAAAATTCTAGTAATTATTTACTTTAATTTCTAAACTAGGATCAGTGGTATATAATAATCCCAATAAATCCAGATAAACAGTACTCAAGTGATGTATCTCTTTCATCATTTCAAATTAAAGTTGCCATGTATTCCAATGAAATACAAGAATAGAAAGAAGTATGTGCAAAATTATAAGCAATTGTATTCTTTGAGTTAAAATCAAAGCTTATAGGAAATATCTCATCTGTACAGCTTCAGAAACTTGATTTACAACTTGCAATCAGAAGTATTTCTTGCATAAGAATTATTTATTTATTTATTTATTTATTTATGAGACTTATATACCGTTTTAAGTGCAAGCACTTAATAATTCTATGCCACTTTTTAAGAAAAATATTGTACAAGGAATGACAACTTTTAACTCCAGTTACAATCAGGCCCATAGTTAAGAGCAAAAATATTATAATCAGATAACATGGCCCTTCTCCTCCCTACCTCTTTTTTCTGTCCTTTCTCTCATTTTCTTTTCTTTATACTCCTTAAAAAGAAATATGGATAGTAAACAAACTGTTGAAAATTATACTGTTGTCTATTACTAAGGAAATAAATTTATGTACAAAATAAAGATTTTATGAATGTATAAATTCTCCATACATCTTTCTAAACTAGAGAAGCAAAACTTGAACATCTTGGTTATCATTTTACAACTCTTCCAAAAGTTGCTACTTCATAAGTTTTAATACAAAAGAAGGGAAAAAATGAAATATGTAGAGCTCACCATGTTAACTGCAATTAATTAACTAATTTTAAATGCATTTAACCATAGATGAAATAAAATTTAGTTTTTGTCTAACCGTGTCCTTTTGTTTTTTTGGAGTATGGCCTTAGGTATTCCATTCAAAGGTAAAATATAGCCCTTAGCTAGAGAAAGTTGGATAACCATGATCTAGTTTAATATTACATGCTCTGAGAAGCAGGTCAAACCAGCATGCCAAGCATTAGTCTTTTTCAGTGTTATTGCTCAAGATCATTTTAGAGGTTCTGGAGTTGAACAGCAACCATATATATGACATATGTTCTATCACTGAACAATGCTATCTTGTCAAAACAGAAAACATTTCCAATGGTTTTACAAGTATTTACATAAAATGATACAAATACTTTCAAAATGAAACAACACTTATTAACAATAACTCTTATCCTCAGTGAAGAGGTTACTATAAATCAGAATCTACTAGAAAAGAATTAAAACCTTCCACATGCTATTAAAAAGATTAATATCAAAATTATATTTTTAGAAAACCGTATGATAATAAAAACTCTTTGTACTTACAAATAGTTTCTATATATTCACATAAGTAAGTTAGGCACACAGTGGCTTTCTGCCTAATTAACTCATAAAAATCCCCCCCTTCTACTAAACCTTTTAAAATTCAGCAACTGATTAATCTGTGTTTAAGGTGTTAAGAAGAGAAAGAATAAAGATTATATGAATACTTGTCTGCTCAGAAAGATACTTTTCTCCTATTTCATGTGTGATCTTCGATATTTCTTAAAATCTATTTATAGCAATTCATAGCAGACCTTCCTTGGGTGAATAGTTAAGAATGGATATGATCCTATGCACTTTAATGTGTTCTATTTTTTCCCTGTGAGCAATATATTACTACATGACCACCTCAATAAGCAACAGATTTGTCCTGAAGCAAAGACAATGAAATAAAATTATTAACGAGATTCCATTTACGTATAGTTAAAGAGAAAAACAAGGAGTGAAAATTATGGATTGTTCTTAAAGAAGCACCAAATTAGTCAAAATGAAAGAAATAAGCCAATATGCAAAATAAAATATATGTTGCTAAGGACAAATTCCTCTGAAATTACCATTATGATGAGTTTCACCAAGGGGCTCAAGTTTTCGAATTCTGTTAACTTTTGGTGTTTCCCATCCAACTGCAAAAATATATACATATATCAAACAGTAATTATATAATCAACAATTCTGATAAAGCAAATATTCATCTATGTACATGGAGAAAATCTCAAGCTACTAATAAAACCAGAACTTTTATTACTGATGAGCATGGTAGATATATTGAAGAAGTTAATTTGCGTAGGATTAAGACTCTAATATAAGGTGGCGCAGCAGTTAGAGTGCAGTACTACAGGCCACTTTAGCTGACTGTGTTCAGCAGGTCAGCGGTTCAAATCTCCCTGGCTCAAGGTTGACTCAGCCTTCCATCCTTCCGGGGTAGGTAAAATGAGGACCCAGATTGTTGGGGGCAATGTAAATATATATATACATTGCTTACTGGTGTACACCGCTTAGAGAGTGCTTGCACTTAAAGCGGTATATAAGTCTCATAAATAAATAAATAAATAAATAAATAAATAAATAAAATTGAAAATTTATCCCTCAGATGCAGATAAAGGCATAACTTTTAATAAACAAACAAATAAAACAATATTCTATAAAGGTCTCCCCCCCAAAAAAATAACAATAAACAATAAAATGAGACAAAAATATGTTTAGTTTCCAATGGAAGTAAAAGTTTTATTTTGTTCTGTTTTTTCTCTCTCTAATTCATTTGAGGAATAAGGCATTGTTCCTTTTTATATAGCCAGGGCTTTTTTTTTCACTTGCCATGTAAATTTCTGGGATGGAATATTTAACAGACCTTGGGAGCCCAGAAGGTACAACAAAACAAAGCAAAGAATAAACAGTGTCATTTCTAACAGAGAGAGTCCAGGGAAGAGAGGAAAGCATGAGAAAGAGATTCAGAGTAAAACCGCCTTACCAATGTATGTTATGTGTGATAATTAATTTAGTAAGCTTTCAAGATTCTATAATAATAATACTCTATTAGCAATAAATATGTTTCCAGAAATTCAAATAGTTCTTGTTTTCTGAGTTTGGGAACCATAATCTGGAAAGATATTTATTGCGATTTGGGTGATATAACAGAATCATGAAACTTATAAAAATAACTTCCCCCCAGAAGTTATATGTAGTATAATTAAGGCAGAGTTACTCTAAATCTCTTTCTTATGTTTTTATTTCCCCCTGGACTTTCTTCTGCATTACCCTTGTCTCTCCTTTATTCTCTCATTGCCTCCTTTATGTTCCCAAAATCTGTTAGGCTTTTCATCACAATATTTAACAGTGCCATATAATTACTATATATATCTTTTCTTTTGAAATACTTCATGTGAAATTGTGTTGTTCATGTGTGTTCAAGACCTCAACTTTTAAACACTGTGCTCACCTGGTGTATGTGTTGCTATTGGAGTAGGAAGGGGGGAAACAATTTCTTCTGTATTGACCGGTTCAACTCGATGGTTTCTTTTTAATTTTAGTTTCTTTGCTTTCTTTTTACTGTTTTCTAAATCAAATATAAATAAAACCACTGATGTTACATAAAAAATTTGAACTGCAATTAGAAAACATCTGTGCCTACATAAAGACAGATTTTAATCAGAGCATACAACTTTATTTGTAATAAGCACACAGTTCTTACTTAATTATGTACACATAATGTTCAGTTAAGACTATATATTCATGATAGACTACTGGAATTTAAGTTTGTCAGTTAATAAAATAAATCTATCAATTGTTTGGCAGTTCATTGGGTTTTCCTAGTTCGTTTTAAAAAGGTTGCCTAACAGCTATATTCTCCTCTCCCTCCAAGCTCAAACTTTGAACTGAACTTTTGAAATTGGCTGGCAGCAGCATTTACAAATTCCTATCAGTCTACCTGTTCCTGGATTCAAAGTGGCATTATCACCAGAGTCAAGACTTTCTGAGATGTGCTGATCATTCTCATCTTCGTGTTCCATTTGCTGTGTTAGTGCAGATTTATAGTTTTCTATCAGTCTCTGTTCGTTGGATTGCTCACTGTTCAGACTCTGAACATCTATTATCTCCTGATTTGTTTTAGGTTTCAAGGCAATAGCAATCTTTTCATTCTCTTCCCTTTGCCTCTTCTTCTCTTTTTCAATTTTCTTTTCATTCTAACAAAATACAGAAGAAAATGCCATTTACTATAGCAGCATTTCAAGTGTTAGTTGGGGAGGAGTTAATGTCAACAACCAATCAGAGGATACTCTAAAAGAATTACTGAAATACATTTTGTACATTAACTTTACAAACTATTTTATACATTATTATGGATTTATATCAGGCACTAAATCAAGATTTTTTATAAAACTGCACTTTCAAATTGTAGGAAATCTTTTTTTTTTCACAATAAATTTGCAAATAGTGCAAACACACACACACTATCTTGGCCAGCCTATGATCAATATTTATGTCTTATACTAGCCTTTCCTACTGGATTATATATAATCAATAATATAAAATAATATTCAATTTCATATAATGGAACCTCTAATTAATATTCAGCTCTTCTAAGAAAACTTCTTATATAACTACATTTTAATTGCTTTAAATTTCAAGTGTTTGAAATTTTACTGTGCAAATATTCTCAATGACCTTAATTCAGCATATGGATTTCTATGCAATTTTAGTGATATATTGCAATGGATAATGGATCTAAAAATGAAATAAAAGCTTTTTTCCCTGTGGAGAGTATTAAGCCTTTAATTACTTATATTGATTCTGATACCATGGCAGCTTTTTTCAAATTCTGAACTATTATTCCAAGAAATTAATTGAAAAGACATCAATTATAAAACTTGGTATCCTTTAAGATTGCTATCTTTTGATTGATTATGTGTCATCAAGTTTGTATTGACTCTTCACTATCATGTAAATAGATTTTCTCCAAGAGAACCGTCTCTAATCTGGTCCTTCATCCTTCAGGTCTTTCATCCATGTTCTGCCCCCACTGCTGAACACCCTGCTACTGGCTGTCTTTTTGTCTTTGCTTTTACCAGAGAACTAGCTCTTTGCATCAAGTGTCCAAAGTATGGACACTTATGGAGTGTGAAGTCTTAACATTTTTGCTTTAAATGAGAAACTCTTCTCTTCAATGATCCATTTGTTTGATTTCATGGCTATCTATTACATTGTAAGAAATCTTCCCCAATATTAAAGTTGAAAAGCATCAATACTTTCTGTCCAACTTTAACTTCCACACAAAAAAACCAATATCTGCACCATTCTGATTGTTGTATTATAAGCATATCCTGGCATCTAAATATATTTTCCAAGTCTTTTGATTCTACTCTACCAAATATTAGTCTGTGGCATATTTCTTGACTATTGACTCCTTTACTGTTGATGGTTCAATTATTATATATTATGTATAGTTGTATTTTCAGCTATGAGAATAGTGCCATCACTATTGATGTTTCTTCAGTTTTAAAATACACTCATATTCTTCAAATCCAGTTTGCCTTAATATATATTCTGCATATACACTGATTTATTAAAAAGGAAAAGCATCCTTTGACAGCCTGGATCCAATCTGCTTTGCCATATGGCTTTCTGACCCTTTAATAAATTTTTCATCAGGAAAATAAAATGTTCTGGTGTTCCTATTTTTATAAACACATTCAAACACAGTTTGAAGTAATCAACACAATCAAAAGCATTTCTATAATCAATGAAAAATACTGTATACTAATAGTTTTTTATTATTATTATTCTTTGATTCTCTCAATTATCCAGCATGAATTAGCAATATGACTTATTTTCCTCAATTTTTTCTGAAGTCAACTTGAACATCTGGAATCCTTTCATAAATGAAAGTACCAAATTAAATGCAAATCATTTGTAAATATTGATCCACTGATGCTTTTTTATGATTTTTTTTGCTTTATTGACAATCAGGAAACTGATTGTCATTATATGAGAAAAATTGGCAGGAAAAGGCATTCTGCTTTGTATTTCTTTATAAGCAGTTGGAGGTGTTGTTCATGTCAGCAAAGAATTAAAAGATCAAAGACATCAAGAAAGACATTGAAGGAAGAGATCCACAAAGGAATAGATATGTACAGTAGAAAACATCAGCAATAGCAAGTAGAATCTAGAAGGAAGGATTTGGAGTGCATTTGTTGATAAAACAATTGGACAGCAGGGGTGAAAGAATCCTTACAGGAGAAACAGCACAAGAGCTGTAGCAGAGTAGAGAAGCAAATAAGGTACCAGAATCCTAGAACTATGAAATTTTTTTTTTTTTTTTTTTTTTTTGGTCTTCTGCTTCCAGGAAAGGGATCCTTAAGAAAGGACAGAATATCAAGTAAAAGTTTATCTAAGCTATCTAGAAAGAGGAATTAATATAAAAAAACCCATTATTAGGTTTAGAAATTGCCTATATCTATTGAAACAACTGAAAAAGTTTTAACAGTTAAAGCAATTAAGGAATTTCAAGGCAGCTCTGTAAATAAATGCATATTTATTTATCTCAATGAAGGAGATGGAGGTTAAGATTGATATATAAATAAATATTAAATTGCTGATTTAGACTTGTAATCAAGAACTCATACATGCACATATACAGGATAGGTAAGGGCACTGCGACTGAATACTAACCAAATAAATTACTCACTGTATTACTCCTTGTATTATAATATAGAATATACTTTATTTGGCTTCCAGTTCTCTGCATTGTTCAGAACTATTTTATCCTTTTCCACACCACAACATATGGTGGTGGCAATGGATACAGTAGGCAGCCGTTAATGTAAAACAAAAGTAATTTAATGAAATAATTTTTTTAAAATTGGCCCTGCCACACAAAAATTTGTTATGTAATTAATCTTGCCTTAATAGTATCTGGGTCCATACACATCTGTTCATATCTGGTAGTAGCAAAGAAACAAGAAACCACTGAAAATACGAAGGCACTGAGAGTGGTGCGAATCCTGTTATGAGAGGAATAAAATTCTTGGGGAAAAAAGTATTTAAGTTATGCCAAAGAACCAAGAAAAGGACAGAAATTAGACAAAAAATTAGACAAGACAGACTGGACAAAAAAATGATCAGAAAAGAAGATTCATTTGGGGTAACTGAAAGAAATAATAGTGGTACATAATTATGGCTATAACTACTCCAGGAATGGGAATAAGATCTTCTTCCTCGTCTCACAATAAAGGCCTCAAAATATTAAAATCCCCAAATTAACAAAAGGAAAAACATAGACGAGTTTTAGGAATATATGATACAGAACAACATTTAGAAAGCCCAAGCAGGAATTGGCAGTTGGGTTAGCAACCAGCTTTATTGGAAAAGTCCAAAGAACTTACTCAAGTTTACCATAACAGATTGTAATAAAGCAAAAGTTACAATATTACACTGATACAATGTAACAAAATATGCATATTGAATATGTGCATTAGCTATGCATATTCAATATGCAATATGGAGTCCTATTCAAGCCATATAAAAATACCACCTATCGACAAGTAATTAAGCAGCAGAAAAGACTGAGGATTATTTGGCCACCTACAGGAGTAAGAAGGCATAGAAAAACTAGGTAGTTGTTCAAAACAAGCCATGGAAACAAGAAGCCCAAAATTAGAGGAAGCTTAAAATATTACAGAGAAAACAATTAGAGGAGGCCAGTACTAGAAAAGACAGCAGAAAGCCAAGATTGAAATTTAAAAGGATTACACATCTGGCAAAGTGTATGGCCTGTATCCGTACAAGAGAAGGTCAAAAAAGTTTAATGCCTCTTAATCTCAACAACCTATCAAAGGTAGAAGGAACAGTTCTAGTATAGGTGAGTGAAATCAATCCCTTGCATTTTTCCAAAACACATGAGAGACCAAAGATACAAGTAGCAACCTAACATTAGTGCAGCCTTATCTTACATGAAGCATTCCCGGAGAAGGAATAGACGTTCTCATGTGTTTGGGAAAAATACAAGTTACTTTAGTTATAGCTATATAAAAACTAAAAAGTATCTCAAAATAAATTTTGATATAGATGTATCTAAATACTCTATTATGTAAGCAATGGGTTCAAATGTCCCAATATGTCATAATTAGTTATCAAGCAAGCAAAAGGAGCTAGTAGGAAAGCAAACATAGCAGTTATTAATAACAAAGATCTAAATAAGAGGAACAAAAAAATAAAATAGAAAGCAAAGGAAAAAAAATAATCACTAGTATCAAATCATACAAAGAAAAGGAAAAAGGGGATCAAATATAAAAGAAAGGAATTTGAATTTGTTTCAAAACCACAATATTGGCTAAAGCACTCATGAACAATGAATTGATTTGTCACAAACATTTTCCACAGGTGGCTGCTTCAATACCTGATTGATTACAGCTGATATGGGCTGAAATGGGTTTCCAGTTACAAGCTCAGAGTCTTCTTCATCCAAAGTGCTCTTTCCTTCCCGTTCATTTTCTTCTCTCTCTTTCTGTTCTCTGATTATTTTTAAGAAAAAAAGATACATATTTTGAATCAACTAAAATTAAAAATTCTTAGAATATTACAAATATTGAAAACAGTTCACAGGCTTTATATCAAAATGCAGTAAAGTGTGATTGATGAACTTTTAAAAGATGGATGTGAAGTTGAAAAAACTGATCTGAAGTCATACAATCAATGTGAAAACTTGTTTATAATTCTTCTATTAGAATAACCTAGCTTTCATTAATTTACTGAAGTATATCTTCTGCCTTTAAAGCAAAGGGTTAAAATCAAAACCCAATTCAACAGAAAGAAATAATTATATATTTCCTATACCAAGATAATAAAAATATGCATTATTTGCCTGATTGTTTGACATGAATTTGTATTTTTAAAAAATTTATTATATGAATTTCTGTATAACTGAAAAGATGGAAATACCAAGGAATTACCAGTTCTACATATATTGTAAATGTAAAGTAAATAAATAATTACAGATTTTTAAGTTAGTGAGTGTTCTTTTCAGGAATAAGATATATACTATTTCCCCCATAATGTGGTATGCTGGCTAAAAGCATACCTCAGTACTTTTCTAGTTAGCTAAAAGAAAACTTAAACATAGTGAAGAGTCACTAAGAAATCCCTATCAGTTTCCATTTATCTCAATAATAAAACTAGTCCAATTTCCCATTCTGAGATTTTAAGTCATTTTATCTGTTCTTGTTTGGTTAGAGCTGAAAAACACTGTTATGATTCATGTCCTATTTACTCCTTTGTTATGGAACATGCCTCTTCTCACATATTGCCAAATCTGATTTCATTTTGTTCTCTTACCACCATTCTAGCAATGGGCAGATTTGATGTACTTGGCCTTGGTCTGCAGTTGGAGGATTTGAGCACTACCATGCTTTTACCAGCCTCTATATATCCTAGCTGTCAGAGGACTACCGATGGTGCTGATTGTTGTCAAGTCTGTCTGCCATTGCTATGATTCAAATTCAAATTCCTTTCTTTTATATTTGACCCTTCTTTCCTTTTCTTTGTGTGATTTGATACTAATGGTTATTTATTTTTTTCCCTTTGCTTTCTATTTTCAGAGGTCCAGATGATCATCACAGTTGGCCATGTTTGTTGGAAAAGGAGAAGCTGCTAAAGTATCCCTAGCTTGGCCTGGTCCATATCAGGCTGACTCTAATACCATTCAGTTAGTTTTGGCACAGTAAGAAGATGATGATAGATGCTAGAGTCACCTATATAATTTCATACTTCTTTTGCAGCCTCTCCAATTATATATCCCCATTTTTATGTTTTACATTTTATTGGTTATTCTTAGCTTTTAAGCATAAAGAAAGTCATTATTCCTCTTAAAAGACAAAGCTAAAGAATGGGGGGGGGAACCAGAATTCTATCCACTGGCTAGAAAGAAGTATTAAGTTTTCCTTCTTGCTAGAAGTGGCAGATGTAGCCTTTTTTTAACTCCATCTGAACGTTAACACATGTATTAAATTGTTAAAAACGAACATTTGTAACTAAATATTTCCATCAAAAGCTGAACGTATAGATGGGAAGTTGCTTTCTTTTTGGGCTATAATTCAAATTAATATCCAGTTATGACAAATTCTGCATTCTCTCTCAGAATCTGGGACAAATTCCTCAAAGTTAGCATGAAATGAGAAAATATTAATGAAGATTAACCACAGTAGCTGTACTGTAGGAAAAATGCATTTTTTTGTTCTACCAATCTGAAGTACCCACTTTTATAAATCCTTCAGAGTATCTAAACTAACTTTCCCCAACCAGGCATCCACAAAGTATGGTGTTAAAGCCCATAATTTCTAGCCAATGACAAAACTGTGTTAGGGTTCAACAAAGCTGATGAGCACCAGGTATGATTCTGGACCTTATTGCTTGCCTTGAATAAACAATGGTCAGAATGGAAATGTCATTCTTAGTAGATGATTACTATTAACACCTTTCACTATGTCATATCATGTCTAATATGAAAACCCAATTACTGAGTGTATTACATTTTAGATCTGTCATATTGTCTTTGCTGTACAGTAACTTGAAATCCAATCTGTAATGTGCTATAAAATGTTTCATGTAAATTAAAAATGATTTACTCTACCTACCTTTCTTTCCTTATCTTCCTCACTCTTTCTGCTCGTTCTCTTTTCTCTTGTTCTTCAATTGCTTTTTGTTCTGTGATGTCTTTCTGAATTCTTTCATGTAAGGCATCAAAATCTTTTGCTATAGTGTGTAATAGCCAAAGTAAACCTTTCTTTATCGATTTGTCAATTTTTCTTCCATAGCCCACAATAGCAGAACAAGGCTCCTATAACCAATGGAAAAATCAGCACTACCCTTATATTAATATGAAATTGAACAATAAGTTATGAACTCACTGAAAATTTCTGAAAATGACAATGATAACTTGTTCATATTTTGACCCATCCAATTATTCCATATCACTCGCTATGTATTAACATAGCTTTCCAAAGGCATGTAGATTCAAATTTGCCTATATGTTCTGAAAATTACTTTTCAAAAACTGTTGCTGCTTTCAATAAACTCCCACAAGAATTTCTTGTCTTGAAATTCTAACTTTTTAAGACAAGAACAGTTAAATCAAGATTTAATTTTCCAAGAATGAAACAAATGTTCTGCCACAAAACATTACATTCTGCAGTTCTACATTCTATTTTGTTTCTACAATAATTTAGAATCTTCCTTTTGATTATTTCATTCTATTCCTTCTTGGTCTACTTCTGCAGATATTTAGCATCCTGTGTCCACTAAACTAACTAGAGTATCTACTTTTTATCTCCATAGGCCTCCCTATCCCTTCATTTTTTTAAAAAAAGAAATCCATAAAGCTTTGTCTATTGTGTTTCATTACTTCCAGATTCAACAAAAGTACCATGATGGTACTTTACAATAATAAAAACAGAAAATCTTAAGTATATTTTTGAGAATTCTGATTTTTCCTTGTTTTTTAGCAGCATTCTTTCTGTCACCATAACTCATTTAGTTTTAGTATTAATCTAAGTGAATAAAAAGCATATTTAGAACTGAAATGAATATTTTATGTTACATAAATAAACTGAAACAAGAACAAATTACATTATCATTTATTAACCTGGATGTATCTGCAAATCCCAAATCTGTAATATACATTTGAAACTAAGCACAATTTGTAATTTATTTGTTAATTATTATTTCATTCATTCAAAAATTAGCTATTTCAACTGTTGAAACAGCTGAAGTTAATACTTCAATGTATATGCTGCTCTATTTTCAGAAACCCTGCTCCATTTTCAGAAATTCTAGCTTATAATTATTACTATAATGTTAAAAACAGAAGAATTAATGCAATTGTATTCTATCAATCTAATGCACCACTACTGAGGGGACAATATATTTGACATCTGTATCTCTCAAGAATACCATATGGAAAGAAGAGCTTAAGACAAGCCTATCATAGGTTCAAAGGATATTTGGGAGGGCTTGCACTGGTACATTCAGTTGTGCCTGGCAGCTCTACACTATGATTTCAACACAAGTGAAATGACACTTGATGCTTACAGAAAACATTCATATGGGGAAGGAAACATTCATATGGAGAATGTTGGTGTATCAGTCAAGAAAGATCTTCCTTTCCCAGTCAATGTGATAGTTCTTCATTTTATTAGTCAATGAAAGAAAATATAACAGAAACGTGTATTTCCATAGCATGTTGTTGCTGCTGTTGTTATGGACTTTCAAATCAATCTTAGTTTCTGATGACAGGTCCATGCAATTTTTTTGATAACTTTATAGGAAGTTGTGGCTCCATAACAGACCAAACAATTTTAAAAAGGCTGAACTGATTAATCTTCCCTGTTTATGAACCAACAATAGATAGTAGTACCTGAATATTAGGCTTCATCAGAAAATTCAATGCTTTAAAAAAAGTAAGCTGATATTATAGAGACTGATATCCCATTAAGCACTTTTCTGAGAAATGACATTCTGAAATTTGCTTATCATCCAGGTAATAAGCAACCAAATCATCTTTCTCATGGCTACCACTAATCAGACATAAAAAGACATATGATATAGAGAAAAATAAAGTGATAGAATTGCATAATTTTATTTCAAAATTTTGCCAAGCAACATATCTAAGAAAGTTAATCTTATTTAAAATGCACTTACAATCTGACAGAAGCATTTGTGCTCATTGACAAGCTTTTCAAGAGATAAATATTCAATAACATCTGCTTCTGCCAAGGCACCTTCTTTGTCTTGTTTATTTGCTAATCTAAGGGGAAAAAAGATCAAATAAAACATATGGAAATGCTACCTACTATGGTTAAAAATCAATGCAAATCAATATGGATAAGCAGAATCTATACAAATAACAGGACACACACAAAACATTTTTCTATAGCCCAGGGGTTCCCAACCTTGGCAACTTTAAGATTGGCTGAGGAATTCTGGGAGTTGAAGTCCACAAGTCTTAAAGTTGCCAAGGTTGAGAACCCCTGCTATAGCCAAACATAAATATTGCTGTTGCCTATTTATTAATAGTTTCTTCTTAGTGGAATAAATACAAATCGCTAATTTATTTTCTCGCTAATTTATTTTCTCACTTCTCTTAAATGTCAGAAAGCCTATATCTTGATCAAACACATCCTGGGTGAACTAAACTCAAATAATTTTCTGTAGAGGCAGTTAAAGCATTATTTTCCTATTATGCTTGTCCTTTCTAGAATCTACACTGCCTTAAAATGCTGCCCTTTTTAGACTAATTCTCTGAAAAGCAAATACGTTGGAATCATATTGAAAAGTGAAATTTATGTAAAAATGCCTAAGTCTGACTCTGATGATCATATGATAATAGGCTTACAACAGGCATGTCAAACTCGTGATGTCATGTGACATTGCACGATCTATCGGGACTTTTTTCCCATTGCTGGCAATCGGGTGGGTGTGGTTTCGGCGTGACACATCCAGTCCGTGGGCCAGCAGTTTGACATGCCTGGCTTATAATGTTATGTTGTAAGAAAGCAACCCTATGAGCTTTTTATGGCAGAAAGTTTCACTGGGTTTACTTCAAAATAAGATTGTGGTAGAAGTGTTTGTGTACTGTACATCTTCCTTCATACACAACTAAGGTCACAGTAAAAGTATTATGAAATCAAAAGTTAAATTACAAAGAAAAAATATTGTTCTTGCAAGTTTTAAATTTGCAAGTTTGAAACTTGCAAACTATTCTTAGAAGCAGCTGTAAGTTTAGAAAATGTCTTGTTCTGGTAACGGATAGACATTTCCAAGTTTATGATCTACCTATATGATAAAGTTCAGAGCTGCCCTTATTTACAGACAGGTTGGCAAAATCCCAGGATTTAAAATAATCAGATAGAAAAGCCTATGTACAATGTAGTTGATAAGATTGATCTTCCTATTTTTGTTCTTCTAAGGAAAAATATAAATTTTCATTAGTCACAGCAAAGTTATTAAAATTGTTAGAACAATATTTCCATTCCTTGGAAATGAACTACAAACCAGCATATTTAGGCAACATTCTTCCCTACTTGTACTTGTTATGATTTTTTTCAGTGTAGGTTACAAATGTCTAGATCAGCCATGTCAAACTGCAGGCCCACGGGCCAGATGCGTCAAGCTGAAACCGCTCTCATCCCATTACTGGCAATAGGGAAAGTCGCGATACATCATGCAATGTCATGTGACATCACGAGTTTGACATGCCTGGTCTAGATAAATAGTACTGACAAGATCTGCATTAAAACATTTGATTTAGAACCAAGAGCATGCTTAGTAAAAAGAAAGTGCTCTCTTTGTACTTTACTTATTTTGTTAAATTGCTCTAAAATAGCTTTCCCCAGCTCAGTGCTTTTTTCTAAATATGTTGGACTACAAACGGAGAATACTATGATGTCGATTACCAAGAAGCATTGCACAAAAAAAGCGAAATTATATTAAGAGATATATAAAACAGAAGACATCAGCTTCTCTGTAATTTTTTCCTTAAATGTAAGTTTGCAAATTTACCTATTTTGGCATCAGGCAACTATTATACCAGAATCACACAAGTAGTTATTTCATGTCTTTTCAATTGATTGTAATAAAATTTTAATAATTGTTTAAATGCAAGTTTAATTGTTCTTTATCTAAGGAGCTTAGTACAGTATGTACTGTTCTTCCCCCAACTGATCTTTATAATTACTCTATGAAGTGTATTGGGATGAGAGTACAAGTCCAGATTATTCAGAGAGCTTAATGTCAAAGAAGTATTTGAGAGAGAAAGAAAGAGAACAAAAACCTAAAGCTGTCCACTTCATTACAAAACACTATCTGCAACTGTTTTCACAACTGTTTATTTCCTCATTAATTTTAATAATGATACAATAATGGAATATATGGAATTCAACATCATATAATTGTTTTCCCTTCTACCACCACTTTATATATTGAATAAATGAATAAAATGATGTGCTGTACTACATTCTCTACATCACAGCATTTCAGTTGTCATGGATTGGTTCAGCTATATAATAATAATCTGAAAGTACAAACAGATAGCAAAATGAGTAAAACTCAGTTTGCACATAGACCATTTAAGAAAAGTCCATAATTCTCTTCAAATCTCAGCAATAATTTCAAATATGTTTTTCTTTGTTAACAATATATTCCTTTTATTTAAAAAAACTTTTATATTTGCTTAAGCTTTGATAGTGTACATCCAAATAGCAAAAGAATAAAAATACAAAGCTAAGTAAAAAATAGCAATTATTAATAAAACATTACTAAAACACAAACAAACTTGTGGTAATACATTCTCCCCTTCCTCAATGTTTTCCTTGTGTTCATTATAAGTATTTGATGTTCAGGGACTTCATTTTTAGGAAAGCAATAGCATTAAGCAACAGGTATTTTTACTTTAAGCTAGAAATTACAGTAAGGAGAGAGCTAGACAAAACACTTCCTGGTATTGGCTCATTAGAATAAAAGGGCCTGCCTTGAAAGTAAGGTAGTACAGTATCTCTAACAGGCAGAACCAGATTCTCTAGGAGTAAAGTAACTAATTTGCTTTTCTACTACAGTGCAATATAACCAACTAAGACTCTTACAATCCATGGTTTTTCAAGGCACACTTCCTAAGTAATTAAGTTCTAGAAAGATTAAGCAAGCAGAAACTTTTAAAACGGGAATCACATTCCAGATCTATTATGTATGCACACATGGATAATGCAAGGGTCATATCCTTAAGTACAAAACGATACTGAACAACAGGATTTTTTAAAGGGAAGAAGGTAAGTGTATGGTGTTTATCATATACCAAATAATTTAAATTAGGAAAATGTAATATTTAATATTTAAAATAGTGTTTGCCCTCTGCTAAATGTAACATTATTTCTGTTGTATATGTTTCTAGAAATTTATTGCTTTAATATAGAAATGTTAATTTGTTAAAAGTATTTAATGCTTTAAATGTAGTTTCTTTTGAAAGCATACCAAATTCTTCCTTCGCACAAAGTTTCCTTTTTAAAACTGAAGGGTTACTGAAGTTGTGGTGTGAACAATGGATTGACTGATATTCTCAGAGACCACAGAGAGACCATATTGTGAGGTTAACTACATCACATACAACACTAAATGTGTGTTTGTGTGTGTGTACACACACTTCTAAATCATGTTTTGGTTTGGGAATGGTAACATGTTTATTGTACATATTTGAAAAGGAAAAACCCTTTACTAAGGATTTACTAAGACAATGTCTAAACAGGCAGTTGAGAAACTTCAGCATTTTTATTACAAGAATTATGAGAATGGGAGTGTATGTGTACATTGCTAGCAATGACATCATCTGCTGTGCATGAAAATACTGAATATAGAAACTCAACAGTTCAGTTCAGCTATAACAAAGGATACTAACAGTGTTAGCATGCAGATTTAATTTAGGACCTCCATAATTTTGAATTATGTATATTATTTGAACAAAATTTATTAAAAGAAGCAATATTATTTTTCTGTTAAGGTATATTTTTATCAGCATGCTGCTATATAAATATAGTGCAATGCATTATTACTTCTCCTTTGCAGCAGACAACATATTTGTAGAGAAGCCACCTCTCCAACCCTGGGGATGGGAATTCACAGATTTTTAATACTGGTCAATAAATATCACACTACAATTCTACTTCTTGAAGGACTCTTACTTTCTTGTTCCCAGTAGCATTAGCATAAGTCATACATCTATGTTGATATAGCAGTGATATAGTACTCAAAACTCATGTTTGTTGTTGCAGATTGATCTAGATTGTTCTAGTTTCATTGTAAGCCACTGTATACAATAACTCCACCTCATTCTTAACCATGCTGTCTTTCCCTGGGAGCGTTAATTAACTCCACCTTGTATTATTAGGATCACATATAGTACAGTAATAAACATCAACAAGGACTTTCTAAATCAGGGGTTCTCAACCTTGGCAACTTTAAGACTTGTGGACTTCAACTCCCAGAATTCCTCATCCAGTTTTTGGAGTTGAAGTCCACAAGTCTTAAAGTTGCCAAGGTTGAGAACCCCTGTTCTAAATAAAAAGTTGTGGAAAGAACAATATTTGGGTTAACTCAGGAAGAACATCCCTGGATATTTTTCTCTTATTTTAGAGGACATAATTTAAGGGTAACGCGAGATACTCAAAAAGACTCAGCTCTAGAAATCACAGTCCCTCTAGAAGTTGCTGCAAAATTGTATTGATTTTTTTACATGAAAAGCAGATTAAATTATAAATTCTAATTTAATGTGACAGTAAACAAAAATTATGGAGAGCCTTAAATAAAATTTAGTGTTCCACCTCTATTTTCTCTTTTTATTGTTTGGACATTCAGACCCCTCTAAGTCATTCAACGGCCAAGGTAATTTTTGGTCCAAATTACTTGAACATTTCTGATCCACTGTATATACTACTTAGAAGCAATGATTATGTAAGCAAAAAGAAAAATAAGCTGTATTATTCCAGAAAGGACTATACAGAATTACAAAAAACACTTTTCAAGGAATTATAGATCATTTTTTTTAAATGGCAAAAACACAAAAAACAAAAAAGCATTTATAATTTGTTCCTTCATTACAAAGCAATATTAAATAAAAAGATATATTTTTAAAAGAATAGTACCTTTAAACTAAGTAAGGACGAAATAGCACAGAAAAAAATAGATTCCCTAAAAATAGGGAGTTTGAAGAGGATTTAAGATGTTGATAGCTTGTTAATTATTTTTTGCCATCTTACCCCAAAAAAACTGTTGATTCCTTATACCAATGCTAAAGTTTGATAATGGTGTGTGTGTGTGTGAGACAGAGAGAGAGAGAGAAAGTTATAAAGATAGTCCTCATTTAGGACAGGGACCATTTGCTGTCACAATAGTGATGAAGTAGTTATTTTGTAACCAATGTCCACATTTACAACCCTCATAGCGTGTGTGTGTGCGTCCGTGTGCGTGTGTGTGTATGTGTTCACCGCTACATACACTTAGTACCTTTTACCACATGCATTTTTCCTTCCCCATCCACCCCACACTCCCAGACTAGGGACATTGCTTACAAAAGCTATCTCTTCCTAAGCTGCTTTTCTCCAGAATATATCCATAAAAGTGCTAACTGCAATGTAACAAGCTCAAATGAGTTGATTAGAACCCTCTTCAGGCTGGCATCTGCTGCTTGAAATTGACAAGACCTTAATCAATTACATGCAAACATACAGTTGTTTGCCTCACAACTGCAATAGGAAAACAGCTGGGGTAGCTCTTTCTTCACAATGTATATCTGCTTACTTCCTTCGTCTCCAATGAACATAAATGAAAACATCAATTCTCTTCTTGCTAACTATTTCAGCATTGGGGGAGCATACCAAGAGTGGAGAAGTGGGGAAAAAAGAGCTACAATATTTGCACTTTTATCATGCTTCCTCAAGAGTTTTGGAAAGCCTCCCCACTGTTTGGATTTACCCAGAGTTTTGGAGTCATATTTTTCTGATGCTGTAAAGCAAAGGAAACTGAAATAAAATTGTAAGCACAGTTGCAATCACATTATTTTTACTTAGCAATCATTTCTCTTAATGACTGAGTTGCTGGTCACAACTGTGATTGCTAAACAAAGACAATCGGTAAGACATTATTTTGGATTTTGTACTGTTGGATCTCTGAACACTCAAATACACTTTGCTCCAGTAGTGTACTCTCCAAGCCACTGTCACTGGTGACCTGGAACTGGTGCTGAGCATCTTTTAAGTTTGCCCTTTGATATAGTGTAGACCAGGGGTAGACAACCCAAAACACTCAAAGAGCCACTTGGACCCGTTTCCCACCAAAAACAAAACACCGGGAGCCGCAAAACCCTTTTGATATCTAAAATGAAGATAACACTGCATATATCCTTTTTTACCTTTATTATAGGTGTGTTTGTGTGTGTATGTGTGTGTGTGTGTGTGTATACACACATTAAAAATAAAAGTAAAAATATGACTCTTGGGAATATCCATACTATTAAAACAATGATCACCAAGAGAATGCTTTAAGAGAATAAAATTACATACACACAGAGGTTAAAAAAAGGATATATGCAGTGTTATCTTAATTTTAGATGTCAAAAGGGTCTCTCTCTCTGTCTCTCTCTCTCTCCCTATCTGCCCTTGGTCTGCCACTCCTCTTCCCTCACTCTCTTTCTCTCTCTCTCTCTCTCCCTCCCTCCCTCCCTCCCTCTTGCTCTCTCTTTCTCTCCCTCTCTCTCTCTCCCCCCCCTCCTATCTGCTGCTCACCTGGCAAGCTTCAAGCTGTTGTCCAACAAGCTCAGGGGTAAGCAACCTCATCTCTTTTATGACTCGTGGACTTCAACTCCCAGAATTCCTGAGTCAGCCTAACTGGGCTAGCTAGCTCTCTCCTGCCCTTCCTGCTTCCTGCAGAAACGCAGAAAAGGAAGGAGCTCTGCCCAGTAAGCTTTTCAGCTCCTCGGAGAACGCTGTGAGTGCACTCTCTTTTACACACACACACACACACACAAACACACACACACACACACACAGAGAGAGAGAGAGAGAGAGAGAGAGAGAGAGAGAGAGAGAGAGAGAGAAGCAGGGAAGTGCAATTGCCTCTCTCTGTCTCTCTCTGCAAAGGCGGCTGGGAGCCACAGGGGAAGGCTCAAAGAGCCGCATGCGGCTCCGGAGCCGCAGGTTGCCAACCTGTGGTGTGTAGACGTACCATTTGAGATAACAACTGACTTCCATTGGGAAAGAGAAGGTATTTTTTGGAAATGCTTCTAGGGAGGCAATGGTATCTATTGTGGGGGACATGTTCTGCAGATGTTTAAACAATAATGTTTAAGCGTGTGATATCAAAGTCTTTCCTGGATTGATACTCCCAGGTGACAGCTGTCAACTCTACAACGAACCTGGCTGCAGCCATCTTGCTCGTTCTAGGTTGCCACACAAATGGGGAGGGGTGTGGAGGGTTTTTGCTAGCCTAAACAATTCTGTGTCCTGTGGGAACCAAGGACATTCTGTTGGTTATTCTAATGGGTTGGAAATTCTACTGTATATGCCGGCATACAAGGTGACCCGGCGTATAAGACGACCCCCATCTTTATCGCCGAGCCACATTCCTAGAACGTCGTCTTATACGCCGGAAACTACCAGTATTTCCGGCGTATAAGACGACTCGGCGTATAAGACGACCCCTGTCTTTGGAGCCGATTTCAGCGCTCGCAGAAGTCGCCTTATATGCCGGCATATATGGTATTTGGAAATGTAGCTAATTGCATAGTATTGGGGTGGGAAGTTTGACTTTGTAATAGTGTAACTCTTTGGAAGGAATTTTAGATTTGGTTTCACTTTTGGCCGTGCCAATATTTTGTATCCAATAAACATGTTCTTTGAGGAAGCCTCTAGCCTCAGAGTTCTGATTTATTTGGCTCTATCTGTTGGATCCATGACAACTGCATAATTGGACTAATTAATTTCTGCAGGTTTCACTTTACTCTTTCAGTAAGGACATCTGTCCTTTCTTTCTATCCCAAAAAGTGTTCCAGTATTGCTACCTGCACAATTGAGTCAACCATTTATTTTCTCTGCTGACTGGGAAACTAAGTTTTTGACAGTTTGGGAGTACTGACTGCATTTTTTCTTCCTTTAGTGGAAGGGAGAGCAAACAGACATGAACCCATTTGCAGTGGGCCTTTATGGCTACCATCATCTAAATGAATCTTGTCAAGACTAATTAAAATATGAGTGGGAACCTTGTACTGGATGTTTTTGTAAGCCAAGACAATTGAGATATTTAAGTACACCTCCGGTGACTTCTTTTGCATTTCATTCTGTGACATAAATTTGAATACTTTACATACCAGTTGATTCACTTTAAGTTTACATTGGCCAACCAATGCTTGTGCTCTGGAGGTATTAAAACAAAATAAGAACTTAAATACTTCTTGATGTCACGGGATCAAACTCCTGAATCTTCAAGAAATATTCTACGCCCCAGAGGAGTAACTGCTATTTTTCTTTCTGACAGAAACTGAGTGAATTGGCTGAAAGGAAATCTGATGAATTCTTTACTGTAGCTTTAGATTTGTGTTTGTAAGAACTATGCATCTGTGTTTTTGATTCCACAGGTGTGCATAATTTGCCAGTCTCCTATCACAGGGAGAAAACATTGCTTGTTTGCACCTTATTCTCAACAAGAAATGTTATAACATAGATTTGTAACTAGTGCATACAGACTGGTAATATCTTAAGAAGAGGAAAAAATCATACAATACTATAATTAAAGCAAAGATATTTTCCAATTCTGAAGATGAAGTGGTAGTTGAAGGAAGTGTGATATATTTTTTATAAGGAACATCTCCCCAAATACATTGTCTTTATTCAAAATGATGTATAAAGTGCCACTAATGCTAAGTGTTTTGGACAACTTTTGGAAGTAATTTGAAGTTGAATATAAGGATACTCTGACAGTGGAAGAATAAGGATCATTAATTCCAAGTAAAGGCATTTAGGAAGTACATAGGCTAATATTTTACAAGCAACCAAAAGAAAGAGAATTCAATGTCTGTTCCTGCAAGCATTCATTCCTTTCCTTGCCTTGATCAGCTTATTTCTCCCATAGGGAACCACTCACAGCTTAAGAGATGCAAAACTACTATAGTTATTTGAAAAATAATTTGGCATGAATGAAGGCTCAGCTCTTCAAATCTGGTCATCTATGATGCTCAACAGTTTCTATTAATGTACCAAGGGATAGTGTTGTATTATCCATATGATTACCAACCATGGTGGTGGTAGTGGGCGGAGGGGGGAGAGGAGGGAGAGGATTGAAAATAAAAAGAAAAGAATGATGAAATGATAAAATCAGAAAGGCCTTATAATAAGATGGTGATGTGGCTACAATCTTTATCATGAGCTCCTCCTGAAACTTATCATTTTATCTGCATTTTAATCTACCACTTATTTTTAAATTGCTTCATTTTTCTCAATGATCATATCTTACTAAAAATAATATGCTACTGAATCTTATTTTATTCAAAGTACATTCACACTGCAGTCATGGGGAAAAAGAAGAAGTGCCAAGGTTTTGCAGAGCATTTGTACTGGAGCAACACAGGGCTAGACAAAGGGACAACCTATACCTCTTTCAGGAAAGAAGTATTTGGCCTTATTTCTAGAATGTATGGAAGAGATATTAGAGCTTTTCAGCTCTTTAGATTAAAAATCAAAAAGGTGCTAGGAACACAAGCATAGCATCTGTTTCCAATAACAAACTGACCTGCAACAGCAGACAAATGCTTGATTCCAATAAAAAGTACATCCGTTTTAAGAAGCTGTAAATAAGAACATTTGCAACCTCACCCATACTGAAAAACTGTATAGCTCTAATATAGGTGTATTAAAATACTAGTTTATATATTGATCATTTTAATTTGCCAAAAAAAGGATAAAATGCGGGGAAACAATAATGTATCAATATTAAGATGTGAAAAATACTGTGTATTTCAGTTTCCCTATAGCTTTCGAAACAACTTTCTAAAATGGATACAAAGAGTCTACAAGAAATTGTCTGCTACACCATGTGACAAATTTTTGCAACTTTTCTTTACAACAGTTTCTGCTATGCTTCTAATATGATTGTGGATTAATAAATGCTAATGAAAGTGATTTTAATTCTTAGGTATACACTGCTGACTTGGGTTTAATACTTCTGAACCTTAATATATTCATCAGAAGATGAAAGACCGCCTTCAAGAGCTTAAACTGAGAGCAAAGGAACTACAATTATTTGAAGAAAACAACCGTGTTGTTAATGCTATTAGAGAGGACCATGGAGAATTTGAACAAGCAGCTGTTATTTTTGAAAAGGAGCCCATAACTGAAAGGTACTTGCATGAAATACAACAACTTCATAATGATATTAATCGTTTGGCAATGGATGTTGAAAAGTTTAGTCGGCAGCAGAAAAGTTTGATGGCTTCCATGAGAAGATTCAGTGTGCTTAAAAAAGAATGCAGCAATACAAAAGCAATTAAAGTTCAAGCAGAGCACATTAATAAGGGCTTGGATGATCTTTCCAAAATAGTGAAGAGGGAAGAAAAACAACATAGCTCATCATCTGCCATTAGAAGAGTCCTCAGTTCTCAGTGTGCAGCCCTATTCCATCGTTTCCAAAATATAATGATTATGTACAATAATGCCATAACAAACAAACAAGAAAAATGTAAGGATTTCATTATGCGTCAGCTGGAAGTGGCAGGAAAAGAAGTATCAGAGGAAGAACTAAATAATATGGTTGAACAAGGGAAATGGGAAATCTTCAATGAAAATCTGCTCACAGAGGTCAAGATTACTAAAGCCCAATTATCTGAAATTGAACAAAGACATCGAGAACTGGTCAATCTGGAAAATCAAGTGAAAGACTTAAGAGGCCTTTTTTTTCAAATATCACTTTTGGTAGCCGAACAAGGTGAAATGATCAACAGCATTGAAATGGAAATCATTAATACTCAGGATTATGTCCAAATATCAACAGAAAAGTTCAGGCTGGCAGCTAAGTATCGAAAAAAGAATCCATGTAAAGCACTGTGCTGTTGGTGCTGTTCCTGTTGCAAATGATTTGTCCTCTGGGCAATTAAAACTGAAGTTCTGATCTACAAAATACTGAATAGGACCAAACATGTTATAGGGAAGATAGGCTTGCTGTACTACTAAGAATATGTACATTTTTCACATCATATTTGCTTTCCTTAATCACATTTCCTCTCCAATGCAGAATTTGCTGAGAGAAGAATTCACTACACATTGAAAATAAGAAAAGGGATCAAATGCAAGGATTTTGCCAATATACCACTGATATATATACTATATAACGTTATTCTTTGGTAGCTGAGTAATTCCTTGCTACAACTGTGAAAAGGGAAATTGTCTTGTCCTTTCTACATGCTGCTTTAAAAACATAAATGTGGCACAAAGGAATATTATTATCAATTCATTATCATGTCACAGGTACCAGTGAAGAAGCTGTTTGAGACAAAGACACTACTCTACTGTCATATTTAATTTTAAACAAGTTCTGTGGAATTAAATGCATCATCCTAGCAATTTTGTTTAAGTAGTTTGGATAAAGAAAAACTGCAAACCTACTGTTAATATAAGACAGGATATACAGGAAGTCTTCAGCTTATATCCATTTGTTCAGCAACTGATCAAATTTATGACCTACCAAATGATCCTCAAAGTTCCAGCCCTCTCAGTACCCCTGTGGTGATGTGATTACAATCCAAGCAAGCACTCGGATGTCTGGCTCATGATATGTCATGTGATCATATTTGTGACCTTCCTTGCTAGCTTCCCACAAGCAATGTCAATGTGAAAGCTGGCAGAGAAGATTGCAAGCCACTCCAGTAAGATCCCCCAGCTTACCTACATCCATGCAGCATGCTCTAAGATTTTCCTGCAGTCATAAAGGGCTATGTCATGTGAGTGCATCACTTAGCGATGGCAATCTCAGTTGCAGACATAACCCCAAGACATGCAGGAAGTGGTGGGAGTCCCAAGGCAAGAAGCACAAGGGGGGAGATCAGGGGAGAGCTTACAAGGTCGAATGCAGGACTGCTGCGAGAGGATGGGGGAGGATGGGATGTCTTGAGAGGTCCAACACAAACCGAGCATGAATTGAGGGAGACCCAGAGAGCTTGGGGGTCCAGTGAGTTGGGAGAGGCTGGGCAGGGATTAGGAAGCCCAGTGTAAGTTGCAAATGAGTTGGAGGATGAGGGGGTAATGGCACAGGCTCCACATGTGCAGGATGACTTACTCAAGTGACTTGCAATCTTTCCTACTGCTTCCCCATTAATTTTGCTTGTGAAAACCTGCCATAGCAACCTTATGGCTACAGATCCCTGTGACATCATAATTGTGAGCCTGGTTCCTTAGCACCATCCTGCCCTAACAGGAACTACAGCACTTGGGCCTGATCCCCATGCCTCCTGGAAGCAGTCACTATTTTAAGGGCCCCAACAATTCCTTAGTGGCTACTTTCAGAGCTTTGTGCGCCAATCAGCTGCCCCCCCCCCCAAATCAGCCAGCCAGAAGAAGGCTGCAGAGCTCTCCTGCCTCTTCCTGGCTTTGGAAGCCGGACTTTGCATGAAAGGCAGCTTCAGGACGAAGTTCTCAAAACCTTTCCCTTGCTTAACCCCCCCCCTCTCCCCTTGAAAGCCACATTTCAATATAAAAACAGAAAAAGCTGGAAAGGATAGATTTCCTGATCTTCCCTCCCCGCTAAATTCTCTTTCTACTCTCCAATCTCTACCTCTTTTAAAAATCTTACCTTGACTCCAGCTGAAAAATAGAGGAACAAAGTGACCAAGGAAAGAAAATATTTCTGCAGCTTTCTCCATTGAGCTGGAAAAAAAAGTCATTTCTAAAAGTTGGAGAACGCTGGGTCC
Organism: Crotalus tigris; assembly: GCF_016545835.1. NCBI lineage: Eukaryota > Metazoa > Chordata > Lepidosauria > Squamata > Viperidae > Crotalus > Crotalus tigris. Next base: position 559,665 of record NW_024096756.1, on the reverse strand, counting down.
TTGCAAGCTTTACTGTCATTCTGAGCTGTAGAGCTCAGGCAGGACTTAAAAGCTAGATTATAGACTGCCCTTTATAGGCAGTCATGTGGACAGCTAAAGCTTGCAAAGACCCGGCATCTTCCATTTTGTTGCACAACTTTTTTTTTTTTAAGTTTCATGGCTGGTCATTACTTGAGGCAGTTCATTTAACATTGTCAGACAGGTTCTGTTACAGTCATAACTCAAAGTCTACCTGTATTCAAGAAGTTTTCTTTTGCAAGAAAGTTAGTTATTTAGTTTGTATAAAATATTGTTTTTCTTGAATGAATTATTGCTTATTACATAAACTGCCAATGTATCACTGGTATAAAAACCTCTAATATATGTATGAGAAAGAGTAAAATAAATTACACCCACATGCCAGAGAACAGGAAGAAATTGTTTTATGTTGTGATTACAAGGAGTGTAGAAAAACACCTGAAACATATAACTAAAATCAAAATTAAAACTGAAGCCTGAATATTGGTTAAATTAAATCTGGAAAACCACTAAATATTGAAATAGTAAAAAGTGAACAGGCTTTCTATTTTTCTCTGTAATTATCATTGATAATTATTTCATAAATTTGAAAATTTATACTGCAGCAGTTTTATTAATCCATCTTTTCTTTGGTTTTAAAAAGGCTTCTTTTAAAATTAATCTGTCTTAAGTTCACTACATACAAGGCAAAGGAGGCTTAATTACTCAAGCATCCCTTCCTCCTAAAAAACCCAAAAGGAAATTTAATCAGGTTTACATACCGATTAAACACAATGGTGTTAACAGGCTTAGATAAAATTTTGAAATAGCTATAGGGATGTAACTATGCTCCAAAAACAAAAATAGAATTCTTCAATGGATTACTGTAACAAAACAAACAAACAAAAATACCGTAATATCAATTTTGGGGAAATATATAACCCAGTTTTAGGTTCAAGCCTGTGCCTTTCCTCATGTAAATCAGGCTTGTAAATAGGTAGAAAACAGAAACAGAAGAAAACTAGGAAATGTTATTAACAGCATTGAAGACAATTATTACTGTAAATGAGATCTTTTTTATTGCTGTACAAGATAATTAAAAATGTTAATAATAGCCAAATATTCAACTATTACAAACATTAAGTTCCTATTTGCAGAGTTTATTTATGTTTCATAAGGTTTACAAAGAAAAATGTTTTTTTAAAAAGGTGACAAAGCTACAGTCTACATTCAAATCAGTTTCAGTTTACATTTTGACCTCAGAATAAACAAACAAATAAAAATTGTGATTAAAGTATACGTTTTTACGGCTACTAATATGGAAACAGAAAGCAAGCAAGCAAGGAACTAATTTCCATTTAAAGAATAAATTTTGGACAGTCTTACTAACATATCACTAACATATTCTCACTTGTATAAAAATGAAAATTCCTGTTTGCCTACAATAGTGTACAATATATAATCTTTGTCATTAAAATTCAAAAACAATAATTCAGGCTATTTTTTAAGATTAAATAAGAGATTCCAAATTATGTGACTAAAGGAATTCGGACTTTATACAAACCATCAATAAAGTCTGAAAACAGAGGACATTTAGAAGGCAGGAGAATAAGTATGAATTTCACACATTTAAAATAATTCATTCATAACACATTTTGGCATTTAAACTTGGGACTTATCACAAAGAGCCTTAAAAAAAATAAAGCATGAAATAATCCCCAGCAGCTGGTGCTGTTTTTTGACTCTTAACATTTTTTTCTAAATCTTCAATTTATAAAAAAGAGTTATTACCTGCACATAAAAGTCAGTATCAACCAGATAGGTTTGCCAGACCAGCCTAGTCAATAAAGTTCATATTAATATTTTTACAAACAATATCGTCCTCAGATTAATGCAGCCTAATTTAAAATCATTTGAAGAAACAGTTTTGGCAACAGTGTAGGGGAAAAGATTATGTGCTATTCAGGAAGATTTCTATGTTTAAAGCAAAAGGGTTTTATCTAATTGTGCCTGAAAAAAATAAATATTTGATTTACGTGATATATATTGGAAAAAATAAGGATAAAAAAAGATGCTGCATCATACATCTGGGGACACTTTACTAAAAAACAGATTGTTCCATATAAACTGTCTTTGTCTTTCCCAAATGACACAGAAAGCAGTGTGCTGATAGGTGATAGAAATAATTGGCCTATGAAAAATACTAAAAAGTTCTTGTGATATTATGTGTAATTATTGATAGTTATTTGCTATATTTTCTTCCCTAATACACAATACAATTAGTTCGGTATAGTGCTTGAAGGCCCAAAATTGAGAGAACAGAGTTTTAGTCTTGCCTTGGAAATAGGCCAGTTGGATGACTTTAGCCCAATATTTCTTTCAGCCCTAGGAAGAAGGCAACGACAAATTACTTGCCAAAATGTTGCCAAATCACCAATTGTTAAGTCTCATGCAAAATCCAACCCCCTCAAAAAAAAAAAAAAAAACCTTCACCAAGATAAAGAAATAAATGCAACAATGAACAATGTGCAGTTGTATATAACTGACAGTCAAAAGCACAAGAGGCCATTTTTAACCAACTGCAAAAAAAAAAGCTGTGCTCTTTCTATGTCTTGTAACATAAATAAATGCTGAGTGGACATACTTTAAAAGGAGTGACATAAGAAAAACCAGCTAAGCAAGGCACACCATTCATGACAGAATGCTAGATAGAGAGAAAAAGATAAGGAGCTGCTCAGAAAGTAACCTAGTGCTGGTCTAGGAAAGAAATGTATGTCGTCCCTGTCATTGCTCTGCTTCATTCTACCTGTTACACTTCACTGTTTTCTTTCAAGTAGACAATACTGCTACAACATGTCTTATTTGTAAATATAGCTGTAGCTGCTGTTCTCCTAGTACAATGTAAAATGCTTTTAACCTCTTTAGTATTATATAAGAATGAGACTTGTTTAACTCAATAGAAAAATTAAGCCTCCCATCACAGACTTTTTTTTCTTTTAACAATGGTTTGTGAAGTATATTACAAAGACTGAATTGTCACTTAATGCAAAACTATAACAACATTATAGTTTATGATTATGATAATAATCTGAACTGGGATTTCCATTGTTAAGCAATACAGCTATAAAACACGATGCCATATGGCTACACTGCTTAGCAACTGTAATCCTGACTGTCGTCAAGATCCCAGAACCGTTTGAAATGGGAACAGGTGAAGTCCCAAGCAACGAGCATGGGGGGAAGGGGGGTAAAATGGAGTTGTTGGGTTTGTGGATGTTGTGAGCGGCACTATAGAATGTGGGTGGGCTTATAAATTGTGAGATATAATTCACCTGACCAGTAATTAACCATGATTTCTTGGGAAAAAATGTAAAGGATTATAATTTTTAACAGTTATAACGCCCTCACCCTCAGTTCTAGTTCTGTGTCTAGAATCTGTATTTATATACAAGCAATTTGTGACTAAGCATTGTTCTCAAACGGGTCTTTCATGCTATCTACACTATCAGAAAAAATCCTATTTAAATCTCAACTTCCTTCATTAATATATAATATAAAAAGCTCTAAAGGATTTCAACACTAATCTGGCATGAATTTTTATCAGGAATCAACAACACTTAAAGACATATCAACAAAAGTGGAAAGTCAGTCATGTTTACTTATTACCAAATCTCAATAGATAGCTAATGCATGCTGAACATTATGTAATAGGCCTATAGCTGGCTTTAATCACAATCGTGACACAAAAGGTACGGGTAGAGCTGAACTATACCTCAGCTTAGGAATTAGTCCACTAATAAGTTAGTGTTTAGTTTAGTTTGTTTTACTTTTAAAAACTTTTGGTGAATACCCACTGCTTTTAACATTCTGGAATTACTGAAGTAGTAAACATCAAAATCTAGAGTGGTATAAGGAAAATGCAGTTAACTTATATTACGAGGGCTTGAAATCCTTCTTCATGTTGTTGAATTTTCAGCAACGTAGCTAGTATGGCTGCTTTCCTAAATAATCAGTCAACATAAATCAGGAGTGTCAAACTCAATTTCATTGAGGGCCGCATCAGCATTACGGTTGCCCTCAGGGGGCCGGGTGGGTGCGGCCTACTGGGAGGGTGTGGGTGGAGTGGGTGTGACCTACTTGGTGGGTGTGACCAGATCTACATCTTTCGTGTCAAGGGTGCCTGTGGGGGCCTGGACAGGAGTGGGACAGATCTAAGAGTCTCTGGCAGAAGGGGTGGGACCAGGGCAAGTGCCAAGGCATGGTCCACTGGAGGAGCCTCACTGTTCCTCTCAAGCCATGCGGGGGGGGGGGCTGGATGGTGGTGCAGGTTGCCCAGAGCCCTGGGCAGCAGAGGTCAAATGCCCAGCCTGGCCCTGGAACACCTGCGGCACCAAGCCCAACCCCACTTCCCCAAGGAGGCGCCCAGCTGCACTTACCTCCTCCTCAAGGCTGCTGCTGCTGTGCTTGCTCTCCTTAACCAGGTTGCTCATGATAGGTACAAGGGCAAAATCAGAGGGAGGCCCATTCCCTCTCCATGGGAGGAGACCCTGCTTTGTATCCAAAGCTTCCTTAGCAATAGGATGGGAGACCCCCAGGATAGGCCAGGAGGAGGGGGCAAGGGGATGGTGAAAGAGAGCAGGGTAGGACTAAGGTAGGACTTCCCTCAGATCCTCCCTCTTCTTCTTTCCTTCTTTCTTTCCTTCTTTCCTAAGTACAGAGTGGTGGGAAAATATTTGAGATGAGGGATGGAGAAAAACAGGCAAGAAACGCAGCTGGGGAGGTGTCACTCCCCAGTATGCACCCAGGGGGTGGGGCCGACACGGTAGGAGCTGGCTCCTTGCTGGTTCCAGATGGCCTTGTGGAGCTAAGACTGAATGCGTTTCAGCATAGATAGCCACCACAAAATTGTACATTGATTCCCGGCCAGCCTGGGCCAGAGCCAAGGCAGTGCAGGCCATTCCCTTACTGTTTCCAGGATGGCTTCGCGGGCCACATGAAACCTCTTCATGGACCGCATCTGGCCCCTGGGCCTTGTGTTTGACATGTCTGACATAAACAGTTTTCACAGCAAGTCATTCGAATTATTCATCAATTCTGCTTCATTATTTAAAACCACATATAACTATATATTTAAATATTTTCAAACTAAAAATGTTTCTCAGAATTAGATACAAGCACATAGACACACATTAACAATAAGGAATGTCAGTGCCGAGAATGCCAACCAAAACACTTCAGATAAGAAAATTCTATTTGTATATGTAAAAGACTACATTTATTTTTATGGATACAATGGGTACAAATTTTCCATTGCAAATAATGAGAGTTCTTCTGGGATACAAATATTTTCCGGAGCAATTTAGTATTTGCAAATAAATTCTGCAGCAACATGAACTAAAGAGCCTATGTCTCAATGTTATTATATAACCCAAATTTCCTGCTATATTATACCCAAGAATGAAAATATGAAAGAAATGAAATCTGTCAACCTATAGCAAAATACAGAAGATACCCTTCTTTTTACAAATGCACTATAGAAAAGTTCAAAACGTTGCAACCTTGTAAGGGCTTTTCTATTAAGAACATTTATGAGAAAATATTATGCATCACAATATTTCTTTGAAAATTCTATCCAATAAGAACCATCTTAACATATGGTTATTTTTTTAGATTGTTTGATAATGTCAGTTCTCAGAAGTTAATAATATTTAGAATGCATCAATTACACCCTCTGGTGTTGGGCATGCATATCTCTTTAATGATATTTTAATAGACCATTTATATTTTAATACTGCATCAATCATTAATAGTTAAAAATAAAATAGTTATAATAATCGTACCATATAAAAACTAGCATATAAAAAAGAATACATAGAACCATTATGGGATTTATTTATGTCATACAATTTTCCTATTATTTCTAATTATTTCAACAGTAGTACAATCATTTTCAATATATAATATTTAAATATCTTTTAATTTATGTTACTTACACCAATACAGGTTTCCCTGATATCTTGGGATGTCTTAGAACTTCTGAGATGGTTTCTTTTGTCTCTTCCATTCTTTCCACATCACTTGAATCCACAACAAATATTACTCCATAGGATTCAGCGTAGTAATTTTTCCAAATGCCCCGGATACGTTTTCCACCCCCTAAGTCAAAAATTGTTACTTCAAACCATCGTTGTTTAAGATCAATTTTAGAAAAGCCAACTGTTGGAGCCACATCTTCAGGTGATTCTGACAAAATTAAAATATATTATGAGAGGCAGTTGTTTGATGAAGCTTGAATAAGAATTTTGATTTATTCTAATAATCTAATAATGTATTGGATTGTTTGAGTCTCCCACAGGTACATTTCAAAGAATAGGCAGTATTGAGTTATTTGTAAAAAATAATAAAGGCAGGATACAAATAAATAAATAAAATAAATACATTCCCAACTTTTTATATTTTCCCCAAAACAATGTGGCAAACAGAACAGAGGGCCAGCAATTATCTGGAGCTGGGAAGAAATTACAGGGCTTCATATTTGTAGAATAGGAATAAAGAGAAGAAACATGGGGGATATTCCTATATTACATTACTATGAATTTTACAGACATCTATAGTTATGTAATAGTTACTTATAAATTATAAACTGTCATATATATAACAATATCTAAGCAACAGCTAAATATATTTCTATATGAAAACAAACATTTATTATAACTTGACCTATTGTGAATTGTGATATGACCAATTATCCTTCATTAATTCCAAGCTATAATAGAGAATTGCTAAATATTTTACTGTACAAGTAAAAAAAATATTATTAATCATTAGCTTATGAGCATATTGAAACTAATAATTGTTTCAAAGCAACAGTAATATTAAAATAAAGCATGCTTTTACTGAGAATTTATTTCAGACTTTATCTATATTAAAAGAATTTGAATGAAACTTATTAGCCAGGATCTAGAAAATTCCATATGCAGTGTTGATATACTGAGGAAACCAAATTTTCTTTTATGATTATCCTACATGAACTGGAATTCCCTAACAAACAGAGATAGACTTTCCTGACTTTAGAGCAGTGGTTCTCAACCTGTGGGTCGGGAGCCCATTTGGGGTCGAACGACCATTTCATGGGGGTTGCCAAACAACGCAGTCTGCCATTTTTCCCCCCTTTTCCTTAGCTGTGCTACTCCCTTTTATTTTATTGGCTTTTGAAAGCCAATAGAATAGACTCTCTTGAATAGAGTCTAATTCTATTGGCTTTCAAAAGCCAATAGGAATTGTCCAGGCTGTCTCTGCCCTGTTGAGCCCGCCAAAAGTCCCATTCTGCAAACGGTGCTGCACCAGTTGAGTAGTCCTCGACTTACGACTGGTTGAGTAGTCCTTGACTTACGACCGGTTGGGGGTCGCGGCATTAAAAAGGTTGAGAACCACTGCTTTAGAGAACAATCACTTACAGTAAATCAATGGGGCAGATAAGCTTTTAGGTGTATATGAGCTCTTTCTATTCAGAGGATATATTCAGGACATTTAGGGTATTCGAGGTATCTAAAATATGCATAACAAGAAACCAAACAACAAGCATAAAATTATGCATATTTCCACCAATCAAAGAAGTGCCAAATAAAAGATGTAAGTTAAAAAATGAAATCTGCAATAGCAAAAGGCAAGAAAACTCCAGGTACTGTATATGTATTATGCTTCCTTGCCTTTAAATTCTAGGATGTGTATGGATGGTAGTGGTAGTAATCATGTATATATTTTCTTTCTCTCAAAACAATGAGATATTATTTGACTTAACAGAGTAAAATATTACAGTAAGTATTTGATCCTGATTACGTAGTCTAGTTTAAACATGAAAAAAGTGTTTTAATCCTTGTCAATAATATTTTGAAAATTGTAGATTAAAAAAGAATATGCAACTGACCTCCTTGGATTCCTTTTACTGTTGCAGTTTTCCCAGCATTATCAAGACCCACCATGATCAATGTCACCTTCCTTTGAAATACCAACAAAAAGAAATTAGAATGCTGTCCTTAAAAAGTCACATAACATTTTGCAACAAATAAATATACATTCAATATTACCAGCCAAAACCAAATGGCAAATATTTAACAAGGATTTCATCTATTTTACAAAGTGGAGGTAAAGTAAGTGGTCTATAACAAAATTCTAAAACACATGGAAAAATATAGGAAGGGGGGAGAGCAGCAAAGGAAGACTTCGCTCTTATTTCAGTTATACAATATTTAGAACATGGTACTAAAACCATGGAGGGAATGATTTAATATATTAAGATGCATTTTGAAGAGCATTTGTGGAATATTTCGTATTGTGAAGCAAGAGAAACTATCTTGCCTCTGGATAAAAATTTGATACATATAGGTAGTCCTCAAGTTACGAGTGTAATGGAGCCTGCCCATTCCTCTAGTAAATCAAAAATTAGTAGAGTGAATCTCATAAATCGAATGAGATCACTCCCTTGCTCATTAAAAACGCACGCAGCTCGTTAAGTGCACGAGGTATCTCAGGATGAGGAAGGCCATGGGGGGGGGCTAGTGATGGAACAGGCCCCAAGACCTCTCTGACGCACTAAGAAACCTCATGTTTCCCCCTCCCTTCCTGCTGCGCCAGAGTCACTTACCTTGCAAAATCTGCCTCCTCTCTGCGGCGGTTTCTTTCCTTTGAGGGAGAGGAGAAAAGCTTGCAAATGCTTTTCCTACTAACAATGGAAGCTCCTGGGTGCCGTAATATCACACAAGTTCAAGCATCCATTCTTTGCAAAAGAGATCATGGCCCCCAGAAGCTTCCATTCTCGGGGGGGGGGGGAAGAGAAGTGTTTGCTTCATTTGCATGCCTATGGGGTAAACCGTGGAATCGGAGTTGGCTGGACGCAGGAATCAATACCGTCCGTGGCCCGGCTTAGTGGCTCACTTGCATGCGCTGGAGTTAATTTGAGGGCAGAAATGAAGCCTTCAAATGAATGGGGACATACTGCGGGATCAGGTCCCTCACACCCGCATCTAAGCCAACCATCTGAGCAGCCATGATCCCCCTCCCCAGCCAGCCACCCACCCTGCCCTAGTCCTCGCCTGGCTGGCTGGATGGCACAAATCCTCACTACTCTTCTCCTCCTTGTGCTCCTCATTCAAGCAGCGGTAGAAGCTTGGGTTTCTTGGCTCCGTCTGAGTGAAGGAAAGTAGAGGCTCAACAGCAAGATTGCTCTCAAACAATAAGACCCAGGTGCGCTGCTTGCTTGTGTGCGCTGGCCTTATTGAGAGCAATACTGCTGCTGTGCCTCTGCTTTTCTCCACTCAGATGGAGCCGAGAAACCCAAGCTGCTGCCGCTAATAAACTTTTTATCCAAAGGGAGACCTTGGGGAAACTGGATTCTCCCTCTGTGAGCAAATGGGGCGGTTCAGAATGAAGCAAATTCACTGTGTTTTCAAGCTCCCAATCTCCCCAAGATTTCCATTTGGATAAAAGGTGTTTGACTGCCTATGGAAGCCTTGGAAACATAGCAATTCGCTGTATTTTCAAGCATTGCATTCACATTCAGATGAAGTTCCCCATCTCCCCAAGGTCTCCGTTGGGATAAAGGGTGTTTGAACAACAGCAGCTTGAGTTTCTCCACTCCATCCAAATGAAAAGAAGCAGAGGCGCACAGCGGGATTGCTCTCAATGAGGCTGTGCACGTGAACAAGCAGTGCACCCGCATCTTCTTGAGAGCAATCCTGCTCTACGTCTCCGTTTTCTTCCTTTGGGATGGAGCAGAGAAATTCAAGTCGCTGCCCTCAAATCTCAATCTCTCTAAACTCTGAGTTTGGATAAAAAATGTTTGACTAGCAGCTTGAGAGGGAATGCTCACACAAGCAGCCAGCAAGCATGCATTCAGCTCCATTTTTGCAAGCAGCGTGCACGTGTACTTGCCACTCACACAAATGGTGTATATACACACTCACACGCTGCTCGTACAAGTGAGGATGTTCGTGAGCACTCAGCAGCCATTTCCACAGCCCAGTTGCAAACCCCTCATGGCCCACTAGTGACCCACAGGTTGGGGACCCCGACATAGAAATCTTTTAACTGTCTAGATCCTCAAACTTTAGCAAGATAAAAGTTTGGATTACAGAGACTTCAGAAAGGCTAATTGTGAAATAAATAAAGTATCATACAAACTGCAAAATAAATGTCTAATCCTAATTTATAGTGAACTAAGATGAAGTCCCTTTATGATTTGAAATGCTTACTTCCAGGTTTTTGCCACCTAGGCTGAGTTGCCTTTTACAGGACGAGCTACCAACAGACTCACCTTCTGTCTCTTAACTGTTTATGGCTAATTTCCTTTCTATTACTTTTCCAGTCTCCTGAAAAATTTCTCTTATAAATCTTGTTCTCTGTAAACAGGGCCAATAAATAACTGGAAGTATGCCTAATGTAAGATCTTTGCAGCACAGCCAACAGAATAGACAAAAAGCACAAAAAAAATTATCTGTCATAATCTTAAAATGGATAATAATCTTGTGTTATGTTTCCCTCTGATCCCCCTATTCTTATTTCTTCCCATGTATCAATAACACTTCATGCATCGAACTATACTTTTAAAAATATATGACATAATTAAATTATAGAAAATTTCCCTTATAGTATTTCAGATAATATTTTGCTTTAATCTGTCCTCTGTGAAAACGAGTTAACTAAGATCTAAATAACTTCATACCTGCTGTACCATCTGTAATCTTCAAAGTTACTAAAAAAAATGAGTATTTTAAAGCTGGTTATTTACCTGACAGGTTCTCGCCACCGCTTCAGCCAGCTGCAGCAATTGGCCATCAGACTGTACATCCCTTTCCAACAGCCATTCAGAGCACCAAATAAACTGCAGGTATGGTATATTGACTAATAGCAGGATATTCAGTCAAGGGGGACTCATTGACCTATTACCAAAAATAAAGAAAGGGGGGAGTAAGAATACACAATAACTTCTTTATTCTTTCAAACCAATATCACTAAAGAACTAGTTCTATAACATAGCACACACTCTCCTACAATGAGCTTTTATTCTGTGAAGCCACATCTTATTTAAAATGTGCAGCAGAGTGCAGCACACTTATCTTTTATCCAAGAAAAGCATTTTTTTAGATATCTATGCATATGAAAATATATAACCGTAGATTCCTACCCCATTCCTTAATCAGGAAATAATTAACTGAATATTCTCAAAAACTGGATTTGTAGAAGCTACATTCAGTAAAAACAGGATATTCACAGAATTCCACAAAACATAAAATATTTTTAAAATAAATGTTAAAACTAAAAAATCAAAGGAAAAGGACAAATAACACAGGTTGAATAAATGAAAATAGAAATTTTTTTAAAAGCTTTCTTCATTGTCAAATGGGCCATAAATCCAAAGTGTATTATTTTAGAAAATAGTTTACTTGTTCAAAGCAGGCCAGCAAAGAAATTTTAAAGATTAGCAATGATTTAAGTACAACATATACTACAGTATTTCCTAGCAATTTTCATACTATGGGCACAGTTCTGAGCAAGCACTGGTTCTTTACACTAGACAACCACTAGCAGAAACAAAGCAGAATCATCTTACAATCTCCTTACATAAATAGGGAGGCCATTCTATAGTAAATGATTTAAAGTAGGTCATTCTATAAGTAGATCATTCTATAATAAATGATTTAAAAAAGAGGGGCAGATCATAAAATTGTTAATAGTATTATGTGTAATAGTAACGAAAGCTTTACGCATCCAATTGTGACATATATTATTTGTAAGTCATGGATGAAATATTGTTTCATTAATGTATTTTTCAATTACATCAGGTATAAGATCTGCTGTAGGCTGATTTGTAGAATATACCCAAAACTTCTATTAGAGCATATGTACATGGTTTTAAAAAATACAATTAAAGATGTAGTTAACTGCACTGGATTTGAAACAGTAATTATAAAAGCAATGGATTTATTTATTTAAAACTAAGGAATATGGCTAAGTCAGAGAGCTTCCTGGATCAAATATGGCTTTTAAATCATAACTAAAGTTCATTCTGCAACTTGATTCTCAGATTGAACCACCTAATTTTTCAATGCTACTTCATACATGCATGAGTGTTTCATGACACCTTGTGTACAACATCAAATGTAAAGAATACAACTGTGATTAATGCAGATAATTGATTCATGCTGCCATTGCTATCACTCCCATCAAATGCTTCTCTACAGGCAAAATTCAACTTTCTTTCTTGATAGTGTATTCAACTGCTCAAACAGTAAAACACGATAATCTCTATAGACTAAATATGCATGCTCCCAAAAAAGTGTACTTTGTGAGCTATTATACAAACTTACAAATAACTGTAAGCTTTGGTCCTACATTATAAAGTAACTGCTTCTGCTTTTATATTCTACGGTGTGTTGTATTCTCCAATAAAGTAGCATAAATATTAAATATTAATTGCATTTCATCATCCATTTTAAATTCCTGTGCGAAGTCCAAGGTGGTGTAGAGGCAGTTATTCAACGCCACCAAATCTTTCGACTCGCGAATTACTGTTGTACTAGAAGCACTAACAGCGCGCCCAGCAAACCAGACTGAACGGTTTGTTCCACGTTATGAGAACTGCCCTGTTACTGTGATTTATCAGCGTGACCAGAGGGAAAAAGGGCATGCGTCAAGCCTTCGGCCTGTATCAGCAGCACGGGCGCCTCCCTCGTCCCCACGTTAAATTAGTTTCACAAAGCTCTCCCGCCCCCGAGGCCTCCTGACCGTCTTCTCGTCTCCTCGTCGCTGAGAAATCCTATAGTAGCCACAGATTCTTGGGCTGGCTTTTCTACAAAGTCACGTGACCACGCCTCTGTCGCAGGTTTAAGCGTTACGTCTTCACGTGACGCTCCTGGAGAATGCTTATTGGCTAATCTCCGATAGCAACGGTGCGCAGGAAGGACGCGTAACTACGTCGGTCTCCCTTAGCTACGAAAGGGACGGGGGGGGGGAGAGAAAGAGGGACAGAGAGGGAGAGAGAGAGACAAACAGAGACAGAACGTAAATGAGGAAAGGAAACAGCCAATGAAGGATACCTTGACTGATGGAACTCATCAATCATTGGTCCCCCAAGGAGGCAGGATTTAGTTTCCAGAGTGACGGAAACTGGAATTCTTGAATTCTCTCTCTCTCTCTGTATATGTGTATGTGTATGTGTGTTTGTATTTTGATAAACTAAGTTGTGTATCCTTTTTCACATCCTTTTTTTCTCTCAAATTTTGTTTTGTTTTTTACTAAGTTGCCTTATACTGAGATCAGAAAAGCTTGTACAGATATTGTGACCTCAAGTTTGAAGTAATGGATTTCCCTGTGTAGAGTGAGGTTGGGTTTTTTTTTTCTTGTTGTTAAATGACCTTTGTAAAAACAAACTATACATTGACAATTGTCAGACAAATATGTTCTATTACAAGAAGTATTTTTTAAAAAATTGTGAGTATATCTGGGCACTTAACTTGGCAGGGTTACAAAACTGATTGCCCTTGCTTTTTCCAGGACATTTTTTTTTCAGCTTCCTAGTGTAACCAACAGCCCTAGAACTCCCTGTGTAGTTTCAGATATCAGCCAAGCTACTACTTGTTGAGACTTTCTGTCAGTGCTAAGAATCGGGTCTACACATTAAGTTCCAGTTTTATTATCCATGCCTAAACACATGAATCTAGTCAATTAACAGCCAGCACTAAATTTGCACCAGATAAGAGTGAACCCAATTCAAGAAACGTTGGACTTTGGTCTTTGTGAGAATGTAACAACTCCAGACTGATTCTTTTCTTGACTCTGCCTGTCCTTTTCCTACACTTTCTAAAATGATCAAACTCATAAGTAAAATGATTCTAGTCCATGAAAGTGTACATCAATAAACTGGTTGCCGTTCAAACCTGAACATCAGAGGTACAAAAAAAAGAGCTCCATGCAGTCTATCAAATATTCTTTTGTGATTCCCCCCTCTCCCCAAAAAAGTCCAAAAATGGCTGGCTTAAGAATTGCAGATATTTCAGGGACTATTTGGCCACAAAAAATCCATAGGCATCTTCACCAATGAGTCATGATTCCTCTAGCTTTTGGAGTGTAACATTGACAAGCAGGTGCATGCAGGATTGTATTGTTACAGCACTGTAACACATTTTATGTGTCTATTTAGATTTATTTTTTTTTAGATCAATAGGATTCACTAACAGATGCCATTTAAGATGCCATGCAACTTTCTTTCTTGTTCGTCAACAAGCTATCTCTAATTAGAATTCAATTGTAATATGTAATTAAAGCCAAGCCTGAGTTACTTAAATGGTAATTCATTTAAAGTCATATATAGCAATTCACTGATGTTGTCTTTGCAGGATAGTCTTCAAAAAGCTGTCCGTTACATTAAAATTGCAACATTATGTATTGTAAACAATGGGCATCACATGACATTTTTCCCAAAAATTAAATGCATCACCGGTTTGTTCTGCAAAATCAGTTGTCTTGAGATTGCATAAAACAGATCTGCAGGAGCAGCCAGAGAGGCTGGGATCATAGGCAAAGAACTCCGATGGCTTGGTTTCTAGCTTGCTGTGCAAAAACAGCCGAACGGTAGCCAAAGAGCAGTAGCTTTGATTTTGGAAGGAGGAACGAGACGAAAGTAAACTGCCCCTTTCTGTGTTATGGCAACGAGCTTTGGGAAGAACACAACCAAACGGCAATTTCTCCTCCTCTCTGCCTCTTTCTCTCGCACGCGCGCAAGCAAGGACACACACACACACAGGGTCCTTTTGAGCACCCTTCAGCCCCGCGGGAGGTTCAGCAGCTTCTGGGCCACTGCCATAAAGTCCTCCCCTCGGCCTTCCTGTTTACCCACCGCTTGAAATGGACAGGACCGCTTCCAGGAACTGTCTTGCCTTCGAATGAGGCCATCCCCCAACCAGTCTCCTCTCCCTCCCGCTCTGCTGGAGGACTAGAACCAGGCAGTATATTATACTCGCTTCCCGATACTGTGTGAACAACCAAACGACAGCTGAGAGCAGATGCCAGCATCCACTTCTTAGCTCCGAAAGAAGATACACCGACCCCGTTAGTCTATTACTCTCAACTTCTCCCCTAAGAATGAGACTCCTGGACGTTATTTGCCTGCTTAATTACGGCCTCTTTATTACAGCGACCGCGATCTCACTCTCAGAGGCAAGGACGTGTAAGTAAAATTGGTCTGCTTTCCAACTTTCGACAGACTTTGGTGTGACATGCATTTTTTTAAAGTTAATTCGGACCTGTTTTGTGCTTTCTACCTCAAGCTGGATGTTTTCAGGGCTCGAAGAGATTGTAAGGAAATAGTAACGGAAAGAATTCTATACTTACATACCATATAGCCTCTTTTATGAAAAGAATTGTGTGTCTTTCGAATTCCTAGGGATGCAGCCTGATTATAGTACAGGCACGTTTACTCGATAAAATAAGTATCACGGAGTTTAATGGGACGTTGTTGTAGTTTATGGCACTGCAGGCTGAGGTGGATCTGGTTCCTTGTTGCCAGGATTGCCTGAGAGACTCTGATGTGCCCTTAAATTCTGCAGGTTCTGAAATAGCTTTTCTGGTTTTCACTAAGCAAATATCTTTTCCATCTCCATAAAGCAATCATATTTGTAATGAGGCCAAACTACAGGAGAACAAGTTATCATTACAATGAGAGAGAGAAAAGATGTTTAACTCCAGCAAAAAAAGGGGGGGGCATTTGGGGTATTGTGAAACCATATTAAAAATAAAAGTATAAAACAAAGCTGCAACTTCTGTGATGAAAACTTTAAACAAGTATTTTATGTAGAAGATACAAACTGTATTTTTTAAAATTGGTACTAACTGTTTTCCCACAAGTACATTTGAATAACGCATGCAGCCTGTTTAGAGATAAATGACCTTTCATCATTTGCATCTACAGTAAACATAAAACATGTTTCTCCCTATCCTCACAACATTGTCTTCAATACATGCCCATCCTACACAAGCTTAAACCATGCTTAGCTTTTTCAGTGTCTGGAGGTAAAGTAAGATTTTGTTCCTTATTCACATAAAATTCAAGGTAGCCTGTCTAGATAGAAGATGTAAAAAAATGTTAGGTTTTGTTACTCATTACCCTGGAGGGAATGAGGTTATAAAGTGGACTGAAACAAGTGCAGAAGAGTTAGGGCCAGCCGATTTCATGCCTGAATTCAGTAGTTTTCTGCTCTCTCTAAGACAGGGCTTTTCAACCAGTAGTACGGTACCACCTGTGGTACATTGGCAGGTGGTAAGCAACCATCCTAGAAAAGTGGTAGTGGGGAAGGGAAATGAGCTGAACCGGTAGCAGCACCGCACAAGCCTGAGCGACAGATGGCTGGAACTGCAGGGCTGTGAGGGCTCAGCAGAAGCGCCAGGATCAGTGCTGCTTTTCAGCTGATCGGTGCTTCTTCGGGACTGTCAGGGCTCAGTGGAAGCACCAGGATCAGCACCAGGCTCCAGCTGGAGCTTGGCGCTGATCCTGGTGCTTCTGAGCCCAGAAGAAGCACCTATCAGCTGGAATGTTGCAGCATCCCCAGGGTCTTGTGATTTACATTCAGAGGCTTGGCAACTGATTCATATTTATAACGGTCACAGTGTCTCAGCGTCATGTGAAGTGACCAAAACCTGCTGCAACCACCCAGCAGACGGGGGGAATAAAAACCAAACACCTCCCCATCCCACCCCCGCTGCCAATCTTCAACAGAAATGCTCACAACAATGAAAACCTTGGACACGAGGAAGAGTGCCGCCAGGTGGGTAGGCAGGTGTCTTGCTCGGCTGTGGCTTGGGGGCCACTTTTTTCAGTGCCATTGTAACTTCGAATAGTCACTAAGCGAACTGTTGTAAGTTGAGGACTACCTGTATTTTATCACTTTTTTCCTTTTTTTGGGGGGGTCATCAAGTTTTTGACACCTTGCTAGGCGACTGGTGGTACTCAGATATTGCCATATCCTAAAAGTGGTACAATGGGTGAAAAGGTTGAAAAGCCCTGCCCTAGGACAGCTGAATAAGCACTTCAACTTTGC
Source organism: Crotalus tigris (assembly GCF_016545835.1). Lineage (NCBI taxonomy): Eukaryota > Metazoa > Chordata > Lepidosauria > Squamata > Viperidae > Crotalus > Crotalus tigris. The sequence continues at coordinate 542,578 of NW_024096756.1, read as the reverse complement.
AAGACAAAAAGGATCAACATCTTAATTTTAGGTTAATTTAGGAGATGAAAGCAGATTCATTAATAGTCCAAGTTTTTCCTCATTCAGTGTAATATATTTTTTGGTTGTTTCCCCCTTCCCTATTTCATCCCTATAACAATTTCATAAATTAATTACATAGGAAAAAAGAAAAAAAATCCATGGCTAAGGATGTTCTAGCAGTCTGTATGGAAACTTGCATGTTTAGATACAATTTCAACATACTGTAGTTATGGAACATGTGACTTTTACAGATTTCAGTAGTGATACTGATATACCTTATTCCAGTGATAACAAACCTTTTAGAGACCGAGTGCCCAAACTGCAACCCAAAACCCACTTATGTATCATCGGGTGCCAGGTGGGCGTGGCCGTTGGGTGATTGTGGCCAATTAGGTGGGCGTGGCCATTGGGTGGGCATGGCTGTGGTAAAAAGTTCAATCAATCAATTCCAACTTTGCAAGATCTTGTTTTTCTTGTGAGAAGTTGAAATTGATTGATTGATTGAAACTTTTTTTTTTTGCACACGGTGGAGGCCTAAAGCGAAAAGGTTTTATAAAACCCAGCTGAAGGCCTAGGACTGGGGCGACGGCACGTGTGCCCATAGGTTCACCACTACAGCCTTATTCCATAATTTACCAAACTTCTTAGAATCTTATGGTATCAAGAACAAGAAATCTAACTTCCAATGCACTTCTTCAGAACTACTTGAGGCTTGGCATGTGGGGCCTGACATATCCTGTTGTCAGATTTTTAAGCATCCAAAACAAGATAGTAAAAAGAGGATAATGATAAGGATGATGGAGATTACAGCATCAGTTAATGTCAAATTGCAGCAAAAGCTAGGATAGTGGTGGCGAACCTATGGCACAGGTGCCAGAGGCAGCACTCAGAGCCCTCTCTGTGGATCGCCCCAGTCCTAGGCCTTCAGTTGAGTTTTATAAAACCTTTTCGCTTTAGTCCTCTACCGCCATGTGCAAAAAAAAAAAGGTTCAATCAGTCAATTTCAACTTCTCGCGGAAAAAAAAAGATCTTGCAAAGTTGGAATTGATTCATTAAACCTTTTAGTCCGATCCAGTCTGTGTTACCACTGTAGTCACGCCCACCCAATGGGCTACGCCCACCTGGCACTCGACGATACATAAGTGGGTTTGGTGTTGCAGTTTGGGCACTCAGTCTCTAAAAGGTTCGCCATCACTGAGCTAGGATGATCTAATTGTAATGTTGGTAATTGTAGAACAAACTAGATTTAATTTTAGCTAAAAGGCCAAGGAAATTATACATAATATTCCACATGATGTAAATATGCAGAAGAATAACAAGAAACTCTCTCTAACTCTGTACACTATCTGACCATGAGGGTGTTATTGTAAACTCTTTAGTAGTTAATGATAAATTATATAGTTCATGGACCAGCTATTACCATTACTTTGAGCTTCAAAGAAGGGGAGCCTAATTGAAGATGAGAAAAGTAGTGTCTAGAATGTAGTTTTACAGCGTTGAATTATGGCCTACACAGATGAACAATTCACTTTTTTGACTAAGTGGGGGCTGCATTCAAAGTATTTCTCCCAGCATGTCCCAAGATGTTAGCTATCAGTTGAAACTTTAAAATGCATTTTCATTTCCAATCTGCAGGTAATTTTGGATCCATTATACAACCTCATTTTAATACAGAATGTTCATGTGAATAATCTCTAGTTACAGACTCTGAAATTACCAAATTATCAACATAGCTAAATGTAAGAAAATATCCAAGAGAAAATTTTGTCCCCTTTTGTTAATATTGATTGGTGGGTCCAAAGGTATTGCAGTTATCTTTGTTGCATAAATCAACATTCCCTAGGAATAAAGATTAACATCTGTTAAAAGTAAAATCAAGCAGCTCTTGCTTATTATAAGCCAGTTAGCCTGCTGAGTGTTATAAATAAACTTTATGCTAGATATCTATGTTGGAAGCTACCTGTTTGGCTATATGGAAACAATATAGGTTTAAGGAAAGTTGGATGACTTTGGATTAAACCCTCATTTTATAATTTTATTGAAAAATACACATGATATTTCCAATTATTTTTCTGATTACCAGTGACATTCTTTGAAATAAAATTGAGTGAATATCTATAGGTAAGCTATATCACCATATACCATACAGATAGTCCTCAGATGTCAATGCAATTAGGACCTGAATTTCTATTCCTAAGTGATGTAGTCATGAATCGCAATATTATTTGACCACATGACTTAGCATGGCAATCCCAGCAGTCCTGGTTGCAGAACTGTGTAGTTGTTAAGCAGAAGAGATGGGAGTCCCAGGCAGGAGCACGGTGACTTGGACAGGTGCTGTCCAAGTCACCATATTGCAGGTGGGCCACGGGTTGGTTAATGGCAGCTGCAGTCTGTTCGGTGGAAGTCACAGATGGTCACTATGCAGTCTAAACTACAGACACTTGCAAGCTGTCTGAGCTATCAGCAGGCACGACCATGGCGTATGAGTGGGTAGGGGTTGCTATGGAGTAAAAGATCCCTCCATAACTGAGATTATTTGGAGAAAAGGGGGGTTGACTTATGGGAACAACTTGCGACTATCTCTGCCAACTTCCCCATTAATTTTGCTTGTGGGAAGCCAGCAGGGAAATTCACAAATGGCAATCATATGACTGCAGGAAGTGCTGCAATAGCCAGATCTTCAAGGACCCATCATAAATACCATTCATTCAGCTTATCATAACTATGCAGGGTAATTAAATGAGTGGTTGTAACTAAGGACTACATGTATACATAAAATTTAATCATCAGGCCTCTTATTAGAAGCAACCCCAAGGGTATATTTTGGGCTACTTATTTCATTATTATATTAACTCATTGGTTGAAAGTATTACTAAGCTAAATTTCCATGTTCCTGTGTTGGTGTACAGATTCCTTCTGTCCCCAGCACTGTGACCTTTTTAGTTGAATGAAAGTTTTTTTTGGCATTACCAGAGAGCAGCTGGTAAAAGTTAACTTGCACGGATGGATGCTAAAACAGCAGATCCTTAAGGATATTGGTTATTTTACCTCTTCACAAGTTATGATGATCTTTTTAAGGACATTCAATGAACTTGGGAGTCAGTGCCATTCATTTTTCATAAATAATTGAGTACAATAATTGAATTATCCCCGAACATAAAGATACACAAGTATTGAGCTGCTGTGTTATCCTAAACACCATATAAACTATATTCTCTTATCCAATTATCATGTTATGAGAACATAATACTTTGGCCACATAATGAGAAGAGGGGATTCATTGGAAAAGACCCTGATGTTTGGAAACATTGAAGGCAAAAGGAGAAGGGGACAGCAGAGGATGAGATGGTTAGATAATGTCATTGATGCTATTAGCATGAATTTGAGAAACTCCGGGACAGAGTGGAGGACAGGAAGGCCTGGGGTGCTACGGCCCATGGGGTCTCAAAAAGTCGGATATGACTTAGCGACTGAACAAAAACAATAAATAGTTGCTACCCATATGGAGAATGTGGATATGACAAAAAATGTTATATTTGACATACAGTAAAAAATCTATAATGCTACAAATATTGTACCAGTAATGCTACTGTCGCTAAAGATGTAGATAACTTCTCTATCCTTGCTTACATCTAGTAAAATAAAAGGAGAAAGGAGAAACATTCACAAAAACTCTTGTGTCGCGATACTTTTATTAAGCTTTAAGGTGTTACTTTTTAGATCCACAGATATTCTCCCCTGCCCTCCCCCCAGTAACTGCTGATGAAATTTCTCCTTGAAACATTTAAAAGCTATGGAGTGTTCTCAAGACCTGGATTTAGTAACGTTAAAGCCTCTCGAGGGATTATGTATGCATTGATTCAAATTCTTTCTCTGAACTTTAGAATCAAAAGGATTTTCTGCTCTGTTGTTTACTATGATAGGCAAAATGACTCACCAAAGGACAATTGCTGAAATTCTTAGTTCCTTTCTGCCAGTTCTAACACTTTCAGAGGTAGCCAAGGAACAATAAGGTTGCCTATGTTTTACTGATTTGAAAAATGCATGTGCTGCATCTAAGTCACTTCTTTATTTGAAGTAATATTGTTTTTAAAAAAATCTTAATACCTGTAGGCAACAGAAATATATAGCAAATAATTGTTTCTATTAGAAACAATTTCTAATAGAATAAGGCTACAAACCTCTACATAATTACTAGCAAGTCATACTTTTGTGTGGTGTAATACAGCACATACAAATGCACACATGCCTGGGATGTGGTGAGTTGACCTTTCTGACTCCTGAGAGGAAGGGGTCCCTCTTTCAACAATCCCTCTTTCACCTTCCCGCAAGTCCTGGAACAGCCTGTTTGATAAATTCTACTACTACCTATTTTCCTCCAGATAAATGCTCCCACAAATAAAGTGAAGTGGTCACCAGTTCTCCTGTTGTAGCTTAACTTGAGCACAAGAATGCCTGACCTCCTTGAAATCCTCTCAAAATGAGAGTCACAGTTTCAGATGAGAATTCAAAGCTTTATTATGTATATTGCATTTGCAATAATTGGAAAGGAATTAGAAAGGGAAAACAAATAAACAAAAACCAGCCAAGAACAAATTCAACAAACTATTTTAAAAGTGTAATAAATACATTACAACGATCATTTCCCATAAAACAAAACCTAAGTATTTTACATCTATATCCACTGTTCCCTAGAGTGGACCCCTGAGGGCCCACGATGTCATCACAGGAAATCTGTGAAAGCTTGAAGAAATGCTAAGATTTAAATCTTGAGTTAAGTCTTGGGGGTCTGTGGCCATGGTCTATGGCCACAAAAGATATTTAAAAGGGGTTCATGCTGAAGAAAAGGTTAAACATCTCCTTTTTAAAGACATCCAATTAAGATGAGCCTATCTATTCCAATCAGATTTTTCTACTACTTAAAATCACTTAGAAATCAGAAATTCTTAATGATCAGCCCATATCTCCTTTTCTTTCCATTTGATTTCATTTGGTCATTTGGTTCATTTGGTTCTTCAGTTTTATAAAATAGGACTTTCCAATTTGGCAGAACCGGTAGCTAATTTTTTGTTGGCCAGGCCCAGAATGGACTTCTGGAAGCGGCATCCACACAGAGAACCGGTTGTTCACATATTTGAATCCCACTACTGATTTTAGATATTTATATACAATTATTTATCTTTGGCTAGTCTTTCTTTATAGAAAGTAAACATGCCTAGCTTTTTTTAAACTATTCCTCATAGGGTTTTGTTTTCAGATTTCAATTCATGGTAGCTCTGATCAAAATATTCTTGCATGGTGTAACTGTAGAGTATTTTAATGTATTATCTTCCTTGAATTGGATATAATGATTTTAGTAATGTAGCCTATGTGTGGGTTAGCCTTTTGAGCTGTTGCATCAAAATGCTTGTTCTTAATTAGTGTGGTCCACTAATATTCCCAGATCATTCATATGCATGGTGTTACTAAGTCATATCTCTATGTCCTCTATCTATGTATTTGATTTTCCCAATCTTAATTACTTTTCATTTGATATCTTTGAGCATCATCCTGTTGGATTTGTTGCAATATTCAAGCTTCTGAAGTCATTTGAATGTTATTTGTTTGTTTATTAATTTTTTATGCAAATTTATATGCATCTTTCTTATAAGATGAATTGTGGTCTTGTTTTCCTTTTTTAATTACTGTTTATTAAAAGTTTTTTCTTAATATAAATTAGAAATAAAATAAAGATAATGAAAAAAAGGAGAGGGGGCAGGGGGGATAAAGTGAGCAAAAAAAGAAAAGAAAAGCAGTGATTTCTAATTTCTTTTGGTGCAGTAAGATACATGATAGGGTTATAATATCAACATTTTACTTTGTCTTCTTTCCGAAGGATATTAACATATGCAACTTTTGTTGTTGTCAGTTCCTATCACAACCAATGGAAGATCACTTGATTGATCTAAAAAAAGGAGAACCCTTATGTCAATCATTTGTACTAGAAGAAAAGCTCTTGAAAACACAAAACATCCAGGATTTTGAATAATTGCTCAATAAAAGTTTCACATTTTTTTATGCTATGTGTGTTTCTTTTGAACTCTCTATATTTATCTGTACCTATTGGAAGTTAATAAACTGTATCCTAATAAAAAGGGGTAAGTTCCTCAAATATTCTGTTTATTTTTTATTGGAAAAAGATTGAAAGAATCCATCATTAATATTTACAGCCTAAAATTAGTATATATTCTATCTTTAGTCATGTCCATTGTAAATAGATCAGATTTAGAAGAGACCTAAACATTTTGACATGTGTACAAAAATGTCTTCTATTCCCTACAACAGGTCTATGAGCTGTTCAAAACCAGGCCGCCTGAAGCGGTGGGCAAGCATGTGCATGCCTGCTCCATTTACATAAGCAGTATGTGCATGTGCATGCCACTCACACACATGCGCCTTGCCCACCACTTGCGCAAAACCATCTCATTCCCCCACACCTGTCCGCAAAGCCAGAAAGGTCAATAATTCTGCCCTACAGAGAAAACTCTATTCAGTTATTTTAAACTTTTACAGCTGAATTGCAAAGGTTAAGGCACTCCTGATAAAATTCCTTGTCTCTGTGAATGTCTAAGCCAGTGGTGGCGAACCTATGGCATGGGTGCCAGAGGCAGCACTCAGAGCCCTCTCCGTGGGCATGCGCGCCATCACCCCAGTCCTAGGCCTTTTTGCTTTAGGCCTCTGGCACCGTGTGAAAAAAAAAAGGTTCAGTCAGTCAATTTCAACTTCCCTCAGGAAAAAAAAGATCTTGCAAAGTTGGAATTGATTGATTGAACTTTTTAGTCCCACCCAGTCTGCCGTTACCACCACAGCCATGCCCACGCAATGGGCCACACCCATCCGGCACTCAACGATGCATAAGTGGGTTTTGGGTTGCAATTTGGGCACTCAGTCTCTAAAAGGTTCGCCATCACTGACCTAAGTGAACAGCAGTTAACCAAACTGCTACATGGTTTTAAAATTAAGCATAACATCTTTTAGTAGATTTGAACACATAAGTTCTTTACAGATGTTCACAGTTTGTAAAGACTGAAAGTAACAAAACAGTTATTTAGACATTTGAAATGTTACAAGTAGAGTAGTGAATATGACAGTAGAAATAGCAATAGCACTTACACTTATATACCCCTTCTCCATAGTGCTTTACAGCACTCTCTGTATATGCATTTAACAGTTATCACTTTCATTATTAAATGAACTGATTTTTTTCACTAAAGAACAACTCACAATATTGGAGTGATGAAGAGAACACTGACACTGTGTTGGCACTGTAACAAGACTGTCATATCTGCCAATACTTCAAATTGGAAATAGGGATGTACTGTAGTTATTTCAATGTGCTTTGTGTTGTATAATGGGCAACTGTTCTTTATATTCCTTATTCTTTACTCGCCATTATTCTGTTTCTCAAATCCTAACAGCATAGTTTTTATAAAGTCTGACAAACAAGACACCCAAACAATGATTTCTTTATCTTTGCTTCATTATCTAGAGATAGAGAAACTTTTACAACCAATTCTTGAAATATTTCAGGGTTGTGTCAATTGACTAAACCCAGAAAATATACAATCAACAGGAAAAATAATGATATATGCCTACTTACAGCATGGCTGTTTGGGTTCAGGATTTTTATGTAAAAAGGTTTCTCCCCAAATGATACTTTAACACCATGGCACATTTGTGACACTTAGTACTTAAGTAATATAAGAAACATTGCTACAATGACATTTGGTATATGAAATTCCCCACTTTGGAGCATATGTATAAAATGATAGACCTCAGTTCTCTACCCTGGAACATTTGAATTGAAACTCGTATTCCAGATCTGTAATTCCATCACAATTTAAGAATGGTTGGAAAAAGGAACAATTGTTGTTTTCTAAGCTTGATTATTTGCCTGCAGATGATTCATTACTCAACTAGATAATATTATCAGTGAACTGTTCCAAGCAAACTATCAGGGTCAGAGAGCACATTCTACTGAAAATGATGATTGATTATGGCATTTATGAATATAGCAAATTTAAAGCCTGCTTAGAGTGGTCTTGTTTTTTAAAAAAATCTGCTCAAGAGGGAATGTAGAAGTGCATCTCTTAAAGGAAGGAGTGTTTTGTGTAAATAAATGTTGGCATACTTAAAAATAGCAAAATAAGATACTTATATTGATTCAAGAAGGAAAATAAGCCAAATTCATAATTTGGTTATAACGAAGTAGTGTTCATCTAAATTATCATAAAAGATAATGAATGTTTTGAGTTCTCTAGAGTTCTTCATCAGAGTTTGTACAGAAAAAAAAAAAGAAAGGTGGAGTACATATAAATGTTCAAGAAACAGGCTAAAGTCTGTAGGGATGCTTGCAGATAGAGGATGAGCTATATAAAAGAAACTTCATAAATTTAAAAATATTAGCTTATAAGATATATTCTTAATCATTTAAACCAGGGGTAGGCAACCTTGGCTCTTTTATGACTCGTGGACTTCAACTCCCAGAATTCCTGAGCCAACATAGCATAGAGTTGAAATCCATGAGTCATAAAAGAGCCAAGGTTGCCTACCCCTGATTTAAACTAAAGTGTCTGTGGCGAATTTGTGGAATTCTGGTTTTTTTCACATTTTTGAGTTAGTTTGGGAAAATCAAGGGAAGCTTGGTATTCCCTTCCAGCTCTGTATGCTGACATAACAACAGCAGTCAAAGTCATAAGAATTTTGGTTTTGTTTTCTGACATTATTTGATGACACAAGAGAAGGTCCTTAATACAAAATGTTTGCTTTCATTTAGTTCTATCTCAGAATCATGCCTCAGAGTTTTTGGTCAGAAAACGTCGTGCAAATTCCTTTATGGAAGAAAGCAAGAAGGGGAATATGGAGAGGGAGTGTATTGAAGAATACTGCAATAGAGAAGAAGCCAGGGAAATTTTTGAAAATAACCCTGAAACGGTAAGAGCTCTTTGACCTATGGTGTTTTATTTTCCCAAAATTAAAATAATCTTGGCAGAGAAATCATCCTCATTTTGTCCTAATCATGGCACACACATGCCTTGGTAACCATTTTTATCATTTGTCCTTGTGATATTGTGGTTGCCGTTGCTGAAGCAATCAAAAGTCGTATTTCATTTTTTCAATTGGGAAATAGTAGTTTTTTTCTTCTTCCTACACAGTGTTTGCTGTGGACCAGATCTGGGTTGCTTCATTGAGGATGTGGTTGCTAGGGTGGTTGATGGTTTAGATTTCTGAAGTCACACTGGACACATCTTCTATCTGGGCTATTGTGAATCCAAAATGCCCCTTTGGTCCATGACAAACCTTTCGCAGAGCTGTTCTGCTTCTTTCAAACCAGATTATCCTTCTATGGCATTACAATAAAATGGGTTTCAGCGAACAGGTTATAATTGTGAAATATCTGAACATTGTGTTTAGTTCATACGTTTTCAAAATGATAGGTTGTTACATCCATTTATTTTATAAATGCTATTTACATTAAAAAGCACAGATTAAATTTCTAAAATTATTTAATAACATAAAATATAGAAAACTATGTTTTTATAATCTTATAATCCAGCTATTAGTCATTATTTTAAACAAACCATATATATTGCTTATCAATTAATACACATTCTAATTAATTTCTTTTTTTAAAAAAACAGGATTATTTCTATCCCAGGTATTTGGGTAAGTTTATTTTTTTATATAAAAAATGCATTTAATGGTTTAAATGACAACAAATTTTTTGAAACTTAAAAACTTCAACAATTTTCAGTTGTAGGAAAATTTTGGATATTCATTTAATTAGTGCTGAGTTTATGATCCACTCCTTGTTTTTACCGCTGCAACACTTGCTAAAACCATAAACATATCCTCTGCAATGTGATTCTGTTCATTTTTATTAAAAATGTTTAGTTAACTCCTTGTTAATTAATGTAATTAATTTATTATTTAATCAACACTTTATTATCTAATTAATTCAGTTTGGTTGAAATAAAACATAAAGAACAATATCTTCTGTATAATTTTATCACCTTTCTTTGTTATATAGAGTATCCTTGAACAGTTTTATTTTTCTATTCACTTATCTCAGATTTTATGTAATCAAGACTATTCTTTGTCTCTCTGTTACTTTAATATGGGCACATATTTCTTCAGTATGAACCAATGGCAGTACCTTAACAGTTTAATAATATATTATACTATCACACTAAAATATAAAACCTGACAGCAAAGGAGGGCACAAATAATTGTGCAGGGCCTTCCCAGAAACCCTTTTCTGAAAGTGTGACAGAACATGGAGCCTTGTGTAAACTTCTGAGTTGAAATGGGCATGGTGAGGCCTAGTAGAATTGATGCTGTTCCATGCAACATCTTTGCCTTTGTTACATATTTTGAACAATGAATAGGGAGACTCATGTGATTATGAGGGGTCCTTGATGCTCTCTGAGCTTGCTTCTTTTCTTGCAGACATTTCATTACCCTAACTAGGTAACATCATCAATGCTAGTAAGGAGTGCTGTTTGCTGTCAGTTTATATTTTGGTATCTTTTTTGTCTGTGTGAGTGGCGGCGGTCTTAGGGATTCTTTGGTTGGGCTGTTTACTAATGGTTCTGTGACAGTTTCTTGATTGTGGTATTGCTTACTTATTTGTTGGTCTGAAGGTGACCTTGGAGTTAATCTATGCTGATCTGGTGCTGATTACTGGTGGGGAGTGGATCATAAACTCAGCACTAATTAAATGAATATCCAAAATGCTGGAGTCTTTTTTTCTTTTGGGCTGGTTGATTGTCTCTTTTGAATAGTCTATAGATGTTGTTAATGTCTATGTGTCTATTGATTTGTCAGAGTGCCAGGCTTCTAGAAATTACCTGGCATTTTTGGATTTGGCCTGGTCTAGGATTGTCACATTTTCCAATTGAAACTGATAAATAAAAGAAGCAAGCTCAGAGAGCACCAAGTATTGCTCATTTCAACCCTGAGCTACAAATATTTTCTTTCCTGTGATTATTTCTACCTTTACAATACTAAATAAATCTTATCACTAAATAATACAAATGACAGTAAAAATAGGCCTACTCATATGACTTTATTTCCACAAAGAATGAAGTTTTCTAGGTGCACCCCTAAATAAAAGTAACTGCAATGTTGGTTTCTTGTTCTCTCAATTTGTTGTCATCAATCTTTTGTTTTTGTTTTGGGGTTAATTATTATTGGAGACTTAGCATATACAGAGTGTGAAGTATCAGGATTATAAGGAACAAGGGGTATAAAAGAAATGAATAGGCATATGGTTTAAAACCTTCTAATTTATTATAGTAAAGCTAAGAAGCCATAATGAAAAAAATTAAAATTGCTTCCATATGTCAAATGCAAGTTATAGGTATTCTGCTATCTCTTTATAATTTTTCTTGCTTTTTCTTATGTTTACCTGAAATAGATGGTTAGAAGTGACCCTCTTTTGCATCTAACCCTTGTTCTGGTAACAGCCAGATCTGCTTCAGGGTATTTGTTTTTCACCATATGAAAGCAAAATCATCTGCATTCATAATAAAACTAGAATATATAACAGCTCAATTTTCACAGAGTATGAGAAACCTTTGAATTCTGGGATGGCCTTGGTTTTGTTATCATTTTTTCAATTCCCTACTTTTGTCAGAAACTGTCAGAAAACTGACTGATTTGTATAACAACACAGTAAATTTCGCAGTTCATTAAATCTCAGCATCAAACTGTTTACTGTAAAGAAAAAAACCTGATTAAACTTTATTCATTTAAATAATGCATTTAAAAATGCACATTTCTATGACTTCAGTAAGAAGATATACAGGTCAGGAAGCACTGCACCATGTAATATAGCTTGTGGTGGCTATTGCACATCAGTAAGCAGATGCTTGATGCTTTCACAGACTGTCTGGCTTCATTCAGAACTGGAATTTTCAGAATGCCATCACTGACTCCAGATTCTCCAGCTGATCTGCGTTCCTGTGTTACAAGTAAGATTTCCTACACATTTTATACTTTCTGAACTAAGATGGAAACTATTATGCAAAATAATTGCAATTAGTAGCATTGATTGCATTAATGCAGTGGCTCCCAACCTTTTTTATACCCCGCACAAAATTTTGAAACAGTGGCAACAAATTATACATATAGGCTATAAACTTTGAAAACCCAAATTTGTGCACCCTCTGAAATATTGTCTTTCACCCCTGGTTGGGAACCACTGCATTAATGCATTTACCTAATTCCTGTAATGCAACAGTGGGAAGTATTTTTTTTTAATAAACAAATACATGCAGAGTCTGTGAAAGAAATTGGTGAGGAACAACTTGAGTGAAGTTCTTTTCTTCCTGGCTTTTCTTCTTGATAAGGCTTTCTTATATGTAATGATGAAATTATTGTCTGGTTTCAGATTACATAAGGAAATTAAAAAGATCCAAAGTACAATTTATATATTTATTTTTAATTATCTTACCTGAGGACTGGACTGCTGCACTAAAGTTTGTGCAATCTCAAATTAAATTGTGTTCTTATTACTTCTTTCTTGATGTTTCTGTATTGTCATTAAAGACTCTGGGGATGGAATCAGTGATAGGCATGCCTGAGCATGTTATCTTGCTAAATAGTATCTAGTGAGAATCAGTGCTCTATTTGATATTCATTTTTTCCTCATAACACAAGCTATTGTGACAACAGGAAAAACAAAACAAACACAAATCTAGCAAATCTAAGGCTTCCCTAGCTTAAACATTTTGTAATGAAACAAATTTGCTTATAGCCTCAGCGGAGCAAGTGCTGCAGGTTAACACTGACTGAGTTCAGTGAGCTAAAATATGGTTTCTTTGTTTATGGCATAATCTACAAATACATTGTGGTTCAATGACTTCTCTGGGAAGAAGGATGTCTGAGAATTCTCTTTCATTCAGTTTTCTCACAGAGGATCCATCAGGCTAAAGTAGCATGGACTTTTTATTTTATTCATGTCTGGTTCACTCACTATGACCAGTCCTGGGCAAACACCTATTCATATAATATAATTTGGCAACTTTAAGTTGTGGAGATTTCAATCCCAGAAATCCCTAACCAGCCAGCAAATCCATTCTCTTCAAAATTGTCTGATAAAATGCATGTTCTAATATTTTTTCAGGTCATTTATTGTATAGCACTTTGTAAGAGGCTTCCTTTGATAACAGTTTAAGATTTTAACATGGTCAAAATGTTTAATTTCCTGATTTCACATCAGTCTTTAAAGACACCCACAGGCTACTTTAATGTCACAATGTCCACTTCAAATTGCTGGTTTGATACCTAAACTCCTATTGACTTACGACCCAAAGGAACTACTATGCTTATATAATCCTTCTCAGGGAGCTCTTCTGGTGATACTATCACCAACTGAAATGGAGACATCAAGAACAAATAATAGCAATTTAGTAGTAGCAATTTTGCCTCTGTGATTTCCTTCATGCAGAGGTTTAAACAAATTTTCTGCCAATCTAGCTAGTGCTAGTGAAAAAAAGAAACCTTTTCTGACAGATTTTTTTATTAATTTATATGGAGAACAAGAACAGATGATTTTTTGGGTATGATTTTTTTATTCTCAATAGAGTATTTTATTGTGATAATGCTGTAATTATATTGCAAAGTTTATAAATAAATTCAATAAATGGGCAGCATTCACTTACAAAGAGATTATAAGTTGTTCTGAATTGCATCTGAGAACAATTTGAAAGGTCCTGCAAAAATTAAAATAGGATCTGTAGGATACAATGACTTTTATCTTCAGTCATTGAAGTCCTTTGTAAGGATGAAAATGGAGAAACAGAATTAAAGGAGGGCTGGTTATAATATTAGAACTTTTCTGATTCTGTAATCTTCCCTGCAGTAATATCAGACCAGTGTAATCCTCTGCCTTGCAATGTGGATGGCTATGAAGAATGCAGAGATGGACAAGCCACATTCACATGCACTTGTAAACCTGGATGGCAAGGAGATAAATGTGAAGAAGGTATGGTCACTAAACTAATTGATAACAGGGCATATCTTTTCACCATATACTTCCATGTTGAATATGCACGTGGAAGTTCAGCATATGACAATAAGTTGTTTTCCCCCCACTAGATATAAATGAATGTGATGACCCCATAAATAAAAATGGAGGATGTGATCAAATTTGTGTTAATTTTCGTGGAAGCTACCGCTGTTACTGTGAAGATGGTTATTATATACAGCCAAATAAAATGGACTGCAAGGGTAAGGAAAAAGTCAGAAAGTACAAATGACAACACACTGGAAACAAAAACTCATTTTATATTATGAAATAAGACTAAAAGGCCAAATTGTAAGAGTCATAGTGCCAGCGGTTATACAAGCAGGTTTCAATGCCCCTGTTCTGAACATTAAATGGGAACATAGGAAACTGTTTTGTATCAAGTAAAACTTCAGTCATCTAGTTTAATGTTGTCAACAACAGCACTCCAGCTTTCAGACAAGATTTCTACCAGCCTATCAGTCTATATTTGGAAAGCCCTCCGAGCCCTATCATGAAACCATGAGCCCTTCTAACTTCTACATCATAAATGACCAAGTTCCATCAGTTTCCATTAATGCAATGGAAAACTAGTATGTTAGCATGTTGACACAGTGTTTCAGTCAATCTACTATGCTTGTTAACAAATTTAGTCTATACTTACATGAGTTCTTGCTTTGACTTAAGATGATTTCCTTACAAAACTTCATTTTTTTCTTCACCCCATGTTAGGCCATAGATAAGGATAATTATATTTAATTAAAAGTAGAGAGTGTATATACCTCCCCAAAAAATACCTGCTTACATATAATCCTTTTCATACATGTTGGATATGCATTTTATTACTCTATGGTCCATGCTAGATGATATTAATGGAGTTTCAGAAAGGCTAGCTTAGAATGAGTGCATGAAAGAAATCTCTCTTGGACAATTCATGGACAATTAAATTAGCAATAATATGGAAAATGAGATAACTATCCTTAACAATTTCATGAACATTTTAGAATCAAATCTTTATAATTAGTAAAATGTCCATATCCTGTTAACCTTTGCATTGTTTGTGTTTCATATGTTCATATTTTCAATAACTGCTTGAGTAAGTTAATATTTGCAGAACTTTTCCAGCTTTATTCCATTGTATAAAATTGCAATAGAATGAAAAAGTAACAATTTTCTTTTCTGGTAAATTAATGCACATTGTATATGTATAGACAGGAATGAATGCATATTGTATCAAAACATTTGTGGGACAGCACGGTGCAAAAATACACCTGGGAAGTATGAATGTGAATGTGAAACTGGTTTCTTCTACAATTCAACTACAAAGAAATGTGAAGGTATTTATTTTAAGTAGATTCCTAAACAAATACTAATTTGTTTTTTGCAGAAAATTCACTATAATTTTCTATAAAAATAATTGTCATTTTGATTTCATATAAATTCTCCAGCTTGTAAAGGAATGTAGAATCCACATATGGGTTGATTTAGTCTTCTAACCCAATCAGACCAAACAATCAAAGTTGCCACGCCTCTGCAGGGTCTGACCATGCCCCAGTTTCGTTTGGTCTCAGCCCTGAAGAGACGTGAGAATTTGGCTCCCAATTTAGATTCAGAAAGGTAGTTATTGCCATTTGTGGATTCTCTACCGTTTTTTTCCTTCTTTGGGGGGGGGGGAATTGGTTCAGCTCTGGGCTCAGTGCTGCACCATTTCTTCTCTCTTTAATCAATTCCCTTCTCTGTTGAGTTTTTCAGAGGCAGACAGCTCATTACAGACAGTTGCCTCCTCATTAAAATCCACCCCCCACCCCCTCCCAGGATCTTTGCTGTGAATACGAAGCTTTAAACTATTAGTTTTTGGCTGAAAACTCTCAATCACCTTCCTGGGTTCATTACCAATTCAAACAACCTGCGGGCGCCATTTTGAGCCTCTAGAAGGCTCGATCCTCACATTACTCAAGTACTTCTTTGTTACTGTTGATTGTCAGCTGTAAATTACCCAAAAAACCCACAGGTGAACTGTTTGACTAGAAGAACTTATTACCAGATTACTTGCAGAAGAGGATCTTTTCTCTCAGCTTGTTTTATCTCTCATTAGATTGTTGCGGCCGCCATTTTGGGCTCCGCCCAATCGCACACATTAAATTGACTGCTTTGACCTAATTACAGCCTTTTCAGTCACAAAGCAACTTACTTATTTGGTGATTCTCCCTACGTGGGGGGGGGGGAAATAGGAGTTCTAATTACACTCTTTTAGGTCTTCATTACCTCGTGCTTCAGCTGCTTAATAGGCGCCATCTTAGGTTACCTAGTGGACATAAGGAAAATACCTTGAGGCTCTCACTCCATTTTATCTAGTAATATTCCAGACTGTGTGACTTACCAGTACCTTTCAAATATCCAGTGCCAACAGATTGGACTGCTGCTTGCCTTGCCTGTTTTCCGCTGTCTGCATAGTAGTCGGCACTTACTGTCCCAGCCGTCACTAAGTGAGACATGAGGGTCAAAAAAATAAACAAAAATAAAAATTGAAAATTAATTAAAATAAAACAGAATTAAAATAAACAAGATATATATCTATATTCATATATAGACTTATCTTTAATTGACATTTGATACTTTTTCGGCCAAATTGTCTATTACAGTGGGCCTGAAAAATTGAATAGGGAGGAGAGCCCCTGAGCGTAGCGCGGCTTATATCGTGTAGTGACTCTGTGCTTAACGGCGGGCCGGACCTCACAGACCCTCGTGCAGGCCTGTACCACCCAGGTGGGCTGTGGCCTTCCTTTCTCCTGCAGACCAAGGGCCGATCCAGGGATCTCCTGGTGAAAGCCTGCCCTTTCTTCTCCTGCAGAACAGGACTGATCCAGGGATCTCCTGGTGAACACCTGTTGTTTCTTTCCTATTGTTTATTTCAATATGGCGGATAACACCGTTTCACAGGCTTCCACCTCCAGTGGAAATGTAAAACGCAAGCCATCCAGTCAGGATACACCTACAAAAGCCAAGGCCAAGGTCAAACGGACCTCTAAGGCCGATGACAAGCAAGCAGATAGCAGACATAGGGCCCTGGAGCGACAATTCTCCAAAGCCCAGCGACAGGCAGGAGAGACGCAGCTTATCCCCTCCCCTCCTCTTGCATCCACATGAGGGGAGCATCGGCCTTCCCCTTTTACATGGGCTTGGTCTCCCGAGCAGACCCTGGATCAGGGTTCTTTGCTGGGATATGAACGGGACCATCTGTCCCTCTTTGAACGAGAATTGAGATTACAGGTCCAAGATTCAATTCCAGCTGCTGAGCCAGGACCTTCCTCAGTGTCTTGTGGGTCTCAGGGGGAGGTTACTACAGTCGTCCCTCCCCCAATCCCATTCAGCATCTTTCATGCCGACGGCGGGTCTTCAGGGCCCCAAACATCCTTCATTTACTGTCCAGCTCCAAGCCATGATCTCACAGGTGGTGGCTCAGGCGATGGCAGCTTCAGGGAGGGCCATTCCGGTCCAAGGACCATCAAACCCCCCTATGCCCACGGAAACTATGGATCCCAGGGAGTGTGTGATCTCAGATCACGGTTCTCCACCTCAATCTGAAGGGAGCGAGATATCGGATTATTCCGCACAGATACCGGAAGAAGGCATGTGGTCAGACGGGGAAGACATTCAGGTGGAGGCCACTCCTATGGTAGGGGTGTTTAATCCAAATTCCTTCTATTCTCTTTTACAAAAGGCCTATGTCACCGGAAAAATTGAATCGGTGAAACCACAGACAATGGATCAGGACTCTGGACAGAGTTCTGACCCACTGTTTCTGGAACCGGTCAAGAAGAACCTGCAGATACCTTGTCCCCCCATGTTTCTCAAATCCATTCAGGATCAGTGGGGATCTCCTGGAAGTTTCTCTGCTCTTGGGGGATTAGATCGTAAGCTCTTAGATATAGTCCCTTCCCTCAATGATGTCCTCGAAGTTCCGGGTGTAGATGAGGCTCTCGCCCTCATACTGTCAGACACCAAAATCCCAGGAGATATGTCGGAGGCCCTTAAGCTGAGGACAAGAAGTCTGAGATTTCCCTCAAAAGGACCCATCAGGCATCGGCTTGGGCTATAAGAGCCTCAACATCTAACTCCTTCGCCAGAATCGCATTAATCTGGCTCAGGGAATTACAGGCCAGAATATCCCCAGACGAAGTAAGGGTTCACCAGGATGTCACTAAACTAAGGGCCGCACTGGAATACATGGGGGATGTGTCTCTGCGGTCGGCCAAATATTCGGCTCGGGCCATAGCTTCCAACGTGGCCGCACGCCGGTTGTTCTGGCTAAAAAATTGGAAGGCTGATACGAGGCACAAATGGAGAGTAGCTGCAGCACCATATCAAAAGGGTCGCCTTTTTGGAGAGGCTCTCACTCCTTACCTGACTGAAAACAAAGAAAAGTTGAAGGTACTAGCTCATATTGTCAAAAAAAACGGGCAGACATTTTTCTCCATACAGCCGGTGTCCGTCTTTTAAGTCTGGCTCAGACCGAACTACCTGGAGTGGGTATCGGCCCTTTCAAGCAGGGCCGGACTGCTCATCGGACCAGTCCGGCTACAGAGACAAGCCAAAGCCACAATTCCAGGCTAAGCGGCCCTTTCGCGGCAGAGGAGGTCATCCTTTCCGAAAGTCAAAGTGACTTGAGGCAGATTCCCCCCATTGGCGGAAGACTGGCACTATACTTCCACAAATGGGAAAGCACCACCATGGACAATTGGATTCTAACCACTATCAGAGACAGACTGTCTCTGGAGTTCCTTCCACTCCCCCCTCGGCTCTTCATCTCCTGCCCCCTATCCCGAAATCCCGTGAAACAAGGTCTCATGGAGGAGGCCATTCGTCATCTGTTAAGCATAGAGGCAATAGAGCGGGTACCCCCAGATCAATGGGGACTAGGTTTCTACTCCATCCTATTCGTGGTACCAAAGGCCTTGGAAGGATGGAGGGCGATTCTAGACCTCAGAGCTCTAAATCGGTACCTAATTTACCAAAAATTCAAGATGCAAACTCTTCATTCTATTCTGGGCAGTATTCGGCCAGGGGACTTTCTTACATCCATAGATCTGACAGAAGCTTACCTTCACGTTCCCATACATCCAAACCACAGGCGTTTTCTCAGATTCAGGTATTCCAACCATCACTATCAGTACAGGGCCCTGCCATTCGGCCTATCGTCAGCTCCAAGGGTTTTCACCAAAATCCTGGCGGTTCTCGCCGCACAGCTCAGGTTGGTACCAGTCCGCGTTCAGTGCAACTTGGACGATATCCTAATCCAGTCATCCTCGGCACTGAACACCCGATCAGACATGGCACTGATTATCAAGACACTCCAGGATCATGGATTTATGATCAACTTCCCAAAGAGCCATCTGAACCCAGCAAACCGTTTGCTCCACTTAGGCGCAATAATAGACACCAACCAGTGCCGAGTTTTCCTGTCTCAGGAGCGTCAGCTCAGCATACGTACGATGGTCACCAGGGTGCACAAGGAGAAACGTGTAACCCTGATCCTACTGTCACAGCTGTTAGGGAAACTGATCTCATGTATTGCCATAGTGCCCTGGGCCAGACTTCATACGAGACAACTGCAGTGGTTTCTACTCCCTTACCAGAAACCGGGTGTAGCATGTTTTCCACAGAGGGTGCAAGTCCCACCACAGACACTCATGTCCCTCATCTGGTGGTTATCCCCAGCATTGTCCAAAGGATCCCTGTTCAGAGAACCGACTCGGGTAACCTTGACCACAGACGCCAGTCTGTTTGGATGAGGGGCACATCTGCAATCCCATTTCTCCTAGAGGCGGTGGTCCCAACAGGATCTCAAGAAAAATATCAATTGGTTAGAATTCAGAGCCATACACCTAGCACTTCATCATTTCCACAAGAAGTTGGCGGGTCGCCACGTGCTGGTTCTGACAGACAACGTGGCGGCAAAGGCCCATGTCAACAGGCAGGGTGGCACTCGATCATGGATTCTAATGTCCGAGGCCCAGTATCTAGGGTCATGGGTGGAACAGAATCTGTTGTCCCTAAAGGCGGAACACATCTCAGGGGTGGAAAACGACCAGGCGGATTTTCTGAGTCAATTTACGATAGATCATTCGGAGTCGCGTCTAGATTCCTGTCTCTTTCGGGAGATAACTCACCATTTCGGTCAGCCCAAAGTCGACCTGTTTGCATCCCCTACGAAAGCCCAGCTTCCCCAGTTTCTGTCTCGGTACCCATTCCAGGGTTCGGAGGGAGCAGACGCCCTCCGCAGCCCTTGGCCGGTGGGCCTTCTATATGCATTTCCACCCCTTCCCTTGATCCCAGCTGTCATCAGGAAGCTGTTACAGGAACGGGCGGAGCTAATTCTTGTGGCCCCATATTGGCCGAGGTGTCCATGGTTCGCGGATCTCGTGAACCTTGCCATAGCCCCCCCTTGGCAAATCCCTCCAGAGAGGATAATTCTAACGCAGGGGATCATACGCCACCTGGACCCGCAGTGGCTACAACTAGCCGCCTGGCATCTGAGCGCCAGTTCCTGATGTGTGGATCTTACTCTTCAAGGGTGATAGCTATGATCCAAGCTTCCAGACGGCCAGCGATGAACCGGATCTATGATGCCACTTGGAAGAACTTCTGTGACTGGTGTACCTATAAGGGTTTGTCTATCTCTTCTGTCACTATTCCAGTGATTCTTGAATACCTCATGGATGGAGTGGATAAGGGCTTAGCGCCCAACATCTTGCGTAGACAGGTGGCCGCTCTTTCCACGGTGTTCACCTGTGCCAACACCACTCCATTGTCCCATCATTCCAGGGTCCGGTCCTTTATGAAAGGAGTCTCCAACACCAGACCTCCGTTAGTACACAGGTATCCATCTTGGGAACTACCTCGGGTTCTGCAGGCACTCACTAGGTCTCCCTTTGAACCTATAAGGTCTTGTCTTCTTCACATTTTGTCCCACAAGGTGGCCTTCCTAGTAGCCATCACGTCGGCGAGGCGCGTGTCAGAGCTGGCTGCTCTTTCAGTTAGGGAAGACCTGTGTATCTTCTATCAGGACAGAGTGGTGATGAGGTTAGATCCCTCATTCATTCCCAAGGTGAATACACTGTTTCACCGGGCTCAGGACATTGTACTACCAAACTTTTGTCCCAATCCTTCTCACACACTAGAAAAGCAGTGGCATTACCTAGATGTACATAGGGCATTGCGTCATTACATTAAGAGGACAGCTTCTTTTCACAAATTGGAGGCATTGTTTGTCTCTTTCCACTCAGCTTCCAAGGGACAGAAGGTTTCCTCCTCTACTATAGCCAGGTGGATCAAGGCCTGTATCTCTCAATCTTACCAGGCTTACTCTTTACCTGTCCCAAGCCGCCTGACAGCGCACTCTACTCGTAGCGCTTCCATGTCGGCGGCATGGCAGACTCAGGCATCCATAGAGGACATCTGTAAGGCGGCTACGTGGTCGTCCCCTTCACCATTCATTCGCCACTACAAACTCGACAAGCTTCCGCAGAGGCCGCTTTTGGCCGTTGGGTTTTTGGCCGTCGGGTCCATTTCAGCAACGACACTTAACCAACCTGCTTCCCACCCGTGGGGCTTTGGTATGTCCCATAGGGGCTTTGGTATGTCCCATCTGTGGATTCTACATTCTTTTACATGCTGGAGAAGGGGTGTTGTCTTGCCTGAACACCTTTTCTCAGCATGAGGAATGTAGAATCCACCCCCTCCCTGATCATTACTAGCAGTTAGGTTAGTGTCAGCAGTTCGGAGCCATCAGGTCACACAATCATTCGCTTCGCCCTTTCGAAACTGGGTCATGGTCAGACCCTGCAGAGGTGTGGCAACTTTGTTTGGTCTGATTGGGCTAGAAGACTAAATCAACCCATGTGGATTCTACATTCCTCATGCTGAGAAAAGGCGTTCAGGTAAGACAACACCCCTTCCGTGTTACAAAATCTACATCATACAAATTTGCCAAGTCTAGGTTCTTATAGAATAAAATGTTATTTATATCTAAAATGCAAAAATTAAATACACTTTTTAAAATCACATGCGCACCAAACACATAGACCATAAAACATATAATCAAGCAGTGCTTTAAATTAACAATTTTAGGGAATGATGAAATTCAGAGACCAAAAATTCATTAAATTTCCTTTTCCAAGATTGGATTATTCTGTACACCTTTATTCGTGATTCTTTAGGATACTAGGAATCTCCAGCCTGAGAAAGGCCAAAAGAGATCCATAGAATGGGTTGTATAAGGGGCATTCAGCCTTGAGGAAAAGCCTTAAAACCTGGCTATGCAACTGGCATGGGGTTCTGGAGAAGAAGCTGCTGGCTGGAGATAATTGGTACATTATTGGTACATACCCGCTTCTTGGAAAACTTAAAAAAGTGAAAAAGACAGCATCTCCATCAGATGGATTTTTAACTGGCTGACAAATCACAGTCAAAGAGTAGTCCTTAATGGTACTATGGTACCCTGTCTACATAGAGGAAAGTAAGCAGTGGAGTACCACAAGGTTCTGTCCTAGGCCTAGTACTCTTCAACATCTTCATAAATGACCTAGATGAGGAAATAGAAGGGGAACTTATCAAATTTGCAGGTGACACTAAGCTGGCAGGAATAGCCAACATCCTAGATCAGGAGTTTCCAACCTGTGGTCCTGTTGGTCACCTGGCCACAGGAATGAGTTATCAGCCTCGTTTACACATGGGCAGGAGAGCTAGTGCCCTGCCAACATCATGCGGGCACTAGTGCCCTGTTTGCGCACACATGTGGGAGCTAGCAGCCCATTTGTGCACATGTGTGGGCGCTAGTGGCCTGTTTGTGTATGTGCATTAACAGAGGGATTCAATCAAGATCATGTGAGATACTAATACCACTCTATAAAGCATTAGTATGACCACACCTAGAATACTGCAACCAGTTTTGGTCTCCACACTATAAAAATGATGTTGAGACTCTATAAAAAGTGCAGAGAAGAACAACAAAGATGATAAGGGGACTGGAGGCTAAAACATATGAAGAACGGTTATAGGAACTGGGCATGGCTAGTGTAGTGAAGAGAAGGACCAGGGGAGATATGACAGCAGTGTTCCAGTATCTGAGAGGCTGTCATAGAGAGAAGGCAGATTAACCTATTTTCCAAAGCACTCGAAGGCTAGACGAGGAATAACATGGAAACTGATCAAGAAGAGATTCAACCTGGAAATAAGGAGATATTTCCTGACAGTGAGAACAATTAACCAATGGAACACACTGCCTTCAGATTTTGTTGGTGCTTCATCATTGGAGGCTTTCAAGAAAAGACTGGACTGCCACCTGTCAGAAGTGGTGTAGGGACTACTGCTTGGGCAGGAGATTAGACTAGATGACCAACAAGGCCCCTTCCAACTCTTCTCTTCTCTTCTCTTCTATTCTCTTCTCTTCTATTCTATTCTATGCTATGCTATGCTATTCTATTCTATTCCCATTCTGAAAATGCACCCCATCCATTTCTTCCAAACCCTTGTTTTAGCTTGTTTTATTTTTATAATTTTAATCCATTTTTATATTTATAAGTGCTGAACAATTGTTTTATCTTGATGTAAGCCACTTAGATATATCTGAACTACAATATTGGCAGCAAATAAATTTGATAAATAAATAAGAAAATTTTAAAAAGTTTTAATGCTGCATTTCACATTGCTCTGTGCCTCTGAATTCTGGATTCTGTTTGGCCAGCACAATAGAGAACTCAATTTGATTCATCAAGACAATATTTTGCCCTGATCAGCCCTCATTTTGTTTCTGGAAAATTGCTTCCCAAGGCTCCCCAACTATTCAGAATTTGCACATAGATGTACATATCTTCAATACAGTTAAATTGAACTGCTGTTTCCTATATAAAGATAATGAATATATGCAGTGTATACTGTACATTCCAAACACTATACTTAAGATGTTACTGATTTTTATAAATTGTGATATACAGTAATATCATAAAACTTTGAGTATTATTGCACAATAAACATTTATTGTTATTATTTGTTACATTTCTCTACACCTAGCAATTTCCTTAGCAAAAAATACCTTACTGCCCATCAGTAATGGCATCCTACCAAACATTTAGTAAGCCTTTGTTGTTGTTATTGTTATTTATGGCCTAAAATTAAAAACCTGTTATTTATGACATCAAGTTGACTGCATTTTGTTTAACTGGTAACTGATTATTTTAAGTCTGCAGTAGAGGATTACCTGCATCCATTTTTTATAATACATGAATTCTTAGGTGCCACCTAAATGTGCATTTGTGTTATTCTTTCAGTTCTTCAGTTTCATATTATTTATGCATGATTCTCAAGAATTCTGGCAGTTGATTCATTTTCTCCATTTCCCTGCAGATATTGATGAATGTGCTGAAAACACTTGTTCCCAAATCTGTGTTAATTCTCCAGGAAGCTTCACATGCTATTGTGATGGCAAGAAAGGTTTCAAGCTTTCTAAGGATATGACGACTTGTGAGGTGAAATATAATTATCATTTTCTTATTTTTCTTGATGCCCGGAGACAGCTAAACATCTTTTACCATCCATTTCTGCACTCTATCTGATTTATTGATTTATTCATAACTTTGTCTCTCCCTGTATTCAAAGCAGCTTATTTATATTCTATTCTATTTTTATTACCTAGACTTATATTCTTCTTTTCCTCTAAAATTTCAAAGCAGCATGCTTTAATTATATCTCCACAACAACACAACAACAGTTCTGTAAAGTTAGTTGGGGGCTTAAAGAAGTCACTTGGAAAGCTTCCTTGGCTAAAGATGGACTTGAAACAGAATTCCTGTATATTAATAAAATATATGTTCTTATTACTTGAAAAACCTACATGACATAGGATCAGTTTACTCGAAAGACTGCCTTCTGCCAAGAACATCTGCCCACCCCACATGTTGCCACAAAATTCCTTTTAAACTTCTAAAATATAGTTTAGAATATAGTATTGTCATTAACCATAATAAAATACCAACTAATTATAAAGGTTAGAGTTTATCCTGAATCCAAATTATGTCAAAATTAGATAAACATTATTCATTCTACAAACAACTGGATGGCTTTAAAAAAAGAACAATGCAAGTACAGGGAGCTTGATTTGGATTCAGGCTCTGATACTTCCGTAGGAAGTAGGATCAATGAGATTTTTAGTTTCACTGCAACGAGCAGGAATAGGAGACGTTATATAAATTGCTATTATAATTGACAATATATGATTAAATCTTCCTTTCTTGCCTATTTTGTGTTTTCTCTCTAAGCTTGCAATTTATTTTTGAAAACAATGAAAATATTAACTGTACAAATGGTTATATACTAATAGGTCTCAACTATGGTAATTAGATTTGGAGAAGAAGAGTTTGGAAGAATAATTACCTAATGTTTCTTTTGCCTGTTATTTCTAGACCGTACCAGATTGTCTCCCTTTGAATCTTGAAAAAAATTATGAATTGCTTTATCTGGCAGAACAATTTATTGGAATCCCTGTTTTGTATTTAAGGTTTAGATTGCCAGAAGTTACAAGGTGAGTAGATATGAGTAAGCATGCAGATAAATGCAGTTCTGTTGTTTGTGATGAGTATATAACTAGCTATAAGCAGTTTTATCAATGCCAGTTAATTGTATTTTATAACATTTTTTCCTGATAGATAAAATAACAAAAAGAGCAAAACCAAAGAAAAGAGAATGCACACATTTGCACACAAAATAAACTAAATAAAATAAAACAAATATAACAAAGGTTGCAGTAGTTTCCTTCTTCCCCATCCCCTCCATTTTTTTTTCAATACCAGCAATGCTGCTTAAATATTTTCACACTATGTTTTGGACATCTGTCATTATTATTGACTTCTCTTTGAATCAGTTTAATTATTTTTAATACTTTATCTTTTTCTTCAAAAGCCATATTCTGTTTCTTTGCTTACCTTATTATGTTATCTATATATATGTCTATGTAGCTTTCACATTTGGGTAAATTTCTGCAGTGCATACCTATATACATGTGTACATACATATATATGTCTGTATGTTAAATTGCGATGGTTTTCATTTATATTTTCTGGACACATCTAATATTTGTGATTTTAATTCAGATTTTATTTTGGAATTTTCTGGATATTTGGATGCATTTCCTTTTGGTACTTTTGAGTCTTTTTACAGAATCATTGCATGCAACAAAATGTTCCTTCTTTGTTGTGGCTAATAATAATAATAATAATAATAATAATAATAATAATAATAATAATAATAATAATAATAAAGTTGGAAGGGATATTGGAGGTCATCTAGTCCAACCCCCTGCTCAGGCAGGAAACCCTATACCATTTCAGACAAATGGCTGTCCAGTCTCTTCTTAAAAACTTCCAGTGTTGGAGCATTCATCGTTTTTGGAGGCAAGTTGTTCCACTGATTAATTGTTCTACTGTCAGAAAATTTTTCCTTAGTTCTAAGTTGCTTCACTCCTTGATTAGTTTCCATCCGTTGTTTCTTGTCCTGCCTTCAGGCTCATTGGAGAATAGCTTGACTCCCTCTTCTTTGTGAATAACTTCCTGAGATATTGGAACACTGCTATCATGTCACCCCTCGTCCTTCTTGTCATTAAACTAGACATGCCCAATTCCTTATATGTTTTAGCCTCCAGTCCCCTAATCATCTTTGTTGCTGTTCTCTGTACTCTTTCTAGAGTCTCAACATCTTTTTTACATTTTTTACATTTCCAATATTTATTTTGAAAATAATTAATGGAGTTATACAGGTAGTCCTTGACTTACAACAGTACATTTAGTGACTGTTCAAAGTTACAACTTTGACTGATGACCATTTTTCACACAACCGTTCTTCACACTCATGGTTACATGATCAAAATTCAGATGCTTGGAAACTGACTTATATTTATGATGGTTGCAGTGTCTTTGGGTCACATGATCACTTTTTGCAATCTTCTGATAAACGAAGTCAATGGGGAATCCAGTAATGGTGTTACTAATTTAACAAGGGTAGTGATACACTTAACTGTGTCAACAAAGGTCATAAAATGGGGCAAAAGTCATTTAACAAATGTCTCACTTAGCAACAGAAATTTTGAGCTCAGTTGTGCTCATAAGTCAAGGATTTTTGTAAAAGATTTTTTTTTTACCAATTTTCCATCACATTGTAGCATCATGTAAATGTTACAGCTTTTTCTTTAGTTCTTCGTTATTCCACTGTTATTACAGCTTTAAAGTTTTGCACCCATTTTATCATACAGTTAATTTGTGCTGTGTACATTTCATATTTGAATAACAATTTGTAAATACACATTAATAAATTATTTTGATTCTATGTTTTTCAAATTTTATTTATCTCCCTCCTTTTTATCTGAGATCATTTTTTATTTTTCAAGTTATTTGCAAATGCATTAACCATGAAAAATCTCATGTTCATTAAGCAATTCTTGTTTTATCTTTAGTCAGTTTTTTGAGTCCAGATGTATCATACTGGCGTACATGTAACAACATTCTTAATGTATATATCCAGTCTTCCTGCTGCATCCTTTTTAGGCTTGCTTTTTCTCAACTCAGATTTTCTGCAGAATTTGATTTCCGGACTTATGATAAGGAGGGTGTGATACTATATGCTGAAACCACAAACAGTACAGCCTGGTTTCTACTTGCTTTGCGTGAAGGAAAGATTGAAATTCAGTTCAAAAATGAGCTTGGGACAAAAGTAACAAGTGGTGGTAAAGCTATTAATGATGGTTTGTGGCACATGGTAAGTCTTTTTCAGCAAATGAGAAACAGATTCACTATTGTGAATTGAGAAGCCATATAAATAACCTAAACATACAGAAAAGCAGCTTTATGAAATAAGCCTTTTTTAAAGTAATGCACTCATAGTATAAATCTGTCACTTTGTTCAAATGAAATAATGTCATGCATTTTATAATTCTTTAAACCATAGGCCCTGACTTCCATCAGGATTTTAAATCCAGAATTTAAAAATTATTAAGACATTGATTGTTCATTCTTAGAATTATTTTATCATTTACTGTAGAAGCAAAGGTTTCAGTTGCTTGAAAAGATTTCTTTAAGAGCAAATAACACCGCGGTATAATAATAATAATAATAATAATAATAGTAAAGTTGGAAGGGACCTTGGAGGTCATCTAGTCCAACCCCCTGCTCGGGCAGGAAACCCTACACCATTTCGGACAAATGGCTGTCCAGTCTCTTCTTAAAAACTTCCAGTGTTGGAGCATTTACTGCTTCTGGAGGCAAGCTGTTCCACTGATTAATTGTATAGAAAGGTATTATATTATACCTTTATATTATATTATATTCTGAAGTAATTAACAAGAGACTGAGATTGTCAGACTGAATGGACACGTTACATTCCCTTCTGTAGATGCAAAGGTTATGTACAAGAGCTAAATACCACAATATACATACATCTCTAACATATTTTTCATAATCTGAATTAATAACCTACCTACCGAGAACAATAATTAGAAAGTCATTTTAGTTACTGTGCACAAGGGTATGGCCATAGAGCATCGAGATATTTTGCTATACTTTTTGGCTTAGTACCTTGCTAATAAAAGTAGAGAGCCCTCTGTACCAGATTATTCTATTCCATGCCAGTTCCCAATTTCAGCACTTTTTCCCCAAGTAATGCTTTTCTTCATTTCTTGGCCCAGCCTGTCATTGAACTAATAAGTCTTTAACAGGATAACATAGTCTAGTGCATCTCAGATCATCAACTACCAAAACAATAAAACTTAATCAGCCAGCACTGATTAGTACTGTCTTAGGGTACTATCACCTTCCTCCATCATCAGCCTTCCACTTTCTAGAGTTACCTTAGGTTTTACCTTCCTTGTCCTGCTTAGAAGACCCTGCCCACCTCTTTTTGTCTTCTATGGGGAATTAAACTAATTCAAACTAGTTGTTATATTTATCAGTGTGCTAAAACAAAGTATGTATTAGGGGTTCTGGATACATGAAAGGATGCTAAGGGCCCATAGGGTTTTGCAAACTATATTGTGCCTTCGCATGGTAAACTGGCTAGTGTGTTTTTAGCAAATGTTGCTCTAATTATGTGAATCCTTTCAACCAAATCAGGATCTTATTGCACACACATCATTGTTGCTGGATTGGAACAGATTCTCAGCATTTATATACTTTGGATAACTTTTTTTGTATTTAGATCTCTGTGGAAGAACTAGAGCATAGCATCAGTGTGAAAATAGCGAAAGAAGCAGTGATGAACATCAATAACCCAAGACCTCTTTTCAAGCTTTCCAATGGCTTTTTGGACACAAAAGTGTATATTGCAGGACTCCCTCGCAGAATGGACAACAGTCTCATTAAATTGGTAATTTTTGTAGCATTTGCTGGGGCATCATATTACAGTAAATTTAGGTATAGCAATTAATATTTAGATCTTTTTTCTTTTAAACTCGTTCTCATAGAAATATTATGTGTATATTGTATAATATCAAGTTTAGATATTTATTTTTAGAAAATAGAATGTAATACTAATGTACACCTGCCATTTTTAAGACTCTTGTTAATCTAAGATTCTCACTAAGAATTGATTATAATTTATTGAATTCTTACCAGCATAACTATTTTACTTGAGAATCCAGGAAATCACAGCTCCAACACTTTTAAAGAACCCAGAACTATGAATGGCTGAGAAAAGGCTTTAAATGTGGTGAAATGCACACACTTACACACATATACTATACTAGATATACACACTTATTTGAGAGTCAATTGCCTCCTAGGTTCACATGACATCTATAGAATGAGCCCACAACCATAAACAATGATGAAAAAAAATTAGGTTTTTTTCCTCCATCATATTGTTTCATAACTTTCAGTGCACAGGTTTTGTCTATTATTCCATGCATAAACAGGAGTGAAGTGATCTGTCCTGAAGGAGTAAAATTTGAAGAAGTATCTCATTAAGTGCTACAGCTTCGAAAAGGGTTGCTTTTATTTTATTTTTTTACAAACACTTATACTGAAAGTACTGATGCATTTTCATGAGCTAGAGTAGCATTTGTCCTGCAGTAATTTGGAAATAAATTATAGCTGGAATAAGGAGCTTCAGTTTTAAGCATTCAATGAGATAGTTGTAAAAAGACAATAAGGATGTTTGCTATTAGAAAAAAAGAAAAAAAAACTATGTCTCTTTGCAAAGACATTCTACCATGCAAAGCGCTGTTCCAGAGGGAAAAAATGTATATGCTTCCTACTTCATAAAGGGCAGAGTTGCTAATAGCAGAATGAAATGGCAGAGAAGATTAATAACAGTTTAATCAAGCCTGAAGTAACAGTGTAAACATAAATAACTTTCATTGTACTACTTATGAGATTCCATTATTGCTACTTTGAAAATGTAGGCATATTAAAAATTTAAGATTATCTACTGAGTTATCTGCTTTACAACATTTTTATCTAAAGAAAATTTGTTTTCATTTTTTTTCACACAGAAAATTGGGCATTTGCAAGTTCTACAAAAGACTGAAAAATGCTATGCACTAAATTTCAACTGATCATTAGTTGGCTATTTGCCTGACATTCAGAAATCATATCCAGCTTTCAGCAAAAAGATATGTTTGATCCCAGCTGTTAGTTATGCTTGCAAGCGTTACACTGAAAGTAATTCTTTATGTCCCCTCCTACACTGG
The DNA here is from genome assembly GCF_016545835.1 of Crotalus tigris. Lineage (NCBI taxonomy): Eukaryota > Metazoa > Chordata > Lepidosauria > Squamata > Viperidae > Crotalus > Crotalus tigris. Next base: position 511,775 of record NW_024096756.1, on the reverse strand, counting down.
CCTTGGAAGTCCAGTCATGTATTTTCATATTCCAAATTTTTGTGTGAATCAGTTGTTCCTCAATGAACAAATGGTGTACATGGAAAATATTGAAACACAGCTTTATGGAATCCTAAACCAGGAAAATAAGTGACCCTTCTGAGAATTATATCCCCAAAGGTTAGCATAAAACCTGATCTGCAAAAGAGATTGTTGTATGTAATTTTAGATAATCAGAACTTTAAGCATATACTGACAGCTGTTGTCACCTAGGAGCTAAAGTATGACTTAGTAAGTCATACTTTAAACTATATTTTGGTGTTGGTCACATTATTTGAGGTCATAAAAACAACCAAATCTCAGAGTTCCATTATATGAAGATAGAAATACATTTGGTTATGGAAAGCTTTTTAACACTGCTTTGTGTTAGTGTTGCACTATATAATAAATTAATGAGTTAGATTAAATCAATGAAAAATCTGTGAAGACAATTTAAAATGATAGCTTCTAGGGCACAGACTATTTATTTATAATATATAGTTACTATAAAATATATAGTATAGTATAGTTACTATAAAAAGGCAGTGCATAACATCTGAAAGAAATGTTTCACAACTTTGAAAGCACAACACACTTCTTTAGCAAATGTTTTAAATATCCCTGATATATATAACTTGGCAAAATAGCATATTAACCTTTTATCACAAGATTGACTAGCAGAGAAAGGCTAGATTTCCCTGTTTTTTCTTTGCCTACCTTGCATAATTTTCTGATACAAATAGTTCCTTGTTTATCATCCACTTGTTCAATAACCAAAGTTACGATGGGGCTGAACAATTCCATCACATGATGTCACTCCTTATGATCATTTAGCTTAATGATGGTGTATCAATCCCAATTACCATTTGGTAAGTGAGAACTACCTATATCTACAAAGGAAAAGACTTACTGTCCTGAAACTAGCATTGTTTTCTATGAAGCTAGTTAAGAGATGATTTATTCTTCCCAAGTAACTACTCTTCCACCTTTAGAGAAATTCCTTGTTATCTTTTGTAGCTAATGAATACAAATTATCTTTTGGAAATTTCTGAAATGATGAACTAATAGAGTATGATATGAAGAGAAAGAAATAGATGCTAGCATAAATATTTAAGTAGATTCCCAGTATGCAAATTCCAGTCTTGGATAATATTCCTGGAATGACATAATCAGTTCTATAATTTTTTTTTACAGATTAACCCCCGTTTGGATGGGTGTATTCGGGGTTGGAACTTGTTAAATCAAGGAACCTCTGGTGTAAAAGAGTTAATTCAAGAGAAGCAAAGCAAACATTGTTTAATAAATGTTGGAAAGGGATCTTACTACCCTGGCACTGGCATGGCAAAGTTTCACATTAGCTACAGTAAGCTTGCTTGTTTAACACAATTTCTAATCATAAACTCTGGATAGTATTGTTGCATGTTTGTGTGTGTGTGTGTGTGTGTACATTTGTGTGTATAATCATAATCATAAGATCATAAAACTGTTAAATATACAGCATGGCAAAACATGTATCCCAAAATAAGCCTGATGAAGAGGGTTGTTTTTGCTTTCTTCTTCAATGTTAATAGGGAAGATACAATTTTACATTGGGGCAAAGTATTCCATAAGGCTAGAGCAACCATGGACCAGACACTTTTTCTTGTCCTCGCTCCCCTAGGATTGTTTGACTTATTATGTGCCACTGTTAACTCTTAGCAACCACATAGACCTTTTCTAGGATCCTTAGCTTTGTGATAGATAGGAATTTATAACATGCCTTCTCCATTCAGATGTGCAAGATAGACAGATTCTCTTTGGAACAGAAAGTCCCTCAAATAGCCAGAAGCCATCATAAGCTTCATAGATGATAGCACTTTGAATTTTACCAGGAGACCTATAAGTAACATATGTCTATAGGAGACCTATACAATGACCAGAAAAGTGATTTTAGTTTGTTGAATTGGTTTTCTTTTGTCAGTACTTTAACTTCAACATTTTGTTTCTGAATATTCTTCAAAGGCAGATCGAAACAGTAATCCAAACAGAAGATGCTGAGGTTGTGAGCTATTGTACCTGAAGTATCTGGGCCCAAGAATGACAATATCTGGAGTTATTTTTTTTGCAAGACTTCAGAAGTGGCTTGCTTATTTCCTAGAACTGAAAGAGAGTGACTGGCCCAAGGTCACCCAGTTAGTTTCATAGCAGATTAGGATTAGAACGCATGGATTCCCAGTTTTTAGCTTGGTACCTTAATTACTACACCAAACTGCCTGTACCTAAATATGGAGTCTTGCCTACAAGGCAGGTGTTTCTGCCCAAATATTCTTGTAGGTCATAGCAGAAGTATTTCAAAGCTATAGCCCTAATGTGTAACCGTCCTAAAGTGTTGTCATGATGTATCTATCCAGGTTATTGGATGAAAGCTGCTTATGATGGATTACCTCTTTTCTGCAAATATTGCAAAGATACGTGCTGGAAAATAACAGAAATATTTCAAGATTTATATTGAGTCTGTTTATCAGTTTGAGGCAGGATAGAGAAATACATAAGATGGCTCTTCAAAAAAAAATCTTACAAGTAGCATTACAGTACATTTTTAAAAAATATATGTTTCAGGAAAGAGTAAAAGAATCTGTTTCAAAAGATTTTTTGTTTGTGGGAAAGTTGAGAATAAATGATTATTTTGTAACTGGCTAATACAGTCTTTTCTCTTGCTTTCTGATTTATTTTAAAATAAAACAGATAACATTTCAAGCAACACAGGTGATTGGTTAATAAATGTGACAATGGCTATCCGCCCATCCACAGGCACTGGAGTAATGTTTGCCTTGGTTTCAGGTGAAATAGTTCCTCTTGCTTTGTCTATTGTGGATTCCAACTTAACAAATGTACAGGTACTTTTTTCTCCCACTGTATGTATGCCTAGTACCTCCAAGGCACAGGGGAAAAATAACTAGGAAACTTTTTAGTTCCTTTGCTATGAGAATGTGATGCAAGTAAGATTCAGTAGACTTTTCCCTAGCTTAAGCCAGATAAGGAATTGAGAGGCAATTGTGTTTAGACATGTGTATAATTAGTTTGATTTTGACAAGCAAAAATTAATATTTTTCACCAACCATAGGGAGATTGAGATAAATGACTCATTCCCTCTCCCCTCTCCCTGGTCACGTCATTCAGAATGTCCCCATAGGGAAATTGCTTGTTTGAAATAAATCTGTGGATCTTTATAAAAAAATCTTTTTCTGATTTACATCTTTACTGTGCAGAATTTTCATGAAAAGATAATTAAAAGAAGCACTGACTTCAGGATGGAGGTCAAAAAAGTTAAGGTGGCAGTTTCAGCAGCACAATTTGAAGTCCTGGCATTTATTTATTTATGTATCATATTTATATGGCTGTCCATCTTGTAAAATGTGACTGCATGCATGCATGCAACAAATTTGACAGGGCTTTGATCATTCTGGCATCCTGATTTTTTTGATAAGACAAGACCCCAAATGCTTCTGATTAAAAGTAAGCCATCTGCTGTAATATGATATATATTTCTGGAAACATGGTTCTTCATGTCAGAAATGATTTTGTTTACATTTAGAAAATAGTTTGAAAAATGTTGGTGCTAAACATTAAAGCAAGCACATCAGGGCTGCAAAAATGGTAAATTTGTATTTAATTATTTCTTATGATTTATTGGAATGTTACTAAGAAATATAAGTTGATTTATTCAATTATGAATTTTACATTCATTGAATTATCACTAGTCTTTAAATATTCACATTTTTAGTATTTGTTCTTGTGACTTAATTGAAATACATTTAGTATATGTTTGGTAAGCTATTGCATTCATTATATAGGCTTTTAAAGCTTTTCTGGGAATGGAAAAATGAAATATAAACTGAAATTGATTACTCCCTCTTATTTTGCTTCTGAATCTCAGGAAATCATCGTATCCATTCAGAATGTCATTGTTGCTCACTTAGACTCAAGAAATTTGTGTACTTCAAAAAGAGTGCTACTCAGACTCAGGATAAGTAGACAGCAGCTTGAACTTACAGCTGATTCACATTCAGTTATCACCTATTCAGGACAACATCTCTCTGTCCTTGAACAAGCAATTAATGAATCTGTTGATACCTACCTAGGGGGCATTCCTGGTAAGTCTTGTTTTTATTGACTTTCAGTAAATATTTATAGGATTAAGTCTCCTAGAAGAATCCTCTCCAACACTCACCAACTGTAGTGGGCTGACTTTCCATGAAATTCTGAAAAATACATAAAATATCAGCCTTGAAATGATGAAATTTCAGTTTTTCACCTACAGAATAAAGGTATTTAATTGTGTGCATAGGTCATCTTAGCCCTGAGAAAATCAATTAAGAACTTCTTCAATGTAGTAGACTGAGTTGGTTCATCATAAGGCATGGATTTCATACTTTGTGTTATGCAACACCTAGTGGTTCTTATTAAAACAAATTATTCCTTACACAAAGTTTAATAATTTGTATCAGTGGAAAAATGAGCTATAATACATTATCAGAGGGGGGAGAGAGAAGCTGCACTAACACATCCACATTTTGGGCTTTCCACAATACATTTGTAGTGGATTCATCTAAAAAGGAGAGCCTATTTGATTTCTTAGGTCGAAATTCTAAACTATCTAAGAAACATATCCATCTACAGCATAATCTCTTCTTTAGATACTATCTCTGATTTATAAGTAGGAATCAGTAGTAACAATTCTATGTTCTCTGCCAAACTATTAAGTATATTACCAATACCATTAACTGTGAGACTTACAGAAATATAGGTTCCCTATTGCTGAGGTAATATTGTAATGGGATGCCAAGAATCAGTTTGAGATCAGTTTATTTATTGCAACTATAATTGTACTACAGTGATGACAAAATTCTTTCAGAAAAACTGGATTTGACTCACATATCAAATACAATTTTTCTTTTAAACATTTTTATCCTGTTAACTTGTTTTTTGACTGTGTGAATTTGTATTAACTGTCCTCTGTTTTATTCAGATGTTCCAGTTGAGGCAACTCCAGTCACAATTTTTTACAATGGCTGCATGGAGGTGAAAATAAATGATAACGAGTTAGACTTGGATGAAGCCATTTCCAAACAGAATGACATTAGATCCCATTCATGCCCACTACTGTTGCAACCAAGGCCTGAAGTCGTGGATTCCCTTTTTGATTTTTAAAGTCTACAGGAAAACCCAGATTGTTCTGCACAAAATGGATTGAACTGTAAATGCTCTTTTATTTCTGACAATCTATTTTCTGAACATGTACATCTCAAAAATATCTCCAACATGAATGGACAGAACCAAGGTTAACCTCCCATCAGGATAGCATTGCTGATGTCATTTCAATATTTTTAGTTTTATAATTAACATATTTTGTATTTTACATGTGTTTTGGAAAAATAAAAAGCTGAAAACATCTACTTGCACTTAATTTATGTATTCTGGTTATTAAAATAGGATATTTCATTTTTTCCAAAGAACAATGTTAAAATTCTTTGATCATTTGAAAAGGATAGGATAGGATATAAACTCTTAATCAACATCCATTTCCTTAATCTTACAATAATGTTTCAAGGATAAGAGTCAAACTGACAAAAGAACAAAGCATTTGTGAGCAAATTCAAACAAATATGGGTCTTAATTTATTATATTAAATGGATCTAATTTCATATAAGCTTTTTAGTTACAGCAGTACTTGTTAAACAACTATTGCACTTCTCCTTACTGAAAAATGTAAACTAATGTTCAATTTTGTAAAGAAATAATTACTACTGATCCAAGCAGATAAGTTTATATTATTTATTAAAAATAATACAAAGCAGAATATGATGAATAGGATATATCTGATTTAATGGGTTGATTAAAGATCTATATATTTACAATTTCTTCTTATGAAATAACCCAGTTTCATAACTATACAGTTATTGAAAAAATAAGTTTCTTCAAAAAAAGGTGACAGTCACATAAGATTTTGCAGATGAGAATTACAATCTTCTAGTTTTCTTATCTCACAGCATAGCATATATTTTTCTGGTTAAATAAACATAATTTGTCAAGTGGAAAATGTATGTCTGATTTGAAAAAAAAGCCATGTACACACAACTTGTGGGTTTTAATGGCTCAGAATTATTTCTACCTTAGAAATAGCTAAGCATCTTAGATTATGATTCCCATTGAACAATTGAATGCAAATATTCTACCTTTATAGTTTAGTTAGTAACTGTTATTTTGTCTCCTTTCTACAGTCATAGATTCCTCTAAACAGCTGTCTGAACATTTAAAACCAAAGATAAAGAGGGGTAAAACTATTTTAAAAATCTCTAAATGTTTCCAGCTGTCAATTTCACCTATGAACAAGTATAAAAAAAATGAAAGTTTCATGGAATTCTTTAAATAAAGGAATGATTCAGAAGGCTGAGAAAAAAATGCCTTCTAGGACTGCCTGCAAATAGATTAAACAGAATCCACAGATAACTGTAAGTGACCAGCTGACTGCCTACGAGATTTGCAAAAGGAAATCTTTTCTTTGATTTCATCACAAGTCATTGTCTAAAACATGCAGAAGAAACCACTGATAAGCCTGAAACATGTTGGAATAGACTACTTTGTACCAATGAATCAAAAACTGAACTCTGGCCAAAACCCCATAAGTTATTGGCGGGGGGGGGGGGAGTGCAAAATGTAAACAAAAGGCTCTTGCTTCAAAGACTGTCAACTGTTAAACGTAAGGATAGCTCTCTTGAGCTTTTGACATGCAATTCAGCATATGCTTAAATATAACTTCTTTTATCCAATAGTTGACTTCTGAAGCAATACAATCCATTAATCTTAAAGGAAATTCTTCAAACCTACTAACACTCTAATTCAAAAATATATATGACTAAGAGATTCAAGAAATAATACATGAAGACACTTGTCTTCATCTAAATGGCATGCTTTGCAAAAGTTGCTATGTTAAATTGTAACTAAGTGATTTACAAGTTGGTACCCAACTAGGGAATGCTGAAGAGACATACATGATTGCCTTTGCAGATGGTTCTATTTACCAATTCATAATTCCTAGACTTTCACATCAGTATACACAAAATACCTTAGTAAAATTGCATATCACTAGTCCATTTTATGAATGAAGGTTAGATTTTATATCATACTATTTTTTAGCTTACCCTTAAATAATATTTACCCTTAGTAAATAAATATTATCTGGTGGGATTCTGCATCCTTTGGTAATGATTTGGGGGAAAAATGGTGCATTGTTTCTGTTCTGGTCATTAAAACGGCCTTTCCTTTTTTCAGCATTCAGCTACTTCATCATTATTTTAAGCTCAAAAGGTTTAAAATGAAAGGCTCAAAAACAGTGTCATGCTTTAATGAATACAGATCAATACACTACTGACACAAGATTTGAATTTGATTTTAAAATATACATATACAGTAATATCAACTAAACATTCAAATTCCACTCAAAATAGAAGTCCTAGAATGTAGTTAATGGTTTAAAAATCACTATATTTACTTTTAATTTTCATATAAATTAATCACAAATTTAATTTAAATTCAATTTTATTTCCTATAAGGAAAGTAAAAAAATATTGAGGGATTTTAAAATAAAGTTTCTCTATTTTAATAATAAATACAACAATAAATGAGATTTTATCATTTTGTTTTCATTTTTGTATTATTATATTCTTATATGGAGTAGCTTCCATCCAAGATGGTTTCCAAAGTATGATGAAAAAAGCTTCAAGAACATAATCTAAAAGCATAATCCTACTAAAGCAGCAACCAGGACTAAATAAAAATTATTAGGGTATCAAAATATCCAAGAGTAGGTCGATTAATAATCTCACTTTTAATTTGATCTATTCATTCTGAACTATTAATTCCATATTTGTTGGAAATTATAGGGAACATTTTTATGCTTTGAGAAAGGTAGCTAGGTCAAATAATATCCTTTCTATGTTTGGAAAAAAGTGAAAACTAAACTCTTTGCAGGTATCACTCTGATGCAGTGGAGGTCAATTATAGTAAATGAGCCAAATTCCTTAAAATTACAGCATTTGGTCATTATACAAAATAGTGAGACACATTCTTTTACCATTGAGTATTTTCCAATGAGTAACATCCTGATTATTTTAAACCGTGATGTTTGCTTAGAAGTTGTCTAATTGAAATAAATGGAACTTTTTGTACTAATATGTAGTATTTCTCTTTGCAAATAGTTACCCAATCATTTTTAATTTGTATTTTGAACAACTTTTTTCTAATTTTAATTATGAATAAATGCTTTGTTTTAACACTTGGATCATGTTTTATATTAGATAATAAATTTAGGTGGGAGCAAGAATAGATTGGTTATGCAGATAGAGCTTAGATGTAAAACAGATTACACATATAATGATGTTAATTGTATTTATGGAGAACTTCTGAAATTGCCAAAAACTTTTTGATATATGTAGTTCAGCAATTTCTTACTTGATATTTTTTATTAAAGTCCCATTTTTCTAAAACAGTCATTTTGTGGTCTGCTTTGGAGTATCATGGAAAGTTAAAGGATCTTACATTGCCTTGACATTACTTTATCCTTGTATTGGGACAAAATATTAACTTGTCCATTTTGTGAGGTCCTGTGGTTAAAATGGCTTAATACAATCATGTCCTTACTTTGGGTCCATTTAATATATGTCAAATTTTCTTCTTTCTTTCTAATACAAAATGCTTAGTAATAATAAGTTGATGGAAAGACATTAAAATCAAACTGAATATTTAGAAAGAGTATGGCTAGCTAGCTAAATCCTGAACAGGAGCACCACACACCGCAAAATGGATGTTTACTAATTTATTAAGTGCATTTTCACCCTTTATAGAACCTGGAAAAATGAAGCAGTACATTCCTTCATTCTTAGTTATTTTAGGAATATCTTAGATGTATATTCAGGTGTGGTACCCAATTTCTCTGCTACATTTGTTTCTATCTTAAACAGAACCACATACAGTATGTAACTTAAGTTAGTAAGATTCACTGAGAATGTCAGAAGTAATATAATAATAATAATAATAATAATAATAATAATAATAATAATAATAATGATAATAATAATAATAATAATAATAATAGTAAAGTTGGAAGGGACCTTGGAGGTCATCTAGTCCAACCCCCTGCTCGGGCAGGAAACCCTACACCATTTCGGACAAATGGCTGTCCAGTCTCTTCTTAAAAACTTCCAGTGTTGGAGCATTTACTGCTTCTGGAGGCAAGCTGTTCCACTGATTAATTGTTCTCACTGTCAGGAAGTTTCTCCTTAGTTCTAGGTTGCTTCTCTCCTTGATTAGTTTCCACCCGTTGCTTCTTGTCCTGCCTTCAGGTGCTTTGGAAAATAGCTTAATTCCCTCTTCTTTATGGCAGCCCCTGAGATATTGGAATACTGCTATCATGTCCCCCCTTGTCCTTCTCTTCGTTAAACTAGACATACCCAATTCTAGCAACCGTTCCTTATATGTTTTAGCCTCCAGTCCCCTAATCATCTTTGTTGCTCTTCTCTTCTCTGTACTCTTTCTAGAGTCTCAACATCTTTTTACATCGTGGTGACCAAAACTGGATGCAGTATTCCAAGTGTGGCCTTACCAAGGCATTAAAGAGTGGTATTAATACTTCACGTGATCTTGATTCTATCCCTCTGTTAATGCAGCCTAGCACTGTGTTGGCCTTTTTGGCAGCTGCAGCACACTGCTGGCTCATATTTAAGTGATTGTCTACTAGGACTCCGAGGTCCCTCTCACAGTTACTACTATTGAGCATGGTGCCACCTATGCTGTACTTGTGCATTTGGTTTTTCTTGCCTAAATGTAGAACCTTGCTTTTTTCACCATTGAATTTCATTTTGTTAGTTAGTGCCCAGTGTTCAAGTCTGTCCAGATCCTTCTGTATCTGAAGCCTGTCTTCTGGAGTGTTGGCTATTCCTGCCAGCTTGGTGTCGTCTGCAAATTTGATGAGTTCCCCATCTATCCCTTCATCCAAATCGTTGATGAAGATGTTGAAGAGTACTGGGCCCAGAACAGAGCCCTGGGGCACCCCACTACACACTTCCCTCCATATAGATGCAGTTCCATTGAGGACCACTCGCTGAGTACGGCCGGTCAGCCAGCTACGGATCCATCTGGTGGTGGTTCTGTCTACCCCACATTTTTCTATCTTGTCAAGTAGTAGGTTGTGATCTACTTTATCAAATGCCTTACTGAAGTCCAAGTAAATTATGTCCACAGCATTCCTCTGATCCACTAATTTTGTCACTTGGTCAAAGAATGCAATAAGATTTGTCTGGCATGATCTATTTTTGACAAACCCATGTTGGCTTTTAGTAATGACTTTGTTTGCCTCTAGGTGTTCGTTGATTTGTTGTTTGATTATCTTTTCCAGGATCTTCCCAGGTATTGAGGTCAGGCTGATAGGTCTGTAATTTCCTGGATCCATTTTTTTTCCTTTTTTGAGGATGGGAACTACATCAGCTCTTTTCCAGTCCTCTGGTAGTTCCCCTGTGTTCCAGGATCTTTGAAAAATATAGTTCAGTGGCTCCGATATTACATCTGCCAGTTCCTTGAGAACTCTGGGGTGTAATCCATCTGGTCCTGGCGATTTGAACTCATCTAGGCTGGACAGGTGCTCCCTAACCATTTTCTTGCCTATCTTAACTTGTGTTTCTGTTTTGTTTTTTATGGCACTATTTTTGATAGGTTGGTCTGTTTTTTCCCTTTGTGTAAAGACAGATGCAAAACACGAGTTAAATAGTTCTGCTTTCTCCCTGTTGTTTGTCACCTTCTTGCCACTTCCACCCACTAATGGACCAATCGTTTCCTTCACTTTTTTCTTGTTTTTTACATGTTGAAAGAAGCTTTTTTTGTTATTTTTGACTTTGGTCGCAAGCCTTAGTTCATTTTGAGCCTTGGCTTTCTTCACTTCATCTTTGCAGGCTCGGGCTATTTGCTGATATTCTGACTTAGTTATGTTCCCCTCTTTCCACTTTCTATACTTGTCCTTTTTATCTTTCAATTTGTCAGAGAGTTCTTTATGCAGCCATGCTGGTTTCTTTTGAGAGCTGTTGTTTTTCCTCTTTGTTGGTATTGTGCTAGACTGTGCTTTTATTATCTCATTTTTCAAAATTTCCCAAGCTTCTTGAGTTGTTTTCCCCTTGAGGATTCTCATCCATGGAATCCTTCCCAAGCCCTCTCTAAGTTTATTGAAATTAGCTCTCTTGAAGTCCAAGACTCTAGTTTGACTGTGTTCTATTGGTTGTGCTTCTATAATGTTGAATTCTAATATTGCATGATCACTTCCTCCCAGGGTTCCTATGGCTTCAACACCGTCTATCATTTCATCTCTGTTAGTGAGAATTAGATCCAAGATGGCTAATCCCCTAGTTCCCTTCTCTACTTTTTGGGAGACAAAGTTGTCTGCTAGGTTTGCCAGGAACCTGTTTGATCTTCCACTTGGTGCGGAGTTTGTCTCCCAGTTGATGTCAGGGTAGTTAAAGTCCCCCATTACTATTGTGATGTGCTTCCTACATACCTTAGTTAGCTGACTGGCAAAAAGTTCATCTATTTCCTCTGTTTGGTTGGGTGGTCTGTAGTATACACTATGGCAATGTCATTTCCCCCCCCCTTTTATATTGACCCAAATGCATTCAAGACAGTTTTTATCATTGTTGTACTCTATTTCTGTGGAGATGTAGTTATTTCTTATATAGAGAGCAACTCCACCTCCTCTTTTATTTGGTCTGTTTCTTTTAAATAATTTAAATCCCTCTAGCTGTGTGTTCCATGTAGTTTCTTGAGTTTTCTTCTACTTTGTTCTCACAGTACCTGAAAATGTATCTTGGTGATGTTTTGAAGTTTATCTAACTAATCCTGATAGATACCAGAAAATCTACGCAGTGCTAAAGCCAGCTACTACTTTGATGAGCAACACCAGAAAACACGAAGCTATAGGTTAAGTTGAAAAAAGACCATAAAAGAGAGAATAGTAAATCATTTCCATACTGCTGCCAAAAAAATCAGCATGTTGCTTCTCTATAAGATTATTGCTATTATCTGCTTTTCCATACCTCTGAGGCTTCTTTAGTGGTCTTCACTTATCACTTTGAAGAGACCATAGACTTCCCTAACAATATATCTTTGGGGATTTAAAATGAAGTATGGGAAATCAGCAAAGCTGCAACCCTGTAGACAGGATACTCACAAGTAAACATAGTTCTGAGCTGATTCTTAACTGATAAGTGGAAATATATAACCCTCCAGCCATGAAACATTCACTCAAATTCTCTTTGGCTTTGAAAGAAATTTGAAAACAACAACAACTTTTCTTCCATCATATTGAATGAGAGTCGATAGAAAATAAGACTAAAGAATTTTCCCACATGACACTTTTTAAAGCATTTAAAGTCCAAAAAAGCAGGATTCAATGCCATTTGTTGAAAGAGACTGAAATAGTGATGTCACTTTGACAGGAAAGCTATATAAGTGTAAACCACCTGCTAACTTGAATATCACCAGGGATTTTTTTTAAATAGTTCTGCTTTGAACTTTTCATAATATACAACTGAGTGATATAAATCAAACCCCATGCAGTTTACAAGACAGGAAAAGAACAGCTGCTAAATAACTTTTAACATCTTACTTGTACTATGAGACAAATTACTTGATATAAGTTTTCATGTATCAATCTCGGTACAAATGGACATTCCATTTACAGTATATGGTCTAGTTGGTTTTTCAATGCAATCTATAAGGATGATGGAAATACTTCTTTTTGTTTTTAATGATGTAGTTTATCCTTTGAACTCTTCCACCATATTGAGTTGAAATTCTCTGTTTGGTTCTAGATTGGCTGGGACATAACTGAAATGGACTTTTTTGAAGTGGAATTGCTCCAATCAATCTATTTTTTTTTATTTCAAAGGTTGAATTCCATACAAAATTACTTTGGCATAAGACTTATTCAGCTTAGTCACAGGACTTTGAAATAAATATGAACAAGATCATGATCTGCCTTGTTTTTTTATTTAGGAAAAATATAACAGATACTTTGAGACATGGTTGACAAATATGCTTTGCCTGAAATATAGAAATTAAAATATTCTCTCAGATGCAATTAATTTCTCCCTTTAAAATGAATGAAAGCAGGACATTTTAAAGAGACCAGGGCTAGAATTCTCAAAAAGATGCCACCCACTTCCACTTCCACACATCACACAGATACACACTTTCTTTTTACTGTAGGCTTCATCAGTGGATTTTTTTCCCCATTGTTTCTGATCCTTGGAAGTCAGTAGCCTAGAATGAGAAAACATGGAATGATGAAGCAATGGCAGCAAGATTTAAATACATTTTGAAGACATAAATTAAAACTATTTGTTCCTGATTATTTCAAATATTGAACTATATTCCAGATGAGATAATGTTTTTATTATTATTTTAACATAGGAATTATCTATGGCTTTATATTTCAGAAAGGTAATTTGTGTCCATAGGTTTATATGGATGGACAGATAGACAGCTAAGAAACTCAAGAATAGCAGTTCAACCCAGAATTCATGACATACTTTTTATCTTTGCATAATTACTGGAATCATATGCACTATTCACAATTCTAGGCAAAGCTCTTTAAAAAAATTAAATTGTTCAGAAGCAAATAACAAATGTGGTCAGTAGCATCAAAAGAATTACAACAAAGAAAGCTTTTGGCCTGAGGAAGAAATACTTGTGGAAGTTCATTCCTCAAATGTCAGAGTTTTGCCTTAATCTTGGAGATAAACTTATTGAAAGAAAAGCAATTTAGAAATGGAGCCATTTCTCTAGAATGAAGTTCTCTCACACACAGAAAGTTATGTGAAAAGATCCTTCCTATCCTGGGCAGCTAGTTGAATGAGATGATTTAGGTCAGGGGTGTCAAACTGCCGACCCACAGGCCTGATGCGTCATGGTGAAACCACGCCGACCCATTGCTGGCAATGAAAAAAAGTTGCGATATGTCACGACATGTCACGTGACGTTGCGAGTTTGACAGCCCTGATTTAGGTGTTTCCCTTTCTGCCATGTGGTTTTATGATGAGTTCTATTACCTCTCTCTTAGATGAGATGAACTATAGATAAGTTGAAGAAAGTGAAGTCCCACTTCCAGCACTGTTTAACAAATTGTCTCCATTACTGTTGCACTGTCGTTAGAAGATAAAATTGCACATGAAAATCCTAAGAGCACCATTCAATATTCAATTCATCTTCATCTGGTTTCTTCTTAACAAGCATAAATAGAATACAACGTAAACCTTCCAGGTTAAGCATCTTGCCTTTAGAGGAGAAGGGTATAATCTTTGGTGTTTGCTTATTTGTTTTTGGAAAAAAGTTCCCATGATCTCTAAATGGCATGCTGAGAGCATGTTCCAAGCCTGGTAAAACCAGGAAAAAATGGGCTAGGTGAAGACAAAAACTAAATTTAAATTAAATAATATTTACAACTGAACTAAATTAAAATCAGTTAATATGATTCTTCCCAGTATATTTAACAACTTGTTAAGAATTTAGTGGTTCTCTAAACTATTGTTCAAATGAAGAGCTTAGCTGCACCTAATTACTGTTCAGTATCAAGTAGCTTCATTAAGTTAACCATTAATCTTTTATGTTTATCCATAATGAGTACAGTATTCATCTTCCTGAGGCTAACTACTAGTTGCTTTTAGATGATCAGTAATGATGAAAGAAGCAAGTTTGGTGTGTTGAGTAGCCTTAATTGTCTTTGCTTAACTATCAAGTGTAGAGAAACTGAATTTCACCCAAAGAATGAAATTCTGTTAAATCTATCTTTCTATATCTCTGTCTACCATCTTATACGTATCATCATCTATATATCATCCTAAAATCAGTTAACTATTTAGGAATGGGGAACAATAAAAATTTATGTTCCATTGGACATTAACATCTACTTAAGTAGGTATCCTGCACCTAGCTATTGGATCAAATGGTAAAAATGCCTCCCAACACTGTTACTAATGATACATCAGGGAGCTATACAATCAGTAATTTAATTCCATTATACAGTCATGCATATTTTCAAAATATGGTGTGGTGCATTTGGAAACCAGAAGATGGAGCTGGATGACTGTGATAATTCAATACAAACTGAAACTAATAATATAAGAATGATAATATCATTAAATAGATCTTCATCTATGTAGTGAAGCACATTTTCTTTTTAATATAAAATCAGAATATTAACATATTTCACAATGCATACAGTTGTTTTTATTCTAATTAATTTGGGAATTCATCCAAGATTACCTTTAGGCTTTTTAAGGTCACATCATTGAAAAGATGGAGCTAGTGAAAATCATACTTGTCAGTCTCCCAGTCTAATCTCATTGGTGTTTGTACAAAATTTGGTCAAGAGCAAACAATTGGCACTATGAAATAATTAACTTCTGGAATTATTTGATCTCTTTTAGCTTAAATCAATAGTTATTTCTTTTCCATCTGAATGGCAATGATTTAAAAAATGCAGAAGAAATATTGAGTAAATGTGCTTAGCAATATGAAGTTAGGTTGATGAAGTTTGCCAACTGCAACCTTATCTGGGGGAAGAAGACCTGGCTTCGGATTAATGGAATCCTTTAGTTAGGATTCCAAAAAGATGATTCAGAGTATGCAGAATTGCCATTATAACACCAGTCTTCAACTCTTTAAGAACCTTTTATCAGAGTTGCAGCAAATACATAGCTGCTCCTTCAAACTTCAAAGCACTTTATGCATTTTATTCTGTAATTTTAATACTGGTAACCTTTCAAAACTCTATACAGGGCAATGATATTTCCTATCTTTAATTCTATGATTTCCTTCAGTGGATTTTGTAACATCCCCTTTTCAAGGCTCGATCCACAACTAAAACATGAACTCCTCAAACTTACAACTTGTCTATTTCTCTAGGTATAATATAATTGTATTATACTTATATTATTCAATATAATACTATTTTTATCTGTTATTTTTAATAGATTTGTTTTAATAATATCCTATAAGATATAATACAAGAATAAAAGTCATATGCTAATGATTCACAATACAGATATATGCAGTGGTGGGATTCAGCCAGTTTGCACCACGCTGGCAGAACCAGTGGCTAATTTTTTGTTGCCCAGGCCCAGAATGGACTCCCGGAAGTGGCATTCATACGGAGAACTGGTTGTTCACATATCTGAATCTGGATTTATGGTTTAAAAGTTTTTCAGTAATATATTACATGGGATAATTAATGGTAAGCCTTTTTCAGTTTTGATTTTTAGCAACAGTATGCAGTAATACACATAAGAGGAGGACATCACTGATCCCCTTTCTGGGCAGCTTTGTGGAACATACACCTTCTGCTGTAGCCTGTAGGCCATGGCCTGTGCTTGCCTTTTGGACTGAGATTCCATATTCTTCCCACCCTGTTGGCATTCTCTAAAGCCTTGGAAACAGGGTTAGAGTGAGATGGATGGGGTCCTTGTTTATCTTTGTTATATTTACTGACTGTATTTTGCATCTGGATCCCATTTTATCTTTGGTTTGTAGTGTTTTATGTTATTATTTGTGAACTTCCCAGGGTCAGCTGGAGTCAGGCAGTGACTAAATTGAAATCAATCAAACTGTCAGACTCACTGGGTAGATAAGACCAAGAAATCAAGTCCAAGGAAAGGCTCAACTGACTTTAATTGAGATTAGCTATAGTAACAGAAACTTGAAAGTCTATTGTGTTGTACAGTCTCCTTCTTCTCATTCAATTAATTATGGAAGTATCTGTTTGAATCACTTCCATATGGTATTTGGACATTCTGGATTTACATATTCTCCCCTCCTCACACACAGTTCATGCCAACTTTCTAATAATATGTTTATGGATAACAGATTACTCAGCTGAGCCTTTCATGCCTTTAGTGAAGTAATATATGTTCACATCAGTACCTATCTTTCTTTTACACATTCTAAGTCTCTTATAACCTCTTATAATGTGCAAGTTCTGGCATGTCCATCATTGTTTTGATGAGCTGACTGAATTCTTTTTGGCTCCAATTGTGGTGCTGTCATACTGGTGACAGTCAACTAGTAGCTCCTTGTTGAGATTTGAAAAAACCAACTGTGTTACTTCATCACAACAGGAACATTGGAAGATCTCTCTTGGACCAAGTCAAAAGTTTAACTAATCCATAATTCAGTATCACATAGTGGGAATGATCTTGAAAGATGAGGAGAAGAACTACTGATTAGAGCAATGGTTCTCAACCTTTTTAATGCCGCGACCCCCAACCGGTTGTAAGTCGAGGACTACTCAACCAGTCGAGGACTACTCAATTGGTGCATCACCGTTTGCAGAATGGGACTTTTGGCAGGCTCAGCAGGGCAGAGACAGCCTGGACAATTCCTATTGGCTTTTGAAAGCCAATAGAATTAGACTCTATTCAAGAGAGTCTATTCTATTGGCTTTCAAAAGCCAATAGAATAAAAGGGAGTAGCACAGCTAAGGAAAAGGGGAAAAAATGGCGGACTGCATTGTTTGGCGACCCACATGAAATGGTCATTTGACCCCAAATGGGGTCCTGACCCACAGGTTGAGAACCACTGGCTTAGAGAATAATCAGATAAGAAGAGGAAAGAGTCCGCAGTTGTTTAACTGTCAGTGAAAGAAACTTAGGAAGGATCTGGCTTAGTTGATCAGCTGTAAAAAGAGGTAGTGGTTACAGTTGACAGCTGATGCATCTAGGAATTTCACAAGTTAACAATGGAGGCAACGGCCTTTTCCCATAGACCTTATTCCAAAGCTGGTCTTTATAATAGAAACATACAGCTATCAAAACTAATCAAGACCTTGATGATAAGTTCACTGTGAGAAGATCAAAATAATATGTCCTACAGGAAAGGTAGTTTGGGAGCAACATTTGCTGTCAAATGATACTGGTAAAAATCAGTATATTTTTCTCTTTTGTATGTGGAGACTGCCCACATATAGCAAATGTGGAGTAAGATTTATGGTTTCATCAGCAATCTTTGCAGTTTTCTGATCATTGCATCTGTACTTTAACCTCATGGGAAGGAAGCTTTCATGAATTCTTCTGCCCATGTCATCTTTCCTCCTCCTCAACGCTTAATACTTACAGGATGAAAGATATTGTCCAAAGGCAAATATGCAAAGTTATATAAATAAGGATCTTGATAGCTCCTATTTATGAGAGCAATAACTTACCCTTAGGAGGCAGTTTATCTGTAAGACTCACTTCCCAGTGAGCAAATTAGTAAAAAGTTATTAACTTCCTCTTCTGAGCATCACTGCTTTTGAAAACACTTAGCTGGTAACGCTTTAACAGTAATTTTTCACTAAACAATCCTTTTGTCTAATCTCAACATTATGTTTTGTGATCTGAGCTGAGGTGGACTTTCTGCTGAGTCAAACACCTTAAATGCTGTTTTATGAGAAGAGTTTAATGTGATGCTATTCTGTGAGAAAGTCCTTAAAGCTTAAAGTGGCCAAGCTTGAGAAACACTGACTGTCTTATAACACTTGAACTTCCCCTCATGGCTTGAATTCTGACATATCAACAAAATTACTACTCACAGCTTAGTCTAAATCATCAAATCAGTTTCCATATTTTCCAAGTATATATTTGAAACCTGCTTTAAATTCTCTAGTTTAAAAAAGTCCAGCAGAAATCTGTCACATAAGCCTTTTTTTTTTCAGATACAGCAGGGTACATTTATTCACCAACCAACCAATCAGATAAAAATATGATACAATGATAAAATATTGTTGATGATATTGGGAGGATCCCGTTTTAACCTTGGAATATAACTACAGAGACAACAGGCAATTTGTATTTATAAAGCTGTCTGGCTCTTTCATTCAAATTTTCTGAGCATATCATAAAATATTTTTGTCTAGTACTTTATCCCTTAGAAGTAATATCAAATATTTACTAGCAGAAAACAAACTTTTTCCTGAAATGAATTTCTCAACTCAAACATTACTTAATCATTTATTTGTTTCAATATCTATTATTATGTAGAAATTAGTGAAAAACAGAAACTGGGGGAAAAAAAGAAATTAGGCTTAAGAAACTTAAATATGTTCACTATTTTACAGGAAAATAATTTGGGCTAGATATCAGAAGGGCAAAATATTTACAGTAATCTTTAAATATTTTATTCATTTTCTCAATTCCCAATCTCCGATTAGTGTTAAAATATTCAGCTGAGAAAATAAGTTATTATACTGGTGTTTTCTTTTTTCTTTTTATAGTAAGCTCCTAAAAAACATCCAACATCCTTCTGAAATCTATAGAAAATAACATGATCTCCCAGAAAGAAAGAAAGAAAGAAAGAAAGAAAGAAAGAAAGAAAGAAAGAAAGAAAGAAAGAAAGAAAGAAAGAAAGAAAGAAAGAAACCTAGCAAGATCTAAAATACTTTGGGTGTTCATCTCAACTTCTCAAATTTATATTTCTGTAATATATTTCCTGTCTTTTTAGGATGCCTGCAATAGATACAAGTCAAAGAGAGAGAGGTGGTGATAATCATGTAAAGAGCAAAATCAACAGTGCTCCAAGCAGTTTCTTAAAATTTAAAACATTAAAACCAACACATCCTATTAATATATTTCTAACATCTACATAACTCAACATAGTTTATGGTTTTTAAAGATTTTACTTGTTACTATAATGTTTCATTCAGCTAATTTAATCAGAAGTAATTAAACATACCTGCCAGTTTGGCAATCCATAAACTGCCTGTACATTTATATCGTTAAATACAAATTTGGAGCCCCCAAAGCATTTCAAGATCAAATTTCTGTCATTCAACTGTAATGTAGTTGATTATGTGAGTTTTTAAAATTAAAATAATGCTAAAATACATATGGAAAGGTTAGAAATGTAGCTTTAAAAGCCTAGTTATTCGCTCTGCTTTCCCCAAATGAAAAAAATTAAGATTTGCCCTTTAGCTTGCTCCTCTTTTCTTGCCCTGTAGGACAGAAAGATTAGAGATATAACTCACCAGATTCTTTACTTATGCTTTTCAACAATGAACATATGCCTCTCGATGCCTCCTATCAGTTTGGTTCCAATCTTCATGTATTCTTTATTAAATATTAGATATATTCCAGAGAATGAACTACAGATTAACCATAGCATTATTTTTGACATTTTCTGCACAGGAAATGTATGTGTCAAGCCTCTAAGACAGTCATGGTGAACCTTTTAGAGACTGAGTGCCCAAACTGCAACCCAAAACCCATTTATGCATCATCGGGTGCCGGGTGGGTGTGGCCCATTGGCTGGGTATGGCCCATTGGGTGGGTGTGGCCATTGGGTGGGCATGGCTGTGGTGGTAATGGCAGACTGGGTGGGACTAAAAAGTTCAATCAATCAATTCCAACTTTGCAAGACCTTTTTTTTCCCCGTGAGAAGTTGAAATTGACTGATTGAACCTTTTTTTTTTTTTTTGCACACGGCGGCGGAGGCCCAAAGCAAAAAAGTTTTATAAAACCCAGCTGAAGGCCTAGGACTGGGGCGATGGCGCACATGCCCACAGAGAGGGCTCTGAGTGCCGCCTCTAGCAACCTTGCCACAGGTTCACCACCACTGCTCTAAGAGATAAAGTACACCCATTTCCATTCTTACTCCCAAATAAGGGGTGAAAAAAAATCAAGCTTGTCTACTTTATCATCACAAATTGAAATTCATAAAAATAATGCAGTTCTCAGATTTAAAAAAAATCTACTGCTGACATATATTCAAATGTTCTGCAGATGCACATTCATTTTATAACCCAATCTTGCAAAAATTGCATGCTTTAACCAGAAGTATTCAGGTCTGTCTCTGTGTTGATGCTATTTCTGGACTTTTGAAGGCAATAAAGGAGATAAACTAGATGGCAATCTTTGAAAACCAGTAAGTGTCCACAATCTCCTATGATCCCGTAGATTTAAGATTAGTGAATAAAGCTTTCTGATATGATCAGAAATAGTCTTAAATAGAAATATAAGAATATTACTTCATGTCTAGAAGTGTAGTCAAAATATATGATACTTTGGATTTAATAGTTGTATAGGAATAGAGGCATACTGAATTGGTTTTGCTCCTTGATATTAAATGAGTTTGTCTAAAAAAAATACTGGTTTGTTAAAGAAAAGGGTAAAGTATTTTAAAAGATTAACAACATGAGATTGCATAATACATTGAAATAAGAAAGAAGTAAATTAGCATAAATCCTGGAATACTCAAGTGCTGACAGTGGGCCTGTTTTCCCCAATATTGTTTCTTGCAGGTGGTCCTTGAATTATGACTGTAATGGAATCTGCCCATTATAGTTGCATGTAGTCACAGTTGGTAAGTGAAATAGCCTTGCTTAATGACCCCACCATCTGTTTTGCCTAATACAGACGTTAAATGAACATATGGGTTGTTAAGCAGAGCACAGGTCACCTCAGGGAAAGATGAGCCTCTGAGAGACCCAGCACAGATCCAAGATAATATGCCTCAGGTCTCCCAAAGCTTTCCTTTCTCCTGAATCACCCTGAGATCTATGTCTTGCTACTGGAGTCCTCACAGTTCTTCAGCTTTCTTCCCATTGAGCAATGGGATCTGGCTGGCTGGAGTTTGCAAGCATCCAGTGAGCCACAGTACAGAAGTCACAGTCTCCACTTTGTAGTCCAGCACTTAGAAATTAGTCTACTTTATAAGTTCTTGGTAGGTTAAATGATAATGGGTAGATTTTTCAGCTGAAAGTCCATTCTACTTATTTACAGCTTTATTTCTGGAATAAAAACCTTGTAACACCCAATCCAATTTTCAGTCACTGACGGTTATTCAATTAAACATGATGAGTTAGTTGGCAGAGTATATGGAAAATTCCATATTCTGCAATTGAGATTGTTTTGGAGGAAACAGTGCAGCAGGAGATTGCCAGATGATACTATAAAATTCAAAGTTATTGTGCATGTCTGCCTGAATGACTTTCCCCACCAAAACACTCTCTTGGTGAATACCAGAGCATATTTCACAGCACTCTGGAATATCTGTAGGAGATCCCAGAGGTAGAAAGATTTAGTTCTTCCCTTTTCCCTTTTCTAATGTGCAAACTGTCAACCTGGAAGTTTGAGGGTTTTAATAAAATCTGAAAACATGAAATAAATGAAAAGAACTTTAAACATGAAAGTCCACTGAGGCGTTTATAAGATCCTGCTGAAGAAAAGTGAATAATTCTCAGAGACTGTGAAAGGAGTTGGCAAGCGTTTTGTCCTTAAAGCAATGCAATGCTTGAATGTGTGATTTAGTTAAATCAGTCAAATGCCAGGCTTTCATCTTTTGAGCTCTGGTTTGCACCATTCTCCATGCATTAATTAGAAGGGCCTTGGCTATCAGCTTTTCATGCAATTAAACTTTCACATACACGAAGAGCAATCTTGGGTCATCACACACAAACAAAATCTTTAATAAAAAACAAAGACAGGCAGAACATCCCCATATCCCCCACCCACATATGTGCACTATTAAACTACACTTAGCCTTATATGCATAATATCTGACAGTGGAAACATGATTAAATAAAATGAAGAAAGCATTGTTAAATCAATTACAGCAGGAGACATGGAGAGACTGCATTATATGTAGACATTGTACAGAGAAGGGGAAATAGTCATGTGAACTTATACTTTAATGTGATTCACAGGGCTTCTAGGCAGAAGCGGACCTGATTTGGTGTTATTTCATGGCTGCATGGAAAACAGATTGAGTCCCTCTCTTGATCTCTGCCAGTCAATAGAATCACGGTGAGTCCGTACCATTGTGCTCAATCCTGGCTTCCTTCAGCTACAATGGCAAATGTTTTGGCAAATAAGAAAATTCTAATTTGGGGCAAACAGAAGACTATTTAATATAAGACTCAGTTGATTTCCTGAGGATGTTTCAAATTAAAGTACATATATTCATGCAAACAATCCTACTTTCAATTTTTGATATCCCCAAATTAGCCTGGAGAAAAATGAATCTTTGAAATTCTGGCAAGCCTCTGCTGTCACTATAGATCGGGGTGGATAATATATGGCTCTCCAGTTGCTATTGTCATAAGACACTGTACTGGGCTTTTGACCCAATCCAGGTTCATTTTTCATATTTTCTTAAGTTCTTAATTAACAGGCTTACTTGGTTCCCAACTGGTTATATTGTCTGAACCTGCATAAAGTTAATTCAGCAATATTCAGATTCCAGAGGCCTATACATTGACCACTCTGATAGAGATTATCTTTTTAACCAGAAGAACGAGGAACCTACTGCTGTTTCTCCTATAACACATGCAAAGGCATGGAAATATTTTTTTGGGGGGGGGGGGAGTTTTCACAAATTCATCATATAAAATATCTTATTCCAACCAATGTAGCAGGAGAGCTGTTTTAAATGATGGTGACAAAAAAGAAAAAAAATGCCAGGTGTTAATAAAATTTTTAGTTGGAAAAGGTATTACCAAGCACCATGCATGGAATGGTGTAGGATTTAAAGTAGGAAAATGTGGGGCAGATTATTGGGGGGAAAGGAAGAAAAGGTAGGTTGGTAATACAGATACTGGTTACACCTAAGTTAGATTATCCACAGCAATGAGAATTAGAGAAAAAAATGTAGGCAATCGTGATGACCAGTTTAACAGCTTCTAAGGAATAGAAACAGATTTTGAAGGTCATATTTTTACAAAGAACTTAAACATCTTAACCTGACCCTATCTCAGTGCCCTAAAATATCAGTAACGTGAAGTATTATTTCCAATTTTAGGTGATAAATCAATGGAATAGTTTCCTGATATATAAGGATTTGTCATGATTACTCAATATTTTAGTATCTTCCAAGGCTGATTACTGTACACTTTATATGGTAATAGGGGGTGTGATGGCTCAGTGGTTAAAGATGCTGAGCTTTGCAGCTCACAACGCAGATTTGAGACCTAAGAACTGCATGATGGGGTGAGCTCCTGTCCTAGCCCTAGCTCCTGCCCACCTAGCAGTTTGAAAGCATGAAAATATGAGTAGATAAATATGAACCACTTTTGGGGGAAGGTAACAGCGTTCCGTGCACCTTGACATATAGTCATGCTGGTCACATGACCACATAAATATCTTTGGACAATGTTGGCTTCCTTGGAGATGAGCACTGCCCCCTAGAATCAGACACAACTGGACAGCAAAAACCTTTATCTTTACCTATAAATAATAGAATAACAGAGTTGGAAGGGACTTTGAAGGTCTTCTAGTCCAACCTCCTGCTCAACCCTATACCATTTCAGAAAAATGGTTGTTCAATCTCTTCTTAAAAACTTCCAATGCTGGAGCACCCACAACTTCTGGACGCAAGTTGTTCCACTGATTAATTATTCTAATTGTCAGAAAATTTCCCCTTAGTTCTAGGTTGCTTCTCTCTTTGATTAGTTTCTATCCATTGCTTCTTGTCCTGCCTTCAAGTGCTTTGGAAAATAGGCTGACTCCTAGACAATACTTTCAAGAGGTCTTTGAAAAGTTTCAGTTAATATAAAATATGGCAATAATCTGATGATGGGCATAGTGTTTATGTGGAAGAAAAGGCAAGGAGCTACAGTGATGTGAACTCATAAACTTATATAACTTTATCCTATAAAAATTCCATATTAACACTCAATATTGTATTAGGTATTTGGTTTTAAACACTGTATTTCTCTTTATTGTCCTCTGATAACTTTAATCTTATACTTACCTTATTGTGTACTGACCTTGATGCACACATATCTGGTAGCCTAAAACTGAACCTTATCACTGTAGTTAACAATTATATAACTCTCAGAAATGGAAAAAGGAGTTGAGACATGCCAATAAAAGATATCTCATTTGGAATGCTTCTGGTAGGCATCTCTATTTTTACAATCACATTACCCTCCTCACTTATGAAAAAAAAGTCAAGGGAAGACTGTGTGACAATGGGAAATTAGGCAAAGACCTAACTGGAAAGATGCTATGCTCCAGCTGCAGTTTCTGCTGCGGTTTTTCTCAGAGTTCTTGTTTGCAGAAAAGACATTTGGGTATACCTAATTTTGTAAGTTATATTGCTTCCTTACACTTGTGAGTCCTTAACTGAACAAGTCTGTTTATTGTCTTGAACCCTAAAAGAAGCTACTGGCACCTAAGTAGCCATTGGATGTTAGAGCAATGGGGGACCTATAGTACATTTTAACATAAATTCACTGATTCTCAGAATATAAATTCAATCTATTAGTTTTAATTTTTTTTAAAAAAAATATGATTGGATTTGAATCAGAGTCCCTGAAGGACTGCTTCTTTTCCTTTGAACCTGCCCAATACCTAGAATATGTACCTTTTTTCAGGGTTTATTATTCAGGGAGGTGAGTGCTTAGGGTGGGGGGCTTTTCTGTGTTTGTTCACCTCCTTAGGCAGAAGCATCTTAAACTTTCCTTCCTAATTTGACTATCCAGCAAAGTCTGTCCTATTCTATTGAGCATGGAAGTATTTAATTTTGTTCTGCTTCCCATCAAGTTTAATTTGCTTTCACTATGTCTTATTTCAACAGGATAATGTTTGAATTTGGCTCTGTTCTTTCATTTGGCATGTTTTTAGTTTGTCAGTGGTTATTTATTTTTACATGTTATAATATATCATATTGTACTTGTCATAATATTTTACATGTTAGTTGCTTTGAATATTATTTGCAGAAAGAGGTTACGGGATATTTTAAAAATAAATATAATAAAAATTAAACTAAGCTGTTCTGCTTCAACATTATTATTACCCATAATACTGTGCATCTAGCATTTTTATCTTAAAAATTGAAAGAGATTGGAAATGCTTTTATCATCAGGGGTTGCTTCAGATCAGACTTTCTTAAAGCATTGGATTACAGCTCCCATTATCTTTATCTAATATAATGCCATCATATCTTGGGTACCACTCTGGTGAATATTAAAATGGAGCAAATTGTTTCTTCTACTTGAGTCTCCTTGCTGCTGCAAGATTATTTCATAAGTAATAACTAAAAAAAGTTAAGCTTCCCAGGATCTGTGCAGATATTGTTCAATAAATGATTTGATTCCATTTCAAACCAGGAAATGGAATTTAAAAAAAAAACCTTTCAAAGTTAAAAGCTGGATTAGGATCTGATACATATCGCTTCTGTTATGAAAGTCTTATAATTTCATGTTTTGTCTACTATCATTTTCAAAGTGAGTGTTTCAAGAACTAAATTGACCCAGATAATTATTTAAGTGTTGCACAATAATGCTCTGGACAAAAAGTGCTTGATGAATTATAATAAACTGTATTCCAAATAAATTATTATCTAAGAGAAAATTTCATGTTACTTTACAATAGTTATGTTATATCATGAACTATATTTTTCAAAGATCCTAGAGCACTGGGGGACTCCAGACCAGAGGACTGGAAAAGAGCTGATGTAGTTCCCATCTTCAAAAAAGGGGAAAAAATAGACCCAGGAAATTACAGACCTATCAGCCTGACCTCAATACCTGGGGAGATTCTGGAAAAGATAATCAAACATGAATCAGTGAACACCTAGAGGCAAACAAAGTCATTACTAAAAGCCAACATGGGTTTGTCAAAAACAGATCATGCCAGACAAATCTTATCGCATTCTTTGACCAAGTGACAAAATTATGGACCAGAGGAATGTTGTGGATATAATTTATTTGGACTTCAGTAAGGTATTTGATAAAGTAGATCACAACCTATTACTTGATAAGATAGAAAAATGTGGGTTAGACAGCATCATCACCAGACGGATTTGTAGCTGGCTGACCGGCCGTAGTCAGTGTGTGGTCCTCAATGGAACCACATCTACATGGAGAAAAGTGTGTAGTGGGGTGCCCCAGGGCTCTCTTCTAGGCCCAGTGCTCTTCAACATCTTCATCAACAATTTGGACAAGGGGATAGATGGGGAACTCATTAAATTTGCAGACGATACCAAGCTGGCAGGAATAGCCAACACTCCAGAAGATAGGCTTAAGATACAGGAGGATCTAGACAGACTTGAACATTGGGTGCTATCTAACAAAATGAAATTCAATGGTGAAAAAAGTAAGGTTCTACATTTAGGAAAAACCAAATATACAGGTATAGTATAGGTAGTTCCTTGCTCAATGGTAGTAATTGTAAGAGGGATCTTGGAGTCCTAATGGGCAATCACTTAAATATGAGCCAGCAGCATGCTGCAGCTGCCAAAAAAGCCAACACAGTACTAGACTGCATTAACAGAGGGATAGAATCAAGATCACGTGAAGTACTAATACCACTTTACAATGCCTTGGTAAGGCCACACTTGGAATACTGCATCCAGTTTTGGTCACCACAATGTAAAAGAGATGTTGAGACTCTAGAAAGAGTACAGAGAAGAGCAATAAAGATGATTAGGCTAAAACATATAAGGAATGGTTGCTGGAATTGGGTATGTCTAGTTTAATGAAAAGAAGGAGTAGGGGTGACATGATAGCAGTATTCCAATATCTCAGGGGTTGCCACAAAGAAGAGGGAGACAAGCTATACTCCAAAGCGCCTGAAGGCAGGACAAGAAGCAACGGGTGGATACTAATCAAGGAGAGAAGCAACCTAGAACTAAGGAGAAACTTCCTGACAGTTAGAACAATTAATCAGTGGAACAGCCTGCCTCCAGAAGTGGTGAATGCTCCAATACTGGAAGTTTTTAAGAAGAGACTGGACAGCCATTTGTCTGAAATGGTATAGGGTTTCCTGCCTGAGTAGGGGGTTGGACTAGATGATCTCCAAAGTCCCTTCCAACTTTATTATTATTAAGGATCATCGCACAGTCAGCCAGATGTTCAGACTGGATTTGGCATTTTTGTCTACCTATTGAGTCCTTACCCAGGACCTGGGATAGGCAGATGTGGATGTTTGATGTTATTACAGATATCGTCGCAGGATGGAAGCAGTTCCTAGTAAGGCTGCCTTTTGCAATTGACTAATGGCAAATTTGTCAATGCCAATGGTGTTCAAGTGGTGCTCCAGTTGTTTTGGGATTGCATCCAAGGCACCTATTACTATTGGTACTACCCTTGCTTGCCTTTGCTACAGTTTTTCTATTTCTATTTGTAGGTCTTTGTATTTTGTTACTTTTTCCAGTTCTTTCTCATCTATTCTGCTGTCTCCAGGCACTGCCACGTCCACTATCCAAACTTTTTTGTCTTTCTTATTGACAATTGTTAAGTCCGGGGTGTTATGTTGCAGCTGCTTGCCTGTTTGAATTCTGAAGTCCCAGAGCACTTTAATTTTACCATTTTCTATGACTTTCTCACTGATCTCAAGCCAGACATCCTAGAATGTGAAGTGAAATGGGCCTTAGGAAAGCTGAGCAACAACAAAGCTAGTGGAGGTGACAGTATTCCAGCTGAGCTATTCAAAATCTTAAAACACGATGCAGTAAAAGTGCTACACTCAATTTACCAGCAAATTTGGAAAACTCAACAGTAGACACAGGATTAGAAAAGGTCAGTTTACATTCCAATTCCGAAGAAAGGCAATGCCAAAGATTGTTCAAACTACTGCACCGTTGCACTCATTTCACATGCAAGTAAAGTTATGCTTAAAATCCTACAAGCTAGACTCCAGCAGTATGTGGATCAAGAACTTCCAGAAGTACAGGCAGGATTTTGAAGAGGCAGAGGAACTGGAGATCAAATTGCCAACATACGCTGGATCATGGAGAAAGATAGGGAGTTCCAGAAAAACATCTACTTCTGCTTCATTGACTATGCTAAAGCCTTTGATTGTGTGGATCACAACAAATTGTGGCAAGTTTTTAAAGAGATGGGAGTACCAGACCATCTTATTTGTCTCTTGAGAAACCTATATGCGGGTCAAGAAGCAACAGTGAGAACTGGACACGGAACCACTGATTGGTTCAAAATTGGGAAAGGAGTCCGGCAAGGCTGTATTCTGTCACCCTGCCTATTTAACTTATATGCAGAGCACATCATGAGAAAGGCAGGGCTAGATGAATCAAAAGTTGGAATTAAGATTGCCGGGAGAAATATCAACAACCTAAGATATGCAGATGATACCACTCCAATGGCAGAAAGTGAAAAGGAACTAAAGAGCCTCTTGATGCGGGTGAAGAAGGAGAGTGTAAAAGTTGGCTTGAAACTCAACATTAAGAAAACCAAGATCATGGCATCCATTCCTCTCAATTCCTGGCAAATAGATGGGGAAGAAATGGAGGTAGTGACAGATTTTATCTTCCTGGGCTCCAAGATCACCTCAGATGGGGACTGCAGCCAAGAAATTAAAAGACACTTGCTCCTGGGGAGGAAAGCTATGGTAAATCTAGACAGCATACTAAAAAGCAGAGACATCACCCTGCCAACAAAAGTACATATAGACAAGGCCATGGTTTTCCCAGTTGCAATGTATGGCTGTGAAAGTTGGACCATAAGAAAAGCTGAGCACAAAAGAATTGAGGCCTTTGAACTATGGTGCTGGAGAAGAGTCCTGCGAGTCCCCTGGACTGCAAGGCGATCAAACCGGTCAGTCCTAGAGAAGATCAACCCTGACTGCTCTTTAGAAGGCCAGATCCTGAAGTTGAAACTCAAGTACTTTGGCCACCTAATGAGAAGGAAGGACTCACTGGAGAAAAGCCTAATGCTGGGAAAGATTGAGGGCAATAGAATGGGACGACAGAGAATGAGGTGGCTGGATGGAGTCACTGAAGCAGTAGGTGTGAATTTAAATGGACTCCAGAAGATGGTAGAGGACAGGAAGGCCTGGAGGAACGTTGTCCATTGGGTCGCAATGGGTCGGATATGACTTTGCAACTAACAACAACAATGACTTTCTCTATTTTATGATCCCACCAGTTCTTGCTTACAGGCAAATGATATTTCTTGCAGATCTTCCAATGCACCATTGTTGCTACTTTGTCATGCCGCTGCTTTTAGTCAGTCTGTGCGATCTTCTTGCAGCAGCTTACCAGGTGGTCCACTGTTTCTTTAGCTTCTTTGCATAGGCGGCACTTACTGTCTGTTGCTGTCTTCTCAATTTTGACTTTGTATGCATTTGTCCTTAAGGCTTGGTCTTGTGCAGCCAGAATTAGTCCCTCAATCTCTTTCTTCAATTTTCCTGCTCTTAGCCATTGCCAGGTCTTGTTATTCTCTGTTTTCTCAGCTATTTTTTTTAATGTACTGGCCGTTTAGTACTTTGCCTTCCAATGCCTCTATTCTGTTCATTTGGTCTTTCTTGTAGGCCAGTTTGGTCTCTTCAGTAGTCAGTAAGCCTTCCTGATATACTAATTTTAGTGCATCTTCATCATTGCCCTTCAGATATTCTTCCAAAGCCATTTTTTCTTCTCCAACCATCTGATGTACTTGCAGCATTCCACGCCCACCTATTTGCCTTGGTAGATAGAGTCTGTCAATGTCACTGCGTGGATGAAGGGCATGATTCATTGTCATTATTTTTCTGGTCTTCCTATCCATTGCTTTTAGTTCTGGTTGAGTCCAGTCTTTTTCTTGACTTCAGTGTGCTTGATGTTGTCAGCTTGAAGGATACTCAAGTATTTGTAGTAATCTTCCTCATTCAGACATGTTATTTTTGTGGGGCATCTTGATTCCTTCAGTTTTCACTATTTTTCCTATTTGTCCAAGCCAAACTTCATTACAATATCTCGGCTATATATACGGACAGTGTTGAGCAGTGATTCTATTTCAGATGATGCTTTTCCATACAGCTTCAGATTATCCATGTAAAGGAGGTGGGATAGTCTGGCAGATGTTTTTGATGCTTGATAGCCATGTCCTGAGTTATTCAGTATTGTTGACAGAGGAAATAGTGCAATAACAAATAGTAGTGGTGTTAATGAATCTCCTTCAAATATCCCTCTCTTGATATTAACCTTTCCCAGTCTCTCACCCTTGACCTGCAACTGTGTCTTCCATTTTGCCATCGATCTTTGCACAAATTTTCTGATGTTTCTACTGACTCGTGTTATTTTTAGGCACTTGATTATCCAGTAATGGAACAGAGAGTCAAATGCC
This sequence comes from Crotalus tigris, assembly GCF_016545835.1. Taxonomy (NCBI): domain Eukaryota; kingdom Metazoa; phylum Chordata; class Lepidosauria; order Squamata; family Viperidae; genus Crotalus; species Crotalus tigris. The sequence continues at coordinate 480,649 of NW_024096756.1, read as the reverse complement.
TTTTTGTAGTCAATCCATGCCACATTCAGGTTGGTCTTCCTTTTCTTTCAGTTTTCCAAGATCATTTTCTCTATTAGGAGTTGAGCCTGTGTTCCTCTGCTATTGGGCGGTTTCCTTTCTGCTCAGGTGGAAAGAGATTGTTTTCAATTAGATGCTGTTGTACTACATCAGCTACCACACCAGTTAGCAATTTGAAAGTTGTTGGTAAGCAGGTAATTGGCCTGTAATTTCCTGGTGTTGCTCTTTTTGCTGGATTTTTCATTATTAGGTAGTTTTCCCAGTTGTTAGACATTTTTCAATTTCTTCTCCTTGTAGTATATTGTTGAACTGCTTGGCAATGAGTGGGTATATAATAGTTAGATGTTTCAACCAAAACCCATGCAGTTCATTTTCACCTGGTGCTGACCAATTTTTGATCTTCCTTGCTCTTTTTTCTACCATTTTTGTTGTTATTACTAGTTCTTTCATTTCTGTTTTATTTGCATCCACCTATTTTAACCAAGCCACATCCTTGTTGTATTTCTTTGGGTTATCCCATATCTGCTTCCAGAACTGCACTGTTTCTTTCTTGTCAAATACTGGCTGATTCATTGTAGTTTCTCAATTGACGGATTGGTAGAAACGTTTTTGATTAGATTGAAATTGGAGATGGTGCCTATAATTTGCAATTCGAGCTTCCTATCTACTGATTTTCCTGGCTATAGCTGTTATTTGCTATAGCTTTAGTATTTCCAGTGCTTCCTTGATCTTCCTTGTTTCTAAGTGGTATTTTTTGATTAGGAATTCTTTGGTCTTCTTGTTTTCAGCTTCTTTTCTTTCATCTGTTGTAGCTTGCTTGCATGTGATCTTAATTTGTTGATCTTATTTTCTAGCCTAACCTTCCATTTTTGTGGTGCATTGTTTGTTTGTTTTTCTTCTTTGTTGATTTTGCATCCCAGGTATTCAGTTATAACTGCAGCTGTGCCGTACATTAGTTGGTTTGTTTCTTGCAGTGAATAAGTGCTTATACTTGATATTGCAGTATTTGCATCTTTTAATGCTTCTGCTAGCTGTTTCTTTGGAATAAGCTTCAATGCAGGCAGCCTTATTCTGTTGTTTTTGTACTGTTCTAGATGCTCAGTTATTCTTTGTTTCAATTCTTTTATTTCTTTAGTTAGAGGGTTTTGTTCTTCCTGAGGAAGAGGTGCCTGGTTTCCAAATGAGAACAGTTGTATATCTCTGCTGGATTCCTTCACTGCCAACTCCCCCTGGTTTGCCTCTACATTCTGAATTACTTCTGGCAAGGCTTTGATTTCTTTGCCCTGGGTAAACATTTGCAGTTCATCCAATTCTGTTTCTGTGAATACTTTATTTCATATTATAAATCAGCGTTGATCTGCTAGTCTCTGTTCTGTTATTTCTGATTCTGGATGTTGTTCTTTCCAGAACTGCATTCGTTTTAGATATCCTCTTCTTGTTGGACTTGATCTGTAATAACAGATCATTATTTTTTTGTTTTCAATCACTGTGTATCTGCGATGGGTAGACACCTTTTCTTCCAGTAGTTCTGCAGCTGCTGGCCCTGGTTGCTCAGCCAACAGTCCTGAATCCTGTAACCCATTTTTCACAGATATCCAGGAACTCCAATATCTAGTGCGGACCTTGTTAGCCCGGGCAACATCTGAGCCGGTATGGCTTTCTGAAATTTATGTCTCATACTTTTTATGGGAGAGACACTCTTTGTCTTACTCCTCTGACAAGACCTGTCCAGTATGGTTGAACCTCTGGCATAGCATTCATATTCCTCAGAGTACACAAGCCCCACACCACATCAAGGGTAGTGCTTCACTGGGGGATGATCATCATCATCATCATTCATTCATTTCAAGTCATTACAATAAACCAGATGATATAAGTCTCATCCATGTGATATCTGTTTTTTAAGAGTGGCATGACAACATCACAAAATGAATACAATTAAATCACAAAAATTCTATGTTCTAATTTCCCCTTTATTCATTTTGTCAGCATCCTTCAACCGCTTCTTCCCTGATTTATATTTCTTATATTTGGTCATCTATATTGTACCATATTCATATCCTAAATAATTTCATCTGCATCTATAGTAGTTTAAAAAACCATCTTTAGGGGCGGGCCCTCTATAGAAATATGCTCAATTATTGCTAGAATTCAATGAATTTTGAATTTAATCAATTGAAAATACTTAATTATGGCTTTGAGCATTAGATCAATGTCTGAAGTGGAAAAAATGTGAATGCTGGGTAAGCATGTGTCTGCTTGAGAAAGAAAGTCTATACCTTAAGGCCTTTTGAATTGGAATATCATATTAATGACACGCAGAAGATCTCAGATTTGATATCCTAAACCTACAGTATAGAACTGGAAGGGTTCATATCTACACTAGGGAGAGTCCTGGTGTCAATGTAGGGACCAATGACAGTTATGTCATATTCCTATCTTTTAGGTAAGATCTTTTGTTTTCTAACAGTGTAAATAAAATAGTTGCAAATCCTATGTTTAAAGTAGCTGACCTTACTAGAGATTGGATAGGAAGCATATCAAGGTCATGTACTTCAAAATACATTTAAAATTTTTTGAAGTGGCACTAGAGCATATGCCGAAGGGCATTGACACAGGTGGAGTTATTTAGTATTATGCAATTTTCTGCACATAAACCATCCATGTTAAAGATTAGGTTAATTTAGATTTGGCAGCATTTGTTTGTTAATTTGTTTCCTAAATGCACACCAGTAGGTGGACTCATACTGAATTATAGATGAAATGGTTATTTCTTTATTAGTGAGAAAGCTCTATTACATCCTGAATTGTTCTCCCTCCACCCCCCAGGAAACAAGCTGGCAGAAATCACTTTGCAAATGGAATCCTTGCTGAGCCTCCATTTGAAACACATTAACATATTTGATTCAGGACAACTTGGGAAAAGTAGAGCTTGAACAGAAATGAATATTAAAGCTATATTAGCAAGTTATTGCAGAAAGGGGGGGGGGGAAATACAATCAGTGACCTTATAACTTAACAAAGAACAGACTATAATTTAGTGGCAGAGGAGAAGCAAACTCCTGACCTCTATAGATAAGAGGTTTCCTTTACTCTGCTAGGTTGACCAATTGTCCAAAAACAATTAAGGCCCTTGATTGTTTCCATTTTAGGCAAATGCCATATTTTAGCATTAAAACTATATTGAAGAATTGAGCCCATTCCTCAAAGAATGTTTTTGTGTTGATTTGATTAAGGTAATACAAACTCAACACTTTTTAATGCATTATTTCAATACTTTGGCTTTCTGTTTAATGGGCAGCTTAGGATTCAATGAGAAAGAAGTGGCTGAGAAGGGATATTGAAGGAGCACAATTGGCAACATTTTAAGGTGACTGTGGATGATATATGGTTGTAATTTTTATGCTCTCCATTTGTGGTATGTATATTCTATTTTTTTAAATTTTTTTTTAAAAAAAATTAATAATGGCTATCCATATTTTTCTGATGATCATTTTATAATGATTGTTTTATACTGCTGTTTTATTTGATTATTGTATACCACCCAGACTTAGTTCTTGTAAGATGGGCAGTTATATAAATGTTATAAATAAATAATACTTCCAGTGCTGAAACATTGAGGAGCTGCTTTCATTTGGAATAAAGTAACAAAAATTTGAATTCAGTGTCAGGTAGATTCTTACATTCTTGAAAAAAAATACAAAACTTGCCTTAGAATTAGAGATGCCTCAGTTTTTCTTGACTTGTTCTATAAGACAAGTGTGCAGAAAAACAGACAGGAGATCCCATATAAACAGATGACACGATGGTGTCAGGCTTTTGTGACTAAAAATGATTTTGCGATTCCTATAGTTGGTGTAGTAAGATTAGTATTTCCATCTTATCTATTTTATTACCAGAATCACACTCTTCATTATTAAGGAAAACAAATATAGATAATGAAGGGCCATTGCTTTGTTTCCCATAAGCTGTGTCCATTTCAAACTTAGTTACCTACCTGTACGTGCAAGAGCATTGAAGGAATTTCTGCAATAATCTAATTTACTATAATAGTTAGACTTTCAGAGATCCTGTATTAGGTTTGTCTGGAAGATTAGAAGCATAACTGAGAGATGAAATGTTGCAAATTGAAGTAATAATGTTTAAGCAACTAAAGGTACAGTGATTTAATTGCTAAACAATGGCAATGTCCATTAATCGCACAGAATAGACGATCAAAATCTAATGATGATCAAAACAAATGTTCTTTCCCTGATATTCAGAGAGGAACTTATCTGAAGATTTTAATGCAAAAGAAGGTTTTTTTGACATTTGATTTCATTTTAAAGTATTTATAAGCAAATATTGCTATGAATCCAATCAGTTATTCTTAAATAAATATTTGAAAATGTAAGGGAGGGAGGGAGATTTACCTTCTATCAGATTGAATTAGAATAATCACAAAATTAGTGGTTAATGGATAGGTTAACACACAAATCATAAATAACCAGATGGGTTTCAGTCACATAATAAGCTACTATAGAGAACACTAATTAAAGTAAGAATTAATCAAGCATGTCATGTGTGAATGCAGCTAAGAAGAGTTTAAATGACCTATTAAGTATAACATGCCAACCTAATTTCTTTATTACATTGATCCAAACTATATTTTTTCATTCATAAATATGTATTTTGATACATTAATGTAATTTTTTAAAAATAAAACAGTGGCTTTAAACTTACCAAATCAACTGAATAGTTAAGAATATGGGAATGGAAAAAGGGGCACAGTGCTTTCTTGTATAATACTTATCCTAGAAAGTGTGCAGAGAGGACATCAAAAATGAGAAAGGTTCTGGAGGCTGAATCATATGATACATGGTTGAGAGAGCTAGGTATAAGAAGCCTACTGAAGAGCAAGGATTAGGGGGGATATGATAATTGAGTTCCAGAATTTGAGGGACTGTAACATCAAAGAGGGGACTGACTTATTCTCCAAATCACCAGAGGACAGAATAAGAAGTAATGGCTGGAAGCTTATTAAAGAAAGATCCAATCTAGAAGTAAAGAGAAATTTTCTGACATTGAGAACAACTAATCAATGGAATAGTTGGCTCCTGGAATTGTAGGTGCTCTCTCACTGAAAGTTTTCAAAAATAGTCTGGAAGGACAACCATTTGACTAAGATGGCATAGGTGGGGGTTGGACTACAAGACCTCTGCAGTTGCTTCTAGCCCTATGATTCTATATTATATCTTGTAATATCTATTTAAATTGACTTGAGATGCTTTTGGGTAAACATAGTTTAAACAATTTGGGTATCTATTTTCAAATGATTTATTTGTGGCACTTTCTACGACATGAAAGATGACAGCCAGTCATTAGAGTCACCTTAAAAAAAAAATCCCAGCCTAATATGTATTGTGTTTGAATGGTTGGAATTTACTGCTACTGTTTATTCACAATGCCATAAATTATGTTCATCAGAATCAACCCAGGTCATGTAAGCTGACTTGAAAACTAATGGATAACCTTTGGTTATTCCTGTGACATTTATTTATCTTTTTAATCAATTTACTCTTCTAAAATTGAAAGACGGAGATTAACAGAGTTGAGGTGACTTAAATCAACATCCTGCATGGAAATCACACAGCGAAAGTATTTATTATGCTAAAGGTGAAATTGTCACCTATAAATTGTTTGTGCTTCATTGGTGTTTTGGAAAGCTTAAGCTAGTGCATTGAATTTCTGTGAAAGAATGGAATGAAGGGCTTTTTATCGGTGAATTTTGGGGGATATCATTGGAACTTATACAATTATTTGGATACCATTTCAGAGATAGCAAATCTAGAGCTCTTCTATGAAACTACACTTTTTACTAGGGAACATATAAGCAGCAGCTCAAAGCAGGACTTTGCTTTATTTCTTTCCCTAAAATTTGAGGCAATCATTGAAATGAAAATATATCTATATAGCAAGCCTATTCCCTAATGTGAAGGCTGGTTTTATGCAGCACACTAAACCCAGGGTTGCCCAACCACAGTTTATTAAAACCTACTAAGGAAAAATAAAAAAGGAAAAATAAATATGGCTTGGCATGCAATGTGAAGCAAACATAGACTTTGTATCTTGATGGACTGTGATGAATCAAAATAGCAAAAGTACACTGAGCAGATATTATGTCATTCTCTACATCAGGCTGTTTGTATATTGAGACTGAAATAAAATAGAAATCAATTCATGTAATGAGATATTCAGGTTTTCTCTTTAACGTAAATTATAAGTGTAGAATCACTTTCTGAAGGTTATACCAATGAGCCTTTTTCTAAACTAGATTCAAATATTAGTGTCTTTCTATTTAAAAAAATGCAATGCATCTTTCATTCATCTGTGATTGCATTGCATTATCCAGATTTGTATTTAGGTGGTCTAGTTCTTCATTTTTACCTTCCTTCAATTGTCTATGTAGCAGGAAATTCATTTTGAACAGCTATCTAGAAAGGTAGTAAATATATTCTGTGGCTGTTCTTTCTTGCTGTGTGTCAGAGAGAGAAAGAGAGACAGAGAGAAAGATTAGTCCTTCAGTTGTTGGTGGTGGAAATATCACCAAGACAGAAAACCCTGATCCTGAGTCATGATTAGGGTAATTTTGATTTCCACAAAGTTAGGTTTAAAGTTCACGTGTTAAGGTGTTGCAGTGTAAAGTCATCAAAGTTTTGTAGGTGACGGAAATTTGGAAATTTGATTCAAAGATAATTTAATACAATATTTAAATGAAATCAATGTTGTGAATTAAGTCAACAATTTGGACTGAATCACCACTCAAATCAAATGTTCAGATATTGTATCTGTTTACTCAGTAACATTTTCCTTAAAAAGAAAAAGCATGCAGTTGCTTAAACTTGCAACCATAGGCTACAATTCTATACTTATTTGAAAGTAAATTTATGTTTGAGTAAACATGTGTAGGAGCAAACTGTCAATGATCCAAATATTATCAAAGTTGTTAAAATCCTCCCCATATTAATTAAACATATATAAACAGCTGTCAAAATCACTGTCTTCTAATGTTGTATTATTCAGATGGTTAGAATACTATATTATCATTTCCAGTTGCTATTTGTATAACATTTGGGATATTAGTATTGTTCTTGTCATGATTATTATTATTATTCAATATCATCTATATAAAGCAATGTTTATGGAGCTCATTCAGCTTTTTTAGGATTTTTTTTTAACTTCGCCAGATTCTGGACAGTTTTATTAGAATAATATGTAGAGCTGTATGCTTCCTTTTAACCTCTCTGCTATTAAGTCTCTCTGACTTTGAGGTGGGGGAGACAGAGGGAGGGAAAGGGGAGTTTTCTACCTTCACCAGGGATCTCTGAAGCAAGGCAGTTCCATCCATCATCTGCCCCATGAGCACACTTGTAAGCAGGATATGGCATCTTATACTTTTAAAATAGAGTCCAGGAAGAGAGAGGAAAGAGCCTTAAATGCTGAGAAACCCAGAGTATTCTTTGTTCTTATGTATTAAAAATGAAAACTTTCCTGAAAATATTCTTACAGATTTTGATTCAGGCCCTTTCCTCTTTAGAAAGGTCCTGCGTAAATTAAATAGATAACCTTTATTGTCATTTTTTATTCCTATGGGCGCAATGACACACATTAAAAATGAAATTTAGTTGCTTCTTCTCAAAGTGTACAAATGCATAAGACATTTAAAACTTACTATATGCAACATACATATAGTCCTACACCCTTGCATATAAGTAACATAAATATTATTCACTGTCCATCTTGAATGCATAACGGAAGGAGGAAGCTTTAGAGTTCACAAGGTTAATACGGTAAGGAACAAAACGGTGACTGAATCTGGATGTTCTGCTTCAGGTACCATGAAGCCACGAAATTGCAATATTCAAGCAACATTCAAGTTTTGATACATTTCTTTCTGTCTTCTGTTTTGCTTTCTTGTCCTTTTTGGGGGGTGACGGATAAATTGTGGATATTATCTCCAACTATCAGTTATATAGATATTTTATTTAGTTCCCTAAATTTAAATCATAAGAGTACTTTAAACTCTGTATAATATTATTTTGACCAACTATATGAAAGCAAGACTGTGGCTTTGAAACTTCCAGTGAAGCTACTGGTAAATTCTGCTGCTTTCGAATAGAGTTGCCATGGGAAAAATTTTGGAAAATGTCTCTTAATAAATAGAAACGAACTCTACAACCGTATTGGCTTGAATATTGCAATTTACTGTATGCAGGACCTGCACTTTAAACATTGTCTTAATGAAAGGAATGAACGCATGAAGTTGAACCATTTTGTTTTATTCCTTCAATCTTCTATTATGAATAAATGTTATTTTTGTGCTTATGTAGGCCATACAATCTATGACAAAGATAAAACCCCCAACATCTATAATTTTACAGATTTTCAGTGAGGCCAGTCAAAAGCAGCACAAAACAGCGTAAAATCTGTAATGTTCTTCATGAGGAAATACATCACAAAAATCAGTGGCAGCTGCAAGAAAATTCTAAACTGCTTTTTCAGTCCCAATGGCGGCATTTCAAAGTCAGTCTCAAGAATGGATATTTCAGATCAAAAGGATTAGTCAATTGTCATTTAGAATTTGAGGACAAAGTATAAGTGCAATACCTCACAGATCTGAAACACAACACTAATGAATCAGCAGTGGAGAAATAATGAATCAGTAGACATCAGCATCTTCTAAAATATTCCTTGTCAGGTGGCAGAATTGACTATGTTAATATCACTAGGAAATTCTCTTTTCATCATTCAATGCAGATGAAAACAGTGAATGCTTTCCTAAATAGCTTCCCAGTTTCAAATGTATAACTCACTAAAGTTGTACATTTAAAAAAATTATCTAACGGTATTTCTTAATTTCAGTGACTTTAAGTCATGTTGACTTCAACTCCCAGAATTATGGAGTTCTAAACATTGGATTATACTGAGATAAGCAGACCCCACTAGTAGAATTCAGCGGACATTTTCAAACCAGTATAAGTGGTTAATATAGAATTTAAGGATACCTTTTTTGAACTCTGAAATGGTTGTCAATTACTAGCATAAGCTAGAAAAAAAAGCTTAGCCAGAAACAACTAACCTGTTTTAAATATATGTATTTACATTTCTAAAATCATTTCCTTTCTCAAAGAAATTTTAGGATGATGTCTCCCAGCTGTTAGAGAAAATGGTATCCTATGTGCACATTGTACCGTGGGCTCGTCTTCATTCCCGGGAACTGCAGTGGGTCCTTCTTCCCTTTCAGAAACTTTGCATCAGCGCTTCCAGGCAGAAGGTTCGAGTTCCGCAGTCGGCGTTGAACTCCTTTTGATGGTGGGCTTCTCCGGAACTGGCACAGGGCACAGACTTCAAGGAACCAGCCAGAACTGTCCTCACCACAGATGCCAGCCCATTTGGCTGGGGAGCACACCTCCAGTTGCAATGGGCTCAGGGTCGTTGGTCCCAACAGGACCTATTAAACAATATCAACTGGCTGGAACTCAGGGCCATTCATCTGGCACTACAATATTTCAAAAATGTGATAGCGAGTCAGCACATATTAGTGCTTACGGACAACATAGCTGCCAAGGCCCACATAAACAGACGGGGGGACAAGGTCCAGACCCCTTATGCAGGAGGCCAGATGATTGGGGTCTTGGGCAGAACTGAACCTTGCTTCCATCAAGGCGGAGCACATATCCGGGGTGACAAATCACCAGATGGACTCGCTAAGCAGAACCACGGTGGACCATGGTGAATGGTGTCTGGACCCAGGAGTGTTCAGGGAGATCGTGGACAGGTTTGATGCCCCAACCTTAGACCTTTTTGCCTCCCCAACCAACTCACAACTACCAAGGTACCTTTCCAGGTTCCCGTCTCCATCAGCAGAGGGGACAGATGCCCTCTGCAGTCCCTGGCCCAGGGAACTGCTGTATGCCTTCCCTCCCTTTCCGTTCCTTCCAGCCATGATCCGCAGGATTTTACATGAGCGGGAGGAAGTTCTACTGGTCACTCCTCATTGGCCACAATGACCGTGGTTCGCGGACCTGGTGGAGCTATCCGTCTCACCCCCATGGAGGATTCCAACAGATCGTATCGCCCTCACACAAGGGGATATCCAGCACCCGGACCCGCAGTTGCTCAATCTAACCGTTTGGCACTTGAGAGACAGGCCTTGAGCCATGACTCATATTCATCGAGGGTGATAGCTGTGATTCAACAATTCGCCTTGCCGAATAGAATATATGATGCCACTTGGAAGAGTTTCTGCAATTGGTGCGCAGGACATAAGGTGGAACTCTTGGGTGTCTTGTTTCCTATTGTGCTGGAATTCCTGATGGATGGGTTAGATAAAGAGCTATCCCCGAGCACAATCCGTAGACAGGTTGCTGCTCTCGCTACTGTCCTCATGTGCAAAAATGCCACCCCTCTTATTCACCATCCCTTGGTTTGTTCCTTCTTGAAGGGAGCTAACAACACCAAGCCACCACCAATTCACTGATACCCCTCGTGGGACCTACAACAGGTCTTACAAGCTCTAATTGCACCCCCCCCCTTTGAACCTATGGAGACATGCTCACTTGATTTGTTATCAATGAAGGTGGCATTCCTTGTGGCAATCACGTCGGCCAGGAGTATTTCAGAGCTGGCCGCTCTTTCCATCAGGGAGGACCTATGCATTTTCTTCCCAGACAGGGTAGTCCTCAGGCTTGACCCTTCCTTTGTTCCCAAGGTGAACTCTCTGTACCATAGGTCCCAGGAAGTGGTTTTACCAGATTTCTGTCCTGACTCATCCCAGGACATTGAGAGCTAGTGGAGCACACTGGACATTCGCAGGGCATTGCAGTGTTATATCAAGCGGACTTCGGTTTTCCGAAGGTCCGAGGCCTTGTTCATCTCCTTCCAACCTTTGGCCAAAGGTCAGAAAGTTTCTTCATCAACTATAGGGAGGTGGATCAGGTCTTGTATTGCCCTAGCATACAAGAACCAGTCATTACCGGTCCCTAGAATTATTACGGTCCATTCTACCAGGGGTGCTGCTACTTCCACAGCTTGGGCGACATGGGCTTCTGTAGGGGAAATTTGCAAGGTGGCCACGTGGTCTTCCCCTTCGTCCTTTATCCGTCATTACAAAATTGATCAATATGCATCTTTGGATGCCTCCTTTGGCCGCAGAGTTTTGCAGAAAGTATTGCCATCTAGAACATCACAGGCCCAAACTGACTCCCTCCCTTAGGGACACAGGGCTTTGGTAAGTCCCACTAGTGGAGTCTCCATCCAATCATGCTGGAGAAGGGGCGTTGTCTTACCTGAACGCCTTTTCTCAGCATGATGATGGAGACTCCACCCCCTCCCAGATAAGGTTAGTTGGTCCTGATTCCAATAATGGAAACGCAATTGCATGGGCTAATGTCTGTGCATTGACTCAGTTTCAAACTGGGACATGGGGACATAGTAGAGGCGTGACTTTAACTCTGACTTAGTCTTATTGGAGCAGCAAGATTAAGACAACCCACTAGTGGAGTCTCCATCATCATGCTGAGAAAAGGCGTTCAGGTAAGACAACGCCGCTTTACATTTCTAAAATCATTTCCTTTCTCAAAGAAATTTCAGGATGATGTTATACAGCTTGCCAACATTTTTTAGAACAAATCAGTGATGTAGCTAGACCTATGTGATAGTATTTTAATTTTTTATTTACTTTAAAAAAGCTAATTAGTGAATTACTATGAACAAAATAATCTTCAATGATACTGCAATAAAGAAACCTCTGTGACAGTGACCCAAGGTCAGGTAACATGATTCATGACTTTAAATTATTATGAACTTAAATTCCCTAGATCCCAGTCAAATATTTTATCAATTATTGTAGTAATCTGTATGAGGCGGAATTAAACAAGCTGAAAAAAAAAATAAAGATACAATCTGCCATAACTTAATCTTGCACATTTATAGTCAATATATGTGTGTAAGTGAAGCCATTTCCTCACTAGCTATTTATATTATCTTCTTAAATTATCCAACCATTGTTGGGGCAAAATAAGAGTAATAAAAATAGGACAGGCTTTATATCATTTGTACAGTGGCTTGATGATAATGTAAGATAGTAATGGAAATATATGTTTAAAACAAATGTGTTCTGAATCCTTGCAACCTTAATAAAATTGTGTAATCCTTTGTGTACCTTTTAAAGACCCAAGTTCCCCAGGTTGCCATCTCTTAAAATTAAGGACAATGTTCTATTTTGTCAGCTCAGAGGTTTTGAATATTGTCAGGCTGTGGAATTTAACAATAACAATAATAATTCTCAGAACTCTTGATCAAGAGGCTAAGTAATTGTGGTAAAAAACTGGCAATATAGCAAAAAGTAACTTGTTTATTCTAAATGCAGATAAACATTTTCAGGATACAAAACACGGAACTCAAAATTCACAATTATGTGAAAAATTAATGTTTTAACTAAACAAATCAGTGTGTTGGCATTTTTCTTATTGTTGCCCCAAAATATTAAAAAAAAAACATTTTCTTCTCATGGCATTCTGAACACTTTCTTTCGAAATACTTAGGGCTTTCATCTTTCAAGCTGGAATGTTTGATTTCTAAATGTCTTGATAATTTTGTGGGATTCAGACTGTTCATATCCAGACTTGCTGACATTTAAGGCACAGTCCATTTGATTTATCTTTCTTGCCGGTTCATGTAAAACTCAGTTTGATAAAGTTTTGATCATATTACACTTTCTTTCTACTGCTTGATATTAATTTGTCAAAACTTGTGCCATAACCAGAAGACGTAGCCTTACCACCAGCAGTAAAATGTTCTATTTTCATCTTTTTCTATATTGTCTGCAATTAGGCAATTTTGTAACCAATGACCCATTTCTGGAAAAAATATTATTATGTGTAACCAAAATAAAATAAAATAAAAATAATACGCAAGTACTTAGAGGTGCATCTTGAATGGGTGTTGATAGCACTTTTTTACTATTTAAATTTCTGATAGTGAAAAGAAAAAAAATGTTGGAAATGGAAATATATGAGAGGTTAGTGCTTAGTCCTTAGTGCTCCTAGAGCTTGGTTGTTTTCTTGCAGACATTTCATTACCCAAACTAAGTAACATAATCAGTTACCTAATTTGAATAATGAAACATCTGCAAGAAAACAATCAAGCTCAGAGAGCACCAAAGAGCCCTCATTTCATTCCTGATCTACAAATATTCTCTTATATTGATAGAAATAAATTTTAGATGTTCAAGGTTGTCATCCAGGAGACATTCCTGAGTGATAGATAGGATGACCATATATTTGTTATTTCACTGAAATTTTTTGCAGAAGTTCAGTTTGCAAGTGGCACAATGGAAACAATTTGTTCAGTCTGTTTCTAGCAATACATCTAAGTCATCACATTCCATAGAGCCTTCATGTTCTAATAAGCATTTCTCCAGCCACAATGAGGAAAGTTTATATGAAAGATGTCAAGTTATACCTACTGATCTGTATAATAAAAATGGAAAAAATAGAGTAGTGCTGCTATTATCAATGGGATCTTTTATCCCTTCCCCAGACAAGAAGAAACTGAAGTATTTGTTTTGACATAAACGACCGTCTACATTTCAAACAACATAGTTGTCAGAAATTTAGTTTTGCTTCATTTAGAAGATAAATGGAATAAGCAAGATTTCTTTGCTTTTTGGAGAAAAAGTTATGTGATCAGCTTATATAACATAAATAAAGACAGGTAAGGATAATTATTTTGTAGAATTTTACTTCATTGGCATAGAACATTCTTTTTCAATGAAGCATCAATTGGATGTAATTCCAAAACTCCTTTGCTATCACGATAACAATCCTAATACACTTGACGTCACCAGCATGGGAAAGTTGATGTAGGACTATGGAAAATAGTTTATGGCTACCTCAGAGGCAGTGGTGGTCCTTCTTTCCACAGAAGGGCATCTACAGCAAATTGAGATTAGGTCAAAATGGTGATATGATGACATCATACAACCCTCCCCCCATGTACTTAATAATCTGAAACCTGATGCAAATTCATAAGTCACATTTTTTTGTCCCAAGATATCTGATGCACATTTAATGTGGGAGATGAGCTGAGCGCAAGGAAGGGGCCAAATGTTTAATTATTCATGAATCCCTTCATGCCTACAAGAGATCTACTGTAAGTGCAGGCCACTGTGAATTCCTTATTTACAGCCAAATTACTTTAACCATTAGTAGTTAAGATTCTTATAGAAAGCTTAAGCTTGTAATAAATCTTTATATTCATTTGAACTGCCTGGATGTCCTGATTTCCCTGGCACTTGACATTTAATCTCTTACACTCTTCCCCTCCAATACCTATAAATTTTACTACCTTGTTTATTGACTTGAAAAGATATTCCAATCATTTTAAGATGTAACTTTATGTTAAATAATCAGTTTAATTAAATAACTGAATGACTGTTGTTTAATTCTATAAAAAAATAGTTAACGAACCTTCACCTTCAATAATACTTAAGCCCAGCTCTCAAAAACTGTTTCATTTCCATGGATTCCTATTAGAATATCAAGCATACTAGTCTAGCTGCATATGCTGAGATGGCTGTGAACTGACTGGCATGTTGGCAAAATCTTTTTAGGCATCATAGATGCAATGTCTAACTCAGTACAATTTATTGAGAACCAGATTTATTCAGGTCCAAAAGTTACCTCAAATAAGTGTGTATAGTATTGCAAATGTATTTTGTTCTAACTAAATGATAATGTCAGAGCTTTTGACAAACTATTACTGAGAATGGTAAAAAAAGCATTTAAATTTCATGGAAAATATATTTTAGTTCAAAGCAATTAAAATGAAAGATTATCACATTAATAATTTGATAAGAGCTATTGCAGGTATAGTCACCCTATCTATATAGTTGCTAACAGTTGAAAAATGACTTGATGGTACATAATCAATCAATCAATTGCAATGCAATCTAAATCAGGATGTTTCTTGTTCAGATCTTGCCTTTTGAATTTATTAGATGATTTCAGGGAAGCTATTTTTTAACACCTTCAGTCTCCATTTCATCTATAGTGTTGACAGAATCAGAATTGTTGAATATGTGACAAAATATGAATTTTCTGTCCACATATTAAACAAAACATGTAAAATGGGGATTTTTTAAAAAATAAAAAGCATAAATATTTCTATATCATGACGTAGTCATAAGGAAAGTCTTTTGTAACATTTTATTGTAAAAATGGTTATTTGTTGCTGTCTTTTCTGACATAGAACATTGCTGTGAAGTTATAATATACTCTATGAAATACAAATAAAAATTTTGTATCATATGTTGATTCTTCATTTCATTTTTCACCCTTTAAATTACAAGGAAGGGACTAGATTCATGGGATTATCATTGATAATCCATCAGTGAGATGGATAGCTATATAAATATGAGAAATAAATATATAACTATTAGAATTTATGTTGATTAATGGCAGCTAGGATTTAGAAACCAAAGGTAGGAGACCTTTTGATGAGATCTCTGGCAGAATTTTAAATTTCCTTGGCATATTTTAATTTAAAAAAAATGGTTTTTTGAATTTTATGTTCAGTATATATGTATTTTGCCTTTGCTTTGTAACTATGACCTTTGTTTTTCCATATTTTCATGTTAGTATCATAATGTATAGCTGGAAAAACCCAGAAAATTATTGAAACAAGGCCTTCCTTTCCAAGTAGTCTGTCCAATGGATTTTCCTATAAAAAGTGTATTTTAAATCAAGCTCTTGTATTTCTTATTATTAAATGTACTGCATAAATATATTTGGGAACTGGTGGGTGCGCTGAAAACTGAGCACATCTGTACCATGCACTGTGGAACAATAATGTGGTTTTATGGATCTTCATTCATTCAGATGAGTTATAATGGCTCAGAGCAGCTTATAGTACAAAGGTCTTGTAAAATATCAATAAAAGCAACATTGTAAACATTCATTATAATATAAAAAATATATATATAAATCAATACAAAAGCAAAATAATAGCATTACAGATTTGAGGTAAATATGTTTGGAACTTTGAAAAAGTACTATATTATGCTTCAGTTTCTCACAAATTACATATAAGCTGTCCAACTTCAACTTCTTATTCTGGAATTGACTTACTTGGTGGTAGACTCTGAGATGGGACACAGCATCACAGTACATAGCATCTCAAACACTTTAATTTCAATGTACTTTAGAATGAAGCCCACTGTAACATAACATTTGCCTACTTCAGCATGCAACAAAGGGTTTTTTATTGCAATGTTCCAGGATTTAGATTCTAGGATTCCCCTAGATGTTTTGATCTAGGATTTATAATAATAATAATAATAAAAACATGTTCTCTATAGTTTTCCTTTATGTATTTAAACATGGCTTTCATGAGACCCCTTCTTTTCTGTAATTTTTTCTTCAAATATACCAGTTTCTTCAGCCCTTTCCAGGGCAAGTTCTCGAGATCCTATATCATCTTTGTTACCCTCTCAAACTTATCAATATACTTCTGGAAAAGTGTCCATAATTTTATACAGGTATAATCTCACTGCTGACTCAGTATCAGTTTGTTTGTTGACATTGTCTGTAACTATAACCAAATCCTTTTTGTATGCAGTGCTTTCAAATCATTAATATCTCATATTGCAAATGGCTCCTTTTATGTTACTTTTTGGGAGATTTCAAGCCTATCCTTGTAAGTGGGGTTCTAGGCTTCCATCCAAGGTTTTATTGTGGCACTACTGTACATTTTTAAAAACTGCACAAGATACTTTCTTTGTAGATAACATTCTGGATTCAGATTAATGGAACATAGTTCCCATTAAAATTTGCAGGGAAAAAAATCCAAATTCAATTCAAAGAAGAAAGAAATTACATTTAAGTATAAAATTGCAAATATATCAATAACTTAGAACCTTTATAATATCTAAATTCAAATAAACCTGAAAATGAAAATATGCTTCATAGGCTAAAAAATCAAGCTTTCTATTGGTTTGCCCATTATTTAAAGTTCTGTCCTTTGAATCATAGTGTGAATATATTTAAAAAACACCCTGGGATTTAATGTACTCTATCCCAATACATTTAAGCCATTCAAGACTTACTTATAACTATTTGCATTAAAGTTAGAAATGAACAGAAGAGAATGTTGAATCTGACTGCAGAAAAAAATGTGGCCAAAAGTTTTTCCCATACTTCATTACCCTATAGATTTCTGCCTTTTCATAAAACATCTGTGGTGATATGGCCATATTCAAATTGATCCTCACATGATCAGGAGAAGTTTGCAGAAACAAGGAATTACAAGAATTGAAAACAGGATGAAAAAGATTCCATTGCCAACTTCCTTCCAGATACAGTTATTTGGCTCTTTCATATCATAGCTTTAATTTTGTGAAATATTTTTATATTTATAATTTTCCTCCTCCTTTATAAGTTTAGAATGATCCAACAGAGCAGCTTCTTCTTTTTTAAAACAAAAAAAAGCAATTTTGACATAAAAGGTTCGATATATTTATTCCAGGTCCATCAGGATTCTGGAATGAAATGGATTGATTAGGCAGATTAAACAAAATGTCATTTCAAAATGACATTTCAAAGGCATGCAATTTCTCAAACCAATAAAATAAAAGTCTGAGTAGCTGATGACTAGACTGATGGTTCCTTGTTGTTTCTTGGCAGCAGCATGGAAATGATTTTATAATGCTTTCTTACAAGATGCTTGGTCAAGTTCCCATTCTAGCTTACAGTCTTGTGGTTTCCTAGTGGTCTCCCATCGAAGTATTGCCTAGGTTTGACCCCACTTTGCTTTTGGGCATTAGCCAACATTAGCAAGGAGCTGCCTCCATGCCAATTTGTGAATTGCCAAAAAAGCTGTTTTGCTAATGAAAGATTTTTTGCTGCCAAATAGGCACTAAGAATTAGGCAGTTTGATAGTTTTCTATATTTCATTAAAAAAATCAGGAAACAGCAAGTACAGAGAATCTATTTGGGAATATGGATCCAAGATATTTATAACATTTATAATATAAATCTTTTTCCTGACAATATAAAATAGGCTGTAAATTTGAGAAGATGTGTGTGTGTGTGTGTCTTTGTGTGTGTGTGTGTGTGTATATATATATATATATATATATATATATATATATATATACATACGTGTGTGTGTGTGTAAATCATAACAGTATATTCACTTTCATATATCTACTGGTTCTAACCATAAGGTTTACTGAATCCCTTCAAGGAATGCTTCACAGGATTATTTTTGATAAATGGCAAATATGCCTAATTACTCATATATTGCCTAAATCCCTCCAGAGACTTAGACAGATGTGTGCATTTATTTATTTATTACATTTATATGCAACCTATCTCATCATCAAAAGTGATTGCAGCTTATGGTGCAATAAAATCTAAATATAAAATATAAATACAATCAAAATTACAAGAATTGAATAGAGAAAAGGAGTAAAAACCCAGGGGCTCATGCATATTTGAGGTGGAGCCTTCTATCACTTCACCAATGACTTTCAATCCTGAAGTGTCTCCAATGGATCCATGCCAACTGGGCAAGCCAAGTTTTAAGGTCCTTCCTGAAGGCCAGAGAGTAGGAGCAAATCTCATCTCTAGTGGCAGTACCAAAGGGAGGAGACCACAGCAGAAAAAGGCTCTTTTCCTAGATCTCACTACCTGGAATCACTTGGCTGATGGGATCCACAGTAGGCCTCTTCTGCTTGAACACATGAGAGTGTGTTGGAGAAAGATGGTTTTCAGATATTGTGCACTTATGCTGTAAGGACTCTAAAGGTAATAACCCATATCTTGAATTGGATCTGAAAGCAGATTGGCAGGTAATATAGCTCACAATAGCAGTGGTATTATATGTGCTCACCCAGTGTCCTCCAAAACTGTCTGCATTCTACATTCCATTTTAATTGTAGCTTCAAAATGATCTTCAAGGAAAGCCCCATGTAGAGAAAATTGCAGTAATCCAGATGACAGATGATAGGTTATGAATGACTAAGCACAGAGCCTCATGATTCACAAAAGGGTGCAACTATTTGAGTAGGACTTGTGAGCCTAGAAGAACCTTCTCTGGATTCTGAGGCTCCACATACCTATGGCTACTCCATCTTCAGTTGAAGCCTGTTTTCCTTATCCAGTCTTCCACAGCCTCCAGACACTATGAAAGGGCAGTGATGGCATCACTTGGGTCACCTAGAATGAAGATATACAGCTGAGTATCATATGCATATTGATGATACTACATAATGTGGCGTTGTATGATCTTGCCGGGAGTTTCAAGTAGATGTTAAAAAGGAATAGAGAGAATATCAAGACCTGAAGCATGCCACAACGGAATGACCATTGGCTGGACCTCTCATCTCTTACCAACACTGATTGGAACCAGCTTTGAAGAAAGGAGCTGAACCAATCAAACCCTATTTATAACTTCTTGTATTTTGTTATTTTTGTAAATATATTTAATAATGCAGGATTAAAAGGGGT
Organism: Crotalus tigris; assembly: GCF_016545835.1. NCBI lineage: Eukaryota > Metazoa > Chordata > Lepidosauria > Squamata > Viperidae > Crotalus > Crotalus tigris. The sequence goes on along the minus strand of NW_024096756.1, from coordinate 461,081 downwards.
TAATGATACCTCTTGATTTAGCTCAGTTTGTCCATAACTGATGCCACTAAGTTTTCATATTTGTTAAGGTCACACAAAGTGTTATCTTGACTGGAATTAACAATCAGCCATTTCCACTTTATCATATATTCCCATTGAGCTTCTTCTTTTTTCATTCTGATAACTGAAACTATTTTTATTAAAAAAATAAGATATCAAAAATAATGCTGATATCCAAAGGGAGGGATTAAGTTATACCTTTGACCCTCAGAATGAAAACAGCAGAGCTAGATTAGATGTTGTAGATTCAAGGCATAAAGATTCTGCTTTTCAGTTCATCTAATTTATTTTCCCATTAATCTCCCAAGATAACTTCCTTTGGCACTGAAAATAACAAATTTTATGATGGGAAAGGGAAAAAAACAAAACAAAGAAAGCTACTTATTTTTATGCCTGCACAAATCCACAATCCCTCCCTCTCCATCTTTGCATGTACATTTTTTATTTATGTCAGTCTTTTCCTACCACCTTTTCTTTTTTTCTGACATTTAATTAACCAGATGCCTCTGATGTCAAAGCAAACATAAAATATGGTTGCTTGCAAGGAATATGAACCTAATTAAGATGAAGTTTTGGACAAAACATAAGGCAAGTTTTGAAATCTCATCGGGTTCTAATCCACTTTATAAAATGTTCCCAGATGTTTGTGAGCACCCAAGACCATCTCAGTATCTGCCAAAGCTAATGCTTATATTAAAAATTGTAATATTAATCATCTTTGGAACAATTGATTTTATTTAGAAGATCAGCCTGTGCTTATTATTGGCAAAAGACCACTATTTTAACATAACAGATAAGTTAAAATTTGAACTACTATTTTGAAAATATTCAGACTATGGTAAATAAGAGTAATAAATATCAGTTTCAATTCAGGGTCTTTTTTCTTAATGCCTATTGGGGCTGATTAGGGCCTGAGAGTTCTCACTCAACTTTTTAACTAGTCTTTTATCATTGCTTTTACCTATTTGGCATTTATTTTAATTATGTTTTAACTGTATATGTATGATGATTTTATGACTTTTTGTCTGAAAACTGCCCAGAATCACTTAAATAGTGAGATGGGCAGTGCCTAAATTTGATTGAATAAATAAATAAACAAACAAACAAGTTTAGTTGACATTGTTTTATTTTTTCCCACAAAACTATTTTTTTTGGGGGGGGGAGGGAGAATGAAATATTCATATATTCAGGAATAATAAGAAACAGCATGTATTTTCAAGTTTTATTCATGACATGGATATGGAATAGGAAGATGTAAAGGGAAAGACTGAAAAATGGGTGGGGGCCAGGAATGGACAAAGTAAAAGGAATTAATATAAGAGGAAACTATAAATAAAATATAAGGATTAAATGTAATATGGTAGAACTGAAAACAGAAAAAAAGTGTAAGTTTTATTCCCTTTCTGAATTGTCTTTCTTAATATTATATATTAGTAATAACATATAGTGTAAAAGAAGACATTCTACCTTTGATAGAATGTGTACAAGCATTGGTAGGAATTTTCTTACTCATTTTTCAATGGAAGAATATCTTGCATTAGAATATTTTTTTTCTTCTGAGCACATCAGTGAATTTCTCAATAAGTCAATGGAAAAGGAGAAAGTGTAAAGCTAAGAAATAATTACTGGACCATTTTGAATGCGTAGTCTTGCAAATTTCTCTTATGTGTCTTTGTGAATCTATTTTTAGTCTATTTTCATATATATAAAGCTGCTCCTTATGAAAAAAAACCTGTACAAATTGAGGATTCTACAGTCAATTTGTGAGCTGAGCAACTGGGAGTGGAAGGATTTCTACCAATTTCACAACAGCTTTATGGACACAAAATTTTGCTGAGTTTCATTTCTTAATCACTTTTGGGAATTGCTTATTAACAGCTTTTCAACTTTTAAAAACGTTGATCAACAAGTTGTAAATATGCACTGAATGCATGTCCTTCCTTCCTTCCTTCCTTCCTTCCTTCCTTCCTTCCTTCCTTCTTTCCATTTTAAAACTATGTTTAAGGACATAAAACATTGTGTTGGCAGGGAGAAAGTGATTAGAATATTGATTATGGAAAGTTATAAACAGACTAAATATTCAAATGGATTTGGAACAAGATTTTGAAATTAATCATCCGAGTCCTTCCCATGGGAAAATGCTATTGTTTTGAAATTTTAACAGAAAATATATAGGATAGGAATTTCAAAGTTGGACACCATATGGAGCCAGAATAACCTAAATAACCTATAATTAAAGCTTAACAAATTTTATATTTGATTTAGTAACAAGAATGAAGCAAAATATTTTAACACTGGAAATGGATCCAAAAGTTAATCTTAAAAGTGTCTGTCATTAAAGATGGATGTCTTTTAAAGAGATTATGGAAAAACAAAATTGAGACTAATTGAAAATGGATTTTAAAGTGATAAGCTATAAGAATGATATGCAAAATGATAATGTACTAACGAAACTGGCTGATGTCTTAATAATGAAAAAGATACAAATGTCAAACTAAAAGAGTGACTAGGATAACTTTCTTGTATTTTATTTATAAAAGAAAACTGGTAAAGTTCTAAAGGATTTTGTGAAGAGAATAATAAAATGAAAAAAGGACAAGCTATATAAAATAATTTGAAAGACCTGAATATCAAGGTTGTTAAACATAAAAGGAAGGAATAGAAAGTTGCTTTATTTGATCAAGATTAAAAATGCATATTTTATTATTTCTGGTAACTTTTGCAGCTTTTGTTGTTTTGCTGACCAGAACTGAATGATAAATATGTAACTATCTGTTTATAGTTAAGAGATGAGATGTGGGATGAAGAGATAGTTTGCTGCATTTTAAGAGAATATTATAAATTGTTAAAATTGTTTGTAGTTATGATAAAGTGGAGAGCTGCTATTATATATATATATATATATATATATATATATATATATATATATATATATGTATTCTTATTTTTATATCTATCCATACTTTTCTGTACTACTTTTTCTTTTTTGTAGTTGTTTTAGTTCTAAACTATTTAACCATAATGTTTAATAAAGTTATTTTTAAAAAGGAAGAAAGAAAAGAAAAAAGTGAAAAGCCTACCATAAAGATAACAGTAAATATTGAAATAATAAATATCAGATTAAATGTTCATTTCTAATTATTTCAGCTGAAGGATATATACCAGATTGAAATTAGTTGATTGTCACATTTTTTTCAAGTTGCCTGTGTTTCATAGTCCAGCATCATCTTGCACTGCTTGGAACAACTTTGTTCCCACTTCCAAAAGTTGAAAGATTGATTCAATCTTCTTTCCACCCAAAACTCCTAAATGCAGAATCTCCCCAACTATAATTTGGTCTATCAGAGTGAATGAATGGTATATCAGAGAGGATGAACAAAGCAGTCAGTGCAATCTCTTGACTGGTTATACAAGATTGAAAAAGAATTCATAATTTAAGACAGATGGAAGACTCTCACGCATTCTGACTTTTACAGGAATATCAGCAAAGTCATTTGGTTCTAGTCCCCCAATCATTGTCTGCCTCTGTAGGTAAACATTATAGCCAATCTGCAATGTGTCATAATGAAGAACCCATGACATGACATATTGACCCTGATATCAAGCTGCCCTGGACATTTATATGGCTCAGATGTAAGAAGGTGGCAGTTGCATTTTGGATGAGAAATGTTTGAGAAGATATTGGTTAGGAATCTGGTTTGAAGCATCTAGCAGCAACTTTTTAAATCTAATGTTAGGACAAGCCCTTCACGTGATAATCTAAATCATTTATGGTTTTCTTGTGAGCAATAAGTTATGAAGTGACCTTAGATTTGTTTAAATGTATTTAGCTAATGAATAGCATTTGCTACATCTGAGATAGGATAGTGTATAATAGATATTTATTTTGGCATGCATTTATTTAAATGACTCTGGGACATTGGTTTTGAACAAGTAAGAAGACTTAGCAATCGGCTTAAAACTGTCCCTTTGTTTAAACCAGGGGTAGGGAACCTTGGCTCTTTTATGACTTGTAGACTTCAATACCCAGAATTCCTGAACCAGCCATGCTGACTCTCGAATTCTGGCAGTTGAAGTCCACAAGTCATAAAAGTGCCAAGGTTCCTTACTCCTGGTCTAGGTAATGAATCATGTTACAGGGACAATAGATGGAGAAAAAAAGCAGTCACTAATGCACCAAAACTATTGCTTTCCAAATGATGCTGAATCTCCTTTCAGCCAAATCAGCATGGGATAAAAATCATGGGAGTTGTAGTTTCACAACATCTGGATAGTCACATGTTACTGATCTTGCTCTAAGTCAATAAGATAAAGGACTAATAAAACATAGCCAAAGAATTCAGTTGTAAGATAGACTAGTTTTCTTCATTCTTTCTTCAAAAGAGCAATCCAGTGAGATCAACAGTATAGAAACCTCACTGGACAGTTTGTAGGGGATATAGAAGTAGCTACAGATTGAATGAGTCATAGCTTCTACTTTTATAATATACAGTATTATAAGCATTAAACTGTATGTATCTGATTTATTACTGGTTCAAGAAAGGTCATGAAGTAAGAGAAAATCCTCCATTATTAAGCTACAGATCAGTTCAGTTTTATGATACTGCTTGTGTCTCTAGATGGCAATTGAACATTCAGTTGAAAGTACTGTATTTACTGTATGTTGGCTATTTGCTTTTAAATAAGCTTTGAAATATGATAAAAAGAATTCCATCTAAAGAACATGCAATCTCATAGACATTAGATTAAATGTTAGTTGTTAAATAGATGTTGGGATAGAGGAAAAGCAAGGGGAGGGAGATTTTGTAGCTGAGGTTTTAAATCATGTTTTGAAATCCCTTCTCCTATTTTTCGTTTGACTTGCCAGCTACTTAGGGAGATAACTACTTGTTTGAGAGAAGCTTACTGTGCACAGTGGGATTTGAGTCAATATAATAATCACACATAAAACTGAATGCATGAGTGAAGTCAGATGTGCATTTCACATATTAGCATTATCTGTCCTATTTCAGTGCAACTTCTTTAGATAAACGGGTGTATAATCTCAACAGCACAATGCCAATGAGAAGTTCTAAAAGTGGAGCTAGATGTTCAAGCCCTGGAAATATTATTGAGCATATATAGGGGCAGAATTTGCTTTATCTGAAAATTGTGTATCCCAGTTTTGCACAGCCTGACACTCTCCATATCTATGATCAAAGAAATTATCAGTCTCCTAGTTGTTTTCTGTAACAGAAGAAATATCCAGATCTCCTAGCTTCTTTAATAATTCTGCATATGAGGTTGAAATAAAATTCAGCTGTCAATACAAATCAAGGTCTGCATATATATAAAGCAATATATAATTTGACAGTTAGATTTCACAGTAACTGGGTTCTCGTGTATGAGTAGAAATATTAAGAATTATCATGCCAAAGCTGATGAATTAAAACTCACATTGGTGTGAGCCAGCCTTACCAATGGTGAAAAATGTGAGCAGATATCATTCATCAGGATTTGGAGAGCTAAAGGCTTATTTTCCTAAGCTGGGAGATGTTATATTTTTTTTTCTGGGAAAGATTGAGGGCAATAGAAGAATGGGATGACAGAGAATGAGGTGGCTGGATGGAGTCACTGAAGCAGTAGGCATAAACTTAAATGGACTCCATTTAAGAAGATGGTAGAGAACAGGAAGACCTGGAGGAATGTTGTCCATGGGGTTGCGATAGGTCGGACATGATTTTGCAACTAACAACAACAAATTTTTTCAGCCATTCTGACATCTTTTTTAAAAGCTAACATTTGGCAAAAATTGTTGCAAGTGATGAATAGATGATATGAGGAATTTTGGTCTATACCTTTAACATTGCTTTTACAGTGGTGGGTACTTATGAACTCATGTATTTTCTGAAGCAGTTTGTCAGTAGTTAATATTTTGCCATTATTCATTTTCATCAATTTGAAGTGAACTAAGACAACAATTCTCCTGTCTGAAATGATTTATGAACTCACATTGGATATGCAAATGTTCAAATTTCAACAGTGAATCATACTACTGTGGTAACATGTCAAAAAATTTGCAAAAGACTTAAGCAGTAGGCTACACCTGTTTCCACTTTGTAAATCATTTTAAGTCCATGTTACCTTGATTTAAAGGAGTATGTGCTAGACTTGATACTATTTAATCTCAAAATTAAAACTAGCTTCCAATAATAAATAGAAAAAATGAAACAAAGAGTTAGATTCAAAACACTGTCAGATCATATAGTGATGGAGCCAAGAATGAGAAAAAGAAATGGCATGATGCTGAGTTAAGAAAGATGCTGAGTATGTGAAACAAAATAAGAAGCTGATTAAGTACTCCAAATACTTTTGCACTCTCAAAACTCAGATCCAGACATTTGGAATCAATAATCATTTATATTTTATAATGCCATGGAAAATGGTATTTAAAAATTTGGATTTGCAACAAAGAATGGGAAAGAAAAGTTCACCATCTCTTATTTATTTGATTCATTTATGAAATTATATACCATCTCATTCTGTTAGACTCTAGATGGCTTTTATACTCTAGTACAGCATTTCTCAACTCTATCAAATTTAAGACATGTGGACTTCAATTCCCAGAATGTCTTAAAGTTGTTAGAGTTGAGAAACAATGGTCTAGTATATGTAATAAAAATTATAACAATTTTAGTATAATAATATTATCAATATTAGGAGAGACATCTCCCAGAGTGACTCATAATTACCTTTATTACGTATATTTACCATTATCCCACTTTCAGTGATTTTGAAAACAAAAAACAAATCTTGACTATTAAATGGCAAAAAATCTAATAAAATTTCAGATTTAATTTATATGAATGACCTGAAGCTTTATGGAAAAAATCAAAAATTCAGATCCAGTTATTGACAAATACTGTAAGAATTTTTAGCACAATTGTGGTAATGAATTTGACCTGGAGAACTGTGATACAGTAGCAATAAAGTGATGTAAAATCACAATCAATAATATAATTGAAATGATTGACTGACCCAAACATCAGCAATTACCAGAATGAAATGTCAGTGATTCTGACAGTCCATTTCAGAAATATCTGGGCATTTTACATCTAAGCATAGACAAGTTAAAAATGTGATTAATAAACTACAAAGAGGGAGAAAAAATGCAGAAGACAAAATTAATCTACTAATCAAATTATTAACTGGATACAAGGTGAACTAGACAATTTGCACTAAAATTAAGAAAACTGATGACTATTCACTATGCATTATGTCCTGTAGTGAATTTGATATATGTCCTGCAGAAATGGAGGCAGAAGTTTGCTTCAGGTCAAGCAAAGTATTCAAGAAGAAAAGTGTTTTACTGGCTGATTATAAAAGACAGTCAAGAATAAGCTATCATGGTTCCGATAGATGAAACCATCTGTTGTCAAAGCAAGAACATCCAATGTTAGCAGCGTTGACATAACATTGCTACAAGTTAAAATTGGAACTTACTAAGTGTATAGGAACAAAAAGTGAATATTGAAATAATTTTATAAAAGCATGAACAAAATGGTAGCAAGAAAAACATTACATGGTCAATTTCTACAAAAGATGAATATAAAAGTGGATAAAAATAAAGCCTGGCAATGGCTTACAAGTGAAAGATTAAAAAAGAATGAAGAAGTTTGGCTTCTTAAGAACAAGCTATTCAAACTAATGTGATCGAGGCCAGAAATAGTGTAATCCTTGGAAATGACCAACATCCAGTGACTATTCAAAGTTATGATGGTGCAGAACAGGGAGGAGTTACAATGGGTAGAGTTTTGGCCATATGATAGCAGCAATTCCAGAGTTGCAATTTCCAACATTCTTGGCTGGCTTTCCAGCAAAGAATCAAAGCAAAATCATTGCAGTCAAAGAAAAGTTAATGTCAATTCTCATTCAGTCCTTTCTGAACAACAAAACTGGGACTGTTAGAATCACTGTCACTAAACAATGCTGTGATGTAATTTTGTACTTAATTACTGTGTTTTTCCCAATCTCAATTGCCATCATAACTAAAGGATTATCTGTAGTTTAAAATCTCACCAGCTTCATAGGAGAATGAAACAATGCAATACTGCTAAAGGCTAGGGCTGATGGCTATGCTGAATTGCCTTCATAATGTAATATCACTACTTTGCAAGTACCTCTCATATCAGTAATTTTCTATTAGGTATAGAAATTACTGAACATAATGATACCAGCATTGCTGTATATTGAATTATTTCATGTTATACATTTCTCCAATTTGTTTTGTCAGAACATTGGCAACAATATGGTTCCATCCTTCCCAGTTAGGCTAATTCAAAACAGTAGGTACATAACAATGGTGCATTTTTCATATGTTGATGTTCTCAGTTTTGTGGGAGAGAAAACTAGAAGCATGAGAGAAAACGTAGTGCCAAATTTAGCACAAAATGAGTAGTGGATTTGAAGGCAACAAGTATAGTATGATACTATAACATTATAGACAGTTTTCTTGTATATGCTAATCAATGATGTCTAGATTTGGCTGAGACTTTCTAGCTGGTGCTCCTCACTGTAGCCATTTAAATTGTTGCTTCAGGTGCACAATTCTTTCCATTATACATGGCTAGTGATGGCAGTCATGATAAATAATCCTGGCACTGATAATAGATGAGCTGACAAGCATTTGCTGACACCCACTTAGATTGATGCTGCTTCTATAACATTTTTTTTTAAAGAAAGATTATTTTGGTGGAGGATACATATGTATCCTTATGTATCTCACTATTTATATTTGCTTATTTGTTTTAAACTGTGTATTCAGGCCCTCTAATGTATATGTGTCATTTGCAATATTTTAAATTGACATAAATGTATTTATCTATCTATCAATCAATCATCTACTTTATTCTTAGCTATGACCTGCGGTTTTCTAAAAGAATAATCCATAGGGCCAATAAGCTAGAGTCTAAAATTAATTACTTAACCCATTGCAGATAAATAGATGGTGTTGTTAGATTGTGCTATTTTGCATTTAAAGTGCAAAATAGATCACAGAAATATTGAGACAGATGACATGAGGGTAAGCCCCTATAAGCTACACTTCTTTGCTCCTTTCATATTTATTAAATATATTGTATATCTGTAAATTCACAGTTTGCATTGCATGGTTTCTTTTTGAAAGAAGGGTGCTTTTTCTATCAAATAAGCTTTAAAACATTGCATAATAGAGCCAAATTTTTGTGTTCTACGTTTTTGCAATCTAATTACATATATTGCAAATTTTGCTGCATAGAGATATTTGAAACACATATATACAGTACCCAAAGTTTTGTTCTGTTTCTTTAGTTAAATGATCCATTACATTCTCAAAATCAATTGTATTTAGTTGTCCCACTCATTGGAGTTTTGTCCTAATAGCTTGTTCTAAATTAAGAAAAAAACAGCTAACAACTGAATCTCAGAATTAAAACATCCTTTAGTGGCATTTTAGATTTCTTTAGTTTCATTTTTAGTTTACTATTTATAATACTAGCAGATGAAGTTAATGGATTCTTAACATGTCCAGTCTCCCACTACCACCACAAAACACAATATCCTAGAGAAAGGCCTCAACCATAACATAGATAATGTTAGTCACTTAGAATTCTTTGCAACCTGAGAAGCAGCATTTAAAACCACAGCACTTGCCACCAAGACCCAAGAAAACATAAGGCAGACAATCGTACCACAACATAAAATTAAAACTAATGCAAAGCACTGGTTTTGAACAGTCCTCAAAAACTTAAAGACCAAATTATTGACATGTTCCTAGGCTACAAGGATCAAACCATAGTTATCATAGATGAATTACAAAATATAGAAAAAGTCAAAGAAATAATGGAAGGCAAAGAAACCTATATCCCACTATACATCAATACAATAAAAAAGTGGACAACGTGATCAATAAAACTCTTAATGAACTAAGAAAGGTCAAATCACAAAAGAAGAACAAGGGTGGATGAAAAGCATTGGACCCATCATTCCATGCTTTTATAGATACCCCAAAATAAAGAAGCTGACATACCTCTCTATTTAACTGTATCATTATTAGCATCCCAACAAACAACATAGGCAAAGAACTTACAAAAAAACCTTGGATATCTGCCAGATAGGAGTAAATATTCTACTAACCAATCCTCTACTTGGCTTCCAGAAAATCTAAAAAAAGATGTTAAAATAGAAGAAGATAAGATTTCACTTCATTTGATGCCACAGCACTGTTTATATCCATAGGCCCCAAACTAAAGAATCCATGGCAGTTGTACTACACAACACACCCAACCTATTCTCATTAAATACATTACAATCAAAATGCTCAGAATCATGGCGCTCATAACCTGTGACTGAATGTCTACTTTCAGTTTGATGGACAAACATACCACCTGATCAGAGGAACATTCATAGGAGCACCACTTTCAGGACTCATAGCATAGACTTAATGCAGTATCTAGAAAATATAGCACTCCCATATGTATAGAATATGGATCCAATATGTAGATGGCACCTTTGTCATAATAGAGAAGACACATGAAACAATTTATAACATCATCATAGCAATAAAATTCACAAAGGAAGAAAAAAAAGTAACAAACATTATCCTTCCTAAGTATTCCTCATCACAGAAGAAACAATAACATTTTATGGAAAAACAACTCTCACTAACAAAGTGCTGCCTTATCAAAATAATAATCCAATGTCCCACAAGAGGAGCTGTATAATAACATCTAAAGTCCTCAAAAACATCTTAAATAAACGAAAAGATCCAGTAGCTCCCAAAGGAAAAAAACAACCAGGAATCATCTACTACTACAGTGAAAGGACTATAACATCCACTACATAGGACAAACAAAGCAGAAGAATAGAGCTGTATTTTGAAAGGGCTACTCAGCCACTAAGTCTAATCTGCTGCTTAGTCCAGAAATCACAATTAAAACTTTTCTTACAGATGTCTATCCAGCCTCTTTGCCAACAAAATACCCACTGAATGCAAATCCACTAAGTCATTAGATAATCAGTCTAATGTTTAAATTATTCTTATTAAGGTAAACTGACTTACTTCGTTGCTTCCTCACTTACAATGTAAATGTAAATCAACTGAGTTTGGATGTGGAAATCTAGCTGTTTTCTATAGATACTCTTCATTTTAAATCAATTGACACATTACTGATTTGTTTTCCTTTTCAAAAACCAAATACCATTCTGCCATTTCTGATTCAAACTGAATATATGATATAATCTCCATGTGTTCTGGAGCATGGATCAAATTTCTAATTGTGTATGAAATTGCTCCTATCAATAAAGTAATTCCATATTTCAAATGCCACAGTAGTAGTGTTACATTTTGTGAATGAAATCAAAGATTACTTGAGAAGAAGACAAGGAATAACTATTTAGTTTGACAGTGGCAATTTTATTTCAATGACAGTATTTGCTTACCTAGAAAAATAAGAGTTCCTTTTATTCTGCTACTCAAATATTGTACCAGGAGCAATTTCAATATTGTTTTTTCCATTTCCCATGCTGTCCATGTTTTTGGTTCTTCTATTAGACAAAGTTGTAATAGTGACAATTGTCTCCACAAAATTGTCTCCATAAAAGCCATTTGAAGGAAGTTATTTTGACAATGAAGGGAAAGAGGGTTCTAGGAATTGTAATAGTTTTCTAGAAAAAAATGAGTAAAAGACTGAAATCTGTTACTATTTTAAAAGAGATTAATGTCAACGGCAGCATCTTTTGCACTTGATAAACCTTTGTGTCTGTTCATTTTACTTCTTATGAAACTAAATAGTGCTCTGAACAGATATTATCTGTAAAAAAGCTGTGAGTTTCCCACAGAGGAAAATTTTGTTATTTATGTAAAAGTACAATACTTTAATAGCCTTCTTTATCTATGTATGTTAGAATTCATTGGTGCCACAGATTACAATGTGGAAAGGATTATTCTTCAACAAAATAAATACTTTAGAGACAAATGTCTTATATTTGTGCTAATATTTAAAAATTGCTCAGTAATACAGTACATATTAGTAGAAGGATTAAAATATTTTCATGAAATAGTAAATGAAAGCGATATCATTACAATATATTTTGTTCTGAAAAACAAAACATATTCTAATTTGACACATTCAGATTGGCTCTGTGCTTGATACAGTATATCTTCATTCCTTCACTTTATAGTTCCATTAATCCTGATGAAAGCTTTTAGCCCTCTTTATAAACTTCTAAAGTATTGTTTTTTATTTCTATCAAAATTATTTTGCCTCTTCTAATCTTAACAATTTTTCTGTTTGACTATAGTCTTTGCAAATATGGTAATACAACTACTGTATTTTACACAATAAATTTCTCATACTCTCATTTTTTTCCAACAATGCAAAATGGGGCACTTTTGCATGCATTTTTGGAAGGAAAGAGAAGAACAAGATAACTAGCATAAAGCTGAATGAACCCAGTTATGTGGTTATGCCTTCGCTGATGAAAGACTCAAAGGATCAGGTTAGAGACCGATTGTCATGGAGAGAATCTACCTATGTAGGTGCCAAGAATTGACACTAACATAATGCCACATAATTACTCACTCAGACAATCAGTCAATCAATAAAAAAGCATTTTTACAACTTCTAACAGTTGTTCCACCAAAGTTCCCCTTTTCATACTTTAAGAGTAGCATAAGCATTTGTGACATATTATCATTCCCTCCAAGCAGATCCAGATGCTGCTTCTTTATGTCCCCTTTCCATTCAGTCTACCCAGAAATGATTCTGTCTTCTAATATTTTCTCATACAGTTTCTATTTTTCATTCTAGTTTTGCTCTTGTTCCTTTAACTTTTTTATTTTCTTATATGTCTATTTTTTATAAGACCTTCTTTTGATACCACCCAAAAAATCTTCTTAGACTTTTTTTTTAACAAACACCCAATATTGATTGCTTTTTACAGTCCTTTTTTTCTGCAATCTCATTTCATTTGCAGTCTAAATAAGATGGTGGTTTTATTTATATATTTCTAAGTTATTATAGATCATCACTAGTAAACTAATGCCACAAAAATAGTCTTATTTTAATAATAACGTGCTACTGAATATGTGTTCACTTCTGTAAAGCTCTGTAACTTCTTGATTACTTATAAATAAACCTTCCAACTTGGCTTTATTTCTGTGTGTAGGAAAGTCATTGGTAACTGAAAATATAAATGAGAGAGAGGTGATGTTTCACTTGACTGGCTGGCTGTGTTATTGCCAATTGAAACTTGAAATACTATGTTTGTGGCTCCAATGTGAAGCCAAGCAATCCAACATGCAGCTATTACTTCTAGAATTTTCTATTCTAAAACAACCAAAAATAGAATTAAAATGAAATAAAATGAAATGAAAAAGTGCCAAAGCTCAACTCCCCCCCCAAGGTAGATTCCAGATACATGTATGAACATGCAACTGATTGCAGCAACATTTAGTACATTATAATCTTACATATTCATTTTGAATGACACTTAAAAAGGACATTAATATAGTACTTATATAACAAAACAATCTCATCAGCTAGTGTGAAAAAGGAGAAGTGTTCAATGTATAATAACATTATATAAAATTTCTTTCTATGGAGTTAAAATTAATATGAAAAAGGATTTCTAGATTCTTTGTTTACTAAACTTTATGAAAACAGAATAAAATTTTTTACATGGTCCCTGACTATTTATATGAGGTTAGTGAGAACATTTTTAGTTTCCATGTTCCATAAAATTACTTCTCACTTGAATCTCAGGAAAGGATCTCTTTGCTCTGATGGAATATGATTCAGTAATATAGATAATAAAACCAATTTTATTTTAATAGGAAAACAATATGTAATATGTTGGTGGAGGAAACAATTCATTTTATCCTGCATCCTTGGAGAAGTTATATCTGACTTCAAAATTACAGGAAGTTTTGCTTTTGCCAATACATTTCATTTGTATTTGCCAATTCTTGTTGATTAAATTAGCATATTATTAGATTTCCTTTTGTTAATCTCATGTTAAAAAGTGTCTTGGCTGATAATGCGATATCATTAAATAAATACTGCTGTCAAGAAAGCAAAATATTTCATCACTGAACATATTTGTTCTTATGCAATCTATTTTATATTATAATCTGTATTGTGGGTGAATTTTCTATAGTGACTTAAAATGTATATGATCATTTACTTATGACCAATAAAACACTTTAAAACACTATGTTTCCTCTTTTCTCTATATATCTTTGAGAATAGTATACCATATTATTCCTCCTAAGCATTTTTCCGTGACCATTTTTCTGCTTATCTTCAAAAATTCTGGTAACTGCAATCCCCAGATATATGTAGAATTATTACTTCTTCTCCTTCTGTTCAGTTGTATCCAATTCTCAGAGACTGACTGGATGAGTACCTGCAGTTTTCTTGGCAAGGTATTTCAGAAGCGGCTTATTATTGGCTTCTACTTACTCTACTTGAGGGGGGTGAGTAACTGGCCTAAGGTCACCGAGCTGGTGTTATGATTAAGGCAGAACTAGAATTCACAGTCTGCTATTTCTAGTCTGACCCTTTAACCACTATATCATATCTGCCCTTATTTACTTGAATTTCTAATTCACCCTGTTAATTGCTCATACTCTGAGCATTGGTGTATAGACATTTGAGTCAAACTGGACAATACACAAGTGGAAGAAATTGGAATAGTAGCAGGTAGGATTACAGGTACACCCTAGAATAGTTTGTTGATAGGATTCTAACTGGGTTAGGTTGTCTTGGAAATGCCAAAACTGGCACTCTTTAAACTAGAGGAAAATTATTCTCTTGCACTGCTGACTATAATCATAGCAGTGAGTTCTAAATGGTAGGTCTCTGGAGTGTGTCAGATTCTGAGACAATAAAATACATTGGAAGACACAGTGTGAGAACCTACTATTGTCTGGTGCTCTTTAAACCCAATTAAAGAGTTTTAAGGAGTTGCAGAAGGTGCACCTTTTTGTATTCAAATTCAAAGCATTGCATAGCTATACAAATTAGCAAATATATGGACAGGGACAAGAAGGAGGGATATTCATATCATTTTAATGTAGATTAACAATCCATTTTAGAAGGATCTTCTGACAGTGACAACTTTATAAAATAAAATATGGAGGATCTACTGTGTAGTAATATTCTATAGAATATTCCCATCCTCAAAAAAGGAAAAAAAATGGATCCAGGAAATTACAGACCTATCAGCCTGACCTCAATACCTGGGAAGATCCTGGAAAAGATAATCAAACAACGAATCAACGAACACCTAGAGGCAAACAAAGTCATTACTAAAAGCCAACATGGGTTTGTCAAAAATAGATCATGCCAGACAAATCTTATTGCATTCTTTGACCAAGTGACAAAATTAGTGGATCAGAGGAATGCTGTGGACATAATTTACTTGGACTTCAGTAAGGCATTTGATAAAGTAGATCACAACCTACTACTTGACAAGATAGAAAAATGTGGGGTAGACAGAACCACCACCAGATGGATCCGTAGCTGGCTGACCGGCCGTACTCAGCGAGTGGTCCTCAATGGAACTGCATCTATATGGAGGGAAGTGTGTAGTGGGGTGCCCCAGGGCTCTGTTCTGGGCCCAGTACTCTTCAACATCTTCATCAATGACTTGGATGAAGGGATAGATGGGGAACTCATCAAATTTGCAGACGACACCAAGCTGGCAGGAATAGCCAACACTCCAGAAGACAGGCTTAAGATACAGAAGGATCTGGACAGACTTGAACACTGGGCACTAACTAACAAAATGAAATTCAATGGTGAAAAAAGCAAGGTTCTACATTTAGGCAAGAAAAACCAAATGCACAAGTACAGCATAGGTGGCACCATGCTCAATAGTAGTAACTGTGAGAGGGACCTCGGAGTCCTAGTAGACAATCACTTAAATATGAGCCAGCAGTGTGCTGCAGCTGCCAAAAAGGCCAACACAGTGCTAGGCTGCATTAACAGAGGGATAGAATCAAGATCACGTGAAGTATTAATACCACTCTTTAATGCCTTGGTAAGGCCACACTTGGAATACTGCATCCAGTTTTGGTCACCACGATGTAAAAAAGATGTTGAGACTCTAGAAAGAGTACAGAGAAGAGCAACAAAGATGATTAGGGGACTGGAGGCTAAAACATATAAGGAACGGTTGCTAGAATTGGGTATGTCTAGTTTAACGAAGAGAAGGACAAGGGGGGACATGATAGCAGTATTCCAATACTCAGGGGCTGCCATAAAGAAGAGGGAATTAAGCTATTTTCCAAAGCACCTGAAGGCAGGACAAGAAGCAACGGGTGGAAACTAATCAAGGAGAGAAGCAACCTAGAACTAAGGAGAAACTTCCTGACAGTGAGAACAATTAATCAGTGGAACAGCTTGCCTCCAGAAGCAGTAAATGCTCCAACACTGGAAGTTTTTAAGAAGAGACTGGACAGCCATTTGTCCGAAATGGTGTAGGGTTTCCTGCCCGAGCAGGGGGTTGGACTAGATGACCTCCAAGGTCCCTTCCAACTTTACTATTATTATTATTATTATTATTATTATTATTATTATTATTATTATTATTATTATTATTATTATTATTATTATTATTTATATATAGTGCAGAATATTCCTAAGGGAATTCCAAATTCAGATACATTGTGTGTGCAATCTTCAGACTTTTGATCCTT
The DNA here is from genome assembly GCF_016545835.1 of Crotalus tigris. Taxonomy (NCBI): domain Eukaryota; kingdom Metazoa; phylum Chordata; class Lepidosauria; order Squamata; family Viperidae; genus Crotalus; species Crotalus tigris. Next base: position 444,322 of record NW_024096756.1, on the reverse strand, counting down.
AGGTACTTGCCTCTTTCATAGGCATAATTAGGTTAAAGGCTAGCTCATTCATACAAATGCTGCTGCTATAATATGTTGGGCTTTAGGTGCAAGATTTTTAGCTGATTTTGTTGATACAGATAGAAGATAGAACTGTGATGCATAGGTATCAGTAACAATAAACAAATATTCACTTTGGATCTTAAACAATGATTTGGTTTAAACCTACATATTACATGAATTGCTACTCTCTATATATATTAATGCAAATATATTAAATTAATACTATATATATATATATATATATATATATATATATATATATATAGAGAGAGAGAGAGAGAGAGAGAAAATCATGTTCACAAGTTATTTATGCTAGAAAGGAATACAGATCTTTCTAAATATAATTCTATTATTAGTTTTCATTATGCTCTATTTGAATTCATTAAGGTCCTAGTTATATCTTGATTAGTGTGAGGAATGGATTGAGTTTGATTTTCCTTCCTGATGTTCCCTAGATGCTTAAACTACAGCTAACAAGCCACAGGATATTATAAATAAGCTTTAGGATTAACTGTCCTCTTGATATTCATGTCCCAGCATATCCTTAGCAAAAAACGGAATACACAAGAGAACTGGGATACCCTAAACAGAAAAGGGAGAGTAGAGATTATTCTGATCTAAGCAGCATACATCTGAAAGGCTAATCCAAAATTAATTAGATTGGGGCTGCATAAAATTAATTTGGATTTCTAAACAAAATAACTGGAGTATGAGGATTATGTAGATAAAGAATGGATAACGTAACTAATTTGTAGGTTGATAGCATTTTAATAATGTCACAATGTGCAACTTTGCCTTAATAAAAACCATTTAGTTTTGTACATATTTATGTGTGACAGAGATAAGGATTAAAGAGACAGAAGACGACAAAAGAACCAGATAACAAATATGAAGATAAAGAATGAATAATATGCAAAAGGAGGGTACTTTATTAATTTCAGATGGTTAAAGCTGAAAACAAACTTATAGCAAGATCACTGAATTCAATAAGGTATATTCCCAAGAAACACAACCAGCCTGGGGAATCAATATTCTTGACAGTTCTCATGCATAAGTCAGCAGACAATTCTAGACCACCAACCTTGATTCTTGTTCCTGCTTTTCCATTGTTTTTTATTTGTCAGCTGTATGCCTCTGAATGGGAAAGTGGGAGCAGGTTATCAGCTTCCTGTGTTTGACAGGTTATATACTGTGCTTTTACTGGATGTGGAATAGGCTCAGGAAGAGAGGAAAAGCAAATGGCTGATTGTTGGAATATTCATGAGCAGGAAGAGTCATGTGGTAATTCAGTCAGCCAATGTGAAGAAAGAGCTACTGAGTCTGTGCAAAAGGTATTGAGTTAGGAGCTGGATTTCCAGTCTCAGGTTTGTCTCTGTATCTCTCTGTAAGAAGTCTTCAATTGAGCTATGTTGCTGTGAAGAAGAATGTATGGTATTGTAAATATTTTATATGAATATAAAGAAGTTATTTTGAATCAGCTAGATGCAGTCAACTGTGAGAGCTTCTGATTTATTTTTCACCAACAGAGAAATTAAAATTCTCTAACAGGTTATGGGCCCAGAGCGTACTAAGGACTGCATTGTAATTTAAAGCTGGAAGAAATTGCCTGTGTTTAAAAAGTATAAGAACAAGGCAGAATTAGCAGAATGGCTGCAATGGAATTTAAGGAAAGCTCTGTGCCTCGTTTGGGCCAGAAGAATTACATTGTGTGGGCTGCAAAAATGGAATGTTTACTCAAAGCAAAAGAGCTGTGGTATATTATAGAAAATCTACCACAAGTATTTGCAGCTGCTGATCAGAAGAGTCATGATCAAGCAATGGCTTATCTCATCTTGAATTTAGATGATGAACAATTTAAAGACTGCAAATGAGATTTGGTTGAAGTTGAGAGCTGTGCACGTGAATGTTTCTGCATGTATTATAGTGGAATTGTCAAGAAAACTTACAGGGCCTGTTTGCAACCAGGTGAATCTGTGGAACAGCATTTAAATAAAATGCAAAGTTTATTTTTGGACTTAGAACAATGTGGGAGTAAATTCCCTGAGTCCCAGAAGGTTTTATTGGTGTTGAACAGTTTAGATAAAACCTGGGACACAGTTTCTGCCATATTTGAGTGTAAAGAAGAGCAAGACTTAAATTTTGAGGCTTTAAAGGCATGTTTGCTTAATGAAGAAAAAAAAGCGCCATTTTAGAAGCAGCCACGAGGAGGTGAAATTCCTGAGGAGGGGGTCCAGACTGCAAGTCTCCGAAGAAGAAACATTTTGCAGGCAGGGAGCTAAGCAAGAAAAGAATTGCTACATTTGTGGAGCAAACAACCATCTGAAAAGGAACTTTGCAAAGGAACAATTTGCAGCAAAGGACATTTCTGCAACCAAAAAGGACTGATTTGCAAAAGGAACAGTTTGGTGTTGCAAAAGTTTGCTATAGCAACAACAGAGACAAGTGGCTAATAGATAGTGGGGCAAGTCAAACAATTTTTAATGACTCTGAATTATTTTGCAGGTTTGTTCCAGTAGCACAAGAAGCTGTGGCTTTGGCAAATGGCAGAAAACAAAAGTCATCGGAAAAGGCGATGTAAAAATTCCATATTTGGAATCAAAGTTTACCAATGTGCTTTGTGTACCTGAGATGGAACATAATTTGTTAAGTGAGTCTAATTTAGACAAACAAGGTTTTGAGGTCATTTTTGTAAAGGGAAGTGTCTCATCAAAAGGAATGGGAATATTTGTGCAGAAGGCATAAAGGAAGATAATCTATATGTATTGCAGGGGCAAAAGGTTCAATGTTCCCATATATTTAAGAATGTTGCAGAGCATGATTCACGTGTTCATCTTCTACATAGAAGACTTGGCCATGCAAGCTTTAAAGTTTTGCAGCAAATGCAATATTTTGCAGAAGGGCTAAATTTGAAGGAATGCAAAACATATTTGGACTGTGCAGTATGCAAAGCATCGAAGTCAAAGGCATTCCCAGTTAGTAAATGTAGCACAAGACAAACAAAAAGAGTTCTAGAGCTGGTCCATGCAGATCTGGTGGGACCTATGCAAGCCAGTTTAGGAGGAGCAAAATATGCACTGGTAATTGTTGATGATTATAGCAGGTATAGTTTTTGCTACTTGCTTAGAGCAAAGACAGAGGTGCTACAACAATTCAAACAGTGGGTAAGGTTTTTTTTATTGAAAATTTTTTAAAAGTTTTACAAATAAACAACAAAAAAAGGACAAAACAACCCTCACCCTATCCCTCCCAAACCCACCCCTCCCTCCCACCTCCCCGAACTTCCCAGAACTGAATATAGGCTTATTTAAAATTTTAAAAAACCAAAACAAATTTTAACAACTTATAAAATAATTAATAATAAAATATATATGACATAAGCATTAAAAAAAGTACTTAAAAAGAAAGAAAAAAGAGAAGAAAGAAAGAAAGAAGAAGAAAAAAAGAATAGGAGAAAGAAAAAAAGAAAAAAAGAAAAAAGAGAAAGAAAACAATCTATAGAATATCAAAAAAATATTTTTATACAAGTTATAAAAAAGCTAAATGATATTTTTTTATATCTAATTTATATTGTATAAAATTTATCCATTTTTCCCATACAACATAAAATTTCTCTTGTGATTGGTCCTTTAAAAAAGCCGAAATCTTTGCCATTTCCGCCAAATAAGAAACTTTTAAAAACCACTCTTGCAAAGTAGGCAAAGATTCCTTCTTCCAATATTGCCCTACTAACAGCCTTGCGGCTGTAATCAAATTTAACATCAATATAACCTCCTTAGCATCACAATCAGTAACAATACCTAACAAAAATAATTGCGGGGTAAATTTTACCCTCCTTCTAAAAATTCTTTGAATATTCCACCATATCTTAATCCAAAAAGCTTTTATATTTTTACACGACCACCAAATATGATAATAGGTAGCGTCCAAACAACCACATCTCCAACATTTAGGCTGTAGATCAGGGTACATAATAATACATTTTTTGTGGATCAAGGTGCCATCTATAAAACATTTTGTAAAAATTCTTCCTTAAGTTCTGGGCTTGTGTAAATTTAACATTCCTCACCCAAATAATTTCCCAGGTATCCAGTGGGATTGGTTCACCAAAATTTTGTGCCCATTTAATCATACAATCTTTAATTAATTCAGATTCTGAATCCAATTCCACTAAAACTCCATAAACCCTCTTGATGTGAGTTTGTCTTTGATCCTTTACTTGTTTAAAAAGATTTTCATCTTCTCTAAGCCAGCCCATATTACAATCCATCGTCCATCTGTCCACTATTTGTCTATATTGAAACCATGAATAGGTAATATTTTCATGTACTAAATCTTCCAAAGATTTTAGCTGCCAGTTTTGGCCATCCCATCCCAAGTAGTTGTGTATAAGAAACCCTATCCATTTTAACTCCTCTCCTTATCCCCTCTATCGCATGCCAAGGTATAGCCCATAAAGGTATTTTAAAATCACTCTTATAATACTTCCTCCAAACCCGAAGTAAAGAAATCCTTATAATATGTGATTTAAAAACTCGATCCACTTTTTTATTAAAAATTAAGTAGGCATGCCTTCCAAAAAGTAAATCCCAACCCTCCAGATGGAGTATATCTACATTTGTTAAATTTACCCAATCACTAATCAATGTTAAAGTCACAGCATCATAATATAATTTCAAATTCGGTACCTTGAGTCCACCTCTCTCACGAAAATCCTGCATAATTTTAAGCTTTACCTTTGGTTTTTTCCCTGCCCAAATAAATTTATTAATGCCTTTCTGCCATTCATTTAAATTAAGCTCATTCTTTAAAATAGGTAACATTTGAAACAAAAAAAGAAATTTTGGTAGGACATTCATTTTAATAACTGCAATTCTACCCATAAGAGATAACTGTAACTTGTCCCAATTCTTCAAATCCTTCTGTACTCTGATCCACAACTTTTCATAATTATTCTTATACAGTTTTACATTAGAAACAGATAATGTAACCCCCAAATATTTTACCTTATCAACAACTTCAAAATCTGTTAAATTAACCAAGATCTGTTTATCACGACTAATCATGTTTTTAGGTAATATTTTAGTCTTATTATTATTAATTTTAAAACCTGAAACACAACCATATTGATGAATCAATTGTAATAACTTTACTACAGAGTAAGTAGGTTGAGACAAAGTAACCACCAAATCATCTGCAAAAGCTCTTAACTTATATTCTTTTTTTATTAACTTCTATTCCTTTTATTTCTTGCGACTCCCGAATTTTGATCAGCAAAATTTCCAATGTTAAAACAAACAATAATGGAGATAATGGACATCCCTGTCTTGTACCTTTTTCTATTGTAAAGACCTCTGACAGACCCCCATTAACGATAAGTTGAGCAGTCTGTTTTTGATATAAACTGCCAATTCAATTGGTCAAAGGCTTTTTCAGCATCCAAAAATATCAGCCCTGCAGGAATTTGGTTGTTCTTATCTAAATATTCTAATAAATTAATAATTTGTCTAACATTATTTTTCATGTACCTTCCAGTTATAAAACCCAATTGATCCTTATGTATAAACTGCTGCAAAACCCCCATAAACCTATTAGCTAAAATTTTTAAACATTAAGTTAGTTGCAGCTTGATCAGCCATCAACATATTAAATTGTGTTTTTAACAGTTTTATAGCCTGTTTCACCTTTTCATCTGAAGGATTTAAAATCAAAACCTTCTCTTTTAGTTTAATCTCATCTTCCAATTCTTTACGTTTCTGAGTCTGCTTTTGTCTATGAACATTATTCATTTTTATCAAAATTCCACGCATAAAGGCTTTACCTGCATCCCATACCATTGACATTGATGTTCCCTTATACATGTTTAAAGCAAAATAATCCTTTAAACATTCCTTTAATTTTTGAACATTTTTTTCTTGTTTAAATAAATTCTCATTCAGCCTCCAAGATCTTCTCTCCTCTTTCTCAGCAACCAATTCCATCCAGACTGGACTGTGGTCCGTCAATGACCTAGGAAAAATTTTTACATTCTTCACCCTGTTATATAAATCAGTTGTAATCAAGAAGAAATCAATCCTTGAAAAAGATTGGTGTCTATCTGAGAAAAAGGTGAAGTCTCTTTCATCTTGGTTACGTTCACGCCAATAGTCTCTCAATTCCCAGTCCTCTTTCAAATCAAAAAAGGCTTTAGGTAATTTAGCCTGTTTAAAAAAAGTAGAAGAACCTTTTTTGTCCTTTTGTATATCTAGAACACCATTCCAGTCTCCCATTAATATCACAGACCTATAGTCCACAAAGTTATTTTCTGATGTAACAACCTATAAAATTGTTCCTGTTGCTGGTTTGGTGCGTACAATCCCACTATAAGTATTTTCTTACCATATAAGCCAAGTTCAATCATAACATATCTTCCTTGAGGATCTGATTCTACCAGACAAGCTGGTAGACTTTGCTTAACATAAATAACCACACCCCTTTTTTTCCCAGGGGCAGGAGATACAAAATGGGTAAGTTTTGTAGAGAGAAGGTACAGATAACAAGTGTGTCAGTTGCAAACTGACAGAGATATGAATTTATGTCAACTAAATTCCAACAATGGTTGTGGCAGTTGGGGATAAGACACAGACGTACACAGCAGCAAAAAACGGTTTAGCTGAAAGAAGGAATGGTGTTTCCAAACAATGAAAGATTCATTATTAGAAGATTCTGGTATGAGCAGGTCATATTGGGGAGAAGCCATATTGACTTCCAATTATATAGTTAACAGGCTGTGGAGTTCCTCCATTAATAATACTCCATATGCCATTCTATATGGGAGAAAGCCATCACTGGCACATTTGAGGATTTTTGGAAGTACTGCATGGGTACATATTCCGAAAGCAATCAGAAGAAAGGGACAGCAAAAGGCAAGAAAGCTCAGATTTGTGGGCTATGAGCCAGGGTCAAAAGGATATCACTTTAGCGATGGAAGTAAAAGAATTATAGTTTCAAGGTCTGCTAATTTTGCAGAACAAAATTGGGACAGAATTAATGCAAATTCTGGGTATGTCTCACTTAATGACGGTGATCTATTTAACAACAATAATGCATCTAATGATAAAAAATTGATTATTGAAGATGTCAATGTTCAGGGAGGAGAGGCTGAACAAGACATGAAGCCAGAAATACTTGAGACACAGGAGCTGTTAATATCTCGTAGGTCAGAGCGATGTAACAAAGGAATTCTACCTAACAGGTATTCTGCCAGCAAGGTAAAGGTTTGCAATGTGTTGTATGAGCCAAGAAGTTATAAAGAGGTGTTGGCATTACCAAAAGCTGAACAAGAAAGATGGAAGGAGGCCATGGATAAAGAGATGAAATCCATGAGAGACCATGAAGTATTTAAACCAGTGACTTTGCCACAGGGAACTAAAGCTGTGGGTTGTAAGTGGGTATATAAGAAAAAGGTATTGCCAAATAATGATGTACAATTGTTGCAAGATTTAAATATTAATGTAAAAGAATCTGTAAAGGTATTTGAAGTCAATGCTGCCTGTATAAAAATGGCAACTGGTGACAGGGTGAAGAACAGAAGTAAACATGTAGACATTAAGTATTGTAATGTCAGGGAAGCTGTAAAAGGAAAATTGATTAGTTTACATCATTGTTCTTCTGAGGATAATTTGGCAGACATGATGACTAAACCATTGGGTAGTGTTCACTATGGAGAATGTGTTAAGTCAATAGGTCTGATGTCTCTTCCTGTCATGAAGGGAGGAGTGTTGGAATATTCATGAGCAGGAAGAGTCAGCCAATGTGAAGAAAGAGCTACTGAGTCTGTGCAAAAGGTATTGAGTTAGGAGCTGGATTTCAAGTCTCAGGTTTGTCTCTTTATCTCTCTGTAAGAAGTCTTCAATTGAGCTATGTTGCTCTAAAGAAGAATGTATGGTATTGTAAATATTTTTATATGAATATAAAGAAGTTATTTTGAATCAGCTAAATGCAGTCAACTGTGAGAGCTTCTGATTTATTTTTTTACCAATAGAGAAATTAAAATTCTCTAACACTGATCATAGGAAAGAATCTTTTAGACATGTCCTCTGAGTACTCTTAGAAACTCCTACAAAAATCCTAAATGTCAAATTAGTCGATGCAACCTAAGATTGACTCTCACATAAATATAAGTGGCCCATGGTAACATTCATGTACTATCTAATCTCCTATAATCTTTCAAAGCAATATTAATATACAGAATATTTATATAAAATTAATTATATTTAAACTAGTATAACTTATACTGAACTATGTTTTTTTAATAGGAAATTGCAACCTGGTTTCTAGCCCAATATTAATTCAAAAGCAATACAAAAGTATCTTATTTATAATGTTGACATAGTTCCATCAGTCATAAATAATTTCACACACATTGGGAATATATTGGAACGGGAATATTTAGTTTCCAGATCACAATTTTCAAAATGATAACATTAACAATAATAGGTTTATTAATCTACAAAAGAAGGCCAGTGAAATGATAAACAATTTAAAATATAGATAACATTGCCGTTAAGAATTGAGCTCACTGCACACTGTTTTGGCATGACATTCTCATTTCATTGCATTATTTTATGTCAGTGCATTAATCACTTTTGAATGAAATGAAAAGTATTAATATTAATGAAACAGGATTCATTCATTCACAGTGATTCTTTCTTTTAAAACTACATGACTGAATATTAAAAATGTAATATGAAAATATTGAAAAGAATATAAAGTAGCAGTTTCATTTATTTTTTAAAAAAATGACCTACTATTAATGAATGCCATGCTTAGCTGATAAATACATTTGATAAGATAAAGGCCACCCAAACCAATCTGCAACCATTTTTATATCTAATAGAGATACTCTCCCTCATTAATTTGGGAATCCTTAAACGAACTAGAAAGTTTAGGAATTCTGTAAAGTATTATGAAACAGTATGTAAGTCTAAACGCTATTGCTATGTATCAGTGATTAGCAGAAGATTCTTGTTTCATCTCCAAATAGAACTTCTTAAAATCTTGGAATCTAACTTTAGACAAGGAATCTAAACAAACCATGATCTGTTTCAGTATAAAACAGCATTTTATATTCATATGATCTTATGTTTAGCTTTATTAAAACAGTATATATTTGCTAATTAAAAAGATTTATGACCACAAAAGTGAATGTTCACATCAAAGAAAAGTTTGCCTTTGAATACAAGGTACTGCACAGTTAACAGGAAAAGATTGCAGCTTGTATGTTTTGCCTTTTGGCTTCCTGGAACTATCTAACTGGTCACTAAAACAAGATTATGTTATTTTTACAATTTTCTACTACTTCCTATAGCCCTTGTTAGAGAATTTTAATTTCTCTATTAGTGACAAAATAAATCAGAAGCTCTCACATTTGACTGCATTTAGCTGATTCAAAATAACTTATTTATATTTATATAAAAATATTTACAATACCATACATTCTTCTTTACAGCAACATAGCTCAATTGAAGACTTCTTACAGAGAGATACAGTGACTGACCTGAGATTGGAAATCCAGCTCCTAACTCAATACCTTTTTGCACAGACTCAGTAGCACTTTCTTCACATTGGCTGACTGAGTTACCACATGACTCTTCCTGCTCATGAATATTCCAACAGCCCTGATTCTGCTGTTGCACCTTGCATCCTTGTCACTGCCTACTTTTGATTTTTCAACATAATTATTTTCTAATAAAAATATTAGCGTGATTACCTGTCAGACTGGCAACATACAATCTGACTTTAATAGAAAACTGTAGTAAAAATAGATAACTGTACTATGTAAGTATAAAATGTGTATTTCTGTCATACCGTCTTTTGAATACTTGGACAAATCATTAGTTAATTAACATAATAAATTTTATTTTCTGTGCCTCCAATCAAAAATACCAGTTAATGTCACTATATGTTTTTAACAGAATATCAAGTAAAAGATAAAAGGGGTAAAAGAATGATTAAAGTAACATATAACCATACATCCTTGAGTATATATAATGAGCAACAAATGTTATTTGGAAGAAATGCTTCAAAATTTAAATGAGTTTGATTGTAGCACTTTCTTGCTGTTCATTAAAACATACCAACTGCTTTCAGGCTTCCAGGGAAACTGGAGAAAAATGGAGCAGTTGTGTGACTTTAAGAGTCATATTAATTTCATTGAACAGCTTCTTAAAACCTCTGCTGAAGCCTAGCTTTGAACTGCTATCAAAATAAGCAATATTCTTGTTCAATGTGCCAGTCATCCTGTAATTATTTTCCCCAATTCCTTTTCTCCATAGGTTTTTTTTTCCATTTTTGTCCCCTTAACATCAGGCTTGAGATTGGACTTTATCTCCTGATGCTTTCTCCAACAATGCAACCACTGCACTATATAGTTCTACTCTACAATCAATATTTCATTTCATTTTACACCTGTAGTTTGGAGACCTCTGTAGGCAATTCTTCACACAGTGATCCAATCAACCTTTATATAAGAGGCCTACAACGTTGGATCATTACATAGCATAACTTTAGCATAACTTTGTCAGATCTACCACTCACCCATCACATATACATATTATATGAAGAATATATAAAGTAGTATCTAATAATATATAATTGTCATCTTCACAAGAAGCTGTTGAACTTTTGTTTATCCTATTATCTTCTGAATTGCAGTTGCTAGGACTACATAAAGAAGTATCTTTTCTGCTTCAGTGATGAAGCCATAGAAATATCTATCCTGAAAAGGTCTAGCTGATCTCATCCTTAATAGCATTTTAACATTTTGATAGAATAAAAAGAAGTGGATTTTATTAAGAAACAAAATAAAAAGAATAAAATTGCTAATATATAATTTATTAAAAGGTTTTTCTATATATTAATAAAATCATAGTGAAAATGAATAAATGGTCAACCATTCTGGTAATATATGATACACAGATACACACATTTGTCCTTCCCTATTTTTACAGTTTACTTATTATCCATCTATTTGATTCTTTTTGTTGTTGTTTGACAAGCTTTAGTTATATTTTTTTATTTAGACAGCAGATGGAGTCAGCACAGCTGTTTTTATTTAAATGACACACAAGGCATCATTAATACAACCATTCATTCTTTTGGGGAAATATAGTGCTTGTATGTGAAGAAATTTGCTCTAAGTAACAGCAGTTGTCAGGGAACAAATCCAGGTCTTTACCACCAGCAGAACCTTCAGAGAAGTCAAAGACCAAATGTCAATAGCTTTGCTGACATGGTATGGTTGGGCCCAGCTGGTCTGATCCTATCCACCTTAGTAACTCTTTTTTCTTTTTGAAAGCATCTATTTATCAATTACTAGATGGCTGACTAAGCATGTAGAGCATTACTGAAGCTCATTTTATTATAGATCTAAGTATAAATGATTGGTATGACATGTTTGCTTGAAATAAGTGGTTTATAAGGCAATTGTATCATTTAAAAATAAGTAGCTGCATTATGGCCAGATAATATAAACTATATTCTCTATAGAGATTTGGATGAGGGGATACAATGATTTGTATGAGGGAATACAAGGGGAACTCATCAAATTTGCAGACAACACCAGGCTGGCAGGAATAGCCAACACTCCAGAAGACAACTTAAGATACAGGAGGATCTGGACAGACTTGAACACTGGGCGCTATCTAACAAAATGAAATTCAATGGTGAAAAAAGTAATATTCTACATTTAGGCAAGAAAAACCAAATGTACAGGTATAGTATAGGTCAGACATGTCAAACTCGTGACATCATGTGATGTGCAACATATCAGAGCTTTTTCGCCATTGCCAGCAATGGGGGTTTCCCGATGACGCGTCCAGCCTGCGGGCCAGCAGTTTGACACCCTGGTATAGGTGGTATCTTGCTCAATAGTAGTAACTGTGAGAGGGGTCTCAGACAATCACTTAAATAGGAGCCAGCAGTATGCTGCAGCTGCCAAAAAAGGCAACACAATGCTAGGCTGCATTAACAGAGAGATAGAATCAAGATCACTTGAAGTATTAATACCACTTTACAATGCTTTGGTAAGGCCACATCTGGAATACTGCATCCAGTTTTGGTCACCATGATGTAAAAAAGATGTTGAGACTCTAGAAAGAGTACAGAGAAGAGCAACAAAGATGATCAGGAGACTGGAGGCTAAAACATATAAAGAACGGCTGTTGGAATTGGGTATGTCTAGTTTAATGAAGGGAAAGATGAGAGGAGACATGATAGCAGTGTTCCAATATCTCAAGGGCTGCCACAAAGAAGAGGTACTCAAGCTATACTCCAAAGTGCCTGAAGGCAGGACAAGAAACAATCTATGGAAACTAATCAAGGAGAAAAGCAACCTAAAACTAAGGAGAAACCTCCTGACAATTAAAACAATTAACCAGTGGAACAGCCTGCCTCCAGAAGTGGTGAATGCTCCAACACTGGAGGTTTTTAAGAAGAGACTGAACAGCCATTTGTCTAAAATGGTATAGGGTTTCTTGCCTGAACAGGGGGTTGGACTAGATGACCTCCAAAGTCCCTTCCAACTTTATTATTCTTATTCTTATCTTCCTTATGCAGCGTGACATTGAGAAGGCATTGGGTTGCTAAAGCTTGGATGATAGTGGGCCAATTTTACATTTTACATTTATAGCACAAGGGGAAAATGCTTTTTCTTTGTAATCTATCTATCTCTAAACTATCTATCTATCTCTAAATAGACTATCTCTAAATATAATTGAAAATAATGTAATGTAATGAAATAATATAAGTTTTACATGAGGAAGTGAGAATACATAGCTATTTAGAAATGTGCACCAAGAGCTTGAACATTCAGAAATGATGAATCTGAACAATTACCATAGATTGTTCCCTAGTGATATCTTTTGTTTGTTTGTTTACTTTAGCAATTTACAAGGCTGCTTATCTTAACAAGTAACTCTTGGTAGGTCCCATTATTGGTAGATCCCACAATATTCAAGAATGTAAAAAAGAACATTTAGGTTCCTTACATATTTTGTTACAGCAAGAGAACCAAACATGTTTGTCCACCAGCATTCTGGCTCCAGCAGCTGAGGGAAAGCCATGTCTTCGAGACCTTTTGAAAAGCCAGCAGGGTTGGGGTCAGCAGCCTCAAGGGAAAGGCTGTTTCATAGCAAATACTCCATGCCAAAGAAAACACATATATTAAATCTTACTCTAAGTAGCAGTGATGCACAGAAAGGATCTATGTCCAGATTTGAATTAAGAGGCTAAAATTACCAAAGAAGGATGATCCCACAACTAACCAAGCCCTGGGCCAAGTAGGGCTTTAAAGGTAAAAACTAGCACCCTAAATTACATTGAGGAGGCTATTTGGAGACAGTATAGTTCACAGAGCTGTGATGTTATGTGGAGATACCTTGTCTTCTAAGTCTGAGCTACCATTATACTTAGTGTACTAACCCAGCCTGAAATTCAACTGAACTGTGCATAAGTAATCTATTTCTTCAAGGGCCTTTTGTAGTTACAATCCTATTACTTTCCTATCAAAAGGAAACTTGAGGACTGGATGAAAATTGTTTAGCATGAGGAGGAGCAAAATATTCCTTCCCACCCTTACACCCGAGAGGAGTGCCAAATAGCACACCATATCTGTACGGGGAAGTTTTACCCTGTCCAGAATCAGAAATGTTAATTCCCCTGATCCTGATGGACAAATCCCACAACCACTTTGCTATGGTTGAGACACAGCCACTTTCTCCCCATTCAGGAACTTACAGCATCCAGATTCTGAACCATAATCTGAATAGCATCACTTGCCTTGCATGAAATAGGGTTACATAATTGGGTATCATCTCCATACTGACAACAATACCCAATTATATAACCTATATCATGCAGTCTGTAGCATACTGATGATACCAAACCCCATGATGGCAGGTGATCTTTCCCGTTGCCTCATATGGTAGGAGGGGAGCGAAACCTGAGCTCTGGGGCATCCCACATAGTAGGGGCCTAGAGCTAGGACTTTTCTCCCCCATTAACACTGCTGCAACAGGCAACAGATAAAGGAAGAAAACCATTACTAAACAGTGTCCCCCACTCCCGATCCAGAGCTGGTTCAGCTATATATCATGGTCAAGGGTGTCAATAGCCATGGACAAACCCAAAGGAAAGACTTCCAATTCATTATTTAGATACAGGTTATGCTTTGTATTTTACATATCTTGATGGGATGGGATGGGACGGGATGGGACGGGACAGGATGGAATGAAATGGAACAGAACAGAACAGAATAGAATTCAGCCTAGAACTAGGGAGAAAATTCCTGACAGTGAGAACATTTTTTTTTTGCCCTACTCTCCGGAACTTTGAAGATTAAGTCAATCCCCTCCTCTCTGTGGCAACCCATTATAACTGGAAAACAACTGTCATGTCAGCCCTAATTCTTTTTATTTTAGGCCTTTGTTATACCTTGTTTCCTTAACTGTTCCTTTACAATTTATCCTGGAGACTCCTTATCATCTTAGTGAATTTTAATGAAAGAAAACGGTAATATGTTCTTCCTACATTTTACAGTTTAGTCCTGCTAGAAGTCTTTTCATTGTGATAATGATGGATTTATTGAATCACTCTAGGATGTTTGAAAGCAGAACAATATTTCAATAAAATTGAATATAAATAAATGGTACAGCTTGAATGTAGTCAATGAATAACACTTTTTATTTCATTTTAATATTAAAGGATACCATCAAGTTACAGACATAATATTCAGAATTGCTTAATACTAAACATTAAGAAAATAACATCTTATTATTCATAGTAAATGAATTAACATTGCAGATGGTTTAGTTTTCTTGGACTCAAGAATAAATAGTATGTACTGGAAAAATAACAAGAAGGTTAAGCCTGGGAAGGAAGGCATTGACACAAAGTCATGAAAGATAAGAATATTTTTATGAGAGCAAATGTTAGAATAGTTAAAGCAATGGTTATTTTAACATTAATTTATAGCTGAGAAAGCTGGATGTTGATAAATAATGAGAAAAGGGTTGGCATTTTGAAGTATGATTAAAGCAGTCACTAACATCCCATGGATTGAGATAACATCCAATCATTTACTCCTACTAAAGAAAAAAATCTTTTGAGTGAAAGACAGCAACTAAGATGGTTAAATGCTGTTAAGGAAAGCTAGCTGATACCTTTTATAACCGAATAATTAAACTGCTAAATATACAGTGATATATAAAATATTTATCTTTGCAGTTACTAGAAATGTTGCCTGACATTTTGGAGAGGAGTGGAGGCAAGGTAATGTTTAAGGGAGTGAAAAGAGTTCAAGAGTAAGCGGTTTAGCAAATGATATCTTGTGTTTGATTTAAAAATTGTGTTTAGCTCGTACTTTCAGCTTTTAGAAATATAATTCTCCTAATGAAAAATTTTAAAATAATTGCATGTTCACTTCCCAGTGTTTGAATTTTACATTATTAATTTTTTTCTAAAGTTGCCACCTTCTCTATCTAGTTCATTCATATTCCTATTATTTATTTATTTGTTTGTTTGTTTGTTTGTTTGTTTGTCTATTTAGTGTGCTGCTTTTCTCCCAACAATCCTACTACAAAGTTTTAAATAATTAAATGAGTTCTCAAGAAAGGGTTCATACACATTTAAATCTTTTTTATTACCTGTTCCAAATTCTATTGCTATTCATGAACAACATGAGAGAAACTTTTCAGTTCTGTCCCATATATCAATGTTTCTCAAGCTTGGCTATTTTAAAATGTGTGGGCTTCAATTCGCAGAATATCTCAGTCAGCATGTTTGCACTTCTTATTACTCATCAACAGATCTGTCTTAGTTTTAAAGGCTAGTATTACAAAAAGAATGGATGTTTTCATTTAGCAGGAAATTCTTGTTTTACTTGAAAAGGTAACTAAGAAAAGTCAGAAAGAAATCAACAGCATACTTCCCTGATCAACATGGAAACTCAAGGCCTACAGTCTAGATGATTTTGTTGTTAGAAACCTTATTACATCCAAAACTAAAAAAAGGAGACGATCTGTTATTACCTGCACTCAGCTAAAGAGACAATCTTTTAGTTTTCATTCCATAGAATTGCATTTTTACCATGGAATTGTTCAAGGTAAGTTATGGTTTTTAACATATTCATGTATATCTACAAGAGGGCTATGATGTTAAGGAACACTGATATTCCTAGATTTTTAAGTAACTTTTTTACCATTCTTGAATAATACTTAAGCAAAACTGAATCCTTGGTTTTCAGCTAAAGACACCTTCGAGAATGCTACAAAGGGCCTCATCATAAATATAAATATCACATTTGTTCCATGTGTTTTTATTATCTGCTGTTGAGAAACCTGGGGATAGCACTAAATGATACTTCTGCTGTATAAAATGAAAACTAACATGAAAAGCAATTCATTTACTGCTATTAATAAACACACCTGAAAAAAGACTAGAGAAGTAATTTATTTTATTAGGCACCTGAGAAAAATATTTTTTTTTTAATTTTACTGAGACATCTGCAAAATAATTGTTTTATGCATTAATACTGGTATATTCAGCCCCTGTAAGAGCCCAATTCCTTAAATACATTTACATAAAGAATCTGACAGTTTGACACTATTTCTTTCTATTTCTGATTTGTAGGCTCAGTAGTATGATATATTGTATAAAGAGCAAATACAGTGGACCAGTGCTAAAGACAAATAACAAACTTCTATCATCGTTTGATTAAGCTGAGACCTAAATATGAATAAATTACATTCTAATGAAACATTTCTTTTTTCATTCAATCATGTCCAATTCTTGGAGATTGCCTAGACCAGTGGTTCTCAATCTTTTTAATGCCGCGACCCCCAACCGGTCGTAAGTCGAGGACTACTCAACCGGTCGTAAGTCGAGGACTACTCATCTGGTGCAGCCCCGTTTGCAGAATGGGACTTTTGGCGGGCTCAGCAGGGCAGAGACAGCCTGGACAATTCCTATTGGCTTTTGAAAGCAAATAGAATTAGACTCTATTCCAGAGAGTCTATTCTATTGGCTTTCAAAAGCCAATAGAATAAAAGGGAGTAGCACAGCTAAGGAAAAGGGAGGAAAAAATGGCGGACTGCGTTGTTTGGCGACCCCCATGA
Source organism: Crotalus tigris (assembly GCF_016545835.1). Lineage (NCBI taxonomy): Eukaryota > Metazoa > Chordata > Lepidosauria > Squamata > Viperidae > Crotalus > Crotalus tigris. The sequence continues at coordinate 427,130 of NW_024096756.1, read as the reverse complement.
AATGGTTGTTCGACCCCAAATGGGGTCCCGACCCACAGGTTGAGAACCACTGGCCTAGACAAATCCATGCAATTTTTTGGCAATTTTTTTTCCCCCAGAAGTGTTTTGCAATTGTCTCCTTTCTAGTGCTGAAACAAAGTGACTGGCCCAATACCATAACTACTGCATCAAGTTGGCTCTCTTAATTATTGATGAATATTAGAAGGTTTGTATACTGGCGTAAAGCTTGGAAATGAATTCACCAATAAGCTGACAAAAACTGTTACTTAAAAAAAGAGGGAGGTGAAAAGCAAGGATAAAATTCTGAAAAAATGTGTTATGAAAAATGTAATGCTGTTGTTTCTTTTTGTTTCAGTCTTAAGAGCTGAAAAGGTGATTGGTAGCTGAACCATGAAACAGCTTTTGAATGACAGGCTTATAGGGTTAACAATGTACTATCACTTAAACGGATACAGTATAACTGTTACAGGAAAAGCTATAGATCAAATTGCTAATTGTGACAATGTATATTAGAATAGTTTTAGAAATTAAACTGCATTCAATTTAACTTTTTATTACTTATAATAGTAGCACTGTATGTTGCATACTACCAATACAATTACAAACCATTAAAGACTATAATACTTTTGGAAATTCACTGTACCACTGTGTAACCTTCTCAACACCCTTTGTAACACTTTACAGTTAGGGAAGAGCACTTCCACTTCCCAGCTACCTTTCCTGACTGTTCATCATTCTGACTAATCTACAGAATGACAATGAAGACAATGTGGATTTATTAAGAATAGCCAAAAGAATAGCTAACACAAAAATTTGGGGATTCAACAGACCTGAATGTATATGTACAAAGGACAGTTATGTCAGTCCTATCCTCAACAAAAACATTAGCATTGGTATGTTTAATTTATATTAATAAATCCCATTATCTCGGATATACTGAGATAGTTATGACAGGAATATTAGCTCAGTTATAGCATTTATTTTTTATTCAGTTATAATTTCTTTCTTTGTCATTCTCATTTGCCTCTAACATAATTAAGCATGTTAGAAATATGTCTAATAGTTATACTACCAGATATCTGAGCTGCAGACATCTGGAGGACCTCTACATGACCGCAAGGATATCCAGATACAGTATACAGTATATGCTTATTCAGAAATATAGATCATTAGTTGAATTTTCCATGCATACACACATATATTTTAGCAAATTCTTCATTGTACCATACTGGAAAAATAAATATTTAGATGAGAGAAAACTGGTATTACCACAGCTGTATGTTACACTGGTAATTAAAAAAAATCCTGGAAAATGACAATGACAAACCACTTTAACATGATTACAAAGAAAGCTGCATAAATATATCCACAAATCACCAGGAGTCCAAAAACAACTGAAATATTTTTTTTAAAAGAACATTTATTTTCTATATGGTGGGGGCTTTTATTTATACATTTGTAAAGATATCACATTGGCAACAAAAATGAAATATTTAAATTGCGTTGCTGGAGCAAAAAAATGTTGAAAGTAACTTTGACAGAAAGAACAAATTATTTAATACTAGATCAAACAAAACCAGAACCATTATTGGTGAAATTAAAGTTTAAATAATTAGAAACATCTCAGAGAAATTTGGAGATGATCCTTTTGCTTCAAACAAGCGAAGGCAAATGGAAAAGAGGTTTGTAGAAGGTAATATAGTTATAAGGAGTCAAAGAAGCAGTTACTGATAGTTTTGATAAATGTATCCATTAGATCATCTAGAATGAGAGGTGTGATAATGTATCATTTTTTCCCAGCCACATTACTTTTGCACCTATGAAGCTTATTTATATCCTTTGATTATTTTTGTTCCAGAAATGGCAATGTTTCAAATAAAATGCAGCGTTCTGTTGAATATTTGATTAGATTTAATTTCAGTCCTAATGTAGTATTACACTTATATCCTTTTTTAAGATATGCTAAAGAAATATTTACTTTGCTACTTGCAGTGAAATCTGCAAATCATGTGTGGGCATAAAGGTGTGAACTGAGTTGTAAAAGGAGGTTTGAAGTTCACAGCTCTTTGGTTTTTCTTACATCTTAGTAAAAGGTGTTTGGGATGTGTGGGTGTGTACTTTTCAGTGTTGTTATTCTTTTGCAGATTTATTTCTTCCCCTGCACAAATAATTCTTTTAGAAGTTTAGCTGAACATTTCTTAAACATTCAAAAAAATGTTCTATTAAAAAACATTAGAAAATATATTTCAAACTATTTGTAGACTGAATTTTAAAAGAATATATATCGAAAAGTACCAAAATGTAGCAAATCTAGCAACTGTTACAATTTTCTCCCCAGGAGTATACATTTGAATTTAAGATATAAAGAGATGCCAATATATGGAGGCATTTACATTCTGAACAAAAGACTTGTGATTTGAGGTCTGGGTATTGGTCCTGAGGTTTTTTTTTTAATATATATATATAATCTTAGCACTGCTGAAGTTGTGAACTACTAGTACAAGGTAGAGCTTTGATACTATGTTTAAAAAGAAAAAGACTGTATGATAGTTTGAGCTAGTGTGTTGACATTTGGGATGAGGAATACAGGTAGTCCTCAAGTTATTCATTCACTGCAACTGTTCAAAATTTCAGTGGTATTGAAAAAAATAATATATCCAAAATCACAGCTGTTTTAGCATTCCCATTGTCACATGATCAAAATTCAGCACTTGGAAGCCTGCCTGCACTTATGATCACAGTGGTACTTCCGATCCCTCCACCTACCTATCTCAAACCTCCCCCCATCTCTGCACTTTTGGCCTCCCTGTACTCTTGTTGAGGGGCAGCAAGCAGCTCCAGAACAGCGCAATTCAGCAACATCTTATCATGCCCCAGGAAGTTTTAGCAGGCACCAGCAAGCATTTATTAACCCAGCTGCCTTCCCTCTCCAGCTCACCTGGCTCTCCAGCCCATGCCAACAAGCGAGCCATCAAGCATCCCTTTGTTCCCCAGCAAGTGCCAGCAAGCATACATTCACCTAAACTGCCTTCTTCCACCTTTTCACTTTTTGCATTCAGTGCCTTGCTGCCTTTGCTGTTTCCTCTTTTGGACCCAAGTTCAAAACGTTGGCTACACATTGTTAAAGCTGCAGTCTTCGAAAAAGCTTCAAAGACAGTGCAGTTTACCTACTTCAGAAATGGGGAAGGGAGGTTTCTGAAGCTAGCTAGTGAGGAATTAGTTATTTTATATTATTAATATGTCATTTGATCATAATATTTTATATAAAAAAACTGTAAGAGATTTCTTAATTGAGCAGCAGAGACATTTTAAAGTTCCCATTGCTGTTTCTGTTATTTTCTATGGAAACTTTTAAAAGTTTCATTGTTATTTTTTTTTTAAAAAAATGTTCCCTCTGGCCATTTATTTTTCTGCAAAAAGTTGTGGAGTTGTAGCCAACTGCTCAATCAGTGAGACATAGATTACAAAGCCACAATGTTCTTTCTGAAGTGTGTGGTTGGTAACTCAAGACAGACATTTTTTTTTCTCCTGGTCATTTAAAATTTAATGAATGCTGAGATGTACATAACAGCATTTCTCACTTTTATTTCCTTGAATCTTTGAACAGCTAAAGCAGCTCATTCATTTCTTTAATTTATTTTCCTAAAATCTAAATCAGAATGTCCAGAGTGTCCAAAAGTGAACATCTTTCATTAAATTAGATTATGAATTAATGTAATACAATATGTATGTGCGCATATATATATGTAGGTCTTTGGTTATTCGGGTTTTCTCCCGCATCAAATTGGAAGTGTCTTGGTGATGTTTCGATGAAGTCTCATTCGTCATCTTCAGGCTGGTGTCTTCGGCTTCGTGCTTCTAGGAGCAATGTGTGATTGTAGCTGTTTCTTCCTTTTAACTGCCAGTGGGGGTATGAACTGATTGGGTGAGAGCTTGGCTGTGTTCTGATTGGGTGGAGGTGTGTTCTGATTGGTTAGGAGCTTGGCTATGCTCTGATTGAATGGGGGGTTGGCTGTGCTCTGATTGGCTGGGGGAGTGTTCTGTTTGGGTGGGGGCTTTGTTATGCTCAGGTTAGTCTGAGTTGCAGGGGGCTTTGAGATCGTGAGCTGCATTGCTGTTGTTTGGCTTCACGTTCATCGTCGTGCCTCATCTTCATGATGGGTGTCAGTTTGCTTCATGATGTGGTCTGGCTTCTGGTTCCACAAACCAGAAGCCAGACCACAGCTGCATCATTAGCCACTTTAAACCACTCCAATCCATACATGAAGCAAAGTGACTGAATTTTTTATTAAAGATTATTATTTCATTTTTTAAATAAGTACTAAAGTATGATTTAATAGTTGAAAATTCAAAATAAATTAAATGGTGACATCAGCACTGAGATGATTTCTATTAGTGATAAAATAACATTTAGCATTGCAATTTATATTTTATTCTTGGGATTAAGATAAGGAAATAAATTTGTATCTACATTAGGTTGAAATTATGTTTAATAAAGTCAAACTATTAGTCAAATTATTTGTATTATTTTGGAATTACATTTAGGGCATTACGTTGTAATGCAAATAGGTTTAAGTATAGGTTTTGATTCTGTAATAATTTCAGTTATACTACATTTTAACATTAGTACTGGGCTGATTTTTCAAGGTTGTTGAAAATTTCAGCATTTATGTTACATTTGATGAATCATTTGAAGGTAGGGTAGAGACTTTATTTTCATTGGCAGAAGGGTGAAATTAGGTCAGGGCTTTGATTCCCTGAGGATGCCATAAAAATCAGTGTTTGCCTTAGCAATGGAGTGTGTTTCTGAGTTTAGTGGTTTTCTTATATTTATGTTACAGTCAAATATCAAGATGGGTTAGTGCCTGGATTTGAAAATGAATTGATATCAAGGGGAAGTTATGTTAGCATTAAGATTCCTTAAAGATGGTGTTTATTTAAAAGGTAAGATCAGCATTGGCATGTCTTTTACATGTTTGTAGTAGTCTGAAATGGTTGTTTATTTGGTTACTGGGGTCAAAGTAAACTTTTACTGGTTTTATAATAAGTTAGTAATAAAAATTAGATTCTTCAAGATCCAACATAAATTAGCTTTCTTTTTTTTTGCTTAGTTCTAGCCACAGGTTTATCCTTCTGTTAACATTTCATTCTTAGATTCCTAATAGGGTCTAAAATTATATTGGCTTTAGCTAAAAATTAGGATTAGCTTCCTGATCCCTAATCTTATCATTTAATTCTAGACAATAGCAACAAAAAGAAAAAGGAACACCTCAGTATGAATAAAGATTACAGCCCCACTGCTATGCATAAAAATATATCCTAACCCTAATCTTAATTATTATTCTGAGATAGTTATTTTTTTAAATCTCAGATGAATGCTGATAATATTTAATTTAGCTACCATTCTCAAAACATACAAATCATAGCCCTTACCATAATAGGAATAAATATTTTTACCCAGTCCTAACTCCAACATGAAATAATTGTCACATAAATCCAAGTCAGCCATTTGCCTTAATGGAATTCCAAGAGCATTCAAACAGGAGAAGCTATTCAACTCCAATGCAATTCCATTGCAATTCAATGAGGTAAAGAATAGAGGAACTGCAATTGCGCAAGCTTAGGCTTAGTTATTTGCTGAAGTATAAAAAGACACAGGAACAAGATTATTGTGTCAAGGATATTGTGTTAAGCTGGATTTCCAAAAGCAATTTTAAGGATAAAGACTCAATCATACATATGTTTCAGGGAGCAGTACATTGTATATCAGATGACAAGGAAAAACTGGCAGGATCTTTAAAAAATGCATTCAAATGAGTAGAAATTATAAAGAAAAATCATGTGAAAACTCTCTTTTTTAATGCCTCATATTTTGCATTATCTGCTATTACTACCTTATCCTATACAAGGGAAGACTGGCCAACTTCTGGACATAGCCAAAGCTATGCAGCTTTAAATAAGTTTTTGTACTCATAGGGAGCATTGAAAATAAATAGCACTCATGGTTACTAATTCTGAATTCCTGAATATGTTTAAAGGGAAAGTTCCTGCTTTTCTAATTCCTCTTCAAAATCCTTTCAAAAATACCTGCTGTTAACGCTTCTACTAGGGAGTTCTGAGAAGACATCCTCTGATCCAACAAATTCCAAGACAGTTTCCTACTTCCAGCAAAAACAATAATCCATCCATCCTTCCTTCCTTCCTTCCTTCCTTCCTTCCTTCCTTCCTTCCTTCCTTCCTTCCTTCCTTCCTTCTTTCCTACCTGTGAACCTGCCTTCCTTCTGCCCTCCTGATGTCCCTCTCTCCCTCCCGCTGCAATATGTCATATCTATTTTCATAATAGGATACTCCAAATTCATGACAATCTAATTCAGAAATAAAAAAAAGAACTGTGCTCACTACAGGATAAGGAAATGCAAGCAGCAGCATCTTGTACATGTTTGCATAGATGTAAGGCATTCAACTTATCTCTTCTTTATGTCAGCCAGACATTATGATGGAAATGTGTGGCAGTATCTCTGTTCCTCAGACAGCCTGGGTCTACACTGGGATTATTGCATATGAAAGAGATTTGACTTTTCTTTGTATTTCATTTTCTCAACGATCCTTCTCCTAACACTGCTATTAAACTCGATCTTTTGAATAGGAATTACACGGAAATGCACAATTTTCTTACTAGGTGAAATAACAGCCTTGGGAGAAAGAGAGGAAAGGATTTAAACCTCTCTCTCCTGTGCAAGAAGCTTCACCTAGATTTTTTTTTCAACTTCTGTAGCTGCCACAGAGCAGTATATTATATTTAACCTAATGTGCATTCATTTACATCTTTGCTACCAAAATACTTTTAGCATATTTAACACATTATGTTCTTTAGTTTACATTAGATCTCAGTTATTTATATAATCCCAAAATTATGTATTCCAGTGGATGCTGTAGTACAGTGGCTTAATGCCACTAGAACTGCCTGGCAGAAATGATCTGCACTCCAGCAGTTCCAGCCCGGCTCCACTTGCTCCCCGATTGCTACCCACCCAGCAGTTTGAAAGCATGGAATATTGCATGTAGATAAATGAGTACCACTTCAGTGGGGGAAAGAAAACCAGCTGTGTTCATGTGTGTGGAGAGCAGAAGACAACACTGGACCTGGCTGGATGCAAGGCAACGCAACACAAGGTGAGGCAAGGCAAGACCGGCAGAGAAGTCTGGAACAGCCAAAAATCCAAGCACTGCTAGTCAGCTAGTATAAGCTAGTTCGCTCCTATGGTGCACCAAGGGTAGGCATGAACTAGCCATTTAGGCTGTCAGGACTGCATTGTGTCTAGCATTTGTAGATTTCTCTGATGTATGCCATACTTTAAATAAACGTTAGACTAAAATACATTTGTAAAAATACATTTTATAACTAAAAAAACAAAGTTCAGATGTTTTTCAACACAGACATTTGCAAAGAGGTTGCAGGAAAATTTGTTCATTATGAGCAAATTTGAAATTAGATGCATTAAAACGTGGATTAATTTAAGAGATTTATCATTCCATTCAAAGCTGCTTTTGTACAATTTTGTACAATTGAAATCTAAAAGCTTAGTTTACTATTAGATCATCACAGCTGCCGTTGTATCCTGCAAAACAGATGTTCCATAGGGAGAGCAGTGCTAATTTTCACCCACATTTAGTTAGTACAAGTCACTTTCCTGGCAGTTGTTTAACCAGAGAATTTGTATCCGTTACACAGGTGCAACTATACATTATTTGTGGTTGAAATTTAGGCAAAGCAGGGCAACAAGCAAGTCTCAGAGAAATGTTACTTTACATCAAATACTGAATGTTGGTTTAAAACAGTTTTCCCATTAGGAATATCTGCATACCAAATTAACTTGAATAATTGGTATTATTGATTACCTACTAGGGTCTTAAACAGAAAGAGTATTTGATATGTTACATTCAGTCGTCACTAGTTCCTGTTAAATCCTTCTCATCATTGATTCTGTTAAAAACATTTCTAACTCAGTGTCGCTCAAAAAATAATCAATTACCAACAGTTCCAACAACTGAGAGTGGCTTTGCTTTGGGGCTCCACTTTCTTTTGCATCCTTCTAGCAACATATGGATTCCATACGAAATACTTAATTGCTCTGAGAATTTTGTATTCACAGGAAAAACACCATCATTAACCCATCATAGCCCTTATGTTATGTTTCCAATTGGAGAATTTTTTTTTCTAATTAAACTATGACACATCTCATATTAAAATGTCCAAAATTAGTCAAGGGAGAATAAATTCAGTTCTATTAATTGAGCATCTCATGTTTTGGGATGGTGTTGTATGTTATTTCATTATTTCTTTTCATGAAAATATTCCCTTCTTTTAATGCCAAGGAAAAAAAGTAAAATAAAAAATATTTGCTTTTCAAGAATCTGTTATGGAATATGACTAATATCAGTCTTGCGACCATTTTCTTTGGCCCAATATCTGTATTTTATTTTTTCTTGAGGGCTTTAACCTCCTTTGAAATAAGAGATTCGAAAGCTTGCAAAAAAAATATATTGTATTTTCTTTTTTTTTTCTTTTTTGCAGAACTTCTACATTTTATATACACAGTGTAAAATCACAGCTGCCAGTTCTTTAGCTCAGGTTGGCCTTTATTTGCATGAAGTTCTTCTCAAGAACCTAAGATGTTGCAATGTTTTAGAGTAATATGTATGGATTCAATTAGTGGAAACTTTTGTAATTGACAGATGGAAATTTTGTCAACATACATATTTTATACAGTATATGTTGCCCAAATATAACACCCAATATTCTGATAGCCACTGGAACCATCAATGCCAGTTTGTGCCATCACATCATTATGGTTGGTTGCATGGTCAACCAGATGTTTAGTCTGAATTTGGCATTTTTATCTACCTATCGAGTTTCTTCCCAAGGCCTTAGGGCAGATATATGTCTACTCCTGTTAGACTGAATTAGGCTGGTATTATTGTTTAATTATTAAAGGTGCCAATTGAACAGGGTTTACATAGCTCAGATTTGAATTGTTGAATCTTTGGTGTTTTTTGAGTTTGGTTGTTTGCTTGCAGACATATCATTATCCAACTAGGTAACATAGTCAGTGCTAGAAGGGAATGGTGTTTGCTTCTGATAGTAAGCTAGGATACCAAGGAGAAAACAGCACTCTCTCCCCAGCACTGACCAAGCTACTATATGTAAATAAAATATAAATAAATATAATAGATAGATGGTGTTGTTTGAATGGTGTTAAAGGTATTGTTTGAATGGTGTTAAAGGTGTTGTTTGAATGGTGTTAAAGGTATCATTGCATGATGTAAGCTGTTCCAAGTAATGCTGTCTTTTGCAATTGACTGATGTGGTTTTGTCAATGTCAATGACTTTCAAGTGGTGTTCCAAATCTTTTGGAACACCACTTGTTATTACTGTTATTACTGCATTTATTACTGTTATTACTGCATTTTGTTATTTTCTCCAGTTCTTTTTCTCCTATTTTGCTCCAGATACTGCTATGACCACTATCCAGATTTTTTTTTATATTTTTTATAGACAATTCTTAAGACTGGGATGTTATGTGGCATATTGTTGTTATTATTATAGTCCACAGAGTCAACTCTGAATTCTGATAACTTCAAATCTATGCAGTTTTCTTGGCACCATTTTTGGAAGTGACTTGCCAATCCCTTCTTCCTAGAGTTTCTAGTTAAGAATGGGCCTAAAGACACTTATGCCTAAAACAGGGCTTGAACTTAGATGTCAAGGTTTCTAATCCAGTACTTTTCACTATTGCAGTAGGGTAGCTACATGTATTGTCAAATTGTCAGATTTTAAGCCCTCTTCAAAATAACATTCCAGCAAATGTCAATTCCCCAGCAAAATAAAGGTGAAAATTCTATAATTCCATACCTAATTAAATCATTTGGTATCAATGAAGTCACTTCATTGTAAATTATTGCAGCCAAAACTATCAACCTTAGATGTGTAGTACTGTATTATTTTTTTTAAAAAAATCAGGGTGTTTCTGCATTATTTCCTTGCTTTATAAAAAATGGACAAAGCACCTATATTTGGTATATTTTGTTTACTACAATTCCATTATGTTATTTTATAAGGTTAAATGTTTTCTAGTATGATCATTTATAAATCCTGAAATTAAGAAAACCAATTAGGTTTTTAACTGATTGATTTAGCAGTTCTATAAAACTTGAGATATTGACGGTTGCCAATCCTTCCTCACTTATCTTTGTGCTTGTTTTTTTTTTCTATATCTCTATCTCAGGCAATGCCAAAAGTAAAAGTGCCAAGGTTTTGGTAGTGAATATATATACTGTAGGAGAGTTTAAAGTTAAAGGATCCTAAATCCTTCTAACAATTAAAAAAAAATCTCCTAGTCAACAAAAGCTAGATTGTTCAGCTTGCAATGACATTATGTTTACACAATAAATATGGACAAGAAAGGATAACAAACTCTGTATTTCCTGCATTTTCAGCCAGATACACTTGGTTGTCTCCAGGATAAGAGTTACCAAACAAGCTTCTAAATAATCCAAGAGGATTGATTTGTAAATTGAAATAAAAATGGCTTATTCATTTACATTCATTTAAATTGCAGATATAACTGCTGGCATGTTTCTTTTCATTCTCTGTGGTAAGGTTAGGAGATTCAGAATCAGAAATCTTTACTGCTCAATTATCACAATAATATCAACATATTTGCAGTCTGAGAAGAGGGCATTCAGTGCAGGAGATATACAACTCTTAGAGTTTTTTAATCCAATGTAAGAATTTTTTTTTTGTCCTGTGTTAAGTTTCTGATCCATGCTTTTAAATTTCAAGGAGGAAAAACTTGTTTTCTGTAAATTATCCTAGTAATCCTCAGTCTTATCTGTTTTCAGAAATAACACAGTTGCTACAGTTGTAAAAAAAAAAAAAGGATACTTAAGAACCCATTCCATCAAGAATTATTTATTCTGTTAAGCAAAAGTGATATTTTTTTCCAAGTCTACAAAACACAGCTAATACCTGGGTCAGATAACTGGACAAAAAATTCTGGATAATAATTTATCATAGTACATATGCCCTAGTCAGCCTTGATCTTTTTTTAAAATGAGATTAAATTTTGGCATTGATAGCTTTAGATTACAACTTAATTAAATCAGCTTTACAAGCTAATGTTGCTGTGAAGAAAAACAAAGTGAACCATGCTTCATTTTCAGGATTTCAACCTTTCAACCACAGACAATTTCTGCTTCTTCCGTCATTTGACATTTTGGTTAAATGTGATACTTAAAAGTAAGCTTTGGCTTTTGTAATATAAGCAGTGTCTATTTCTTTTCACTTTTGCTTTTTGGCAGACAGAAACCTATGCTTTCATCCATGCTTTCAAGAAAAGAAAAAAATATGAATGTGTTTGTCTCTAATTTTGTAAGATCAGCCATTGCTTCTTATTTCCAGACTGCTGTGTGCAGTCAGATACTTGCTACATTCACTAGTGACTAATATAGTCAATTTGCAGTTTCCACTTGGGTTGAACACTGTTAGGACATTATTGGCAATATTTTTTGTATTTATCTGCCTATTTCTTTGTCGCGTTTGCCACTATTAGATGAGGACTTGTTGTGGGATATAGAGGTTTTTTCTTGGGGTGGGGGAGGGGACTAAAAAAAACAATATCTTCCAATGGATTATTTTTTCTCTCATGGAATTTCTGATTGATCTTATTAATGAGCTTTGGAAGGTTTGTCTGTTTATTGGTATGCATGCTGTGAATCACTTTTCCCCTTTGAATCCAGAGCACTATATAGCCCTCCTAGGTCTATTGATGTGATTTGCTTATGGCATAGCTCTGCAAGTTGTTCAATATGTGCGTGAACACACTCAATTTGTGTATTCCAGTTGGAAGGCTTCCCTGTATAAAATCAAAACTAACAGGAATGAATGCAAATGCTATAGGAGGAGTCATTTATTAAAACATTTCAATGAAAAATATGAGACTTCTAATTTATTTTGGTTCCTATTTTAAAATAATAAGTTAAGATCACACTAAGAATGATATAACATTTTTGAATGTGGTTCAAATAATCTTATCCCATTTAACAAATGACTTGTCATTTATATTAAGCAATCATCTATGTCCAAGACAAAATGTGTTTGTGTGTGTGTGTGTGTGTGTGTGTGTGTAAATAAATAAATGTTTATGAGGACAGTATTGATTGGATGATTAACAAATAACCAATATATGTAGATATGCACTGAAGCAAAATTCTTATTTGCCAGTGTTAGAAGTAAAGTCTTCATCCTGGTTCATCCAAGCCGGGAATAAATAAGCAAACATGGCAACTGCTTTGGGAAGAAGGTTACAGTTTATTGCAGAAAGATGGTTCTTCAGGAAAGTGCAGAGGAGAGAGAAGGGGTGAGCACATGGGGCAGTAAGCTTTTATACCCCCTCTAGCCTTGTTTGGAATAGTTTCCTTTTCCTGTGGCATGAACCTTGAGGTTGTTTCTGAGTGTTTGTCTAGGCCTTGATATCTGTGGTTTAATTCTATTATCATATCCTTCTTCCCAGGTGATGGGGCTGACTCCTAGAGTTTGGGTGGGGTATGCAGATCTTCTCTTTTGTCTTCTTGATTGCTCTGGCTCCAACTTTCTGATGGTTTTACATCTGCATTTGTATGGGGCTAAAGTCTTGCTTGGGGCAGAGAGATAGATTTGGAGCCAGGTTTGGTTTTAAAAAGTCCTTTTGAGGAAAAATATATTTTTCTGCCCTTTTTAATATTTCTTCTCTGGGCTAACTTTCATCACCAGTTTTCATGACCTTCCCCCTTTACTTAAAAACAAAGGAATCTGACAAGTGGACACAAGCCCATCAATTTCAGGAGAAAGAGAATGGCAGAAATTGCTTTGGGGAGTACTTCAACTTGCCACCACATGAGAAATAAATGTTAATTCCAAATGGACACATGGTGCCAACTCCCGGAGGGCCCAGAATTAGAATTGTTCTTGGCAAAACATCAGACTTTGTCATTGCAATAAAGCTACTGGAAGCAAAATATAGATTGGATTATTTGCTAAGAAGGATGCAGGCTAATTAGCCTTCATTTGTGCACCTGCCACTCCAGAATCTATCTTTTAGCAATTATCAGAATTTCTGCATGAATGGAAGGAAGCTAAAGGTTTTTTTTAACCTCTTAAATTATTTTTCATCCTTCAGGGTGATGGAGGGAGGGGTGGATAGGGAAAGGATGTCTGCAGTATCTCCTGATTTCTTATCTGCAGAATTTTCCAGTTATTATTGCCATAAAAACCTACTCTATAAGCTCCCAAAATTATAAGTGAATTAAGTTTGAGTTTGATTGCATTAACTTTGTCATTATTTGTGGTTAGATAAATGGACAGAAAAGAATTGGGCAATGATTCTCTGCCAGGAAACCTATAAAACATATACATTTTTATGAAGTATCCAAACATCCATCTGCTTATCCATCCAGTACAGTTACTGTACCTAGCAAATTGTAACATTACTTGATAAATTTATCTGCTGCCCCTAATCCTTACTTTCCATTTCTAGCATGATGTCTGGTAATATTTTATGTCAAAAGATGAAGAGAACTCTAGTAAGACTTCTTCATTACAAATGAATCTTTCCAATTCACATTTCAAACTACAGATCAGAATATGAAACTTGTATTGGATTAATATTTACAGCCTCAGAAAGCTTCTGACAGCCCTTCTTGTACTACTGTGTCTGTACTGTAATGCTGTCTTAGTCCATGATTTTCATAACCTTTATCAAAAGATACACAAGATAAGTGAGAACTTGGGACAATTCAACATTTTTACAGTATCTTACAATAATGAGAGGTGTTAGTCCTAGAATTGTATTTCAATTGGGAAAGAAAAGGAAAACTAAAGTACCTTTTCCTGTGGGGAACAGTTTTTTCTACCCATTTTATTTTCTTGGGAAAAAAACTAAATACTTGCATATGTTGGTAAAAAAGATGCAAAACCAGCTATAGAAGACTGGGTATTATTCCTGTCTTGAATCAAATAATGGTTGCCTCTTAATGCATCTGCCACACCACATAAATCCTTACATATAATACAGTGTACTAAATGATAGATTGTTACTACTGTGCATTCAAAGAATATGGGACAGATTATATGTCATCAACTTCTATCTCTCTAGGCACTTAGATCCTCTCGACAATTTAAATGTGTTTAGTCAAGAAAATTGTATATGGATTTTTGTCAGAAATCTTCATATTGATGAGACATACAGTACCTCATTAATTGTGTCTGTAATTGACATAACTTACATTTAAGGGCCAATGATTGCAAATATATTTTTCCCCTAAGTCTATTATAGTGTGCCTTTCTTTTTTCTTTATATCATTGCCTAATTATTCTGTTCAAGAGTTTATTTCAATGTTTGATGGATTCTAACTATACTTTCTACAAAAGTATTTGATCCTCTTTGATTTCTGAATTTTTTTGCAGTTTTTCCACTTAATACAATAAGAACTTTATGTTGGTCCTGCTAATAAATAAAGGAAGTCTGCATGAACAAATAATTGATGAACTTTTGCTGTTTGTTTTCTTTGTTTAATAAATAAAATAATCCAATGTATGATATGCCAGTATAAAAAAGGAACTGCACTCTTAGATTCAGTAAGATGTATTACCCATTCCTGCAATAATTGCAACTAAATGATTCCTGTAATCAACCTCTCACAGCACTATATAGGATGCATGATTCATTACTTTTCCTGGAAAACTTCCAGGAAGATTTTCCTGCTCATTTCAGTCACTGCTATATCAATTCTATAAGGCTTAGGCTCTGTGATATAAATCTGTCAGTTTGAGAATGATAATTTCCAAAATTTATAGCAGCTCACAATCAATGAAGCAAGATTTTCATAGTTACAAAGTAAGTATCTCTCTTGCTTGACCATTGGCATAAAGTTTGTGTTATAAAATGAAATGCTTGGTTTCTATCAGTGAGGAAAACACCTATGGCACAGGTGCCAGAGGCAGCATTCAGAGCCCTCTCTGTGGGCACATGCGCTGTCGCCCCAGTCCTAGGCCTTGAGCTGGGTTTTATGAAACCTTTTCGCTTTAGACCTCCACTGCCATGTGCAAAAAAAAAAAAAAAAGGATCAATCAATCAGTCAATTTCAACTTCTTGTGGGGAAAAAAAAAGAGGTGGCGCAGAAGTTAGAGTGCAGTACTGCAGGCCACTTTAGCTGACTGTGTTCAGCAGGTCAGCGGTTCAAATCTCACCGGCTCAAGGTTGACTCAGCCTTCCATCCTGCCGAGGTAGGTAAAATGAGGACCCAGATTGTTGGGGGCAATGTAAATATATATATATATACATTGCTTACTGGTGTACACCGCTTAGAGAGTGCTTGCACTTAAAGCGGTATATAAGTCTCATAAATAAATAAATAAATAAATAAATAAATAAATAAATAAATATTGCAAAGTTGGAATTGATTGATTTAACTTTTTAGTACACCACAGCCATGCCACCCAATTGGCCACACCCACCCAATGAGCCACACCCACCCAATGGGCCATACCCAACCAATGGCCACACCCTCCTGGCACCTGACGATGCATAAATGGTTTTTGGGTTGCAGTTTGGGCACTTGGTCTTTAAAAGGTTTGACATCACTGACCTATGTAATCTAAATAATCTGTCCTACAGAAGTCTGGAGAATCATCAAGGAGCTTTCTAGGAAAGTTGAGATTAGTTTCAATATTCTTACACAGCAATAGTTCCCACCTTACCATTTCCCCAATCAGTCCATTTTTGCCCATTTTCTGAGCCAAGGTAAGAGAGGCCTACAATCCCCAGATATTGATCTAATTTTTTTTCTGCCTTCCTGGATAAGTTTGTGCTGCACTCTCAGAATGATTTTGGCCATTCTTGGAGAGATTCTACTGTCTCAAATGTTTCTGATGATGGAGTTCCAGGCCTTCAGAACTAATTTTGTAATCACCTTTTGCCTTCATGAATTTATTTTGAGTATGGCATAAAACGTATTTATTTATTTATTGAATTTATTTGCTGGCCATCTGATAGCAAATAACTCTAAGTAGTTTTCAGCATTACAATATTAGAAATCTAACAAATATCTTAAAAGATTAAAAATGGAAATCCCAATCAAGATATAGTTAAAGATTTGGAAAGGAGGGATGCATGGAGGAGGGAGGGACAAATTGCCTCTTAATTCAGCAACCACCTACAAAATGATGTTCCCCCACTGAGACCCCAAGCCATCTGACAGAGCCAGGTTTTCAGGCTGGTGTGAAAAAAGTGTGCGAGCAAATCTCACCTCACGGGTTAAGATATTCCATAGGGCAGAAGCCATGTCAGAGAAGATCCTTCTCCTTGACCCACCAGCCAGACTTCCTTGACTGACATGGCCCACTGATGGTGGAGTGGGCCAGTCCCAGTGGGGTAAAGTGGTTCCTCAAGTAGCCTGGACCCATGCCATGCAGGGAAGGCAATAACCAACATCTTGAATTGTACCTGAAAGCAGACCAGAAGCTAGTTCAGCTCGTGGAACAGTAATGTAATATGGGTCATCCTATGGAGAATGAGAACTGGCCACACTACTGCACTCTGCACTAGTTGAAACTTCCAAATGTTCTTCAAATGTAGGCCCATGTAGAGTGCATTGCAGTAATCCAGACATGGGATGATCAGGGCTTGAATGACTGAGCACAGAGACTCCACAATTAGTGTACCAACTGAAGTTGTACAAAGGCTTTCCTAGGCACAACTGCCACCCGCTCTTCAAGCAGCAGTTCAAATGCAGGAGAACCCCAAGTTGCAAACCATATGTGTATGGAGGCAGTACATCCCCAACAGAACTAAGTTGGATAAAGTGCTGGATCTTGAAGGTCCATGCACCCAAAACCATTTGATCTTGCCAAGGTTCAGCCATAGCCTATTGTCCCCCATCTAAGCCCCCACAGTCTTAAAGGACCACAAGAGGGTGGCATCAGCATGACTTGAATCGCCAGGACTGGAGATGTAAAGTTTGGTGGCAAACAATCTCTCCCAGCAGCTTTATATAGATGTTAAAAAGGAGTGGAGAGAGTACTGAGCCCTGCCCTGTCTCTATATTGAAAACATCACAATATTTAGAGGAACCAAGCTGGAGGTTTACATAGAGCAGGAATGGTTAAACTTTGCCTTGATTGTTCAATGAAGTCTTCAAAGAACTGGCTCAAGTAGACAGACTAGATGGACATAATTTATCTATGTTTAATGTTCATTATGAAATCAAATCATGTATTTGAGTAATTCATTTGTTCTATAGTTATATTAATATTTTTCTACCTAGCATTTCATTTCCATTTATCAAAATGCAAGTATTCAAAATGAAGGTACTTCACAGGTCATCAGGAAATTTTAGAAATTGTAGACTTGCACCAGGCTGGGAAGACTGAATTTGCAATAGGCAAGCAGCTTGGTGTGAAGAAATCAACTGTGGGAGCAATAATTAGAAAATGGAAGACATACAAGGCCACTGATAATCTCCCTCGATCTGGGGCTCCACGCAAGATCTCACCCCATGGGGTCAACATGATCACAAGAACAGTGACCAAAAATCCCAGAACCACACGGGGGGACCTAGTGAATGACCTGCAGAGAGCTAGGACCAACGTAACATAGGCAACCATAAGTAACACACTACACCGCCAGGGAAAACTGAAGCGCCAGACGTGTCCCCCTGCTTAAGCCAGTACATGTCCGGGCCCATCTGGAGTTTGCTAGAGAGCATTTTGATGATCCAGAAGAGGATTGGGAGAATATCATATGGTCAGATGAAACCAAAGTAGAACTTTTTGGTAGAAACACAACTCGTTATGTTTGGAGGAGAGAGAATGCTGAGTTGCATCCAAAGAACACCATACCTACTGTGAAGCATGGAGGTGGCAACATCATGCTTTGGGGCTGTTTCTCTGCAAAGGGACCAGGACGACTGATCCGTGTACAGGAAAGAATGAATGGGGCCATGTATCATGAGATTTTGAGTGCAAACCTCCTTCCATCAGCAAGGGCATTGAAAACGAAACGTGGCTCGGTCTTTCAGCATGACAATGATCCCAAACACACTGCCCGGGCAATGAAGAAGTGGCTTTGTAAGAAGCATTTCAAGATCCTGGAGTGGCCTAACCAGTCTCCAGATCTCAACCCCATAGAAAACCTTTGGAGGGAGTTGAAAGTCCGTGTTGCCCAGCGACAGCCCCAAACCATCACTGCTCTAGAGGAGATCTGCATGGAGGAATGGACCAACATACCAGCAACAGTGTGTGCCAACCTTGTGAAGACTTACAGAAAATGTTTGACCTCTGTCATTGCCAACAAAGGATATATAACAAAGTATTGAGATGAACATTTGATATTGACCAAATACTTATTTTCCACCATAATTTGCAGATAAATTCTTTCCAAATCAGACAATGTGATTGTCTGGATTTGTTTTCTCATTTTGTCTCTCATAGTTGAGGTCTACTATGATGACAGTTACAGGCCTCTAATCTTTTTAAGTGGGAGAACTTGCACAATTGATGGCTAACTAAATACTTTTTTGCCCCACTCTATGTATGTATGTGTGTGTATGTATGTGTATATATATATATATATATATATATATATATATATATACACACACACACACACACACACACACACACACACACACACACACACATATATATATACATGCCCCTTTATGGATTACTGCCTTGTCGTGGCAAAGGGGCTTGCGTAACTCAATGAAGCTATAAGCTATGCCGTGCAGGGCCACCCAAGACGGACAGGTCATAGCAGAGAGTTCTGACAAAATGTGATCCACTGGAGAAGGAAATGGCAAACCACTCCAGTATCTTTGCCATGAAAACCCCATGGACAGTACTAAAAGGCAAAAAGATATGACACTGGAAGATGAGCCCCTCAGGTCAGAAGGTGTCCAATATGCTACTGGGGAAGAGCAGTGGGCTAGTACTAGTAGTGCTAGAAAGAATGAAGCGACTGGGCCAAAGCTGAAAGGACGCTCAGCTGTGGATATATCTGGTGGTGAAAGGAAAGTCCGATGCTGTAAAGATTTTTTTCTCCATAGGAACCTGGAATGAATCAATGATCCATGAATCAAGGCAAGCTAGACGTAGTCAAAAAAGAGATGACAAGACTGAACATTGACATCTTAGGAATCAGTGAATTAAAATGGACAGGAATGGGTGAATTTAACTCAGATGACCATCAGGTATACTATTGTGGGCAAGAATCCCTCAGAAGAAATGGAGTAGCCTTCACAGTCAATAAAAGAATAGGAAAAGCAATAATGGGATACAATCCCCCAAATGACAGAATGATCTCAATTCGAATCCAAGGCAAACCATTCAATATCACAATAGTCCAAATCTATGCCCCAACCACTGTTGCTGAAGAGGATGAAATTGACCGGTTCTATGAAGCCCTACAGCACCTTATAGAATTAACACCAAAAAATGATGTCCTTATCATCATGGGGGATTGGAATGCTAAGGTAGGAAGCCAAAAGATAACCAGAATAACAGGCAAGTTTGGCCTTCGAGTACAAAATGAAGCAGGACACAGGCTGATAGAATTTTGTCAAGAGAATACGATGGTCATAACAAACACTCTTTTCCAACAACCCAAGAGACGGCTCTACACATGGACATCACCAGACGGTCAACATAGAAATCAGATGGACTATGTGCTCTGCAGCCAAAGATGGAAAAACTCTATACAGTCAGTAAAAACAAGACCAGGAGCTGACTGTGGCTCAGTCATGAGCTTTCTCGTTATGCAAAAAATTTAGGCTTAAATTGAAAAAAGTAGGGAAAAGCACTAGGGCCACTCAGGTATGAAACTACAATCGTATCCCTATGAATATACAGTAGAGGTGACAAATAGATTTAAGGAATTAGATCTGATAGACAGAGTGCCTGAAGAACTATGGATGGAAGTTCGCAACATTGTACAAGAGTTAGTAACTAAAACCATCCCAAAGAAAAAGAAATGCAAGAAAGCAAAATGGCTGTCTGAGGAAGCTTTCCAAATAGCTGAGGAAAGAAGGGAAGTGAAAGGCAAAGGAGAAAGAGAAAGATACACCCAACTGAGTGCAGAATTTCAGAAAGTAGCTAGAAGAGATAAGAATGCCTTCTTAAATGAACAGTGCAAAGAAATAGAAGAAAATAACAGAATAGGGAGGACCAGAGATCTCTTCAAGAAAATTGGAGATATGAAGGGAACGTTTCGTGCAAAGATGGTCATGATAAAGGACCAAAATTGCAGGGACCTAACAAAGGCAGAAGAGATTAAGAAGAGATGGCAAAACTATACAGAAGAACTATACAAGAATGAGCTTAACGTCCCAGATAACCACAATGAGATGGTCACTGACCTCGAACCAGACATCCTAGAATGTGAAGTGAAATGGGCCTTAGAAAATCTGAGCAACAACAAAGCTAGTGGAGGTGACAGTATTCCAGCTGAGCTATTCAAAATCTTAAAAGACAATGCAGTAAAAGTGCTACACTCAATCTGCCAGCAAATTTGGAAAACACAACAGTGGCCACAGGATTGGAAAAGGTCAGTGTACATTCCAATTCCAAAGAAAGGCAATGCCAAAGAATGTTCAAACTATCGCACCATTGCACTCATTTCACATGCTAGTAAAGTTATGCTTAAACTCCTACAAGCTAGACTCCAGCAGTATGTGGATCGAGAACTACCAGAAGTACAGGCAGGATTTCGAAGAGGCAGAGGAACTAGAGATCAAATTGCCAACATACGCTGGATCATGGAGAAAGCTAGGGAGTTCCAGAAAAACATCTACTTCTGCTTCATTGACTATGCAAAAGCTTTTGATTGTGTGGATCACAACAAATTGTGGCAAGTTCTTAAAGAGAAGGGAGTACCAGACCACCGCATTTGTCTCTTGAGAAACCTATATGCGGGTCAAGAAGCAACAGTGAAAACTGGATACGGAACCACTGATTGGTTCAAAATTGGAAAAGGAGTCCGGCAAGGCTGTATACTGTTATCCTGCCTATTTAACATATACGCAGAGCACATCATGAGAAAGGTAGGGCTAAATGAATCAAAAGTTGGAATTAAGATTGCCGGGAAAAATATCAACAACCTAACATATGCAGATGATACCACTCTAATGGCAGAAAGTGAAGAGGAACTAAAGAGCCTCTTGATGTGGGTGAAGAAGGAGAGTGCAAAAGTTGGCTTGAAACTCAACATTAAGAAAACCAAAATCATGGCCTCCGGCCCTCTCAATTCCTGGCAAATAGATGGGAAGAAATGGAGATAGTGAAGATTTTATTTTTCGGGCTCCAAGAATCACCTTGAGATGATGGGGATGCACGCCAGAAATTAAAAATGCTTGCTCCTGGAGAGGAGGCAAGCTATTGCAAATCTAGACAGCATATAAAAAAGCAGAGACATCAGCCTGCCAACAAAAAGTGCGATAATCCAGGCCATGGTTTTCCCATTTGCAATGCTATGGCTGTGAAAGTTCGGACCATAAGAAAGGGCTGAGCGCCAAAGGAATTGAGGCCTTTGAACTATGTGCTGGAGAAGACTTCCTGCGAGTCCCTTGGACTGAAAGGCGTTCCAAACCGAGCAGTCCTAGAAGAGATGAACCCGACTGCCTCTTTAGAAGGCCAGATCTGTAAAGTTGTGAAACTCAAATACATTGGCCACCTAATGAGAAGGAAGGACTCACTGGAGAAGGACCTAATGCTGGGAAAGACTGAGGGCAATAGAAGAATGGGACGACAGAGAATGAGATGGCTGGATGGAGTCACTGAAGCAGTAGGTGTGAACTTAAATGGACTCCCGAAGATGGTAGAGGACAGGAAGACCTGGTGGAACGTTGTCCATGGGGTCGCGATGGGTCGGACACGACTTCGCAATTAACAACAACAACAATATACACACACACACACACACATACATACATACATACATACATACACACACACATTTGTATGTTATTGTCCTTCAAAGAGCCCATGGGGATGAACAGGAATTAATCAATATAATCCTCAAAACAACTTATTAAGTAGAATTCAGGAAGTTAAAAATTTGGAAATTTTGATTCAAAAAAAATCTTAAATGAATTTTCAATTGTTTCCTTAAGTACAGTACTTCCCTTCCTGGATGTCTTAGTCTACAAGAAATCCAATGGCTCCCTAGGACACACCATCTACCAGAAGAAAACACACACAAACCGCTATCTGCACGCTCTCTCACACCACCACCCAGCACAGATCAACTCTGTAGCCAAGACACTCATCTCCATGACACAAAGCTGACTGCTGACGAACAACACCTAAAACCCGAACTACACACTTCACCAATGTACTAACATCCAATGGATTCCAAAGAAATAAGATTACAAACCTAATCCAAAAAGAAACCCCCACTAAAATCCAAGACAAAGAACAAGAAAACGGCAAAGCCCTCCTCCCATACATAAAAGGCACCACAGACAGAATCAGTAAGATCCTCCATAAACACAACATCAAAACAGCATTCTGCACAAACAGAAAAATATCCACCATCCTTAGAAACCCCAAAGATAAAATTGAATTAGAAAATCAAGGAGTATACGAAATCCCATGCACCACTTGTCCCACCACATACATCGGACAAACCAACAGAAGAATAAGTGCACGCATTGAAGAACATAAGAACTCAGTCAAAAAGAGGAACCAACATCTTCCCTGGTCCAACACCTTAAAGCTACAGGACATGAAATTGACTTTAAAAATACCAGAACCATTGCCAAAAGTGAACATTTTAATAACAGAATAATCAGAGAAGCCATCGAGATAGAAAAACGCCCACACAGCATGAACAAGCGAGATGATACCTCCCGCCTACCAGCCATTTGGAAACCCGCCCTTATTGACAAACGACTCCCTAACACAAAAAATGATACCAGACCCACACTCACAAAAACCACACAGGATGTCACCACCAAACATCCACGCAAAAAACAAACCCAAAAAGCCACACTGACTATGAGGCACGACCACAAACCAGAAGCCAGACCACAGCTGCATCATTAGCCACTTTAAACCCCCCAATCCATACATGAAGCAAACTGACACCCTCCATGAAGAGGAAGCACGACCACGAACGCGAAGCCAAGGAATGGCAGGGCAGCCCAAAATCTTGAATCCCTCTGCAACTCAGACTAACCTGAGCACAACCAAACAGAACACTCTCCCAGCCAATCAGAGCACAGCCAACCCCCCAGCCAATCAGAGCACAGCCAAGCCCCTAACCAATCAGAACACACCTCCACCCAATCAGAACACAGCCAAGCTCCCACCCAATCAGTTCATACCTCCCACTGGCAGTTAAAAGGAAGAAACAGCCAAGACCACACACTGCTCGAGGCACGAAGCTGAAAACACCAGCCTGAAGATGACGAATGGGACTTCGTCGAAACGTCGCCAAGACACTTCCAATTTTACGTGGGAGAAAACCCGAACAACCAAAGACATATATATATATATTATAATTATATAATATATATATTATATATATTCGTTTTTGAGGTTTTCGCGGGTGTTGGAAGTGTCTTGGCGATGTTTCGACGAAGTCTCATTGTCATCTGCAGCTGCATCATTAGCCACCTTAAACCCCTCCAATCCATACATGAAGCAAACTGACACCCTCCATGAAGATGAGGCACGACCACGAACGTGAAGCCAAAAAATAGCAAGGCAGCCCAAAATCTTAAACCCCCCTGCAACTCAGACTAACCTGAGCACAACCAAACAGAACACTCCCAGCCAATCAGAGCACAGCCAACCCCCCAGCAATCAGAGCACAGCCAACCCCCAGCCAATCAGAGCACAGCCATGCCCCTAACCAATCAGAACACACCTCCACCCAATCAGAACACAGCCAAGCTCCCACCCAATCAGTTCATACCCCCACTGGCAGTTAAAAGGAAGAAACAGCTAAGACCACACACTGCTGCTCGAGGCACGAAGCTGAAAGCACCAGCCTGAAGATGACGAATGGGACTTCGTCGAAACGTCGCCAAGACACTTCCAATTTTACGTGGGAGAAAACCCGAACAACCAAAGACCTACATACAAATACCCGTGAAAACCTCAGAAAACATATATATATATATAGCACTGGTCTTCAAGTGAAGGAAAGTAATAGCTCCATTCTGTGCAGGAATGACCTTAAGTACAATTTTAGAAGGATTGAAACAAACTAGAATAGATGCAAGGAAAAATAAACTTACACCTGGCATGTAAACTGTGGGAAAACTGGAAGTTCTAGGTTCAGAAAATAGCAACCAAATGAGGATGATATATTACTCTTTATGTATCTGAAGTAGACTAGAGTGTGAAACAGGAAAAAGCTATGCTTTGTTGTCCATTGTCTCAGATGGAATGACACAAAACCATGGTCTTATGAGATACTTTCCTAGCACTATGTAGTGACATAATGGAATCAGTTACTTAGAGATGGAGGAGAGTCCTCTTCACTGGATGCTTCAGGCAGAGTTGCAATAGATATTCATCACAACTGCTTTCAATTGGGTTCCTGCTCTGAAGGAACTATATGATTTAAATGATCCTTTGAGTTCTGTATATTTATTATACATTGAAAATAGTCAAATACATGGTCAATATTTCAATAAGTAAACTATATCGAGATAATTCTGAGTATACAAATATCAGATCTGTTTTTGTATTTAACTATTTATATACAATAATATAATATATTTAAGTCATCTCAGAGGGTTATTGTTGTGTGGAAAATTAATAGAATAGGAAGAACAGAACAGAACAGAATAGAATAGAATATCTTTATTGTCATTGTGTAACTCACAACAAAATTAAGTGCTGTCCACAGTGCATACTACACACAAGTAAAAACCACAAATAAGAACATATATTATATACACACATCCTTCACATTCTATTCATCATTGAGCTGCCCTTAATATTTCATTTCAGTGTTGCACTATGGTTTAATATGGTTACAGCTCTGGGATAAGAACTATTTTTCAGCCTATTTGTCTTTGTTTTTATTATCTTGTACCATCTTCCAGATGGTAATAGTTAAAAAAAAAAGAATGTCCAAGATGAGATGAGTCTTTAAGAATATTTTGAGCTTTCCTAAGACAACCAATGCTACAACATGAGTATTCCAGGTCAGATCCTCCTTTATGGTAACACCCAGAAACCTAAACCTTGCCACCTGCTCCACACAGTCTCCGCTGATGATCAGGGGCTGAATGTCTGATCTATAGAAAGTGAAAAGAGGGGAACATAACTAAGTCAGAATATCAGCAAATAGCCCGAGCCTACAAAGATGAAGTAAAGAAAGCCAAGGCTCAGAATGAACTAAGGCTTGCGACCAAAGTCAAAAATAACAAAAAAAGCTTCTTTCAACATGTAAAAACAAGAAAAAAGTGAAGGAAATGATTGGTCTATTAGTGGGTGGAAGTGGCAAGAAGGTGACAAGCAACAGGGAGAAAGCAGAACTATTTAACTCATTTTTTGCATCTGTCTTTACACAAAGGGAAAAAACAGACCAACCTATCAAAAATAGTGCCATAAAAAACAAAACAGAAACACAAGTTCAGATAGGCAAGAAAATCGTTAGTGAGCACCTGTCCAGCCTAGATGAGTTCAAATCGCCAGGACCAGATGGATTACACCCCAGAGTTCTCAAGGAACTGGCAGATGTGATATCGGAACCACTGAACTATATTTTTCAAAGATCCTGGAACACAGGGGAACTACCAGAGGACTGGAAAAGAGCTGATATAGTTCCCATCTTCAAAAAAGGAAAAAAAATGGATCCAGGAAATTACAGACCTATCAGCCTGACCTCAATACCTGGGAAGATCCTGAAAAAGATAATCAAACAACGAATCAACAAACACCTAGAGGCAAACAAAGTCATTACTAAAAGCCAACATGGGTTTGTCAAAAATAGATCATGCCAGACAAATCTTATTGCATTCTTCGACCAAGTGACAAAATTAGTGGATCAGAGGAATGCTGTGGACATAATTTACTTGGACTTCAATAAGGCATTTGATAAAGTAGATCACAACCTACTCTTGACAAGATAGAAAAATGTGGGGTAGACAGAACCACCACCAGATGGATCCGTAGCTGGCTGACCGGCCGTACTCAGCGAGTGGTACTCAATGGAACTGCATCTATATGGAGGGAAGTGTGTAGTGGGGTGCCCCAGGGCTCTGTTCTGGGCCCAGTACTCTTCAACATCTTCATCAACGATTTGGATGAAGGGATAGATGGGGAACTCATCAAATTTGCAGATGACACCAAGCTGGCAGGAATAGCCAACACTCCAGAAGACAGGCTTAAGATACAGCAGGATCTGGACAGACTTGAACACTGGGCACTAACTAACAAAATGAAAGTCAATGGTGAAAAAAGCAAGGTTCTACATTTAGGCAAGAAAAACCAAATGCCCAAGTACAGCATAGGTGGCACCATGCTCAATAGTAGTAACTGTGAGAGGGACCTCGGAGTCCTAGTAAACAATCACCTAAATATGAGCCAGCAGTGTGCTGCAGCTGCCAAAAAGGCCAACACAGTGCTAGGCTGCATTAACAGAGGTATAGAATCAAGATCACGTGAAGTATTAATACCACTTTACAATGCCTTGGTAAGGCCACACTTGGAATACTGCATCCAGTTTTGGTCACCGTGATGTAAAAAAGATGTTGAGACTCTAGAAAGAGTACAGAGAAGAGCAACAAAGATGATTAGGGGACTGGAGGCTAAAACATATAAGGAACGGTTGCGAGAATTGGGTATGTCTAGTTTTACGAAGAGAAGGACAAGGGGGGACATGATAGCAGTATTCCAATATCTCAGGGGCTGCCATAAAGAAGAGGGAATTAAGCTATTTTCCAAAGCACCTGAAGGCAGGACAAGAAGCAACCGGTGGAAACTAATCAAGGAGAGAAGCAACCTAGAACTAAGGAGAAACTTCCTGACAGTGAGAACAATTAATCAGTGGAACAGCTTGCCTCCAGAAGCAGTAAATGCTCCAACACTGGAAGTTTTTAAGAAGAGACTGGACAGCCATTTGTCCGAAATGGTATAGGGTTTCCTGCCTGAGCAGGGGGTTGGACTAGATGACCTCCAAGGTACCTTCCAACTTTACTACTATTACTATTACTCCTGTAATCATTTATAAGCTCCTTGGTCTTAGTTGTGTCGAGAACCAAATTATTGTCTCTGCACCACAAGAGCAACTGCTTCACCTCATCCAGGTAAGCAGACTCAATCCCCTTGGAGATTAGCCCCAACATTGTTGTATCATCTGCAAATTTAACAATAATATTGCTGGAATGGGTGGGGGTGCAGTCATAAGTCTATATGGATGGGGATGCAGTCATAAGCCCTGTGGGGAGCCCATATTAAGAATAAGGGCCGAAAAGATATAGTTGCCTAATCTAACCCTCTGAGAGTGGCCAGACAGGAAGTTCATAATCCAAATGCATTGGATTATGTGAATGTCCAAGATTGAATGTGTCTATAGGAAGAGAAGGGAGTGATGGATATGTTATTTGTAAAAATAATAAAAGTGGGATTTAAATAAATACGCAAAATGTTAATTTATCTTTAATGTGTCTTCCATTTTCTCTTTATTACATTCTTTATTTTAACTTCCCTTATTTTGCCAAAATAGAGACAAGGATAAAAATATTTATCCTGATGTAGTTTGTGAAACACTAGGAAAGGATATTTCAAAACCATATTTGGCCAATAAGAGGTATGCATATCTTTGCAATTGTTGGATGGAACAAATCAATGGAATGAATCATCAAATTATAGAGCCAGCAAACAGTTTTAGTTAAGTCTTTATAAAACAGCGATAACTTGCACCTGTTAGCAAAGATGCCTGCTATCTTTTTGCCCATTTTGCTCCACAGGAACCTGGCATTTAGCCAAGGCAAAACAGGTCAACAATGATTTTACTGTCCAGGGTGTCCTAAAATAATGAATGTTCCCTTCTTTCAAAAAACATGAAAACTTAAGCTGTCACTTTTTTTTTAACTTTTATTTGCCAAGCAGCTGTGTTTTTAAAACCAAAACAAAACACAAGAATTCTACTTCTCATTACATATTTTAGTTCTGGTTTTTAAAAGCCTAAAAAGAATACTGATTCAACTTACATAACTGACTATGAATTATGTTTTTATTAGCCCAATGTACCCAATCTTTTTTTTCATATTGCTTCCATCTCTTATTAATAAAATTTCTTCTCAATAGCAGTAAAACTTTCTCAGAGACTCAACGAAAAGTAAAGAAAGGCACAAAGCTAATTAAACACAGGTTCTGGTTTGTTGATCCAGCCAACAAGCCACTCATGATTGCAACAGATGTTTCTGCTTCTTGGCCCAAAGGAAACTTTGAAAGGTTTTCCTCCCCTATGGGGACAGATGCCAGAACAGTCAAGCAATAGGAAGTTTATAATTTGTACACAAGTGTACATAATGCAAGAGAAATGAGGAAGTTGATTTATGTATGTGTGGGTGTTAATGTAAATGGACAAATTCTGCTATAGGTTTACAGATGTGAGTCAGTTCAGTTTGACTAGGAATGAACTTGTTGGGGCTTAGAAGTGTATTAAAGAAAAAGATCAACATAATTAAAGAATTATACATGCATAATTATATATACAATATAATTACTACTACTTTAGACATAATATTCTGCTTGATACAACTTTATAAGCATTCTATCCAGGAGAAGGAATTTTACTTCTTTATTACAGATAGACAAAGCTGGGAAAATATTAAAGCAGACTATTACATTTCATACTAAGAAGTTGCATCTGGCATAGAATGCATTTCTTCTTTTTCCCAGCAGCACTGAATATTTTATCTTCTATAATGGAGAGGATATGGAATTAAAAACAAGATAAAGAAAGCATACACATCATGCCTTTTCAAGCTTTTTATCAGTAGTGATCAGAGCATGGATCTGTATTTCTTCTGTATAATGAAATAATATGTATCAGTATATACGCTTCTGTTATCTTATATATTTATACTCTACAGTACTTATGTTTACATATATCTGTGCACTGGGAAGCATGGGATGAGCTACATTTGTTCTGATCCAGATCATGTGACAGAAGGAAGGAAGAATGGGGGTTTAGAACATGGTATTTGCCAACCTGCAATGTCATACTATTGCTTTCTTAGATAGTCATTGGTTTTTCTCCCCCCCCCCTTTTTTTTTAATCTTTTTTAATTTGAACTTGATCTTGTGGCATCGATCATCCTACCGGGTATTTCTCTCAGGAGCATCTTTCACCATAGCAATTTGCTCCTATTCTGTTTTGACTTTGGAGAGCTAGAAAGACAGAGTTCTGAGCAAATTTAGATAATTTCTTTACAACATTTCATGGGGTTGGAAAAAATAACAAATTTTTTGAAATATGTTTTCTAATCCCTACATTTTACAAAAAAGAAGAATATAATGCTTGAAGACAAAAACAAAATGCAATGTTCAGTGAAACTTGTACATGAGGAAAACATAAAACTTTCTGAACATTTTACATTCAGCCATCATGTATAAGCTAAGCAGTGTCTTTGCTTCATGAAGGCATTTGACATGTTTTGTCCAGTGCTGTGAGCTTGTTTGCATCAAACTGCTTTAACATGCCCAACCCTTCATTGGCATGCTTAGGGTTCTCTCTGGTAACAACTGTTGTTTTCCATTCTATACTCAGTTTGTCCAGATGAAGAAAGTAAGCATCTTGAAGTACTCCAGAGATATATATATAAACAGTCCAATAAAATAATTGAATGACTAACAAATATATATTCTACTATTTGATCCCCCTAAAAGACTACTCAGATATTCACAGAAACAAATAAAATGTATTTTCTTTCTCACTTAAGAAAATTAACAGAATCAGGACCAATGTCCATGTGGTTTAAGGTTATTTGACATACAGTTTTTAAACTGGCACATTAAAGAAACTTACAAACATAGACAGGAGGATCACAACTTTCTCCAATAGCATTTAAATTTGTTGGGTACCTGGTTGGCAACTGTGAAAACAGACTGCTGGATTTTATGGGCCAGGGATCCAATTGAACAGGACTTATGTTCTTAACTTTTACTTCCTGTGATAATTATTTCAATTAAGTATTTTCACAACACTTTAAAATTCTTGAAATATTTCATACACCACTCAGTAACACATACTACAGCTGGGAAGGGACTTCAATTGCTTTTCTTTTGTTTTGCAGAACTGTAGAGAGAAACAAGGGAGACCATGGACGAGAGAGAGTAGTTTGCTTTAAGTCAGAGGAATTCACAAATGTAAAATGTATTGTTTAGAAAATTGCTGTATAACCTGAAAGGCAGATTAAATGTATTTTAAACATAAATATTTGAATTATGGTTTTCTGCATCATTGTTCTCACTTGCAGTCATTGTGGCATGTCCATTCTCAAACAAGGCAGATTAATTCTATTCATCATCTATACGCGTGATTTTATATGTATAGCTTCAACAGGGAGGCAACTGTAAGCTGTTTCCCCCCCCCCCCAACAGTTACCATATGAGTTTTGGTGACAGTTTAGCTTTTATCTTTAACTTAGGAATTTTTCATTTACTTTGAGGAGTATCCTTATGACAGCACAGCTATATTATTGTAAATTTCAGTCTTTTCAATGTCTATTTCTTTGATTCTTTTCAAGTTAAAATTGTGGTCGCTTCAGCTCAATGGAACTGGGATCAAACAGGTTTTTATATATCAAAAAGTAGAGATGAAACACAATAGAACACAGTGTACACAAAACCCTTATATAGTTTTACATTTTAGTTATTATTGAAATCAAAAGAAGCCCATTATCACAAAATAAGGATAAATAATAAGAAAGATTATTTCAATTCTAGTAGATATGGAAAGCAGAATATATGATTGAGGAAATCGCTTGTTTCAACATGCATGATGTAAATTGCCTGTGGATTGAATCATAAATTGAATAAAATTATTCACTCAAAGATCTTTTGTTTTTTTCTAGGGGATCCTTGCATATTCTTCCTAGTATATCTACCGGAAGGTTACATAAATATTTGATCCAAGTATAAATTTAATTGTCTTACAAAATAGAGTGTGTATTAATTTAGTAGCCTTGCATTGGCTGAGAATTCTGGAATCTGCAGTTCAAATGTATCTGAAAATTGAAGCTTGGGGAAGGCTGTGCCACAGCATGCTATGAGGTACTAAATAGTTGCTTGACTTGATATTTGGATTCCAGTTCAACTTACCATGTATTCAGGTGATCAGGTTGAAATGGCTCTTCATTTATCTTTTTGTGTTCCATCTTCTATCAGGATTCATACATATTATGTAACACTATCCAGATTAATTTTATTTCTGGTATCTTGTAGAAATGATAGTTACTTTGAATAATTGCTAAATACCATTATACTGGCTGGTGATTTCAAAAGATGATAACCACTTGACCAACTACAAGAGAATAAATTTTATGGTTTTTAATTGTATTTGGAATAGACTTTACAAGTTACATACCATATTTTATTGTGGTATAATATAAATGTAAGTTTCAATACCTTTAAAACAGTTGCCCTTTTTGGTTATAGATTTATATAGGTTTAGTATCATAGTTTAGTTTTAACACAGGTTCTGTTAGTTTTTAGGATAATATGATTTTTGTTCTATTTGTGGCTTAGTTTTGTAGCTTGGTTTTATAGATTTTAGTCAAATTTGTATTGCAATATGAACTTATTCTTTCTCCTCTGAGGAAGTAGCTGTACGTTTGCTTACCTCTGTAACATATCACTCTCGTGTCTTTTTTCAAAACAATACATAGTATTATATGTAAATGTACACACACACACAAAAAAAAACATAAGGAAGGTTTTCCAGGAAGGCAAAAAGGCTTTTTCGTGAAGGTTATGGGTACCTGAGTATTTTAAGAGATTGACTTTGAAGGAAGGGGGTTACAAATCAAGAGATTGTTCATGTGCTTGTAATTAAAAATGACTTATGGATATTCCATTTAATTTAAGTTTCAATGAGGATGAAGTCCTTCTGGATGTCTTTGAGCAGACCTAAGACCATTCATCAAAAAACATTCAGAAGTTAATTAAGATTTTCATTTCCACTTATAGGGTGAATGCAACAGACACAGTAAGATCCTTGGAAGACAAGTGGTGGCTCCTAAGAATGCTGTTATTGCTCTCTGTGGACATATTCAGGAAAACAGATCTTTTTCTCAGCCAAGGTAGCCTCCCCTTCCATCTCATCTGCACCTGCAGTACAGAAAAAAAGGTGAAATAAAGGAAAATTGAATGAAGTACAAGGTTAAAAACTTATATAGTTTAATAACACAATAATAGAATATTCTAGGCTTTTTTTTAGAAAAAGTTTAACGACAGGACAGAGTATTACTATCTAGGGACTTTATTAGTATATTTGAAACATCTGGATAGTTTTTACCATCTGGCTCAGGTTTTTTTCACCATTTTTATTTGGCTTAGGTTAAGCAAGTGATTTTCAGTGAAAACAAATGGGATCTCTTCCATTGGTTTGGGAAATTGCCAGGAAGACATTCTATAGGTTGTTTCATGTAACCTAAAAGTTATTAGACTCTGGATCAAAAAGATTTCACACTCTCTAGAGAGCAGGTGTGATTGTACACATATATTTATTTTGTCTTTCTATTGCAAGCTGGCTATTCAATTGATGGGCACAGACTTAATCATCAAACTATGGTTGAAATCTTTTAGAACTTCATAAAAATGATATTGGTCTGGAAACAGAAATCAAGTAGAGTATTTCTTTTTAGCTATTTTCAGTTATAAGAAATTATTGTGTGACATAATTGAAGAACCAGCATGCATGAAAAAGAAATACTGGCATATTAAGTTGTACTTGTCAGTGACCATAACAAAGTATTCATTTATATTGAAAATGAGAGCTCCATGCAGAGTCAGTCAATGAGACAATTGCATCAAATTTCTAGCTTACACCTCAGCTCATGTTTGCATGCCATAATTCACTTTTAGTATAAAAATCAGTTTCCCACATAAATATTTTGCACTAGATGAATAAGAAAATAACATACCGGTATCTTCTTCAACAAGAGCCACAGTCCCTTCCAGAAAAGTAATTAACTCCACTCTGTTCCTGAATGTCTCTGCTTTTCTAAATATTTTTTCATGTACAAATTGTAACTAAGTCATATGCTTTTATCACCTTTGGAATTTTTTTTCTGACACCATTGTTTTCTTCATAATATGTTAAAGATACATTCCACCCATAAGAATAATAATAAGAAAAATATCAATAATCTTGACTTATTTATCTGGCAGTAAATTTATAACCACTTCAAGAGCCTCAGCAACTTTATTTACTACACTAAATAAAACAATGACAATAAAACAATTCATTAATAACCATAAAATAACCATGCAACCTAGACTTAGAGGGGGGAGTTTTTCTCTTGGAGACAAGCCTACCTGGATTGTGAGCCTCCCAGCCATGACTCCAGGGGAGAGGAAATGGGATGTCAGTAATCATCCACAAATTATCTGTTTACAGAGGTTCTTCAATGTAGATAACTGTGTGTGACATTCACTGGTTGAAGTTGGACTCTTGGGAACTGGTGGGATTGTGGTTGTTGTACTGTTCTTTATGCTTCACATCTCCCCTATCTGTCAGATTGCATTGCTAGATTAGTAATTGAGATCTTGAATATTATGGTCCTTGGGGTTTTCAATATTGAACCCAGGGCAGCTCAGGATTTCACCATGGCAACCATGAGGCCTGTCCAGGTCATTACAGACCCGATACATATCAGGGGTTGCACATTAGAATTGTTGTTTTTTTTTGTCTCAGTGCACAGTTCTGATTTGGTTTTGAAGGACTTAGCTATTTGCTATTGCCATTGTTGGAGCATTTTCTGATTGATTTTCAGTTTGCAGATGCCAATCCATTTTACAGGGAGACAAGACAAGTAAAATTAGCCCATGCCAGATAACAGATAGAGACTTGTTTTAGCTTTACAGGAAACCTGGAGTTTTCCCTGGTGGTCTCTTGGACATTGAGGTTGAGGGGCTAGTTGCTGTCAGGAATAAATACATATAAAAAAGGAATGGAGCTTTGATCATGCAGTTACCTTGATCTTTTGACAAATATGTTTAGAAGTTGCCGATAGTACCATTACTATAAACACAATATATATTGATAAAAGTAGTAGCAACTATATCGCTTGCAATGGTAAATATTATTTGTTGTAATTTGGCCCCACACATTTTTCTGCCCATTTCAGGAAAGGCATGATTTTGAATTGGGGATAATTCCTGACCTGAAAAATGATCTGTCTTCTACCTGAGATATTCTTCAAGGATTCCATAATGTCTTCTGTGTTAATTAGCTCACAATGAAATTTTTGGGAGAGATCATCTTGGTTTATCAGCTAATCAAAGAAAGCCAGAAACCAGTTCATTTATTGTAGGTTATTGCTTATTCTCCAGGTGACCTATAGTATAATTGTTTTCTTGAAGAATCAATTTCAGTGTGCAATTTTGCGATGAATCTAAGGCTTTTTGAATGCTAGCAATGGAATTATTACCTTTCTCTCTCCATCTCTCTCTCACACAAACACATCTCTCCCTCTCTCTCTCTCTCTCTCTCTCTCTCTCTCTCTCTCTCTCTCTCTCTCTCTCTCTCTCTCCCTCCCTCCCTCCCTCTCTCCTTCCCTCCCTCCCTCCCTCCCTTTCTCTCTCCTGATCAGAACTAATCTATTGCTTGCTGCATTCCTAAATAGATACCTGGTGGCTCACAACATGTAACAGAATAATATAGTGTAATAAAAACTAGACAGAAAATACAGAAAAACCTACACCTAAGAAACCTCTCTACACCATTCCAATTTTAATGTATGGATTGATAGAGTGAGATCTGTATATTTAGCAATAATGTCTATAAAACTAGCTCATAAATGCATGTTTTCTTTAGTTATTATAATTTATCTGGACATAGAATATATAACCAATAATAAAAAAATGCAAAGCCAATGGCAAATAGCTGAAGTGAAAGGAATTGGTGCTGGCATTTTTGAGTGTATGCTGAACTTCTCCATTTATTTGAGCATATGATTACAAGTGTTTAGCTTTTACATTTGGATAAAGAGATTAGCCTGTGAGTAATGTCTGACAACCACTGTGCATGGTTTATTTGTTTTAAAACATCTGTCGGATCTGCTGAGGTTCAAAATCAATAAAAAAATTAAAAACCATGATCCAACAATATACAACACTAGAAAGTAATTTGCTTGAAGACAAATTTTTCCTGAATGGGGGACGAATTAAGGGAGGCCATAAGTTATTTTAAACAATACATGCTATTTAGATGTCTAAAATGGCAACAATCCATTCCCTTAAAATTATTTGTATTGGTGATGCCAAGAGAAAAATACAAATGTGAAAGGAAGAAAAACAAGAGGAAAAGAATAAGAGACTAAATTAATACGCAGCTGAAAGATTTGTAGTTGCTGCTGCTGTTTTAATATGACAGAAATACCTAGGACTTGAGATTTAGGTAATATAGATGGGAGAAATAAAGCTTAGAGGTGAGTGTTGAAAATGTTTTTTTTTCCTTCTTAATTTTAAACAAATGATACATATGCAAAGAATTTGGGTGGCATTGGTTCTTATTTTTTTTTTTAATCCCTTGAAAAATAAGATATGGTGTTGATGCACATGGAGAATTTCACAGGAAATGACTGCATAACCAGATGATTCTATCCCTGTTCTTTAGAGAAAAATAGAGTAAGAAATCACATGTTTCTTTCACAAAGAATATTATATAAAGTAGCCATTGGGTAAATAATTTTCTTCCAATTTTTAAATTCAAATCTATGAATATCTTTTGATTTTTTAAAAAATGCTTATATGATTTAAATATTACCTAGCATATTTTAATTTGTATGCATGTGAAGGAATTGATGAGCAGCTTAGAGGAACATGCTGTCCACCAAAACAGGAGGTCAGCAATATGAAAAAGTTTCTTTCAGTTTTTTCCCATAATACCAGCTCCATTATAGTAGACTAAGAAGGTTTTCAAAGTAAAACAAGTTGAAGGAACTTTCACTTTGCTTTTAGAAGGAAGGAAAGGAAGGTACATTACTTTATAAAGCAGCTCAAGGGAGTTACTTTGAAACGGCTCTAGATATTATTGATTACTCAGTAGTCAAAGTTCTCCAGTGTTGGTAGTTACACTGAACATCATGTTTTATTAAAGTTTTAATAAACAGATAGTTATATAATTAAATAAATTAAACTTATGCAAATGTGTAGAAAATGCAAATATAACCCAAGTTTATAATGTTAGAAACTAAGCAATGTCAGAGATAGTTAATGTTTAGATCAGAGGTCCCCAACCTTTTGGGCATCAGGGACCGGTTACATGGAGAGAGGTTTTTCTGTAGACCAGAGGGGGCGTGGTTTTGTGTGCTGCCTGCATCCTGCAGATGGGGCTTTGTTTGTTTGTGCGGACCGGTTGCTGGCATGCCGCGGCCCAATACCGGTCCACTGACTGGGGGTTAGAGACCACTGGTTTAGATAGCAGACTACAAGAAAATGTCAGGACTGCACACAATTACTGGTAATCCTCAATTTTCAATATGATTGGGATTGGAACTTCTGTCGCTAAATTTTGTGATGTTAAGTGATGTTTGCCCAATTTAACAACCTTTTTGTTGTGGTCATTGAGTGAACCATCAGGATTGTCAAGTGAGTCTTGTTGTTAAACAAATTCACTTCCTTTATTGACTTTGCTTGTTGGAAGCCCCATGAAAGATTGTAAATAATGATTACATGACCCAGGAATGCTGCAACCATAATAAATACATGCCAGTTGCCAGCACATTTGATCTCATTACCATGGGGATGCTGCCATGATTATAAGTGTAAGGATTGTTGTAAATCACTTATTTCAGCACTCTTGCAACTTTGAATGATCATTAAATGAGTGGTTATCAGTGAAGGACTACCTGTAGAAGGCTACTACTGAACAAGCCTTGCATTGGTACAGTGACAATAAACAGAACAAATAAAATATACAAAATCATCCTTTGTTTCCTTATACCTATCTGTGGCATGCCATTGTTTCTATTTTGATGAGGGTGTAGCACAGTAATAAAGCTTCAGCTTAGCACGCAGAACATTTCAAATTTATTTCCATTCCATCTGCAACTTAGATTCAGAAAGATGTCTGCAACTCCAGTATTGAAGTAGATTATCTGATTCAATATATTATTATTATCAATCATCGCACAGTTAGCCAGATGTTCAGACTGGATTTGGCATTTTGTCTACCTATCGAGTCCTTACCCAGGACCTGGGATAGGCAGATGTAGATGTTTGATGGTATTACAGATATCGTCGCAGGATGGAAGCAGTTCCTAATAAGGCCGCCTTTTGCAATTGACTAATAGCAAATTTGTCAATGCCTATGGTGTTCAAGCGGTGCTCCAGTTGTTTTGGGATTGCGCCCAAGGAGCCTATGACTATTGGTACTACCCTTGCTTGCTTTTGCCACAGTCTTTCTATTTCTATTTGTAGGTCTTTGTATTTTGTTATCTTCTCCAGTTCTTTCTCTTCTATTCTGCTATCTCCAGGCACTGCCACGTCCACTATCCAGACTTTTTTGTCTTTCTTATCGACAATTGTTAAGTCTGGGGTGTTATGTTGCAGGTGCTTGTCTGTTTGAATTCTGAAGTCCCAGAGCAGTTTAATTTTATCATTTTCTATGACTTTCTCTATTTTATGATCCCACCAGTTTTTGCTTACAGGCAAATGATATTTTTTGCAGATCTTCCAATGCACCATTGTTGCTACTTTGTCATGCCGCTGCTTGTAATCAGTCTGTGCAATCTTCTTGCAACAGCTTACCAAGTGGTCCACTGTTTCTTCAGCTTCTTTGCATAGGCGGCACTTACTGTCTGTTGCTGTCTTCTCAATTTTGACTTTGTATGCATTTGTCCTTAAGGCTTGGTCTTGTGCAGCCAGAATTAGTCCCTCGGTCTCTTTCTTCAATTTTCCTGCTCTTAGCCATTGCCAGGTTTTATTATTATCTGCTTTCCCAGCTATTTTTTTCATGTATTGGCCATGTAGTGCTTTGTCTTCCCATGCCTCTATTCTGTTCTTCATTTGGTCTTTCTTGTAGGCCAGTTTGTTCTCTCCAGTAGTTAGTAAGCCTTCCTGATATACTAATTTCAGTGCATCTTCATCATTGTTCTTCAGATATTCTTCCAAAGCCATTTTTTCTTCTTCAACCATCTGATGTACTTGTAGCATTCCACGCCCACCTATTTGCCTTGGTAGATAAAGTCTATCAATGTCACTGCGTGGATGAAGGGCATGATTCATTGTCATTATTTTTCTGGTCTGCCTATCCATTGCTTTTAGTTCTGCTTGAGTCCAGTCCACTATTCCAGCTGTGTACCTAATGACTGGGATTGCCCAGGTGTTGATTGCCTTTATGGTATTTCCTCCATTGAGTTTGGATTTTAAGATCTTCTTCACTCTCTTGATGTATTCACCTCTAATCTTTTTCTTGACTTCAGTGTGCTTGATGTTGTCAGCTTGAAGGATACCCAAGTATTTGTAGTATCTTCCTCATCCAGACTCTTAATGTTATTTTCGTGGGGCATCTTGATTCCTTCAGTTTTCACTATTTTTCCTTGTTTGATAGTAAGTGTGGCACATTTGTCCAAGCCAAACTCCATTACAATATCTTGGCTATATATACGGACAGTGTTGAGCAGCGATTCTATTTCAGATGATGTTTTTCCATACAGCTTCAGATCATCCATGTAAAGGAGGTGGGATAGTCTGGCAGATGTTTTTGATGTTTGATAGCCATGTCCTGAGTTATTCAGTATTGTTGACAGAGGAAACAGTGCAATAACAAATAGTAATGGTGATAATGAATCTCCTTGAAATATTCCTCTCTTGATATTAACCTCTCCCAGCTCTCACCATTGATCTGCAACTGTGTCTTCCATTGTGCCATCGATCTTTGCACAAATTTTCTGATGTTTCTACTGACTCCTGTTATTTCTAGGCACTTGATTATCCAATCATGTGGCAGAGAGTCAAATGCCTTTTTGTAGTCAATCCATGCCACATTCAGGTTGGTCTTCCTTCTCTTGCAGTTTTCCAAGATCATTTTGTCTATTAGGAGTTGATCTTTTGTTCCTCTGCTATTGGGGCGGTTTCCTTTCTGCTCAGGTGGAAAGAGATTGTTTTCAACTAGATGCTGTTGTACTGCATCAGCTACCACACCAGTTAGTAATTTGAATGTTGTTGGTAAGCAGGTAATTGGCCTGTAGTTACCTGGTGTTGCCCCTTTTGCTGGATTTTTCATTATTAGGTAGGTTTTCCCAGTTGTTAGCCACTTTTCAATTTCTCCTCCTTGTAATATATTGTTGAATTGCTTGGCAATGAGTGGGTGTATAACAGTTAGATGTTTCAACCAAAACCCATGCAGTTCATCTTCACCTGGTGCTGACCAATTTTTGATTTTCTTTGCTCTTTTTTCTACCATTTTTGTTGTTATTACTAGTTCTTTCATTTCAACTTCTGTTTTATTTGCATCCACCTCTTTTAACCAAGCCGCATCCTTGTTGTATTTCTTTGGGTTATCCCATATCTGCTTCCAGAACTGCACTGTTTCTTCCTTGTCAGGTACTGACTGATTCCTTGCAGTTTCTCCATTGATGGATTGGTAGAAACGTTTCTGATTGGATTGAAATTGGAGGTTCTGCCTATAGTTTGCAATTCGAGCTTCATATCTACTGATTTTCCTGGCTATAGCTGTTATTTGTTGCTTTATTATTTCCAGTGCTTCCTTGATCTTCCTTGTTTCTAAGTGGTATTTCTTGATTAGGTATTCTTTGGTCTTCTTGTTCTTCAGCTTCTTTTCTTTCATCTGTTCTAGCTTGCTTGCATGTGATCTTAACTTGCTGATCTTATTTTCTAGTCTAACCTTCCATTTTTGTGGTGCACTGTTTGTTTGTTTTTCTTTTTTGTTGATTTTACATCCCAGGTATTCTGTTATAACTGCAGCTGTGCTGTACATTAGTTGGTTTGTTTCTTGCAGTGAATTGGTGCTTATACTTGCTATTGCAGTATTTGCATCTTTTAATGCTTGTGCTAGCTGTTTCTTTGGAACAAGCTTCAATGCAGGCAGCCTTATTCTGTTGTTTTTGTGCTGTTCTAGATGCTCAATTATTCTTTGTTTCAATTCTTTTATTTCTTTAGTTAGAGGGTTTTGTTCTTCCTGAGGAAGAGTTGCCTGGTTTCCAAATGAGAACAGTTGTATATCTCTGCTGGATTCCTTCACTGCCAACTCCCCCTAGTTTGCCTCTACATTCTGAATTACTTCTGGTAAGGCTTTGATTTCTTTGCCCTGGGTAAACCTTTGCAGTTCGTCCAATTCTGTTTCTGTGAATATTTTATTTCGTGTTATAAATCTGCGTTGATCTGCTAGTCTCTGTTCTGTTATTTCTGATTCTGGATGTTGTTCTTTCCAGAACTGGTGCATTCGTTTTAGATATCCTCTTCTTGTTGGACTTGATCTGTAGTAACAGATCATTATTTCTTTGTTTTCCATCACTGTGTATCTGCGACGGGTAAACACCTTTTCTTCCAGTAGTTCTGCAGCTGCTGGCCCTGGTTGCTCAGCCAACAGTCCTGAGTCCTGTAACCCATTTTTCACCAGATATCCAGGAACTCCAATATCTAGCGCGGACCTTGTTAACCCGGGCGACGTCCGAGCCGGTATGGCATTCTGCAATTTACGTCTCACCATATTTTTTATGGGAGAGACACTCTTTGTCTGACTCCTCTGATGAGACCTGTCCAGTATGGTTGAACCTCTGGCATAGCTCTCATCTTCCTCAGAGTACACAAGCCCCACAACCACGTCAAGGTAGTGCCTCACTGGGGGTTATTATTATTATTGTTATTATTATTATTATTATTATTATTATTATTATTATTATTATATTAGCACATATGTGTTCTCCAATAGATTTCATATTTGGCTTGTTCAACTGCTAGGCTATTTTTCTAAGTTCCAGAGTTCTTTAGCATAAATGGTATATAGACTCTACACACAAGGGAAACTTGCCAATTTCACCAGCTTTACACCATCATCATTTTCCACTTTGTTGCCGTACTTATTATATGAAAAATAGAGGAAGCTGTCAGTGGAAAAGGGTGATAACACCACCTATTTATTCTATTTCCTAAGCTTTCCAAATGCAATGATGTCTTGGAAATCTGCCTAGAATTACACAGTGGAGCAGGGAAGGCTAGAAGTTACAGTTTTCAATTTCTTCTTATTTGAAGGATTGAGCCATAAGCAACCTCCATCTAAATTTCCTAAGAATTTTGAGATCATCATCCGTCAAGACAGTATCATCTCTCATATATTTCAAGTTCTGTTAATTTTAACTAGACTGAGATTTCAGAAAAGAAAAAATAACAGTGACCATTTCTGAAGAAATTAAGGTCAGTCACAATTAGTGCTAGGATATGACACAATTTTTAGTCTCCCACTCCCAATTATGATATTTTATTTAACTCATTCTTCCACGTATACTAAATGTCTAGGATATATTTGATCTTTCACTGGTGGGAGGAACTATGTAGATTTCAGGTCATATATATATTCACAATACACTATATTGTTTCTTTTCCTATTCTTCCAGTCGCTCCAGATGGAAATGTTTTAAATTAATTTGAGTAGTAACATTTCAAATATGAGACTAAACATGTTTCCCTTTTCTAAGAAAATCAGTATAGCCAGCTTATGATCATATCCTGCTTCAGAGTCAAATAGACTGTGGCAGAGTTAATGAACACAAAATATAGCAGATGGAAAAAAAACTTTCCATGGGCAACAACTGACTAATCCTCAGAACAAGGATAGATCTGCTATAAAACATTGTCTGTTTTCCTCTGTGAATTTTTAAGAAATGTGATTCCAGCAAGGTGTCCATCTGTAGCAGGCTGACAGGAGACGATGATTAAAAAAAATCTACTGACAAAAGCAAGAATACTATGCTGACTTTAAATGGTTGCTAGAAAACTATCTGTAATCACTGCAGTCATACTCTTATATTGAAGATATACAACCAAAGTTTACTATTTCAATAAGTTATGTGGATATGCATGGTGGAGGGAAGAACTTGGGGTTAAGTTTGATTTTTTCCTTAAAATTATATTGTAAGTATTTTTGTGAAAATCTATCAACCTCTAAAATTTTGCTGTTTAACCAAAACACATTTAATATTTTTAATTTAACTTAAAATTCTATGTTCTAAAATTAGAATGCCTTGATACATATTCCTCATCAGTTATATTCCTTATAATTGACAATCGTAAGGAAATGCTTTTAGTGTAATAATGGAGGGAACAACAAATTTGGTATACAGTTGCGTATATAACTTCACTGTCCTTTTATATTTGTTACATGAATATAAGATTTTAGTTGAATAAAACGCTAGTGAAAAGTCAGCATGGTGCTAGTTTTTACATTGGTGATACTTTACCTAAAATATTTAATATGCAACAA
This sequence comes from Crotalus tigris, assembly GCF_016545835.1. Lineage (NCBI taxonomy): Eukaryota > Metazoa > Chordata > Lepidosauria > Squamata > Viperidae > Crotalus > Crotalus tigris. Next base: position 384,399 of record NW_024096756.1, on the reverse strand, counting down.
ATCAACTTTTATTTCCTGAAATAACTCTTAATTTTCACCAACCTGTTTGGGATATTTCAAAAATTAAACAAAATTTTAAATGACTAATTGGCCATGGTATTTAAATCACGTAGCAACATTGAAAATCAATAGAGGCTCTAAGTATTCAATATCCTGGATGATTCCCAAAAGCTAAGCAGGGTCAAACCTGGTTAGTACTTAGATGGAAGACAAAACATATACATTATAGATCAGATTGGAAAGCAAAAAAGGAAAACTCCAACAAGGCACCATACTATTGCCATGAAAATTAAAGAACATTTGTATAAAGTCATTAACAAATGAGCTAATCTCAAAGGAGACTTTCTTTCTTTCTTTCTTTCTTTTAAAAAAGGCAAAATAATTTGAAGAGTCAACTCTTTTTTTATAGCTCAAGGCCATAATATATCTTCCTGTCTTGCATGGGTATGGTTGGTGAAATGAGGTCACTAGCATGGAAGAAGCCAACACATATTAAGAATGTGTTTAGGGAGATGGATGGGTGTTAAAAAAAAACAAAATACATTATGATTAGAATAAGAGCTAAATGTAACCCTTTGTAAGTCTGCACATTTAATAACAACAAAACATGCCTTTGTTCAGTGTTTAAACTGTATAGAAATTCACACCAACCTCATGCTACCATTGCTATACAAGTATCCAGGATGCTCAAGGCAATATTATATTTCCCTGCTGCTACTTCTTCCTCCCTGTCACAATATACAGTTTTGTCAGGTTCTGTGCAGCAACACTCAATATTACTAGAGAATGACTTCTGGCTCATACACAGCACCTAACCATGTAGCTTAGTCTCATCATGCCCCTTATCTGCCACCATAGAGTATTTTATAGCCTAGAATTTAACAGTCTCTTAACTTATTTTATATGTCTTTTATGTCCCACAACACCTTTTTATACTTTTTATATTCCTGTGCTTCTTTTATTGACTATATTTATTCTGTGTGTTTTATACAGGTTTACAACTGTAATCAAGATTTGAGCTGACTGCTACTACTACATCTTAACACTTACAATTAGCAAGTTTTATATACAGAAGAAAATACTTAACACAAACTAATCTAAGCAAATAGGAATAAGCAGTGTGGATTAGCTGCAAAAAGAGAAGGGAGAAGCTAATGCAGTTTTATCTTAGAGTAATATAAATATAGTTTACAAATCATAGAATAATCATTTTACTGCATATTTTAAAAAAAGATGTAGACAAATTGGAACAGATTCAGAAATTGTCACAATTAGAGGACCAGTAACTAAATCCTATGAAAAGAGATAGAAAGAGATCTTTATCTATGAATCAGTAAGCTTGCCTTGCCTACCCTACAAGGTTCCATCCAAAAAAGGTGCTGGAACTCCGTTCTGGGCATTCTATGAGAAAAAAAGCCCTGGTTTTAAACACTTGAAAAACCAAAGACATCATTTCAGAAAAAGCAGGCACACTACTCTGTGCATTAATGATTCACCTGTGGAGATGGTTTCCAAATCAAATTCATGAGTGAGCAGTCAACGAGTAGGCTGGCTTGGTCGCTCATCAATGAGACACTGGTGAAGTGGGCACAGCAGCACCTGCATTTTTTTTTTCTTTTTTTTTGTAATATTTTATTAATTTTCTAATTTTACATTTAAGTATTTAAAAAGCAATGTGGTGGCTGGGTTAATTGATAATTCAATAACATACAAAAATCTTTAGTACAAATCTCAAGCTACCACATCAAATATTTCTTCTCTTTTTCCCTTAATATCTACTGTCTCATATTTGAACTAATACAGTTCTTATTATATCAATTAAGTAAAAGTAGCATTCTTTTAGAATATATGTGTCTTCAGTGTAATATTGTCGCATTTAATACCAGTTAGATTTTTATAAAAGGTTTCCAGGAACTAAGTTAACTTCTTTTCTTTCCTCTCAGCCTATTCCTGCAGCTTGCTTGTCACTTCTTGCACTGACAGTGTGAAAATCCTGGCAGTGCTTTAGTCTGTCACCACTAAGACATACCTTGTCACATAATATCTAGTTTATCAATAAATAAACAATTTTTTTTTATAAATATACATGGTTCAGTGACAAAAAATTGACAAAAGACATTTTATCATTTTTATACCCTATTTCATTTTCTGTTTATGTTCATTCTCTTGTATTCCTTGCACTTGTTTCTTTGAAAAGTTGCTTTGCTGAGGAATATGTTTAAGATTTAAGTGGTGCTTCACAAAGGGTAGGAAATATAGAATATTTTAAATATGTTAAAATATATTATAGAAGGTGTTATGTCTCGAGCCTTGCAAACGGGCTCGGGGCGTTTGCAGGCAGTCCCGGGCAGGTGCAAGCTGCCCAGGACCAGACAGGCTGTCGCCAGCGCCTGTGCGCATGCGCAGGTGCTGGCGCGGGAAAGGTAACACTTTGACCCGGAAAATGCCTATATAAGAGGCTGGGAGCTTTTGAGCGTTGCTGAAGCCTTCATCTGTAAGCTGAACACAGAATAAAAGAAAACTTGAGAACTACAACTGCTTCTCGTGTCTTGCCTTTCGCGAAGGACTCAACACTGGCGACGAGGATGGGATGCCTTACATCGACTGAAAAGGAAGAGGTGTAAGCTTACCCAAGTGAGTCCTGAGCGGCGGAACAGCGTTGACTCGGCAGCTACCCGCCAATCCAGTGCGCATTCGGGGGTAGGCTGGCTGATAGACCCGTCTCCTGAAGATGGCAAAGGTTGGAAGGCTTTCGGAGTTCGACTTCTCACATCCAGAGCGGTGGGAGTCCTACGTAGCCAGGGTGGAAAACTACCTCAAGGTGAACCAAGTGAGGGAAGATAGCTTGAAGGCTGCCACCCTGCTTTGTGTCTGCAGTCAAGACGCCTTCGAAATTGCAGAGAACCTTGCAGCACCTGTTCCATTAGAGTCTGTCAGCTACGCAGATCTAAAGAAGCTACTGAAGGAGCACTTCCAGCCCAAGATGTCCATCATCGCATGGTGCCACACCTTCGAGCAGAGGGATCAACGATCCGGAGAGTCGGCCAAAGAATACATTTCCGCATTGAGGAAGGCCGCCAAGCACTGCGAGTTCAAGGACCTCAAAGACCGACTGAGGGACCGATTCGTGTGCGGGTTAAGGCATCGAGATCTACAACAGAGGCTTTTCGCCAAAGAAGACTTGTCCTGCCAAGATGCCTTAAGAGAGGTCACCGCAGAAGAAGCAGCAGGCGGCGCCGTCAAGAACATGCGGCCAGTCAGGAACAGTCCAGATGTTGCATCCGTTCACCAAGAGGACGTCCAAGGGAACTCCGAGGAGGATCCGGACGAGGAAGTCGACCGTCTCCACCCCACGAAGGAAGGGAATAAGAAAGGAAGCTCTTCAGCTCCCCTCAAGTGCATCGGCTGTGGAGGTCGCCAGAGGAGAACCGACTGCAAGTTCCGCTCCGCTATCTGCCGGGCGTGCGGGAAACAAGGACATATTGCAGCTGTGTGTCTGGGCCGACGAAAGGTACAACCTCAGGAAGAACTGTGCCTGAAAGGTACCAGGGTCCCCAGCCAGAATAGGGTAGGTTTTTGCGCTTCGCGAAGGAGCATCTTCAGGACAGGCACACACAAGTCCATCAAGAAAAAGCTGTCACTCAAGGTGAAGCTACAAGGGGTTCCATTAACTATGGAACTAGACACGGGGTCTGCCCGTTCAATCATATCCTTGCATACATTTAGGAAGATTTGTTCCGGCAGTGGAACTCAGGCCAAGTTAAGGCCTTCTGACATTGTGTTAACAGACTTTCAAAATTCGAGAGTGTGTGTTAAGGGGGAGGCCACCCTTAACGTACATTATAAGAATTTTGAAGGTCCACTAGACCTATTAGTAGTAGGGGGTGAACGAACGAGTCTCATAGGACTCGATTGGTTTGAAGCCTTGGGGATACACGTCACGGGGCTCAACAGCTTACAAACACTCGACCTACAGGAAGTCTGCAAAGAATTTGCAGATGTCTTCAGCCCCCAGCTGGGCACATTCAAGGGACCCCCTGTGTCCTTAAAACTAGACCCCACTGTCACTCCCATTAGAATTAAAGCAAGAAGGGTCCCTTTTGCTTTAAAGAGTAAAATTGACACTGAGTTGGACAAACTGATCCAACAGGGAATTCTAGAACCTGTTGATTCCAGTCCTTGGGAGACCCCCATTGTCACGCCTCTAAAGGCAAATGGGGACATTCGCATTTGTGCTGATTACAAATGCACTCTTAATAAGGCATTGCAGCAACATGCCTATCCTGTTCCTGTGGTCAGTCATATTCTGGCCTCCCTCAAGGGGGGGCGCGTTTTTGCAAAGCTTGACCTAGCTCAAGCGTATCAACAGCTGCCTGTTGATGATGCTGCTGCTATAGCTCAGACTATTGTGACCCACCGAGGGGCCTTTAAGGTAAAAAGGCTACAGTTCGGAGTGAATGTCGCTCCTGGGATTTTCCAAAGCGTAATGGAAAACACACTATGGGGTATACCGGGGGTTTGCCCCTACTTTGATGATGTCTTAATTGCAGGAGACTCCACACACATTCTAGCTGAAAGGCTAAGGGCTGTTCTGTTAAGATTCAGGAAAACAGGCCTCAAGCTCAAAAAAGACAAATGCAAAATTGGGGTGCCTTCTACTGAATTTCTGGGATTCAAAATTGATGCTGCTGGGATTCACCCTGCTGAATCCAAACTAACTGCCATTTTAGAAGCACCTAGGCCAAAGTCTAAGGCCGAACTTCAGGCCTTTCTGGGCCTCCTGAATTTCTACAATTCCTTTCTTCCACATAAAGCTAGTGTAGCTGAGCCTCTTCACAGGTTATTAGATAAACAAGCAGTGTGGCAGTGGTCACAAACACATGAGGCTAGTTTCAATGAGGTCAAGGCCTTGCTCACTTCTAACAGTGTACTTGCACACTTCAATGAGTCCCTTCCTGTGTGCATCGCTTGTGATGCTTCCCCTTACGGGGTAGGAGCTGTCCTGAGCCACCTCAGGTCTGATGGAACTCAGGTTCCTGTTGCATCTTACTCCAGAACACTGTCTTCTGCTGAGCGCAACTACGCTCAGATAGACAGGGAGGCTCTGGCTGTTGTTGCTGGAATTAAAAAATTCCATGATTTTTTGTATGGCAGGCATTTCACGGTCTTCACTGACCATAAGCCTCTGCTGGGACTGTTTACCACACGTAAGCAAACTCCCCAAATCATTTCCCCTAGAATGCTTAGGTGGTCTATTTTTCTGTCTGCATATGATTTTTCCTTACTCCACAAGCCTGGGAAAGAAATGGGCCATGCTGATGGCCTCAGTAGATTGCCCCTGCCAGTAGTAGAAGCTGACCCTGCGCCAGCTGTCAACATTCTATCCATCCAAGCCTTGCCCGAGTCCCCTCTGAATGCCAGGGATGTTGCTGCTGAAACAGGCACAGATCACACACTTTCACGTGTCCTTTCTTGGGTTTTGTCTGGATGGCCTGAGCACTGCCCTAGTCCTGAGTTTCAGAGTTTCTGGTCCAAAAGGAACGAGTTGTCCACTTCTCAGGGTTGTCTGCTTTGGGGAAACAGAGTTGTCATTCCCACCTCAATGAGGACTAGGATCTTAGAGTCCCTCCACGAGGGTCATCCTGGCATTGTTCGCATGAAGGCCCTTGCGCGCAGCCACTTGTGGTGGCCTGGTTTAGATAAGGACATTGAGGCTAAGGTGCATGCATGCCACCTGTGCCAGCGCTCTCGCCCAGAGATGCCCCAAGCTCCTGTGCATAGATGGGAGGATACACAGTCCCCATGGTCTAGGGTGCACATTGACTACACTGGGCCCTTTCAGGGCCAGTTCTTCTTGGTCCTCGTTGACAGTCATTCAAAATGGCTTGAGGTTGTACCTGTCTCATCCACCACCACTGCAAAGACTATTCAGGTACTGAGGGGGATTTTTGCTGCACACGGGCTCCCAGATATCATTGTGTCTGACAACGGCCCTCAATTTACTTCCTCCGAATTCCAAGCTTTCTTACAGGCTAACATGATTCGTCATGCCACGTCTGCACCCTTCCACCGTCCACCAACGGTATGGCTGAACGCATGGTTCGCATCACAAAGGACGCCTTGAAAAGACTCACCTATGGGGACTGGCATCACAGGTTGGCTGACTTTCTCCTTTCTTACCGCACCACACCGTCCACTTCTACAGGGAGAAGCCCAGCTGAACTTCGCTGGGGGCGCAAACTTACTACTAAGCTTGACCGGTTGCATCCGGACAGACTGCCTTCATCTACCTCACATTCTAGGGCACCTAGACAACTACTTGTGGGTGCCCCGGTCTGGACTCGCAATTACGGGCCTGGTCATACATGGGTCCCCGCTTCTATTTCCAGGGTCACAGGTCCTCTATCCTACGAGGTTGCCCTGGACAACGATCATGTCCTGAGCAGGCACATCGACCAACTCCGCCCTAGGCGGGATCTTCCAGCTGAGACTCCTGGGTCTTTTCCAGGGGGGGAGGGGCACCCTTCGGAGCAAAGGGAAGGGCACGAGTTGCTGCCCACCTCCAATGATGGAGCCACAAACGGCCCATTCCAAGATTCCGTGAGTGCTCCAAACAGGAATTCATGGAGCTTACCCAATCATCAGGCATTCACGCCTACTCCAGCCAGGGAGTCACCCCGGGGGCACAATCACTATCCATCTATACCACACAGTACTCCTGTCAGGGAGGATACCCGGGAGTGTCCCAATAAATCATATCCCGCAAGAGAGCAGGCACATAATCCCCAGAGTTGGCCTGAACTTACCCCAAGTCCTACAGGGGGTCAAACATACAGGGAGGTGGTCGAGGAACCAAATCCCGACCACAATACCTCTAGCCCAAATCAGGGAGTAACTGAGTTTTGGGAAGGTACAGAAACCCACACAAGCCCGGACACAGAACGGGGTTTAGGGGACAGGTCTTGGACGGACCTAGGAGGTTCTACAGAGACGCCCAGCAGTGGCTATCACTTCAAGGGGCCCGAGGGCCTACAGCTAGGCAGGTCAACCAGGTCACAAAGTGACAGAAGCCCTGGCCTGACGAGCCCGGTGGGCGAGCGAGCAGGCCAGGCATTGGGGCACAGTCCTTGGAAGGCACCAAGGCATGATAAGGAGAACAGGCTCACGTCACCCCTCAGTCGGGGAACACCTGTCAGAAACCCAGAGCTGAGAAGGTCACAGAGAGCAAGGAAATCGCCTAAGTACTTAGAGGATTACATAACAGTGCTGGCTAAACAAAAGCCAGTAAACAGTAGGAGCACTGGGGAGTAGAACATTGCATTAAGAAATGATTATATGTTGGTAGTAGTTTTAGCCCGGGGGAAAGGGGTGTTATGTCCCGAGTCTTGCAAATGGGCTCGGGGCATTTGCAGGCAGTCCCGGGCAGGTGCAAGCTGCCCGGGACCAGACAGGCTGTCTCCAGCGCCTGTGTGCATGCGCGGGTGCTGGCGCGAGAAAAGTAACACATTGACCCGGGAAATGCCTATATAAGAGGCTGGGAGCTTTTGGGCATTGCTGAAGCCTTCATCTGTAAGCTGAACACAGAATAAAAGAAAACTTGAGAACTACAACTGCTTCTCGTGTCTTGCCTTTAGCGAAGGACTCAACAGAAATATGCTATTTTCTAATAAAATTGATGATATTTCATAAGGAGCTGTCTTCCTTACATTGAAGACAATCAAAGCATTCCACTACTCTCTTGTATTATACCCTAGTATATCAGTTTTTTTACCTAGCTTTATATTTCAAATTGCTGCTTACCTATAAATCCCAAGACAACAGAGGGCAAGAATATCTAAAGGACTGCTTCCTCTCGAAGGATCTTTCACAGTGGATTATCTCAATTTTGCAAGCCCTGCTCTGCAATCCATCACCAGAAAAATCTCAGTTGGTGGGAATTTGTAACACTCTCTTTTCTGTAGCAGCCTTTTTGCTGCAGAATTATTTCCAGAAGGATGTGAAATTAATTGTATCTGTGATAGTGTACTCTTATAATAAAAGCTTATAATAATTCTAAATATAAGAATATAAGTTGAGAACTTTAGCCTTTTGATTTTAAGACTTTAGCTTTGGAATGTTTTACTTTTGTGGTTTGATTATGAAATATTTGGTTTTATTTTGTTATTTTTAGACAGCTTTTGTATTTTTCTAATAAATGTTTTGTTTAAAAATAGTTGGGTAAATTTTGGAGATAAATAATATTTTCAGGAGTAGTGCAAAAGATTCTAAACACTTAGTCAGGAAATGTATGTGTTACTAATTATGAGCTCTCAGATTCTGGCAGAATAAAAAAAGTAAGGATGCCTTTGAGTTGAATTCAACTTCACATAGTTTGCTTGGCAAAAATATCAAAGTGTTTTTTCATTACCATCAATTGGAATACATTTTTTTTAAACTTCCTACTATACTTCACAGTCTTGGTAGACTTTCATCCAAGTCCCAAGTTCAGTCATGCTTAACGTTTTTTTTTTTTAATTAGCTAACATCAGCTAGATGGTGCCACCTGCTGTAACTAACAATACAGAAAAAAAAACAAGCAGAATAGAATAATAATCAATTAAAATAGCTATAGTAGCTAAAGTATAAATAAGGACTATACATTCACAGATACTACCTAAATATGCATTAATACATTGCAGCAGCAGAAGTACATACAAATTAAATGGATCAAATGAATCAATAGTACACAGAGGATAACAGAAGATTCCAGACAGAACTGTCTAGGAAAGGAATATTATAACTGTGCGGACCTAACTTAAAGGATTCAAACAAAGTACTTGAAAGTATTTGAAATAATAATCTCTACAGTAGGCCAGAAGTACAAAGTGTGCTATTTCAGATACAAAAGGCCCCAATCTTGAAACAGGTATTTCTCTTTGTTTCTCAGCTTTCAGTTTTGCTATCTTTCAGAAATGTAATATAGCCAAACACAATGACAAGCAAGCAGCCTTGTCATTGTGTTTGGCTACATTACATTTCTGAAAGCTCTACAGAAAGACAAAGATTACTTAGCCTCATCCCTGCAAAAAAAGAGGAAAAAAAGAATACAATTGTGCAGTTTTAAGGCAATTATTGATGGTAGATTTGTTTATTTTAATTTAAATGATTCTGTAATGAGGAAATCTTATACCAAAGGCAGGCTTCCTAGAATGTTGTACAAGAAGAAACTTTTCCAGATGAAATTAACCTCCAAATACCATTATATTTGCATTTGAATTTAGCTTCCGGTGGTAACTTTATCAAACAGAAAATCTCTCTCTCTCTCTCTCTCTCTCTCTCTTTCTCTCAGACATTTTTTTCCCAACCTTGTCCTCTCCAAAACTGGAGAATATGACATCAGATATATTCCAATGCTTTTGGGAAACAAAAAGAGATAAAGCTCAACAGGAAGCTTGTGGGAAAAAATGCTCTTTAACTTACAAGTTTTATTCAAAAACTTTAATAAAAAACTTGATGGGCCAGTACCAATTTTGAATCAATCTCACGATGGCACTCAGAGGCAGAGAATAATAGTTAGATTAATTTGCAGTCTAATGGTCTAGAATGTTGTTCAATGATGCCAGATGTAAAGAAAAAAGCACCTGTCTTGAGTATGGCAATCTTGATAGGAAAAGATGAAAGGGATATAAACTGATGATGATGAAATTAATGAATGATGGACTGGACTTTCTTGGCAAGATGGATCGATTTTGAAAAATAGGTTTATTATATTTAACCAGACAACAGTTAACAAGAGCCACTGTGTTTTTGCCTGCAAGAAGACTTTCTGAACAATGGGTGCTTTTAACAGGTTAATTATCATTGTCTTCTATATTTTTATTATTATTAATCATTGTGAGCATTTACTTTCATGAAAGACAGTATATTCATATAGTGTTTAGAGTCCTATCTAAAGAGTCAGATACTGTTATATTTATATATATATATATATAAAAAAAAATCAGAGAATGAGATGGCTGGATGGAGTCACTGAAGCAATAGGTGTGAACTTAAATGGACTCCAGAAGATGGTAGAGGACAGGAAGACCTGGAGGAACGTTGTCCATGGGGTCGCGATGGGTCGGACACGACTTCGCAATTAACAACAACAATATAAAATTTGGATTGCTAGCAAAGAATTAAAGGAGAACTGGGATAGCTATTTCGAACTTTTTAGTTCTTTTCAACCAGACATACCCTTCTGAGATTCGAACCTCGGCTGTCTGCATGTTGGGTAGCTGTGTTAATCTCTAGGCCACAGGCTCTCTCTCCCATATTGGGCAACGGGGTGTAGCATACAGCACTCTCTCTCTCTCTCTCTCTCTCTCTCTCTCTCTCTATATATATATATATATATATATATATATATATATATGCTGGAAAATTTGCATAAAAATACGACTCCTGGGCATGTCTATGATACAAATAAAATACGAACACCAGGAGAGTATAAATATAAAAATATACTTTACTAAAAGCTGCCAAGGTTTCGTTTGGAAACTCCAAACATCATCAGGGCTAAGGAGCCAGTAAACAATGATGACTTAAATGGGTTTTGCCGGCATCTGCAGCCGGCTCATGGACCGCGTCACCAGTCCCGGCCGGTTAATTAGTGTTCCAGATGTTTCTTTATTACTCTCCTTACGCTTCCTTCTATGGTTCTTCCGGATCGTTCCTTCCACTATCTCATTACTGGCATTCATCTCCTCCACCACCCTTTTATCCTTATTTCCTTCCATAATACTGACCCTCCTCCCCTTTTTGTTTTCATTTTCCACCCTGGGGGCATCTGTTTCTCCTCTATCAGTGTTACAAGCTTCCCTGGGCTCACAGACACTCCCCCACACACATGCTTTTCTCAATCCCTGCTCCACACCCTTTCTTCTCACTCCTCCACTGTCATGAGTAACTTTCATACGGGTGTTGCATATTTGGGGGTTTATGCCCTCCTCCTCCGTCCTGTCAATGATGAATTGAGAGACGGAGTTAGCACCCGATCATGCAGCAAACAAATGTAACGGTGGAGAACTGTCGACACAAAGATTGCCAGGACAGAGGAGGAGGGCATAAATATGCAACACTCGTATGAAAGTTACTCATGACAGTGGAGGAGTGAGAAGAAAGGGTGTGGAGCAGGGATTGAGAAAAGCGTGTGTGTGGGGGAGCGTCTGTGAGCCCAGGGAAAGGGCTGAACGCCTTTTCTTAGCATGATGATGGAGAATCCACGGATGGGTTGTCTTAATCTATCTGCTCCAATTAGACTAAGTCTGAAATTTAGTACCGCCCCCTCTGTGCCAACTCCACCCCAGTTTTAGGCTAAGGCGATACTCAGACTTTAGTCCGATGCATCTGAACAATATGGGAACCAGGCCAACTGACCTAATGGGAGGGAGTTGATTCTCCATCATCATGCTGAGAAAAGGCGTTCAGGTAAGACAACGCCCCTTTCTCCAGCATGATTGGATGGAGAACCCATGGATGGGATATACCAAAGCCCTGTGTCCCTAGGGTGGGGAATTAGATTGGGCCTGGGTCCCATCCAACATTAATGCGTGTTCTAGACCCTTGCGGCCAAATGAAGCCGTAGAAGATGCATATATATCCCTCTTGTAGTGACAGACAAAGGAAGAGAGCGATGCCCATGTTGCTGCTCTACAAATTCCCTCTACGGAGGCCTGAGTAGACCAGGCAGCTGTAGTAGCTGCGCCCCGGTTGAATGGGCCGTGATATGCCTGGGATCTCGCAGTGACTGAGACTGGTATGCCAGAGAAATACAAACTCTAATCCACCTGCGTATTGTGGTTGAAAAAACCTTCTGACCTAGTGATGAAGGGTGATAGGACACAAACAGAGCCTCTGTTCTGTGGAAAGATGAGGTTCTCTGTATATAACAATATAAGCCCTGCGCACATCCAATTCGTTCCACTGAACCTCTATGTCATTAGATGGGTTAGGACAGAAGTCCGGCAAAACTATTTCCTGAGATCTAGGATACAAGGACTTGACCTTAGGCATGAAGGAGGGGCCTAGCCTAAGGGTTACCCTGTCCTTATGGAACGTACACGGGTCCTTCCTCACTGAAGAGTAGCCAGTTCAGATATCCTTCTCGCTGAAGTTACAGCAACAATAAATTCCATCTTCATCGATAACTGTTTAAACAATCCAGTGTCAATAGTTCAAAGGGTGCGAAACAAGAGCCTATAAACCTGATGAAGATCCCACGAGGGGTATCTATGTACAGTTGATGGTCTGACGTTGTTAGCTCCTTTTAGGAAGGAGCGTATCATAGGGTAATGTGTTAAGGATTCATTGCCACAGGAAATAACTGTGGCAAGTGCTGCTACCTGCCTGCGGATGGTGCTTGTGGAAAGCCCTTTGTCTAGACCATCCCTCAGGAACTCCAAGATAACTGGCATTGAAACCGCCAAAAGGTCAATTTTTCGAACTGAACACCAATTACAGGAGTCTCTCCATGTGGCATCGTATATTCTATTCGTCGAGGGTCGCCTGGATTGCTGAATCATAGCTATGACCCTTGACGAATATGAGTCTCAGCCTAAGGCCTGCCTCTCAAGTGCCAGACGGTTAACTGGAGTCATTGAGGGTCTGGATGGCGTAGTTCCCCCTGAATGTGGGAGATGCGATTTCCTGGGATCCTCCATGGAGATGATGCGGAGAGCTCCATCAGGTCGGCGACCAAGAGCGTCTCAGCCAATGCGGCGCAACGAGGAAGACCTCTGCTCGTTCGCGAAGGATCTTCCTGATCGTGGCAGGAAGAAACGGCAGAGGAGGGAAGGCATAGAGCAGTTCCCTGGGCCAGGGACTGCGGAGGCATCTGTTCCCTCCGCTGATGGAGGTGGTAACCCGGAAAGGAATCTGGGAAGTTGTGAGTTGGTGGGGGAGGCAAAAGGTCTAAGGTTGGGGAACCAAACCTGTCCACGATCTCTCTGAACACCTTCAGATCCAGCTGCCATTCGGAATGGTCCATGGTTGCTCAGCTCAGTGAGTCCGCCTGCTGGTTGGTCACTCCGGATATGTGCTCCGCCCTGATGGAGGCAAGATTCAGTTCCGCCCAGGACCCCAGCAATTTGGCCTCCTGCATGAGAGGCCTGGACCTTGTCCCCCCTTGTCTGTTGACGTGTGCCTTGGCTGTAATGTTGTCGGTTAAAATCAGGACATGTTGCCCCTGTACTATATCGGTGAATCCCTTTAGGGCCATATGTATGGCTCTGAGTTCCAGCCAGTTTATATTGTTCTTTAGGTCCTGTTTGGACCACCGACCTTGAGCCCAGTGCGTATGGAGGTGTGCCCCCCACTCAAACAGGCTTGCATCTGTGGTAATGGTAATCCTGTCTGGTTCTAATACTGCTCCCCGTGACAGCGCCGGGGAGTCCCACCATTGAAGGGAGTTCAAGTCTCTGAAATGGAAGGAGAAGCCATGTAATTCTCTGGCGTGGAGGCGTGCCCATGGCACAATTTGCACGCAGGACACCGTCTTCCCCAGTAGCTGTGATAGGGAGGCCAATGTGACTACTCTGGCCCTTTGGATCCAACGTACAAGAGTCTGAATAGAGTTTCTTCGGTCCTGAAATAGGTAGACCGTACAATTGTCCATGTCTATAACAGCGCCCAAATGGAGGAGCCGGGTTGTTGTATGACTTTTCTGGAAATTAACAGAAAACCCGTGCTCCTGAAAGACCTTGATGGCTAGGGCGAGGTCTGACTGAGCGTTTCAGAATGATGATGACTGAATTAGTATATCATCTAAATAGCATTGAATTCTGATTGGAATTTGTCTAAGGTGGGCTGCGAGCACTGCCAGTACCTTGTAAATACCCTCGGTGTCGATGAGAGGCCAAATGGTAGGGTTCTGTACTGGTAGTGGGCATAGCTGAATCTGAGGAATTTGCGGTGGTTAGGAAACATGTCTCAGTTAGGTCTATTGAGGTAAGAAAGTCACCTTGCCTGATGCTGGCCAGGATTGATTGAAGTGGTTGCATCTTAAACTTCTTATACCTCAAGTAAGGTTTAGATCTTTCAAGTCTAAGATTGCCCTCCAGCCCCCCAAGTCTTAGGGATGACGAAGAGGTTTGAGTAAAACCTTCGTCCTTCTTGGTCTTGTGTACTGGTTCAATTGCTCGTATTTGTAATAAATGAGCTATGGCCTCTGACATAAAGTCAGCCCTGGACCTGCTCGTTGGGATAGGGCAAGAGCGGAATTTGTCAGGTGGTTGAGAACAAAATTCTAGTCTCAAACCTTGCGTGACAGTGTCTAACACCCATGCATCTGTAGTGATGGTTGACTGCCCAAGTGCTGGAATAAGGGGCCAGCTGGCTTCCTATGGCAAGTGAGACTGTGAGATCACTTGCCTCGTTTAGAGGAACGGCCCCTCGGCCTTGAAGGGGCCGCTTGGCCTGGATCTGTGGTCTGCTTCTGCATGCTGAACGATCCTGCTGTCGTTCTTGTCTCTGAAAGGAATAGAGGGATGCCTGGGCCCAGTCCCAGGATGGAGCTGGTCGAAAGGCAGCCTCCTGTAACTGCTCTGTGACATGAGTTAACCAGAGTTTTACGTTTGTCCTTACCTTCAGTTAAGTATGGTTCTAGTGCCTTACCAAAGAGATGTCCACCTGTGTAAGGTTTAGAGGCCAGACGCCACTTGGTCTTGGTGTCTGCTCGCCAATTCCTGGGCCAAAGGAGCCTTCGTGCTGAGATGTCTGCAGCGATGGTCTGGCAGTGAATCTAGCCATGTGCAGAGAAGCGTCGGCTAGGTACTGGGATGTAGCCACTAACTTACCCAGATTTTGGTGAGCTCTGAGCTGGTCCGGAGGGATCCTGTCCTGGAGCTCACGTAACCCAAGGGCTGAAGCCCTGGCGAAGAAGGCCATGGACGTTGCCGCCTTTGTTGCCCAGGCTGATGCCAGATGGGAACTACGCAATGCGGAGTCAATCTTTTTATCCTCCGCCCTAAGTGCCTCATTTATGTCCCCAGGGATGTTAGCATTGGGAAACAATGAGTTCAAGGCTCATCAATCTCAGGAATCTCCAATAGGGAGGCCAGAGAACGGGCAACATTGAATAATGTTCTCTCTACTGCACCGGGGCTTAAGAAGGATCCTAAGTTCTCCCATTGTTCTTGAACTATATTCAGAAAAAGGGGAGGGCAGGGAATATTGTTCTGCGAGACTGAGGGCTCGGTGTATATGGCGTGGGGACCCTTGGACGTTGTAGGTGGGGTCTCCTGTTCTTGGGGGAGGTTTGCAGTAGTGCAGGCCCTGAGTAGCAGGGAATTAAAGAATGAATGGTCAAAGAGACCGACAGGAGGGGTGGGGTCAGAGGGAGTGATGCCCTCGTCCTCAAACAAAATCAGGCCAGATTGTCCAGCCCCTGTAGATTCCAAATCCGATGAGGGATCCTCCATCAAATCTGGAGATTGTGGATGATATGTGGCCTGGGGGGGTGGCTGTGGGGTGTTGGAGGCCATAAACTGAGCCACAGCCTGGGCTATCGTGGACTGAAGGAGGTCCGGGTTCAAGGCCTGGTTCTCAGGAGGGCAAAGCCCTGCTGCAGTGGGGGTGAACGTGGCCTGGGGTCCTGGGGTGTCCTGGTTGGTTGTGCCCCTCCCTGGGTCCACTCTTGTGGTTAAATCTAATTGGGGAATTCCCCTGGGGGAAGACCAGGCCCCTGGGGCTGAGGCACAATGTGAGGAAAGGGGTTCAAAAATGGACCTTCCCATCGTGCCTGTCAGATCTGGGGAGGCCGCTCTCAGTCTTTGGGACTCCTCCTCCCTCTGTGGCTCCCTGCTTGGCCGGGCTCGCTTGGTGGTGTTCTTTCCACTTGCCTCTGTTTGGCGTTTCCTCTTGGCCGGCTCGCTGATTTTCTCTGCCATGATGAGTTGCTCTGGGCTCAACCTTGGCAAAACGCCCCCCCTCGGCGCTGTAACTCACCAAGGGAGCCTGCAGAGATGATTCAGCCCTTGAGGGGGGTGGGCGGGGAATTAATGGGCACCGCGTCCCTTGGGAGTGAACAGGCCCTCCCCGGTTCAACGCTGTAGTCTCGAAGCCTCTGTCACCGGTGATGAACACTGCCTTCAGGAGAAACCCCAGGCAGTCTGGGCCTCAGTCACACGCAAAATGGCTGCCGTGAGCCAATTCAAAATGGCGGCCGCAGAGTTCGCGCCAAAAAAATGGCAGTTAGAAGAAGGCCTTGAGGCCTGAGGCCTAAGCTGCGATGAGCCCTCATTCCGAGGAATCGCTTGGGCTCCTAAAGCAGCGAATGGATTACAATTAGGTGAGCTGAGAGAGGCTGAGGCAGGCTGAGGCCTAGTAAGGCCTCCAGGCTCTGAAAATTGGATCGGTGCCAAAAGCTTTCTCCTGCTGCTGGGGCGGTCTGCTGAGGCCGAGGGACCTAGAAAAGGCTCCCTCCAGGCCTAATGAGCCTCGTCGTCCCTTGCGGAGCCCCCTAGTCAATTGGCAAGCTTACCCCTGCCTCTAAGGCCTCCCGGCTCTGGTTAGAAGAATGGAGCCTCTGATGCAGAGGAACGGCCCCTGGTAGGAGATTTCTCTTCCTTCTGGGAATCCAATTTTCAAGCTGATTGTGAAGCTGAAAAGCTCTCAAAGGCAGAAAGGGAAAGTTCCCCCCCCCAAAGGGAGGTTTTGTCAGCCTGTCAGCCTGCTAGGCTACAGGTTGGGATGAAATAAAATAGGAATACACAGTCTTCTGCTCCAGGAGCGAAGAAAAAACGCGTCTTAGAGCAAAGAGACTAAGTCTAAAACTGGGGTGCAGTTGCACAGAGGGGGCGGTACTAAATTTCAGACTTAGTCTAATTGGAGCAGATAGATTAAGACAACCCATCCGTGGGTTCTCCATCCAATCATGCTGGAGAAGCTTGTAACACTGATAGAGGAGAAACAGATGCCCCCAGGATGGAAAATGAAAATAAAAAGGGGAGGAGGGTCAGTAGTATGGAAGGAAATAAGGATAAAGGGGTGGTGGGGGAGATGAATGCCAGTAATGAGATAGTGGAAGGAACAATCTGGAAGAACCATAGAAGGAAGCATAAGGAGAGTAACAAAGAAACATATGGACACTAATTAACCGGCCGGGACCGGTGACGCGGTCCATGAGCCGGCTGCAGATGCCGGCAAAACCCATTTAAGTCATCATTGTTTACTGGCTCCTTAGCCCTGATGATGTTTGGAGTTTCCAAACGAAAGTTTGGCAGCTTTTAGTAAAGTATATTTTTATATTTATACTCTCCTGGTGTTCGTATTTTATTTGTATTATATATATATATATATATATAATCTGTATAATCATATATATATATATATAATCTGTAAATGAATGTACTGTCTTTCATGAATGTAAATGCTCACAATGACTAATAATAATAAAAATATGGAAGACAATGATAATGTTTTCTGAGGTTTTTGCGGGTGTTTGTATGTAGGTCTTTGGTTGTTCGGGTTTTCTCCTGCGCAAAATTGGAAGTGTCTTGGCAACGTTTCGACGAAATCCCATTTGTCATCTTCAGGCTGGTGTTTTCAGCTTCGTGCTCCTCGAAGCACGAAGCTGAAAACACCAGCCTGAAGATGACGAATGGAACTTCGTCGAAATGTCGCCAAGACACTTTCAATTTTACGCGGGAGAAAACCCGAACAACCAAAGACCTACAGACAATGATAATATATATACAGGGCTTATATACAGGGCTTATTGCCAGAACTTATTTACATGGGTTGAGAGACATAACTTACCCAAAGTCATCCAGACAGCTTTCATGTCTAAGATGGATCTAGAACTCATAGTCTTCAGGTTTTCTAGTCTGGACCTTTACTGCTAAACCAAAGTCGTTTTCTGGTATAGTAAATAGCAATACCAAAAGCATTTTAAGCTTATATATTACCCCATAGTGCTTTAGTAGCATTTTCTGGGCAATTTACAATGTCAGAATTTTTTATATTGCCCCCAATAATCTGGGTCCTCATTTTTTCAATCTCAGAAGGATGGAAGGCTGAGTCAACCTTGAGCCCAACAGGGTTAAATTCCATGCTATGGGAACAGTTTGCCTGCAATACTGCACTTTAACACTGAGCCACCAGGATTCTTAAACAAACAAACAAACAAACAAACAAATAAATAAAAGCTAAATATATTTCTGTAGAAAACAAATTTGACTTCAATTTGTTTCAAATATTTTTAAGGATCTCTAGTACAGTACAGATGACATACTAGTGTACTATTAAATGCAGTGAATTTTTTTTTATGATCTAGAGAAAGACATGACTTGCAGGATTTTCTTTCTTTTGTGATTTTTTTAGTGGCAACCATATACAGTATCTGATTCAGTTAATTATACAACTGGGCATACTCTTGATCATACTCCACATGAACATAAAAAGGGACTTCACTACAAAAGTGAAAGTGCCACAAATGTGAAATAAAATGCAAAGAGAATAATAAAATATTAGAAATGTAGTTTATGATTAAAGACCGTGAAAGAGAGAGAGTGTGCTGTGAAACATAAGACAGACTACAGAAAGAGTCAGATATGTATCACTATGATTTGTATCAGAGAGGAAGCTACAATAACTTTGTGGTTATTTATTTTTAGGCAAGAGATGGACAATCATTCTTGTCATCGATATGTTTCACAGTATTCTTGTTCACATCACAGTATATTTTAAATGCTGATTCCCCGTTCGGATTTGCCAGTCTGTTTTTCATAAGGAACACCAAAAAAGACTGCTTTTATTCCGTTCCATTGAGATTACTTGACCACTCAGTATATATTCAAATCAGTAATATGGCTAAAAGCAAAAATGATTCTCAAAAGGCATATTTCTGCACCACACATAAAATTATTGTACCCTTAGACTGAATACATATATCCTACACAAATGGGTCATACTGCACATTTCCTGCCATCAGTCCATTGTTAATTGAGCTGTCAGATACAACAGTAAATTGTATGCTAGTTGTGGGCCAAAGGAAACACTGGGATCTTTGTTCTTTTTTTTTTCAAAATGCTACAACATTATCTTCTTCTGCTCAATGCTCCTTTTAATCTTCCAGATAGAGGGAAAAAATCCCCAACTGGAAAAGGACAAAGGTGACAAAAAGAAGCCGTAGTAGACAAAAGGAACTGAACTAATTGATGCCTATTTCTTTTTTTCCAACCCATATTGTATTTGCTATGCTAGACAGTTCACTTTTAAAGGTATAAGATACTACTGTCTCAGTCAGCCGATTTCACCTTTTCCTTTAAATTATACTGATAGGAGACTTTCCTTTTGCAACAATTATTATTCTTGACATATTCTGCTTATATCTTGTTAAGACCTTGAGAGGCCTAGGAACAAAATATTCATTTAAGCTCCTCACTCCCACTTTCCTATTACACTCAATTTCAAGGTATTTTTTTTAATCTTTTGTCTATTGAAGACCCACTTAGTTATCTGTATGAGAAAAAATAGAAATCTTGGAATTATATTTCACTGTTTCCACTGAAAAGAATCAATTTAGCCGAGTCATACTCCGGATGGCATCTCTCATAATTTGAGCCTGGGAAACTTGTTCCACTTATTGTCCCAACCATTTCACCTAAAAGGATTACTTCCATAACTACTTCTACAGGTTGTTTTTTTTAAAATTTATTTCAATTTTAAAACTTGTCTGTAAAATTAGCATTACATTATTATTATTTGTTTATCTCAGAGTATTGTAGTCTATTTTCCCGATAAACAGTTACAGAACAATATAAGGGTGAAACTAGATAGTGCCGCATAAAATATGCATGCCATTTTCTGTGTTAGATAATTTTTATGTTAAATTGTTGGTATGATTCTTTAATAAAAAGTGTGCAACTGCTGAGACTTTTTTTATCAGTGTACTCATGTGTTTTACACACACACACACACACATATATATATGAAAATCATTTCACTGATAGGATGAATGAATATGTGTAGATAGATATAGATATAGATATTCATCCTGAGCTGTATTAGTTTCTTCAAACAGAAATTGTATATGAGGAATGCATTTTAACAAGAGATTTTGCTTCCATATGTGTCAGGTTAAACATCAGTTCAAAAGTACTGAAACCAGACCCATCTAATTAACATCTCTCCTCTTCTTATACATGAAATGCAGTGGATTTCTTTTCAGGCTACTGATTAATATCAGTGATTAATGGCTGTGTCTAAACAAGCAATTCATTAACTACAATCATATTTAAAATGGATCTTTCTGGGTTCAAATTTTTTTACTTTCTGGGTGTATTCACAAAGACACAGGGAGAAAATAAAGTTAAGTAAAGTATTATCACAAGAGAGATTCATCCCAAATAAATTTTATTATAGCAAAGTGGCAATTAGGATTCCCTTAATTATCCGTCATTTTCTATTTTTCATTGTAATGTTAGTTTAATAATACTTTATTAAATCTGGCTTGATGACAAACAATCTCTGGCAGTGAATCCTGTAGTGTAACATACAGTATTACACCTAATGAATATTAATGCTCTGAAGTGCAAATGGTCTTTCTAGATAATTACTAATGGCTGGGGAAATGCCAGCAAGTTATCATTATTATGCAACAAAGTGAAGCCAGTTTCTTCCCTAATTGTCTACTTCATTATTTCTGATAATGTCTCCATTCTACTTTTGACTGCTTAGTAGTTTTGAACATTATAATATAGAGCACCTAAATATTTACAGGAGAAAATATATTTGTCCTCCACTGGCTCATTTTATATGAAAGAGACAGTGTTAAATCGATAGTCAGTTTTGCCTAGCAGTTAAAGAATCAGATTAGAAGTTGGAAGATCAGAAATGGTAATTCTGCTTTAGGCATGGAAGCCAGCTCAGTAACTTTAGGCCAGTCAGATTCTGTCAGACTTAGGAAGTTGGTACCATCAATGCCAATTCTGAAAATATTTTCAAGTAAATGCAGATATCAGGGAAATTTGATCAAGGAAAGGGGGGGGAAATATTCAAGCTTATTTCACAATTAGGTATTTTATTACATTCTACTTTAAAACTAATAATAATGTGAAAGCTGGGGTTTGTACATCAATTTCCTTTTTTTCTTCCTCAGAAATATTTTGCAAATTCAAGGATGCTTGAAAGCAGGTTCAAATATTTCAAACAAACTTTGTGCAATTTTAGGAAGATGATTCAGGGATGCAAGGAGATGAATGGTTGTATGGCTGCGCAATTTTATATGAAATTACGTAACCAACTGCAATAGGATAACATCATCATGAAGGCATCAGGTTTGCCCATAAGGTCTATTTTAGGCAGGCCTACTCTTAACTATCTGTCATACAAAGCCACGTGAAAGCTAAATAGTCTGCATTAATTCTTATTAATATTCTAGAGCACAGGTCCCCAACCTTCTGGGCCCCAGGGACTGATTCCATGGACAGAGTTTTTTCTGTGGACTGGAGAATGCATGATTTTGTGTTTTGCCTGCATCTTGTACATGGGGCTTTGCTTGTTTGTGTGGCCCAGTTGCTGGCATGCCACAGCCCGGTACTGGTCCATGGACTGGGGGTTGGGGACCCCTGTTCTAGAGCTATACTAGTTCAGGAACTGTCTTCCTTTTCATAATGTTGCTTGAAGAATTTAATCTAGACATACTGAGAAAATGCTAACATTTACCAAACTATCATTTTTCTCTTTGACTTCATTGGATTTTTTTTTCCATAAATACTTTTGCAAATTCTTTGTTTTTGAGACAAATTTGTGAGGCGAGGTAGTATTTTTACTTTTATTTACTTATTTATTAGATTTAATGGCAGCCTATCTGGTCTACAGTATGATATATAGTGGCTACAGTATGCATTAGTAGTAGAGAAACTCATATTCCAAGTTGATTTTAAAAGTTGTTTTACCAAGGTATTGCATTGTGATACATCTCTGATATTTTGCAGGTTATTTTCCCTAATCAATACACATACAATTAAGCTAAAAATCAAATGGGCCCTATTTCCTCTCACTGCGCAAATTTCATTGGGAATCTTTTTGCCATGCTTTCATCAGATTAGTTGTTTACTAAAAAAGCACAGCAATGTCAGAAAACAATAGCTACTTTGAAAAGAAGGAAAATAGGTATTCCAAGTGTTGTATGTAATCCCATTGCTCTACTAGTGCAATACTTTTCTTGTTAGGAAGACTGATTTCATTTTTATAGTTTGTCCAACAAACTGTGTGTAAAACAGACAACATTGAACATTATATCTCAATGAACAGTTACACAGATAACAACAGGCAGTTATTCTTGGAAGAAATACTGTAATAATCTATTTTCCCAAAGAATCCTTGCCAATTTTCACTATGCTTAAATAAGAATTGACTGTATTAAACATCTTTTCATTATGTGCCTGAAGATATTAGTAATTTCATAGACACTGGCTTCCACTTTATCTGAATTATAATTATAAAAAAACATGTAACAAAATATAGAGCTGAAGTAATACTAACTTTAAATATTCAAAGTTTTCATTGAAGCATGTACAGTACATGCCTAGATTGCACCACATATTTGTTGACAACAGTTTTGAAAAGGAAAGTAGTTGGATATTAAATTGTAGATGTAGATATTTCTATAAAATACAGTACACACAAACACTTTTGACTCATATTTGGCACTTGAGTTGCGTTTGCACAGACAGACATGAAAGCAGACATATGGGCTATTATTTCATTTTCCTAGTGATTTTCAATAGCAACACAGGGAATGAGAGGAAAGTTTATGCCTTTCTGATTATGATTCTCTTGAAGTTAGATTCTCCTGATTTAAGGATAGCAGACAAACAGCACTGATAATTGATCTCTTGGGTTAGGAGAATAGATGCCTTTCAGTCTATGGACCAGAACCAGAGATCCTGGAGGCTGCTTGCCGATTGTGGACCTTGGCTTGCCCATCCATGATCTAAAACCTACTGAAATTATGCACACGCACACACACACACACACACACACACACACACACACAGAGAGAGAGAGAGAGAGAGAGAGAGAGAGAGAGAGAGAGAGAGAGAGAGAGAGAGAGAGAGACTTCATTACTTGCACTGGTCACTAGTATATGTAAAGCCTGGTCACTTACCCAGTGGATGCATTGAAAAATTACTCCTGAAATTTGGGAAACACTGGAAACAGTAAGTTGTATGCCACAGGAAGTAAAGAAACAATATGGTATGCCCTGCCTTACACAAATAATTCCTTTAAATCCAGTAAGAAATACAACTCAGTATAGTGTTTTATCTTTCTATCCCTCTCATCCTGTTTTGTTAGGGATTTATCAATTGTGTACGCTGCAACTTGTGACTGGCCATCATAATGTTAATCATGAATTTAAATCTCTGTAATTGAAATCTGCAGGATTTAAATATTATTAGTCTGATTGGATTTTGCCCTAAATATTCTATTTATACATAGCCAATAAAACTCAAAGGTCCTAGGACTGGAAAGATGATTGTTTGCTTTTTTATAAAGAAGAAAGATTTCCACTGTACAATTCAGGTAATTTTTCAACAGTCTTGTATGAAAAAAGTAGAGCTCAGTATAGAGTGTCCATATAAAGTGAGACACATTAGAATTTGTTAACTCTCTATAATAAGTGCACAATAAATGGAGGAAAAGGACATATCAAAATAGCTATGAGTGTTATTCAATTTATAACTAGATCAGTCTCAGACCTGGTTAGTACTTGGTATTAGGCAATCCCAGAACTGTAATCAAGAATGGAAACACTGACAAAACATTCCTGATAAAGGCAGTGGCTAACTGTTGCCATATTGTTCCCAAGAAAACTGAGGACTTCTGGGACTTGAAGTCCATGAGTCATAAAAGGGCCGAGTTTGAAGACCCCTGATATAGAGTAAGTATTACTTCACCAGGAGCTGGTTTAACTCAGAGATTTACTGTACATTTTGGGTTTTTTTTAATAGGGGGTATTGATGGAGAGGAATCAGTGCTGTTTTTCAACTTCCACTTACTCAACCTAATCAATACTTTACAAAGCTTTTTTTTTTTTTTTTTTGCTCTTTAATTCTGGGAGAACTTCTACTGCTTTCATAGTAAACACAAGGATGATTATCCATTGCACAAACCTAATTTGTCTAATGCCCGGCTGATCAGTATTGTATTTAATTTAATGGTTAATCTATGCCATGCATGGCCTGTTCAAAGCCAGAGCATATTATCATACATTTATGCAAGAATCTCGGCTTTTATATTTTTAAAAAGTTCCTTGTTAAAAAGACTTCATGGTTAATGTGAGAAGCTTGAAAATAAGCCCTGCATATGCCTTAATGATAGTTAACACTGTAACTTAAACTATCTCACACTATGTTAATTGTGAAAGTTTGCAATGTATTGCCAGGATTTGGAAACTCATCAGCATTTAACTCATGTATTTTGTGATTTTAGCTCCAGGGCAGCCCATTTTTAATTACATGATGAACATGTGGTTGTCATTACCTTGGAATGGGTCAGCTTTCATTGAAGGATTAACTTGGGTGAACTTAATCTGGAAACTTTCAGGTGCAGAATGTCTGATATTTATATCACAGAGGCATTTCAAATATGATATAAAGCAGTGACAATTTTGACTCCTGTGAACAATGATGAACGTGTCCCTAAAGATTCAGATTTAATCTCCATAGGCGAAGGAGCCCATATGGCTTGCAGTGAAGAGCAAGACTTTAAAAAAGAAGTCAAGGGAAGTTGGGGGAGGAAAAGCATCTTACTAGAGAAGTTTATAAGAAAATTATATAGCTGAATAACCTGAATAATATTTCATCATAAGACTTGGCTGACATTGATCTGAAATGTCCAGGTGATATCCAGTGTATCCAGATAATAAATTTGAATCAATCAACTGGTTACACAGATTTGCACTGACATGGAATTATGGGGGAACTCCTGCAAAGCTAGATACAGAAAGAGAAGTCAGATCACAGAATGAGTTATAAAAAAGTATCCACTAACAAAATTATCTTATTATCTTGGCTCGGGGCAATAAACCACTTAAATAAAAGATGCTAGTGAATTAATTTAAGCTCTATAGAAGTATTTCAGAAAAAGTGACAACAATCCTTTAATAGCAATATATGTTACAATGATTACTGAGGGAATGATAAATTGTCTTCAGATAACAATTTTAGATTTTAAAGAAATGAATTAAGAAGACTAATTTTCTAAATATGTACGTAACTGAATGAAACTAAGTTTAATTTTTGAAAAATTCATACTAAAGGATATCAGCACTTTTGCCATTATGTGGCATCTGCATATATTTTAGATATTTTTTTAAAAAAAAAATTCTACAGTCCTTCTGAGATGCCCTGGCACTCATGATGTTACCTAGTTTGGATAATGAAACGTCTGCAAGAAAACAACCAAACTGAGAGAGCACCAAGGACTCCTCATTTCAGCCCTGAGCTACAAATATTCTCCTTTATTGGTACTTCTGAGGAATACAATATGGAATACATTCCCTTCCTGCTTCTCTCTATATATACATTATATACAGTATACTATATGTGTGTGCATGTGTGTGTGTGACTTTTAAGCAATTTTCTTAATTTTGTGATGTATCTTTGAAAACTTTAGCGATGGTCTTCCTTGCTGCTGAAGCAACAACTTTCTCTGCATATCATATAGTGCAAAAAATAACCTATATTTTCATATCACCTCTAACAATGGCTAAAGTATATTTTACAGAGAAACATTATAAAGCTCTGTATGCTTCTGTCTATGAAAGCTACATCTTCATATGTTTTGTAACTTCATAGTTACACAAGAAACAATATAAAAAGAAAGCTCTGTCTGCTTTAATATTAAATCAATGTAATTTGCACAGGCCAGACTAATAAATAGATCTGCAGAATGTTTAATACATTATTTTATTATTTTAATTTTTGGATGATATAGTTTTCTATATTTTAGTGCAATTTTTAGCTCAAATTTTACAGAAATGCAAATTTGAAAAAAGTTACTACAAAAAAATACAGTAAAATACATGAGAAATGTATCTATTTAAGGGGAGGTGTATCCAATTCTAATACATTTAAGTTTTCCAGAGCATCACACTTCAGTAACAGGAGAAAGAGTTTCCCTGTTTCTTACATTTTCTTACATTTTCAACCTTAGGTTATTGTCTTCCCCTTCTACATTACAAGATTTCAACTTATGCCCAAGAACTGTTTATGTTTTTATCATCCTCCTTATACATACCATGTTTCCCCTGGGCTCTGAAGTAAGCATAGTGTTTTACTTTCAGGGAGGGCTTACTTTTTGCCGCTACCAGTACCAGTAGGCTGTGAGTGCATGGGGGTGGGGTGGGGCCTGTGCATGAGGTGAAGAAGCAACGCAGCGGTGAGAGAGTGGTGGTAGACCAGTTGCTTCCCTCCCACTGCCAGACATCTACTGAAACCATGCAGGATAAGGTTGCCGCGCCTGTCCCTGCCCAGATGCCCTCACCTCCCCCAAGCATTTTTTTTAATAACCTGCCTTTTAGCTGCATTCCATTTCTCCATTCACTTCTCAGCCTTCGCTGCGTGTTTGTGGTACAAAAAAAAAGTTAAATCAAACTTTCTAACTTCTCATGAGATCTCAAAAAGTTAAAAAGTCTGATTGAACTTTTTTTTTTTGCCCACAAACACGCGGCGAAGGCTGAGAAGCGAATGGAGAAATGGAATGCAGCTGAAATGCAGCTTAGTAAAAAACCACTTGGGGAAGGCAAGGGCATCTGGACAGGGGCAGGCACAGCAATGTTACCCTGCATGGTGGCAGGAGGGTGGGGCATGGGCCCTTCCCATGCAAGGCCAGCACCTGCAGCCATAGGATGGTCATGCTGGGCAGAGGCGGGCAGGGTACTGAGATGGGGGCTGGCAGGCCGACCAAAGAGTAGATCGAGAGCTGGAGGCCCAGGGAAAGAGAGTGCTGAAGTGGGTGGTCGGGCCATTGGCAAGAGCAGTGGAAAGCGGCCTCAGAACAATTGGGGCAGGTAAGGAAAGAAATCCTTGCTCCCGTCAGAAATTGCCTTTCTTTCCTTACCTGACTCCCAGCCCCATGCTCATTCTCCTTTGCGATTCATCATTACCGTATACAGACAGTTTTTTGGGGGAGGGAGAAAAAAGGTCAATCAATCAATTCCACCTTTGCAAGATTTTTTTTTGCGAGAAGCTGGAATTGATTGATTGACCTCCCCCCCCCAAAAAAAACCCTCTATACTCTCTAGTACTCTGAATTTTTATATCTATAAAATGTTTGGGTTAACAGCAAAAACATTCAAAAGCAACATTTCTGTCTGAACAGATTCTTTCTCCCATATCTCTGAAATCTGGACCATGTAGCCTTTAGCTTTGCTGATTTAATTTTCTTTTCTAAAAGCAAGATGGCATCAGTTTTAATATCCCACAGTAGTTTCTCAAGAATTGACATCATTCTCTATTATTTTCATCTTCAAATAATGAGCTATCCTGAACAACCTTTTATCCAACATTTAAAAAAAAGAAAGAATCATATCGCTAGTTTCCTGTATAGCTGGATGAGGGGGAAAATTCAAATTCACCCCAATCTACAATTTATATCTTCATCCTGTCTCTATATCACAATTACTCCAAGATGGGTATTGAATGATATGTATTTTACATGGAAATGTTGAATGTATGAATTCCTTCAGTATTAGTGCTGGATTAGCCACTTTTAAGAGCCGAGGTGGTGCAGCAGTTAGAGTGCAGTACTGCAGGCCACTTTAGCTGACTGTGTTCAGCAGGTCAGCGGTTCAAATCTCACCGGCTCAAGGTTGACTCAGCCTTCCATTCTTCCGAGGTAGGTAAAATGAGGACCCAGATTGTTGGGGGCAATGTAAAATATATATACATTGCTTACTGGTGTACACCGCTTAGAGAGTGCTTGCACTTAAAGCGGTATATAAGTCTCATAAATAAATAAATAAATAAATAAAAGCAGTACACTAGCAATCTACAAAGGGAATGCTGAGGCAGAACAAAGACATCTCTTAAAGAAATAAGCTGGTGAACTTTGGTGAACGAAACATACAAAACTGTAGAAATTTCTTTACTTAAGTGAAATCTAGAAATAAGTTAATGTAGTCTTACTTCAGTCTCTTCATTAGGATATGTAAGTCAAACCAATATTATCATTGATTCTTAACTTGTCTCACAAGAAAGAAGTATTTACAGGATGCTAAACATAATTTGCCCCCTAATATTGCCAGGAATTAAAAAGTATATTCTGGTTTATGAACAAGTATATATATCAGGGATTGTAGAAAATATTTTCACTAAATTTGCAACGGGTAAAGAAAGGTAAAACAGCCATTTCTAGAATGTATAAATTGGTGGTTGGTATTAATATTTGTTGTTAATAACATGTTTGATCATATTTTTTATTATGGCTTTAGAAGTCATCCTCAAATAAATTAATATATTACTGAGACTGAATTCAAGGCAATTGTTCATATCTTCCTGGAGAAGATAATAAAATTACATTGTTCAAAATATGCTCAAAACTGATGAACAGGCATAGCCAATAATGACACTTTCTGGGGAAAAAAAAATCAGATCTATCTCAGTACACTGTATATTGGGAAGCAATTTTTAATTGTCTCAAGTTTTAAATCTCCTTTTTTGCAATAGGGTGGAAATGTGCAGTTTAAGGACAGAAGAAGTAATATACTGTAAATCCTGTTTTGAGCTGCTTTTCTTTTTAATACATTAGGGAAATATTTTCTTAATGTGCCATTGGTTTTCAAGATGATATGATTTATTCCTGTGGTTTTATTATTAGAATAATCCAAAGTCATTAAGTGGCATTTTGATACTCCCTGTGATAGGGTGTGCTTTCCTCCCCCGAGATGCCAATGTGATCTCTTAATGTTCCTGAAGAATAAGTACTGGATTATGAACTGGATTTTCTTTGTATTTAGAAATTTTTATTGCTTTAACCAGAAAGAAAGAAAAAAAACCCCAACCCAAAAACCATTAGGAGAAAAAAATGCATTGAATCAACTTAGTTTGCACTGTCCCAGATTTTATGTGATCTGTATCAGTTATTTGTATGGTATCCATTCAAACAGCTTGCATCCTCTTCCCAAAACAAAGCACTGTGTGTTAAAAATGCATATGTTAGCTAAAAATAAGCTTAGATATGTATATGTTATAGCACTAAATGCCTAGTACTGAATAAACCTAACTGCAAAAAAATGTATGTTTGGAAAATTGCAAAAGTGCAAATGTGAACATTTAAAGTAAATGAAAATACAAACATATTTCCTAGCCTGGTTTCTCCAAATATTGGCAGATTAATGCAAAAATATTATAGAATAAACTTGATAAAATGAGGAAATGCACACATTCAACCATTCCTAAAAGAAATTGACTAGATAAGAATTAAAGAATAAAATAATTAAAGAATGGCTAAACACCAGCTACCTTTCACACATATTTATTGTTTGGGGATTGTACATGGCTATATGTATGTTAGTATATGTGCTTGTCTCTATGTGTGCATATAATATTGACAAATAAAACTCTTAAATGTTGCAAAAAATAGTACATTAAATATGCAATTACAATTACATACATGTTTTTTTTTCCTTCAGCCTAATACTGAAGGGAATAAATTGTTCAGAGTAGTGAAATTGGACCTCAACCTTGGAATATTGTTTTTTACATTCCAATGTGAGAATAGGTAATGGTTAAGACAGTCTAGCCCAAAAAGAAAAAAAAATAGTAGCATAATAAAAAATAAAGTATTTTTCACAATTTTCACAGAATTTTTCTACATATTTACTTCATGTATACACTATTATAATTTTTATGAATAAACTATTCATTTAGAATGGAAAATAAAGGTACAGAAGTGGTAGCTAGCTTCTTTCTTTTAGGATCAACCACCATTGGTTGGTTAGGTATTGGGAATTGGGTATTGTTTAGTCTAATGAAAAGAAGGACTGGGATAACTTGATAGCACTGTTCCAATATTTCAGAGTCTCCTACAAAGATAAGGGGGTCAAATTATTTTCTAAAGCTCCAAAAGGCAAGAAAAGAACAATGGTTGGAAACTAACCAAGGAGAGAAGCAACCTAGAACTAAGGAGAAATTTCCTAACAGTGAGAGCAATCAACTAATGGAATAGCTTGCCTTCAGAAATTGTAAGTGCTCCATTACTGGAGGCTTTCAAAAAGAGACTTTACAATCATTTGTCTGAAATGGTATACAGTAGGGTCTCCTGCTCAAGCAAGGGGTTGGTTTAGAAGACATCTGAGATCCTTTCCAACTCTTATTATATCTATGTTCTACCAACAGTAAAGGAACAAGCAGTCAAGAAATACAGTGCAGACTAGCATTTGTTAGAATACGATGAAAATCTTGGAAAAGGTATTCAAATGCCATGATATATCTATACCTACAAAGACCAGAACTGTACAATAATGGAATTCTCTGTCACAGTCTATGGAAGCAAAAGTTGAACATTAAAGAAGCAAAATAGTAGGAGTTTTTTCCAACGTTGGAAGGTGTCAAGAGTCCTGAGAGTACTTGGAGCAGTAAAAATAATAATAATAATGGGTAGATATGAAACAAATCAACTCAGAGTTCTCACTAAATGCACAGATGAACAGACTCATATTATCCTATTTCATATTATGTGAAGACCTAGCCATTTATAAAAGGCTCTAATGCTGGCAAAGAAAAGATGTGGATGACCAGAAGTAAGGTGGAGAGACTCAGTTGCATGGATGATAAATATGCCTTTGGAAGACTTAAAAGAACAGGTTAGGGATAATTCAGCATGGAGAAAATCTATCAATATAGTTGCTAGAGTCAAAAAGAACTTAATGGAACATAATCAATAGACTACAGTAAACTACAGTAAGCTATCATTAATGAACGATATTTTAAATTAATCTCTTCAAAAT
Source organism: Crotalus tigris (assembly GCF_016545835.1). NCBI lineage: Eukaryota > Metazoa > Chordata > Lepidosauria > Squamata > Viperidae > Crotalus > Crotalus tigris. The sequence continues at coordinate 353,423 of NW_024096756.1, read as the reverse complement.
ATAACAGAATGGCCTCCTCTTATTATAAGGATTAATATAGTTGGTCACTGGATTAATGTGTTACTATTATATACCTAAAAAGTGAGGCTTGACCATAGAAAAAATATTTCTTTCAATAAATATCAAAATATCCTGTTGGGCTTTAGCTGGACTTTTGAGGACAGCTGCAGCCGATGTAGTGCCATAAGCAAATGATATCAGCCAGACAAGTTAATTTTCCAAGTAATCCAAGGAGGATGAGATTTTAAATATGCATGGCTGTTTAAAGAGAGAAACTTCTCAGCATGAGAAACTGATTTGGAGCAAACACTTTTCTATTTCTGAACTAAAGTGGAATGGTAAAATCAGCTAAAAAATTGAGAACATCAAATAAGATGCTATTAGCTTCTATCTAAGTATAGTGAAGAAACATAAACTATAAATATATTTGACCTGATGCTTTCCTGATATTCTGGGGAATATAAACTCTACAAAGACAATTACTCTCCCTTAGCTAATATTAGCTGCACATTTCTTCAAATTTTATATCCAATTATTTGGTGGCACCACTATTAATTGAAGTCTCCCTCACATTTTGCTGGGCCAGTTTGTACCAAGTAAGAATTGCTAAAAAGGCTGGAAATATATTCTAAGATTATATAATCCCTGCAGGATCACTGAAGGCATGATGGTCATACCATCTTCCCATATCAAGCAAACAGGCAATTTTATCAGACAGCAGCAATGTAGGAAGATATTGGTGGTAGATGATCACTATAGTGAATTGACTACACATTATTATCTTAGGCCTCAATAAATTGAGATGAATTTGAATTAGACATCATACTGTTTACTTCTAAGTATATAAAAAAGAGAAGGAACAGTTCTCAGGATATAGAAAGATCACTACAAGGCTGTAATGCAATTAATGATTGGATAATATCATCATATTTCAATTATATCAATTATATAACCCATTCATATAATGATTAACCAAGTTTATACACTAAACACTGTACCAGAATAAGAGAAGATTAACAATTAACCTTAACCATTACATTAAACTGGCCTCAAATTTTGCTTAAATGTTATTGATTTGAGATTGAATTTGTTAGAATCTCAAATCAATAACATTTAAGCAAAATTTGAGGCCAGTTTAGTGTAATGGTTAAGGTGCTGGCCTAGAAGCCAGCATTCAACATTTATAAGGTCTAATAAATCAATGTAATTAAATGTGTGAAATGTTACCCAGTTTTTGATATGAAAGAAAAGAGTTGCTTTCTCTGATTGCTATTCTTAATTCTTGTGTTTATTTTATAGGTTTCAAATTAATTTAAAAAAAACCCTCTTCAATTTACAAGACATTTATATTATTTACAGAGGCATCTGCACTCCATTAGATTGTATCACACAATTATTTGGACACTTCTCTACATCTTGTGGCAAAGACTAAATCTCCTGACAACATGCAAAAAAGATATGATTAATGATGGTAGTTTTCTTCCAATTTTAGGTACATTTCCCAAGTGGAACAAGGTGAAAGAAATGTCTTCCATCACCAAGCTAAATGATTGGCCAGAAGCTACTGCCTCATCCACCAAAGACCATTTCCTCCCTAGTGAGGATGTGTCAGAAGCACTGGTACATATAAGATCATAGAAAATTTTCTTTATGTGATTATGTCAGAAACTACATATTATGCACATTATGGCTCCCTGAGGGTGAATGCTAGGTGCCAGATCTCCTTTGGTTTCTTTTTGTCTTTTAAAATACTTTTATAGGTGAGATGTGCTTGAGAATGGACCTGAAAAACATTTGAGGGTATTCTTTCGATAAGCTTTTCTTAAATATAAAACAACCAGTGCCAGCTGAATACACAAATACAAAACTTAAAAAAATAATAATACAAACACTCGTGTGCATACAGAAACAAAAGCATCCAAGCCCATATATTACTATGTACATAATATAGAGATATTACACTTTTAGTAGTTTACATGTCTTACTTTTTAAAAAAGAATAGGAAATTGCTTTTTAATGGAATAGGGAGCTTTTCCTTTGCAAGAGGCACAATTTAAGAAGCAGTATTCCTCCAAACTAATTAATCTACTGAAGAAAGCAATGCCATAAACATATATTAGGCACTTCAGGATAAAGGAAGTCAGGCAGATTACAGATATAAGTAATTTTCAGCTTACATTTATATCAGCACAGGTCTTTAAGATCTGTCAGTAGCATTGCAATGCCAGGAGTGTGCTTTAATGAGTTTTGTTGTCAGCAGTTATCTACTGTTAAGCAAAATCTTTCCTTCAGGCAGCCCACAAATAAATTGTGAAATCACACTGTTTGCTTTTGAATATGTCTATTGACCTACTTAGCATATTCAAACATAAAAATCATAGAAAATACACACTTGTTTCACTTCTTAGGACATATTTAATGTAGCTTTTTTCAGAAACCAATGATGTGAATCATATGACATACTGTAGTGCTATTATGTCCATACTTTTCTCTTATGAAGGTCAGACAATATATGACTCTCCAGATGTAGTTGGGTTATAATTCCCACATTTTTTCATCACTGGGCATTTACATGGCATTGATCAATGCCTATTTATATGGCTTCCCACTGCCTCTTTTGAAGAGCCTCTACCTGGTTCCTGATATTTTAGACAACTACCACCCAGTTGTAAATATTCCTTTCTTGGGAAGGATAAGTAACAGTTATTGGATATCTAGGTACAAGCACACTTGTGCAAATTGAACCTCTTGTTCCACTTCATTTTGGCTTCAGGTTTGAGTTTTATACAGAAATAGCCAATGGTTGTTCTAACAGTGATCTTTATCTGGAAAGAGACTTAAGGAAAGTTGCTGTATTGAATTACATAAGCTTAACATACAGCTCTTAACACACTGATATAGAGTATTGTTGAAATGGCTTAGTAAGCTTAGAATTAGGGCTTTATGTGATGGTGGTTCTGGCCTGAAAACCAACCAGCACAGTAAAACATGGGAGCTGTATGATATTATGGAGAGCAGTTATGCAAGGACTGTGGTTTAGTATTATCAATATGCTGATGATATAAGCTTCTGCCATTTTTTTAACACCTAGGCAACCCCTTTCATAGGCCTCATGTAAGAAAAAACATTTTCCATTGGCAAGCATGATGGAAGCCTCTATTGGTTTGTTTGCATTTCTGCCTGTTTTTATTATTTTTGATTGTTTTAATGCTTTAATGTTTTGTAACCACTGAGATTTGCAGGGAGTTGATGGCATATGTATTTAATAAAGAAAAAAAATTAGCCATTGTTTTAGCAACTACTATTCTGAAATGTTTCTATACTCAAAGAGGACAGTTGGTTACCCTGCATTATAAATTCTAAGGTGAGGTAATAGCTCAGATGCTATATGGACTGGGATCTAGTGATATGAGAAGTTTATTGCCAGCTAGAATTAGTCCAAAACAAATTTATAAAGAAGATTTGAGACTCCCCAAGACAGAGCGGAGCTAAGCATGGTGACAGGATTACCTTCCATCATCATTACAATACATCTTGCACTGATGGGATACTATAAGAAACAGAAAGCCTTCAACTATCCCTTCTCAATCTTTGCTTTTCCAATATAGTAGTCTATAACCACACTTGGAAAAATAATTTATGAGGCTAAGCAAGGCAGTTCTTAAGTGAGTCCCTCCTGTTTTACTGCCACTTTTTTTGCCAAGGTTAATACAGTTGTTAAGTGAATCTGGTTGTTAGGTGACTTTGCTTGTCAAAAATTGCTAGGAAGGTAAAACATTATGATGACATCACCGCGGGATGCTGCAACTAACATAAATGCATGCCAAATTTTAATCATGTAACCAATGGGAACTTGTGATAGTCACAATATGAAGACTAGTCAAGAGTCAGGTTGTTTTAGTGCTGTTGTTACTTTGAAGGGTCACTAGTTAAATCAAGCACTACTAGTACACAATGGGGAACCAATGAACAAAACTTTTGTTACTGAACCTATAACTATATTTCCTATACTCTTTGGGAAAATGTAATTTGTGAGAAACAAAGCAAATATTAGAATCAGGGATACAAGTCGAGATGCTACTTCAGTTCAGTCACAGATATTTTCATCTGGTTTTATCTTTTTGAAAAACATAGAAGCATGATGGAAGCCTCTATTGCTTCTGGTTGATATTAACAGTATCTCATTTGAGAAAGGATTTAAATGCCCCTTCACTTTCAGACCATGGAAGCATTGTAAGCAATGTCTTTGCCCTTGTGGTAATGGCCAAGTGGAGGATATTATTTGCTATGTCTCCAGTACCTCATTTTTATGAGTTCAGGGCAAAATTATTGAAGATAGACAAATTCAAAGGCTTGGACCTTAAACAGTTGTATTATCATCTTGCAGATGGGTTTCCTTCTGTTAATTGTCAGGTACTACATTCACTTTTTGCCATTTAAACTTAGAAATAAATATTTAAATTTGTAGTCATAGTTATGTCTTTTTTTGTTTTAACCTGTTTGCATCCAATACTCTTTTTATTATTTTTATTTCATTTTAGCTTTAATTCATTTTATGTTATGTTGTGCTACAGTGTTGTAATTTATGACAGTAAATTTATTTACACATAAACACAAAAGAATTGTAATCAAAGCATGATTAAAAGCTCAGGGGAAAAAAAATCATTGCACACTAGATCTAATTTGCAAGCATAATACCGCCTGCAAATCCAGTCACAGTTGTGTATAAAACAATATTTCCAAATGATGGACGTTTTGTTTTCTGAGGGTTTGCAATTACATTCAGAAGAAGCTTCACCTTAGTTATTTATTCTAGCCTTTTCTTTAGCAATAAAAGGAATGTCTAAAAGTGGTTTATAATAAAAAAAAATATTCCATACTTTTTCAATAAAGCTTGTATAACTGCCTCCATTAATACTGCAGGGACACATGCATACTCAGGGAGCCACTGATCACTTCCTTTAACTATGAGTTCAAATGGAACTTCACTAATTTAATTAGCTAGGAAGGCCAAAGGCAAGTAAATAAGATCTTATATCTCTGAACATCCTTTCTACAACCCAGAGAACTACAAGTTAAAAAGAATCTACATTATCCTTGTAATCAGTTGCCAAATGTACTTTCCTATGACCTGTCCCAATACTGGAATTTAAATCAAGGAGTATCCAGTTAACTTTCTCTGAAAATCATGAATTTCAACTTTCCTGTGTTCCTTTCTCAAGATCTTGAACAATGTGGGAACGCTTTGCCATCCTGCCCTGTGCAGGCACAATGGAGACAGACATGTAAGTCTATTTTTACATCATCCATTGTCACAGAACTGAATTTCAGTTGGAAAGAGGCGCTATTCCAAGTTCCAATTTGTCACAATAATTTCTCCATTTGTACACCAGCTCTCTATCTGTTTCATTGCACCAACCTCCCTAATGAACAAAGGTGCCAACTGAACTGGGCAAGAGGAAAGAGAGCATTCAAAAATGACAGTGACAACCATCAAGGCATCTCTATTCCATAAATTGACCAGGACTTTAACAATATTGCCAACAGATGATGTGAGAAAGAATGTTTAGAAAGCATCTAATTCTTCGCTGCTGTAGGTTGTCTAATGCAGGTACAGAAAAATTCTTCACTTTTATATCACTGGTATTGGTCACACAGCAAACCTACTCTGTATATGCACCACCTGAAATTGAAAGAAGTCCACAGTCATCATGGCATATACAAATTTGGGATCATGCAATCTTGGCATGGAAGGTGAAATCTCTCAAGAGATCATCTCTCCGAGCTCAGGGGCAAAATTAGTAATACGTAAATGATGCAAATAACATACTTTTACTCCATTTGTGATGGATATCAAGTGGCAGAAAAATAATAATCTTTTCATTATTATCTATACATCATTCATATTGGTATTTCTACACATAATTCACTCTTTCTCTACCATTTATCTAACTAACCACTTTATATTTTTATGCAGAGGAAATGTCACACACAATGAATACATAAACAAAAAAAATGGCATCTGTATATACATACATAGGTACAATCATGCCTGATTTAGATCTCAATAAGCCCAAATTCAGTCCAGCTGGCATATAAAGAGGACAGCTGGCAAGAAATCCTTTTATTCATTTTTCTTAGGTCTCCATAAAAATAATTTGAAAACAGTTTTGAGGATAGCTTTGAATAGATTTGGTTGACAACAGAGTAAACTTTAAATGTATGTTAACTATAACCATAAATAACCAATCAAGTACATTGATGTAGATCCAACTTAAGATTTATTCAACTTGAATGGGTTGCGGACTGAATACCAACAGCCTTTGAAAAGCTGCTGCACAACCCAGATGTGCAATGCTTGCTCATTTATGTCTTGAGGATTCTGTGTCTTTCTTCAAAATAGTCCTCCTTCTTTTTCCTCCACTTCCTTTTCTATTAGACCAAACAATATAGCCACCAATATACTAGAACAGCAGTTTCTTAGCTGGCGCATATTTTGTGAGTGCAAAGTCTAAGAATAAGAATGTAATTACATACTTGACCCCCATTTGATAATGCTTATGATGCCAAGAGTAAACTGACAAAATTGCAGTCTTTACTGTAACCTCAGTCTGGGAATCACTAAAAAAGGACACATTTCTCAAAGCATTCAATTACCTACTACTAATGCAGAAAACAGGTAAAAGTATAAAAACTGGTAGAAAATCAGTAGAAAAGTGGTGAAGGTATAAAAGCCAGAAAAGTAACACGGACCAGTAGACCTATAGAACATATTACTAATTTTATATAAAGTAGCATAATGGTTACAAAAGCTTGATGTTGATGCTTGGCTTCATTATGCTTTATGCAATTATTCATTATGCAATATGAAATACTTACATATTCTAACTTAATGGTAGATAGGGTCACCATTTACACCTAAGGCAAGACTTTTCAAATTTTGCATCACAAAGGTCTCTAAAATGATAACATAAATTGTGCAACCTCAACAATTGAAAAAATATAATGATTTAATTGTGGTTAGGGTGGGCAAAAAGATTTCCTTCCTTCTATTACACAAACAATGTAAGCATAGTTAAAATGTGTACTTGCTTAGGGATGTGAGCAATATCTTGTGAAGGCAAAGCAGTCAGCAAAATCTGGAACAAGCTTTTAAAAGCCCATTGTGCCTGTGTACACTTAGATGTCTTTTTTTAAAAAAGTGTGTCCAGCCTCCAGTTGCTCATGACCCCTTGGAAATCAATAAACAGTTTGAGCATCCTTGATCTAAAGACTTTCCTTTCAAAAATGTCTACTTATCTCCAAGAGCAACCCATCACATGTATGCTCTTTCCATAAAGACCAATGTGCCTATAGTATAATAAAGAAATATCTGTACATACTGCAGTTGTACTACTGATTTGTGAAAGTGCTTGTATAGCATAATATTAACAGGTTTAAAATGAGAATTGTAAGTGTTAACATAGCTGGACAACTAAAACTTAAATGGTGCAAATGAAATTACATCAATAATTTTCAGAATTTCCCTTAACACATTCTAAAAGATCAAATGGAACATGATTTTATAGCTTACCAGTTTTTAATATATCAATCTAAACTGAACATTTACCAAAAATACTAGAATATCAAATTCACAGCTAAAGACAAAACAGTATGTTTATCTTTTCAACAAATGCTGTTTGGAGATAACTTTCATTATTTGTAATCAGTGCCTTTTCTTTTTCCTAGGCCAGATAAAATAGACTCAGGCTGAATTTGTTATATGCATTCTCTGAAAACATGAAGTTACATATAACAGTGAAAGCTCCTGACAGCCCCCAGATTTTACATACATACATTCCATATGCACTGATTTACTCCAAAATACTGTATTAGCTGGATCTAATCTTGTTATTTTCTCCACCCATCTTATTGCTTTACAATTTAAATCCTTAAGTCATATAAGCCTGAAGTATTTGGGACAAGCCATCAAATAAAACCTAATAGCAAACTTATTAAGAAATGATGAAAAATATGTTGCTGTATCAATGCACGCATGCGCGCGCACACACACACACACAAACACACACATGAACACATGAACACACACACACATACACATGTTAGTTATAAAACTTTAGCCTTTTTTTTAAATAACCCTTGAATGTGTACCTTGGGAGAACATTTCAGGAGGGAATTTGCCCACAAACACTCTGCTATCACACTTGTTTCTTCATCCATTGATTTACAAGCTGTGAATGAATGGTAGCCTTCAACAACAGGAAGCTCTGCCATAGAAACCTGATCCCTTCACATGGAGCCAGGAGACTAGCTTCAGTACCTACAGGAAAATTCACTCCAGGAACCTCCAGGAATCAGAATTGTTAACCAGAAGGAAATGTCTTTAGCGCACTTACATGGTTCTTAATCAACTCCTGTCAGAGCACCTTTGATCAATGAGTTTTCAAAATGAGATTAACTACAGTTTACAATATGTCTACATACATTTCACAGTCAATTCCAAATGTACACATTGAAAGAAATCATTCAGTCATGAATATTTTTTTTTTTTAGTCCCCATTTGATTTTCTTACATCTTGGAAAACTGGCTCAAATTATGTTGGAGTAATCCCAATTATTGTAATCAGTAATGCAGTTCCATCCTTTCATTCCAAATATGGACTTTAAAGCACAGTAAGTGCATACTATCTATGAAAATATTTAACTATACTAGGTGTTTGAATTTATAAAATCATACTATAGAGTTTAAACAAGGTCAGATTAGATTTTATCTGGGAACCCAAGTTAATCATGCAGGTTCTTATGTGAGATTTCATGTCGCCCCCGCCAATAAAAGATCTGAAAGATTTAGCAATCAAGTAACCTTTTGGAGATGTTTTAATTACCATTTTTTAAATTTAAATTTTAAACATTGTAGCATCTAAAGCCACTGTCAAAAATAGTATTGGCAGGAGAAAATATAAGCACCAGAATATTGACCTACAAGCTTTAAAGAAGACATTTTGTTTTCAGTATGACACTCAGATCAGTATGATATTCAGATCAGTATTGTAAATTGGATGCACACAACCTAAAACTACAGGACTATATGTACCGTTCAGGGTGAGTCATGTCCAGAGATCTTTAAAAATTTTACCAACATGTAATTTTAAGTTTTTGAATTTTAAAATTTAAATGAGACAAGAGAGGAAACATATTATATATATGGCTGAATATAATTATATCAATTATACATAATTCATGGAATCAAAATATTGGCATGTTCCCTCACTTGGATAAGAATCCAAATTCAAGTCTGAATACATCCAGTGAAGGATATCCTAATTTCCTGGATAATTGATTCCACTGCTGAGCTTCTCTTATGGTTAAAAAAAAACCTTAGCTATTAAACTAATTAAGTTCTGACTTAAATGAAAAATTTGTTCAGAATCTATCACTTTGAATTTCACTGCCAAACACTTTTTTGTGTTTCGTTTTTATTTCTGCTAGTTGTCAAAATTGAGATTTTTGAGAGGGGAATTTTCATTCAAATCCAACTGATGTTGTAGTATATATTATTCTCCAATCATAATAGACAAGATAAATATAAATAACTTAGCCAAAACAAAAGCTAACAAAACCATAACATTCCAAATCAAAAGACCAATCTTTGTCCTACCTTGAAAACCTTTTTAGTTAGCTAGAATATAAAATGCATATGTGTTTAATACAAGGAATCTACATAATATTAGCGGGTGTTGGGCAGAGTTAAAGAAATTAGTTTAGTTTAAATGTATAACTGAAAGCTGGAAAGCTAAGAGAACAGTGTAGCTTATTTGAACTGCTTTAAAAAAAATAAAAAATGAAATACTTCACAAATTTGCATGTCTTCCTTGTGCTGGGGATTTATTATACAGGTATCTCTTAACTTATGACTTATGACAAACAACAGTCAAAGTTACGATAGCCTTAGAAAAAAATTATTTACTACTTGTACTCACAATTACATATATCATTCTACCTTCTGTCATGTTATCACTTGGGTGGTTGGATACTATCTTGCATTTACAACCAGTTGCAGCATCCTACAGTCATGTAATCACAATTTGTACATTTCTTTTGCAAATTTCCAGCAAAAATATGGCAAAAAAAAAACCACCCACAAGGAATCTGGGTTTGCCTAATGCCCATATGATTTCTTTAATGTTTGCCATAAAAATTGTTATAAAATTGGGTACAATTTAATTTATGACTCCAATGGCCTACAATGGAAATTGTGGTTGTAAGTCAAGGACAACCTATAGATATTTTCAGGGTTTTGGTTTCTTCTCAAGATCTATTAATTTTGTCCAAGGGTTCATAATTTTTGCATACTTTCAGGAATGCATCTGCCCATGCCTGGCCAAACTCATAATACTTTCTTCAATTCTTAATTTTCTAATCTCTGATTTTTTCCAATCTGTCTTTCTCTGGGAATTTTCACATGACAGCCTTTCCATCCTTCAATTTCTCTAAAGCATTCTGAAATTGAATGGTCAATCATCTTAATCCCTGCCAAGAATGGAATGCTGAAGACAGCAGGAATGGGCTAATCTGTGTTTCCTCTAGCAGGCCAATAGCAAATGAATAAATCATAATTGTCAGCATCACATTCTATGACAGTTTGTAGAGTTGCGAACATTCCCACCCCCACACTCTATATGGACAAAGTGAAAAGTTATTGTTAGCATCCTATTCTATACGTTCGGATGAATGGAGAAGAAAGTTGACTGGACATTAAAATATAATTTTCCCTTTATGTAAATTGTATGCATATTGAAATCTGCAATGCCATACTATTGTAGTTTTGAAATCACATGTTTTTTTAAACAGTGTCAACCATGTTTATAGATTGCAATATGGAATCTCTATGTATTGAGCTGAATGGAACTAAAAAACCAACAACAACTCCACACACTCAAATATTTAGCAATTCCAGCATTGCAATCAAAATTCACAGGGAGGACAACTTCCTAGGAATAAAGTGTGGTTTGGTACAATAAATTCATATATCAAGGGACATTCTACAGTATATTGAGTAGAAACAGCATAAAGTCCATACTCTAGAGAATATTGTACATATTGTATGCATGAATTAGCATATCTACTTCTGACCATTCTATATTATTTTAAAGAACAATTCTTAAACAAATTAACTTAATTCTTTCTGAAAAATCAAACCTGATCTTGCACACATATTTTGCTGCTTCGTATACTCACAGAAATATCATAAAATTTGGTAGAATTGTCTGCAGCTAATGGTTGGGTAGAGAATTATGCAGGAAATCTTGCAAATTCTTTATGAAAGACCTATATTCCAAATCCATCAACTTTTGTGATTAATGGATACATGCTGGTCGATAAAAGAGGGTATTGGGAGTCTATGCTTGGTGTCGTAATGGATTGAAAAAAAGAAAGACCATTGTATTTCTTCAACACTTATTCTAAAAAACATTTCCCTAAGTGATATTTTACTCTTTTGAATTACTGGTCTGAGTCTTTTCGGCACTGTGGATCTATAAATGAATATGTGGGAAGGAATGTGTTTATAGTTAATGAGACCACAATTATGCTTGCAGTCCAAGTGAAGCAAATTTATGAAAATGTCTTGCAAGATATTGCAGCCTAATTGAACTGCATCCATGGCAACTACATAAAAAAACCAGATTTGCTTTTATTTTCTAAAGGGATAGATGACCTGGAAGATGTAAAAGTTGAAAATGGTGTTCATTAAGAAACATAAAATGGCTTTAAGATTCCAGCTTAACCAAATATAGTCTATACAAATAAATATATCTTAATTATACAACCAAAATGCCCTTATTTCACCTGGTAGTGACTTGTTACAGCAGGGGTCTAAAACTGTAGGTGATCTAATGTACAACATGCAGTGTGATGTTTAGCACATATGGTATATACATTGAAAAAATGTAACATAAAAGATTACCTACTGTTCTGTGGCTTCCTTAATAGACTACCTATTCACCACAGGATACAGTTAAAGAACAATAGTAACTTTAACACTAAATTTCTTATAGAGTTTGGATTCTGCAAGAGAAAAATAAATGTATTCCATATTTCTAAATTTTATTTATCTAACAAATTTATATAGCTGAGATATTAGAGAACAGACAAAATCCATTACTGCATACTTAAAAATAATTCCATCTATTTGTCAATAAATAAACATAGGAATGTATTAAAGGGGTTTTGGTGGCTTTGTATTTTTATATTATGGCTTGAAATGTATGGTCATGCACTTTTTTTTAAAGTACAGTGAAAATATGAATTAAAAGCATTTTCTTATATTTTGTGGTAATGATGATGTGTTGTTGTTCCTAAACAACTACAGATTGATTGATTAACTTTAACTTTGGTCCCAATATCATATAGTTACTTTGTATTAGCTCAGGTGATGGAAGCTTTAGTTTTCTGAAGTTCTCTGAAAAGAGAAACAATTGGAAATTTGCTGAGGGAAAGATAGCACATAACACTACATAGTTCAGGGGTGTCAAACTGCCATCCCATGGGCCGGATGTGTCATCCAGAAGCCGCGCCCACCCCGTTGCCGGCAATGGAGAAAAAGCTCTGATACGTTGCACGACGTCATGTGACATTGCGAGTTTGACATGTCTGACATAGTTAATGAACATTATGTGGTACTGAAAGAATTATTTCAATAAGCAGAGAAATGCTTCAAATCAAAAAAAGAAAAGAAAAAGAAGTGCAGTTGCCATGACTCAGCTCCCAGACAACTCTACCCAGAGGACTGGAGAATCTTTATTAACATTATGTGATAAAGATGCCATTATTAGTGGAACTCACCACTAATGTTCTGAGTTACAATATCTATATAACACAGCCAGTTGTGTAGTCCTTTAATCCACAACATATGGATAGCACTCTAAATTATTTTGATAATAAATCACCTGTAGTTAGTTTGTCATTAACACTGAAGCCAAACTTTAAATTAATATTTGCTTAAGTGTTATTGACAAAGGTTAAATTAGAGGCCAAAAGTGGAAAACAATGAAAGAAAAGTTAAGGATGGCTCATAATTTTGGTGATGTTAATCCTATTCCAAATTAATACTTATTGCTTCTAATCTTTAATAATTACAACCATGTACCCTAAAATTTTTTTGCCTCCAAGACAATTTCAAAAATTGCTACCAAATTATAATTTTTATGGCTTCCTCACAGTGATATATTATAATTCTTTAATCTATTGTCCATTTAGTCTATCACCAGTATTGATTAAGTTTACATAATACAAAATTGACCAAATAAGGCTATGTTGAATATTTTGAGTCATCTTTGAGGTATTTAAAAGAAAGAAAGAAATAGAAAAAAAGGTTCTGGATCCAAATTTAGCTCAGAAATCACTAACTCAAAGTTTTTTTTTAAAACTTGGCAACTTTAATATATATAAACTTCAGCACACTGGTTAGGGAATTGTGGGAGTTGAAGTCCTCACATCTTAGTCGACAAATTTCAGAAACACAGATCTAACTTTGATACGAAGATTCTCTTTTTTTTCTGCTACCTGCCCATAATTGTGGCAGCGTAGGCTGGAAGATGTAGTAGAGACTGAAGCCTAAATTCTTTTACCACTGAGAGGGTTGAATCAGGGAGGATTAATATGGGGAGTGGAGAATTCTACTGATGCTTCTGGCTCAGTCCTAATAGAAAGATTTAGGGAATTACCAAATCACACAGTTTGAAAATATCTATTTGGAAATCCTGTCCCAATGTAGAGAGAGACACCTCTTCAATATGTTCTCCAATTCATCTTGGAGCTTGATTACAGCTCACTTAATGAAAAATATGCCAGCCACACATCCCAAAGCTTGTGTAATGTTCATTTGTGCATGTAAATATCCCAGTCATGATTTCCCATGCATTGTAATACAAGTCAGAGCTGTATTTTTACACTTTAATAATCATATATTTAATCTAAAAGATATTTTATTGAAACTATTTATACGTTTAAAGGAAACTTGCTGTTGAGGCTCACAATGAACAGAGCCAAACCTATTTGAAAAGAATCTTAATTTAGTCAGCTGACAGAGCAGCTGAAGCTTGAACTCATTAGCCAGAAATGATTAATACAGATGGGAGCAAATGGTAGATCAATCCCCTAGGAAAAGGTGAAGCAATTACAGATATAATAAATAAGATTAATTTTCACTAACAGTGGGGGGTTTGTCTGGTTAGGTTATGACCACAAGTCTCTACTGGCAAATCTGAATGTCCACATTAATAAGATCCACAAGCATTTCTCTGTATCTGCTAACTACAGTATGGCAGACTTCAAACATTACAACATTGTTGTCTCTGTGCATGTTTACATGTAATTTGAAAAACCAAACCATAAATAAACAAAGGGGACAACTGTGCAAGCACCAGGACAAGAAGGACCTTGTTTGCTGACTTGGAGATTGAAAGCAGATGTCCAATGCTGTAATTAAGCACGATTCAAACAAGCTGCCTATGGTGCATAAAAGCAGTTGTTTGGGAATCATGGGGGTGGGGGGGGGACAATCTAACATAAACATTATTTGTCTTTTTTGCCACACATGGCAAGAGATTAAAGCAAATGCTAACCCATTAATCACAGGAAAAATAGTCGACAGGGAGGGCACTTATATATGTACTTCTGGTATCTTTCAAAAGTGAAATGTTTGGAAATCAGGATTTCTGCACTTATTATTCAGGCATAGTAGCACCTGAATAGTTAAGGTGCAAGTTTATACATGGGAGAGACAGTCATATGGTTTGAATATGGTTGATAATGAATGCAGGAATGTTGACGCATCTTATGCTGTTTGTTGTAGCAAATTTGACATTTGGCAAAGTGAATGGGAAGTATTTTGGGGGGGAGTTCTATTATCATGCCCCCTATTATCATCGGTTCCATACTTCTCTATTCAGAACTAAGCCTCATTCGTTGCAAGTAATATATGCAGCTATTAAACTTACTCTAATATTTTTTATGGAAATTATACACCAAAACTGACTTGAGGATTCTGGACAATTTACTGCTTTGAGCTATTAAATCATGTTTAACAATAGTAGCAGTAACAATTCTACTTTCCATCTTCTTGAAAATGAAAATTGAATATTTCATTTATTATAGCATATCACCTTTTCATATTGTATTGCAGCAGCAAAAATAACAGTAATAATTTATTAATCCTTCCCCATTAATGAATTTAGTGAAAATATCTTAGGTAGTGTAGCAATTTTGTAATTCTGTTACATGATGATGAAGGGGTGGTGTGAATATCCTTTTCTTTACTGAACAATGATTAATGAAACAACCCTCACTTTTCATTTTTCAATGAAATCTCAAAGGAAGACAACATGTGGGAACTATTGAATATTTTAAAACTAAGCCAGAAGATGGAAAGATATGTAAGAGAAACAACAGTATTGGCAATAGCAACATCAAAAATGCCACCAAGAGAAATTCAAAATAATTTATGAAACATCCTGAGAATGAGGTAGATAATTCCAAATCTCTCTTGTTGGAGGAAGAAAATTGTCATTTAATTTTATATGTTAAGTTTTCAGAATGTTAAAATGGTTAAAATAAAGTATGATGTTGCACTGAACTGAAGATAGTGGCATAGTGGTTGATAATTGTGGCAATAGTAGTCCACAATAAGCCATAATGATACAATATTGATGTTGTGTACATCATTACATGAATGTCACATATATACTTTCCTTGTGATAGTATCATGACACAAATCATTTCCCCCTCACTGCTACAGGGCCTGAATCCTAATAACATGTTTATTCCTTGGTGCATCTGTTTGTGATTTTTGAATATTTATATAACATAGTACTGTTAGACTAACAGAGATTCTTGGAGGTTCTCTGGGCAATCAGGAGTTTTATGAAATTATTTGCTGTTACCTGATTAAAAAAAACACTGTCTTTTGTTAATGCTGATAGGAAAAAGTAAAGGTAAAGGAGTCCCTGCGGATTTTACTCTGCTAGACTTTGCCAACTATAGCTGGCCATGTTCATCTCCATTTCAAGACCACTGAGCCAACACTGTCCAGAGTCATTTCCATGGTCATGTGGCCAGTATGACATCAAGGAGCATTGTTATCTTCCCACCAAAATGGTACCTATGTATCTAGTCACATTTGCATGGTTACAAACTGCTAGGTGGGCAGGAGAATGTTGATAATAGTACAGTTTTATTAAAAGTGTAGTATAGACACTGTTTTTTAACTTCATGCACAAGACATTGTTGAGGCCACCTGCAAAGTGAAGTTACATGGTCTACCAATTTGTAATGTTCTTGATTTTCAAAACTAATTATGGGATAACTCAGGACATAAATAATAGCAAAAAACAATAACTACAGTCCAACAATTCATGAGTCTCATTAATGAAGAAAATATTCATGTTTTGTCTACTCTGCAGTCAACTAATACATTATTAGCTCAACTTTCCTGAATGGAAAGAATTAGGGCAAAGATTTAAGAAAACAGGAGATAAGAGATAGGAAGATTAGTGTGTAGGAGATATGGATGATTATCCTAAGTAACTATTGAATTATTTATAAGCTTGATTCATATCTATAATAAACATCTCTCTTTTCCCAGTGCTTGTTGACACCTTTGGCAATTATTCTCTGAAAGGTAACTCTCTGAGGTGCCATTTCTACTTCTTAATTGCTAAATACCAGCTTACATGAGACCATCATTGATGAAAAGTGACATTGCCATGTCAGCTATGTAATTTGTTGGGAGCAAATGCCATTGATGTTCTCCATCCTTCAAGATTCCTCATGCAAATGAAATGTTACAATTATCACACACCTTTGCTTCAGGCTCTTTGGCAAGACCACTCTATCTATGCTGCTACTTTTGTTGTATCCTAGAAAAACTCATGCTAATGACTCATTTTCAGTTTAGGTTTCTAATTTTTCCTGTCACCACCAACCAACATGAAATATTGTCAGCAGGTACTCAGGAGAAATATGACATATTATTGTTTTCCCCAGCCTGACTAGAATAGACAGAATCTCAGAAAGTTCTGTATATAAATCAGTGTTTATTTTGCCTTGAAGAATAAAAGTTTCCTGCTGTGAATAAAACAAACCTTGAGTCCTAATGCTTTTGTTTTATGAACTAGAAGAATTTTCTTATATAAGACACTGATGTAATAAAACCAAGCCATGATTCATCTGTGGAGGATGATCAGTCACAGGCATTGCCTGATCAATTGAGATAGTTAGATGATGATGCATAACCCCCAAGCCCCCATGTCTCAGTACATGTAGCAGAACAGTGCCATTCAGTGGGGTTCCTTGTTCGCAAAGGGGCCTGAGTAATTGTAGCCAGCTACCTGTAGACAGATTTAGGTAAGGCTTTGCTTTCAGCCTTTGCTGGAATCAACCAATCATAATCCCAGATCACGAGTATTGATATTAAGTTTCCTTGCTCTTGATTCCTTGACTATTGGTTCAGCTGACTACCTAACTCTTTGACTCCTGGAATGAATTTGGACCAGTCTATTACTTCTTGACCTTCAAGTGAACTGGTTCAGGCAGTGTACTTTTTGCACAGATCTTAAACAAAAGGTCCTAAGCTTCCGGTGTGAGGCGACGGCGATGGCGGCTAGCTTTTAGCCGTCCAGCTGGGGAAGTGTCAGAGCCGCGGAGCGCAGCGTGCATCAGCTGGCCCGCGGCTCGAAAATCCCTTCCCGGGCAAAGGGAAGGGACAGAGAGTGCAGGGATAGAGGTAGAACCCCTGAACCCCCTCTGGATTTGTTTCTAGAGGGGGTGAAAGGAGTGTTCCCTCGGAGCTCCTGCTGATCTCCGCCTCCCAGCTGTTTTTGCTTCCTAGGAAGCAAAAGAAACCGCCGCTTCTATCTCCGTGTTTATAGCATTCTGGTGAGTAATTTTTAAACGGACGGAGCAGTTTAAAGGATTTTTTGTTATAATTTAGGTGTTTATTTTTTTATTTTTTGATTTCTACTATTATTCCTCCTTTTTTTGTTATATTAGTGAAAGGATTTAAGATGGCGCTTTGAAAGTGTCGGAGTTTTTTTTTCCTTTCTCTTTTGTTTTACTTTCCCTTTTTAAGGACTGGTTTTTGCTTTTACTTTTGCTTTTGGCTTAGAATTTTTTCTTTTGAATTGTTTGCTCTTTTATTTTTTATTCTTTGGATTTACTCTGGACTTTCAAGGACTATAGTTTCTCTCTTTTTAAAAATTTTTTTCTTTTTTTTCCCTCCTCCCTTCCTGGCTGGAGGGGAAAGGGAAGTGACAATTGTGCTTTTTAAAATGGCTTCAAAGAGGCAGCAGCCTTCCTCAATACCCAAGGTTATTTCTTCTCCTATAACTTCCACTGCACAGCTACAACAACAATCTAAACATGTACCACCGGCTCAGCCACCACCCTCCCCTCCTCTATCTGGACTTTCAGCACAAGAGGTTAGAGGCATAATGGGAGAGATTGTAGTTCAAATGAGAGAGGAAATGAATCAATTTGTCTCACAGATTAAATCAGAAATTAAATCTGATCTCAAAGAAGAGATAACGGGGATAAAGACTAAATTGCAAGAAAACAATAATGAATTACGACAAGATATACTGGCAGCTGTTTCAGGTTTGGCTACTGTGGTGGTTAAGCTCGATGCAAGGCTTGAGGAAGTGGAAGACAAAGTTGACTCTTTGGATGACAAAATTCAAGATGTGGAAAGGAAGGTGGACTCCTCACAAGAAGATATTTTGATGTTTCAGTACAGACAAATGGAGTATGCCCTGAGGATCAGAGGCCTCAAGGAAGATGTGAATCAAGATCTCGTGGAGGTGGTTCTTACTGATCTGGCGCTGGCCTTGGATATGGATAAAGGAGAATTACAGAGAGAAGTGGAAAAAATTTATAGGCTCAACTCCTGGATTGCTAAGCAGAAGAACTTGCCTAGAGATGTGGTGATTTATTTTACAAAGAAGTCCCTGCGGAATGAGATTATACAAGCTTTTTACAATAAAAGATTTCAGATTGCTGCCCAAGATGTCATCATTCTAAAGGAAATCCCATCCAAAATTTTAAGAAGCAGGAAAGACTTTGCTTTTTTAACCAATGAGCTTAAAGCTAGATCGATGCCATTTAGATGGGAAATTCCGATGGGTATTGTTTTGAGCCATGCTGGGACACGCTACAGATTGAACACAGTTGACAAAGCTAGAGATTTTTATACTTCGGTCCTGGGTGCAGGCTCAACCTCATCTGGTCGGAAATCTCTGAGTGGCAAGGAAGTTGACCAGCAATCTGAGGCATTAGATTTGGTTTCCGCTGGGATGATAGAAGCTGTAAAGCAACGCCAGACGGAGGTTAAAGAGCAGAGGATGACCCGTGCAGCCTATAAGCGTAAAGAGAAGGAGCAACGTAAAAAAGAGCCTAAAGAGAGTTCTCCTGGAAGTGCATCACCGCCGGTGGGAGGAGCAAGACCCAAGAGTTATGCAACACACGCAGCTCTTTCAGAGTTTGATGGTGTCTTCTCCAGGCTGCGTGCCAAGGGAGATGGCAAAGTTTTTGACCTGGAATGTTAATGGATTGAATTCTCCTCAGAAACGCAAAAAAATCTTTTATTATTTGAAGCAACATACTAATGATGTTATTTGCTTACAGGAAACTCATATTTTACTTAAAGATCAGAAATATTTAGTTAATGCTCGTTTGGGATCTCATTTTATATCTTCTGCTCCTGGGAAGAAAGGGGGAGTTGTTATATATGTTAAACAAAACCTACCAGCTTGTCTGGTAGAATCAGATCCCCAGGGGAGATATGTGATGATTGAACTTGGTATTTATGGTAAGAAAATACTTATAGTTGGACTTTACGCTCCAAATCAACAACAGGAACAATTTTATAAGCAGTTACATCAAAAAATAACATTGCTTGATTATAGATCAGTGGTATTAATGGGTGATTGGAATGGTGTCTTAGATATACAAAAGGACAAGAAAGGTTCCTCTCCTTTTCTTAAACAAGCAAGGCTACCTAAAGCCTTTTTTGATATGAAAGAAGACTGGGAATTAAGGGATTATTGGCGGGAACGTAACCAAGAGGAGAGAGACTTTACTTTTTTTTCTGATAGACACCAATCTTTTTCAAGAATTGACTTTTTCTTGATTACCACGGACTTGTATAATAAAGTAAAGAATGTTAAGATTTTTCCTAGATCACTGACGGATCATAGTCCAGTTTGGATGGAGCTGATTCAAGAGAAAGAGGAAAGAAGATCCTGGAGAGTTAATGAAAATTTGTTTAGACAAGAGAAGAATGTTCAAAAATTAAAGGAGTGTTTAAAGGACTATTTTGCTTTGAATATGTACAAGGGGACTTCAATGTCAATGGTATGGGATGCAGGTAAAGCATTTATGCGCGGTGTTTTGATAAAAATGAATAATTTTTATAAGCGAAATCAGATTCAGAAACGTAGAGAACTTGAAGATGAAATTAAACTAAAAGAAAGGGCTTTGATTCTAAATCCTTCTGATGAAAGTACTAAAGAATCTGTAAAGTTATTAAGGTCACAATTTAATATGTTGATAGCAGATCAAGCTGCAACCAACTTATTATTTATGAAACAAAATACATTTTGTAATGCTAATAAGCCGGGGAGATGGTTGGCTTATCAATTAAGAAAGAAACAGAGACAGAGAATAATAGAGAAAATAAATTACAAGGGTAAACTAGTTTCTCAGAAGGAATTAATTAAAAAATCTTTTTTGGATTATTATCAAAACTTATATAAATCTACTAATGTACAATTGTTAGATATAAATAAATATTTAGCTGAGGCAAGTTTTCCTAAACTGACTGAGGATCAGAAATATGAAATTAATGGCTTAATTACTAAGGAGGAAATTGCCTCAGCAATTCAACAATTGAAATTAGGGAAAGCACCGGGTACGGATGGGTTAACAGCTGTTTATTATAAAGCTTTAATGGAGGAGATGATCCAACCATTAAATGATCTTTTTAATGGTATCTTACAGGGTTTAGAGATTCCTCCTTCATGGCGTAGTGCCTTTATATCATTGATTCCAAAGGAGGATCAAGATCTTACTTTACCAAAAAATTATAGGCCTATATCTCTTTTAAACGTGGATTATAAGATATTTGTAAAAATTTTGGTAAATAGGCTTATGAGGGTGGTGCATCATCTTGTGCATAAAGATCAATCAGGGTTTATAACAGGAAGGTATATGAAAAACAATGTTAGACAAATTATTAATCTATTAGAATACTTAGATAAGAACAACCAAGTTCCTGCAGGGCTCATATTTTTAGATGCTGAAAAAGCATTTGACCAATTGAATTGGCATTTTATGCTAAGAGTAATGGAAGAAATGAATTTTGGTGAAAATATATTACAAGCCCTTAAGGTAATATATCAAAAACAAACAGCACAACTTATTGTTAATGGAGGTCTTTCGGAGGTTTTCACAATAGAGAAAGGTACTAGACAGGGGTGTCCTTTATCGCCATTGTTGTTTGTTTTAACATTGGAAATATTATTGATCAAAATTCGAGAGTCTCAGGAAATTAAAGGAATATATGTTAATAAAAAAGAATATAAGTTAAGAGCTTTTGCGGATGACTTGGTTGTTACTTTGTCGCAACCTGATTATTCTGTAGTAAACTTATTACAGTTGATTCATCATTATGGCTTGGTCTCGGGTTTTAAGATTAATGTAAATAAGACCAAAATTTTACCTAAAAATATGTCTAGTCAGGAGAAGCAGATTTTGACTAACCTGACGGGTTTTGAGATTGTTAATAAGGTAAAATATTTGGGGGTGATGTTGTCTGTTTCTAATGTAAAATTATTTAAAAATAATTATGAAAGGTTGTGGGTCAGGGTACAGAAGGACTTGAAGAACTGGGAAAAGTTGCAATTATCCCTCATGGGAAGAATTGCAGTGATAAAAATGAATATTTTACCCAAGTTTCTTTTTCTGTTTCAAATGTTACCAATTTTGAAAAATGAGATTAATTTAAATGAGTGGCAGAAGGGTCTTAATAAATTTATCTGGGCAGGGAAAAAGCCAAGGGTTAAGTTTAAAATTATGCAAGACTTCCGTGAGAGGGGTGGACTTAAGGTACCAAATTTGAAATTATATTATGATGCGGTGGTTTTAACACTAATCAGTGATTGGGTAAATTTGACAAATTCTGAGATACTTTATCTAGAGGGATGGGATTTACTTTATGGGTGGCATGCCTATTTAATATTCAATAAAAAAATGGATTGGGCTTTTAAATCTCATATCTTAAGAATTTCTTTACTTAGGATTTGGAGAAAATATTATAAAAGTGATTTCAAAGTACCATTATGGGCTATACCTTGGCATGCGATAGAAGCAATAAAAAGAGGGGTTAAAATGGATATGGTGTCTTACAGACAGTTACTTAAATGGGATGGACAAAACTGGCAATTAAAATCACGGGAAGAGTTAGCGCAAGAAAACTTTATTTATTCTTGGTTCCAATATAGGCAATTATTAGACAGATGGAAGATGGATTGTAAGGTGGGTTTTCTTAGAGAAGATGAAAATCTTATCAAGCAAGTGAAGGATTCAAGACAAACCCACATTAAGAGAATTTATGCGGTTTTAGTTGAATTGGATTCAGAAACGGAACTAATTAAAGATTGTATGATAAGATGGGCGCAGAATTTTGGTGAGCCAGTCTCATTGGACACCTGGGAAAATATTTGGGTGAGAAATGTCAAATTTACACAAGCACAGAACTTAAGGGAGAATTTTTATAAAATGTTTTATAGATGGCACCTTGATCCACAAAAAATGTCTTATATGTACCCTGACGTGCAACCCAAATGTTGGAGATGTGGTTATAAGGAGGCTTCCTATTATCATATTTGGTGGTCATGCAGAGAGATAAAAGCATTTTGGATCAAAATATGGTGGAATATCCAGAGAATTTTTAGAAGGAGGGTAAAATTTACTCCGCAATTATTTTTGTTAGGTATTGTTACAGATTGTGATACAAAGGAGGTTGTTTTGATGTTAAATTTGATTACAGCCGCTAGGCTGTTAGTAGGACAATATTGGAAGAAGGAATCTTTGCCTACATTGCAGGAATGGTTTCTTAAAGTAGCTTATCTGGCGGAAATGGCAAAGATTTCGGCTTTCTTAAAGCAACAAACGCAAGAGAAGTTTCTTGCTGTTTGGGATAAATGGATAAAATTTATACAATTTAGATTGGGTATACAAAAATATTATATAGTTTTTTCATAAGTTTTATTTTTATATATATTATAGATAATCTTTTTATATATATAAATATAAAGTTCTTAATTTAATTTTTATTTTTACTTCTTAAGCCTATATTCTGCTCTGGGAAGCTCAGGGGGGGGGGAAGGGAGGGGGGGGTTTTGGGAGGGGTGGGGGTTTTTTTTTTATATATATGTATTGTTTAGTTTTATTTTTTTGTATATGTTGTCTCTTGTTTTGTATTCTTTTTTCTTTTTTGTAAAATTTATAAAACTTTTAATAAAAAAAAAAAAAAAAAAAAAAAAAAAACAAAAGGTCCTATCTACTGTTATCTGCTTAGCTTTAGTAAATAACTCAATTCTTTGGAAATTCTGTCTGCATGCAGAATGGGACAACTTGCCGCAGCCAACTTGCCATGGACAACTCACCACAGCCAACTCACCATGGACAACTCACTGCGGGAGAACTTGCAATGGCCAACTTATCGCAGGACAACTTGCAGTGGGACAATTTAATAATTCAATTTAATTACTTAAAATGAATAAAAAAATAGTTTATTTTTTGTCATTCACATTTCATTCTGTTCTTCCTTTTGCATTCTTTCTTTAATGATTCTATTCCACCATTACTTTGAAGTTAGTGTAACTCTTTTTCCTGTAATGAGTCTTGGCAAGTTAGCTGTGGCAAGTTGTCCTGCATTGAGTTGACTGTTGCATGTTGGCCATGGTGAGTTGGCCATGTTAATTGGCTGTGGCAAATTGTCATAGACCCATCTGTATGTATGTGTGTACAACCTGAGACAGAACAAGGAGCAACTGTAACAAGGAGATCCATCTTGTCTGCTAATTGTGTCCTCATGCCTTAGTCAATTGCAGAGTGGATTACTTCATGTGCTTTATATGGGCCTGCCTTTGAAGACTACCCAACAGTTACAAATGATCCAGAATGCCACAATGTACACAGTATTGAATGACCTGTGTTACATTTTTATTGCATGAGCAATTTGCTCCCAAATTTCTTGCAGGTACAATTCAAGATGCTGGTTATTATTTTTAAAACCCTACATGGCATAGTACCTGGTTATTTGTGGGACTTCCTCTCACTAGGAATATCTTCCAATTCCCACTAGATCAAATATGATGGGCACACTCCAGATCCCTTCCCTGAAATGTTGACATCTAGTGGGTTCTTGGAAGCATGCCTTTACCATGGTGGCCTCCACCTTGTAGAACTCTCCCTAGCAATTTGACAAACTTCCATCTTCTAGGCTTTCAGAAAGCCATTAAGACCTGATTTTTTAGTGACATGCTGGGATAAGATTATGTAAGTACATAATATGGAAGGGAGGCCATGGACATTGCTATGGGGCATCACAAGGATATAATGAAGGATTTTTGTTTATTGTTTTACTGCACGAGCCATCCAGAGTTGTTTTAGGTGGATGTCATTATAAATCCAATAAATAAATAAATAAATAAATAAATATGAAATGAATTTGGAAACCACTCCTAGCTTGTGAAAAATTTTGTGCTGATTAGTTGATTATCAATGGGAAATATTTATAGCTCAGGGTTGAAATGAGGGGTCCTTGGTGCTCTCTGAGCTTGCTTGTTTTCTTGCAGACATTTCATTAGCGTAACTTGGTAACATCATTAGTGTTAGATTGATTGATTGATTATGTTCTATCATGTGTACTTTGTTCAATAGTAGTAACTATAAGAGGGATCTCAGAGTCCTAGTGGACAATCACTTAAATATGAGCCAGCAGTGTGCTGCAGCTGCCAAAAAAGCCAACACAGTGCTAGGCTGCATTAACAGAAGATAGAATTAAGATCACACAAAGTGTTAATACCACTTTACAATGCCTTGGTAAGGTCACATTTGGAATACTGCATCCAGTTTTGATCACCATGATGTAAAAAAGATGTTGAGACTCTAGAAAGAGTACAGAGAAGAGCAACAAAGATGATTAGGGGACTGGAGGATAAAACATATAAGGAACAGTTGCTGGAATTGGGTATGTCTAGTTTAATGAAGAGAAGGACGAGAGGTGACTTGATATCTCAGGGGCTGCCACAAGGAAGAGGGAGTCAAGCTATTCTCCAAAGCACCTGAAGGCAAGACAAGAAGCAGTGGATGGAAACTAAGCAAAGAGAGAAGCAACCTAGAACTAAGGAGAAACTTCCTGACAGTTAGAACAATTAACCAGTGGAACAACCTGCCTCCAGAAGCGGTGAATGCTTCAACACTGGAAGTTTTTATGAAGAAAGTGGACAGCCATTTGTCAGAAATGGTGTAGGGTTTCCTGCCTGAGCAGGGGATTGGACTTGATGACCTCCAAGGTCTCTTCCAACTTTATTTCTATTACTATTACTGTTGTTGTTGTTATGTAATATGACATTTATTAAAGGAAAAAAATGTAGTAAAATTATATTTAATTGGGAGGTCATGTATTATCTGCTATATAATCATCACAAGATTAGGAAAATATTCTGCATAAATCTAACATGGTGAAACAGTAGAAAGAGTATTTTTTTAAGAGAAAGATATAGTGAGAGTCTTGATGTATACCACAGATTACTAATTGAAATGATTTTAATCACATTAATTTGTAGTTATTAGTAAGCAAGGTATAAACAAAATAATATTTTGTTCCCATTTGAAAGAAAATTCAGAGACAATTTACCACACACACACACAAAAAATAAAAAATAAAAAACTTAGAATGATTATATAATCAAGGTTCCTCAAAAATGATCAAAATAACCTTTATATAAAAATACCTATAAATCTATTTATGTCATTTCAATGTTATTCCAAACAGAAATAATTGGACATAAACATTGACATACTCTCAAGTTTCTTACATCACCAAAGAAGAAAATCTATAGTCAGTGGTGAGTTGATAAAAGTTTAAGAACTGTTCTGTCTATTCCATTTCTACTGCTGTGCCATATTGCTAGCCAGTTGATTGACATGCTAGGCATCCAGGCTCTTCTCATTTGTAAACTGTCAGTTGAATTACAAGTTCCAGAGAAATGTAACAGTTGATTCTTGCAAACCAGTGTGAGCCAGCTGCAACACATCATTAAGTACAGACCATTTTAAATAATCTTTTGCTAAATATAACAATGTAATGTAATGCAATGTAATATAAATATTACATATAAAAATATAAATGGAAATATTAATATATTCATATGTACAGATTACAAAATGTAATCTTATATATTCAACAATTTATCAAATCCCCCAAAATAAATTTGATTTTTTTCCCACTGTATTGCATAATCTGAACATTTACCAAATTGTTTAACCACCCATATCAAGTTAGGCAATGAAGGAATTTCCATTTTTGCCAAAATGTATAATGTATAATAATTAATACTCAGAATCTGCCAGGTCATGCCAATAGATGACAAGATTGCCTAAAGTTAACTCCTAATGACTTTTTCCATTTGTCTATTTAATCATTTCTGTCTGAAGCTAACTAAAATCCTCCCCCCCACCCCCGGAATAAAATTGAAAAGCATTAGGCAGCTCCCAAGGGCTTGATATTCAAAATGATGCCAAAGAGACCAGCAAAGAATATTCTAAATTTTGTTGATAATCAAGAACAAGACAGAGAGATTTCTAACAGAATATTAAAAAAAATAAGTTACAGATACAAAACTATTCCAAAATGGGTTTGTTTTTTAACGGTTAAGCTTCATGACTATAAGCTATCAAGTCTCTCTCTCTTTTCCTCCCTGCCTCTCCAATCTGTAAACAGGAATTACATTTAAGAGAAAGCCTGATGTGGTGATGAACCCACCCACTCGGTTTTGTAAATAGACAAAAACCTTACATATGTTATTAAATAGAAACTTCTGTTTCTGTCAATGTGAGATATATCCAATTCATTATAATGGACTATCTTGTAAAAAACAAGTAACATGCTCCACTGGTTAGCTGTGAAAATTAACTTGCTATCTGACAAGAAGATGAAGAGCTGATGGTTTCACTTAGCAACTTTCATCTGGCAAACATCTGCAGTTGTCGAAAAGATTCAGCCTTATTTTTGGTAAGCAGCTTATTTCTCTTGTTTTAATGGTATGCAACAGCCCCTTAGGAAGCAAAACCTCTGTCATTCTATATTTCCGATATTTTCCCAATTCTCTAAAAATTCTGTATTCTGGCAAGTTTTTTAAAAATAGTTTGAAAAATTATTCCACTCAGCACTTATAAAATGAAATAATTTACAGTCTGGTTTCATATATGTTTATTCTAAAATCCTTGAGAATTCTATGAGATTTACTCCAAAGAGTAGATTAAAACTGTGGATTGCCTGTCCTTCACATATGCTTTACTGCATTTTACTTTATTCTACTTCAGTACATGATGAGACCTATCAAGCAATTTTGAAATTCCTCATAAATAAACCTCCTATGATTACCAATGACATCAACATTAAATTGTGGTAAAATTCTTCCTTATTAGCAGGATGATAGAAGACAGAATGAAAGGACCTCTGGATGAAAGAAATACTTCTGGGTTAGTTTGGCTACGGCCACTGCACTTGTTTTCTGTGCAAGAATATTTGTATGTCTGTGAACAGTGCCAAGGTATTACAGTTGATGTGCAAGCTCTCAGAAGTTTCCTCCCATCTTTAAGAGTGTACAAATTATAATGGACAAGACTGTACATATTGAAAATCTTATTTTATGTGACTCTTACAGAATTCATGCTATTCAACTTATCTGCAAAAAGAACAAATATGGAATTATATATTCCTTATTTTTGCTACTCTTACTCACTATAAGACATGGCCTGTTATTTTGGCTTCATGGGCAATCAACTTAAACCTCAGACTTAAGTTGAATTTACTTATAAAAAGAGTTCCAATTTCCAGATTTGCCCAAAACTTGCTGGGTGGTCCTATGCTTCTAATTACAGGCACATCTGACTTTCCACCCATGTACTTAAATCCCCTTTTGGCTTTCTACCGAGAAAAGTTATGATGGAAATGAACTGCAGTTCAGTAGGAAAATCCCCTCCAGGAAAGGCAAGAAAAATATGCCACTTGGCAACCTTTCGGGGAGAGAGATAGAGATAGAGATAGAGATAGAGATAGATAGATAGATAGATAGATAGATAGATAGATAGATAGATAGATAGATAGATAGATAGATAGAGAGGGAGGGAGGGAGGGAGAGAGAGAGAGAGAGAGAGAGAGAGAGAGAGAGAGAGAGAGAGAGAGAGACTGATTCTGTATTATTAACACCTGATATACACCTGAGTTGATGTAAAGTGATCATTCTTGACCAAAATGGTCAAAACAAGTGGGACCTTGCTGATCACTAAGTATGTTTAAAAAAGACAGAAAATATATAACTGGTGAGAATTTAGTATTTTTATTTTACATTGAGGTTCAATCAACACTGAAAGATTCCCAACTTCAGTGGTAAGTTCAATCATAGCGCAATGGAAAGGAAAATCATTTCTATCTATAATATTCCTGTTCATCATAAACATGATGCCAAAACTCAGTAATTTTTTCAATAGCAGTGAAGTTATTTATCACATTACCCTTTTCAGCAATTTAAGCTACTGTCTTTCCAGAAAAACAAAATAAAAACTTTTTGAAAAAAAAGAAGAGAGAGAAAGAAATGAAAGATTATGACGGCATTTGATTCCAGTGAATATTCAGAGTGATTGGAGCAAATAATGAGACAATATTTTCTGTTAATCCTTAAGATTTATTCATTTACAAGAAAAAAATTCAATTTTTATTCCCTGAATTTTACCACCTTTTCCCTTAAAAAACAACAAAACTGTTCTACTTTATAGAAACAGATTTGATCCTTTTTCTAATATGCTCAACCACAGTTGACATTTATACCAATAAGCAAAGTTTATAAAAATCAATTTAGGGTTGAAAAAATAGTTAATAATACCACATACTCATTCCCAATACAATGGGACCATATTTAAACAGTTTCCTTTTCAATACCCAGCAGACTAACATAGAGAAAGGAAGTGTTCATTATTTTTTTTTACCTGTTGCCATAAAGAATAAGCAAGATAGTGTTCTGCATGATTCAGTAGATAAACATCTTTGATCTAGTAATACTTAGACAAGAGCATTCCATGAAAAACAGTGTGTGTGTATAGCTACCGTAATGAACACTTATGAAAATGTCTCTGCTTCTTTGTCAACTGCAATAAGCAAAAGGTGACTTAGCTTCAAAATGAAGCCATTATAATTTCAGAGTCAGAGTCTGGCATATGTACCAGTTCAGGCATAATGCTTTGCCTAATCTTAAAGTATGCTCAATATTTTCTGATTTTAGACTTGGCAGTTCTTTAAAAAGAACATTAGTTATAAAGCTAATTCAGCTATGGATATACTGCCAGCTTTTCTTATTTTGGAAAGTTGGCAAAATTCTATCCTGTTGAAATGGATATAACAGATGTAGTTTTGTGAATCTAAATGACTGACATGATGTGAAATTGTCAGTGAAAACCATTCCAAATGAAGGCAATAAGTATTGTTTCATTCAGGGGTCCCAAACCCCTGCGCTGTGGCCCACTACCAGGCTGCGGCCAATTTAGAACCAGGCCACACAAGTGGCAGGTGAGCACGTATGCATGTGCAGGTCCACATGCGCCAGCAACATGCATTGGTACTTGCAGCCCTACTAACGCCAGCAGCTGGTGCACTCACCTGCCTCCCACACAAATGAAGCTGTGTGTGAGGGTGCACCTATCCCTCACACAAAGACATCCCCTCTTCCCCCCCCCCCCCTTGTGCCAGACTGCCAACCCAGAAAGATTGGGGAATGCTGGTGTGATTGTAATCAGTCTCTTTCTTTTAACCATCTATGGAACTATATCAGCAGAGAAACTTGTAAAATATTAGATTAGCCACTTGTAAGTCACTAAAATTATTGCATTGGTCTTTCTAGTAACAAAATCAAAATTTGTTTTTTTAGAAAATACTTAGTGAATTGTGTATTTCATCACAGAATGGCAGAGACGCTTTTATCATAGAATCACAATGTGATGCTACAGAAAAAATGGTCAACTTAACAATGATCACCAACATTAAAAGAGATTACATACATGGTGGCCATGGTTTTAAATTGTTCTGGAAAGCCTGCTTTTTCAGTTTCATTCTAGGTTGTATATTGATTCAAGATTTATTCTTTGAAAAAGCAAGTTTCTGAAGGAATGTTATGTCTTACTTTTCTCTTTTTATTCTCTTTATTGTACCTTTGAGTGAAAAGCATGTTGTATTCAGTCAGAAGTTTCTTTTTTAAAGAGGCTTGTGTGTTGTGTGTGAGATGCAGCTGCAGCAGCAACTGCATGCCATTAAGCCTGGCTAGAAAGAAAAAAAGAAAAAGGAGGAATAATTACCCTTGGAAATTTTTAGAAAAAAATATATTTTCAAGCCTTTTCCACCACAAGGTATTAGAAAGGGGTTAAGCTCCCTGAAGGCAGCCATTAACAAAATGACAGCAAATGTGCCCCAAACCAGAGCACTGATCACTTTAAAAAATAGAACTGATCTACAATTACAAATAAAGTCCCATGGGAAGAAGATATTTAAAAAGAATGCATCAATTCTGGAAAGCATACCACCCAGAATCAGAAATAACAGAATAGAGGCAAGCAGATCAACACTCATTTATACTATGAAATAAAGAATTGGAATTAAACAACTACAAAGATCCACCTAAGGCAAATTGAAGCTTTGCGAGAAGTAGTTCAGACTGAAAAGGCAAACCAGGGGGAATGTTACTCCCAAACTAGATAACATCTTCTCTACCTTCTCTCTCCTCAGACAGAACAAAGCCCTCCAAGAAGAAAAAAAACCAAGAGCTGAAACAAAGAATAAATAAGCATCTAAAACAGCACAAAAACAACAGAATAAGGTTGGCCGAATTGAAGTTTGTTCCAAAGAAATTGCTAACTTAAATATTAACAGATGCCAATATTGTAATATCTAATATAAGCATGAGCTCACTGCAAGAAACAAACCAACTAATGTACAGTATGGTTGGAGTTATAACTGAATAACTTGGATGGAAAATCAACAAGCAAGAAAAAATGCCAAACATGACAACACCAAAATGGAAATTCAAAGTTGGAAAATAGGTTCCAAAGAAAGTACGGTAAGCTAGAACTGATTAAAGAAAAGAAGCTAAAAATGATGAAGTCCCAAAATCAGAAAATATCATCTACAGAAAGATCATAGAAACACCAGAAATAATAAAGCAACAAATAATAGCTGTAGCCAAGAAGACAAGCAAGTACAAAGCTCAAATTGCACATTATAGACACAATCTTCAGTTTCAAATGAATCAGAAATGTTTCTACCAATCCATCAATGGAAAGATTACAATGAACCAGTTGACACTGATAAAGAAAAAACAGTGTAGTTGTGAGTGCAACTCAAGCTAAAGAAATAAAATAAGAATGCAGCTTGGATAAAGGAGGTAGGTAAGAATTTTTTTATAAAGCTAAAATGAAAGAACTTATAATAACAAGGAAAATAGTAGATAAACAGGCTAGGTAGATCAAGAATTAGTCAGCACCAAGTGAAGATTAGCTGCATGAAACAGTGGACTACCTAGCTGGCTGCTGCAAGAAGATCACAGAGATGACTACGAACAACAGTATGACAAAGTAGCAACAGTGATGCATTTGAATGTCTTCAGGAATACCATTTTCCTGCAAGCAAGAACTGAGGCACCACAAAATAGATAAAGTAATAGAAAATGAAGAAACTAAAGTGCTTTGAAACTTTAGAATAAACTTGCCACATTACACCCTAGATTTAACAAAGCAAAGTTAGTACCAATAGTAAGAGATGCCTTGGGTGCAATCCCAAAACATCTGGAGCACTATTTGAGCACCATCAGCTTTGACAAAGTCACTATCAGTCAATTGAAAAAGGTAGCTTTAATTGAAACAATAGTTTTAATCCCATCAATTAACAACATCTGCTTAACCCAGGTCCTTGGGGAAGATTTGATAGATGAATAAAAATGCTAAATCAAGTATAAACATCTGACTGTGTGATCAACCATAATAATTTTAAATTATTAAATGTATCAGCCTTTTAATATCTCTGTAATTTTTTTCATCATATCTTCAAGCCATTTGCCTAGAGCTGCTTCTTTTTCATCATCTTATGGGAAACAAAATGGGTTAGAGCAGCAGTTCTCAACGTTTGTGTGACGGCGACCCCTGTCACACAAACGTTATGAGCATGCGCGGTGCGGCGCGCATAGAGGCGGGGCCCCCATGCGTGATGCGCATGCGTGGCACCCCCCATGCATGATGCGCATGCGCGGAATCCCCCATGTGTGACGTGCATGCGCGGCACTGCCCCACGTGCGATGCGCATGCGTGGCACTGCCCATGCGTGATGCGCATGCGTGGCACCGCCCCATGCGTGATGCGCATGCGCGGCACCGCCCCGGAGGCACGCTGCCGCCCCCATGCACGGTGCGCATGCGCAGCTCCGCCCCCGGAGGCGCACCGCCGCCCCCATGCACAGCGCGCATGCACGGCGCCACCCCCGGAGGGGAGAAAATGGCGGATTGCCGCCTTTGGCGACCCCCGAAAAATGGTCGATCGACCCCAAATGGGGTCGCGACCCATAGGTTGAGAACCACTGGGTTAGAGCAATCTTTAGTTGTAGCGATAAGCATTTTTCTTGTTAAATAACTAAAACTTCAAATCCAAAAATAGTTCAAAGCAGGCAGTTGATTCCACTGAAATTGTGGAATCAGGATAATGTGTGACATTAGCAGCATTTTCTCATTCATATTTTCAAGTACTGTTACATGAAGAAGATCTGAAGTCCTCCCTATGTGTTTCTTCTTAGAAGCCCAGACATTAATCTTCATATAGTATTCTGTTGTTTAGAGTTTGGGTTTCATTAACTAAGAAATATAAACATGCATGGCAAAAATTAATTGCAAAATCAACATTGGTTTGGATCAATGTCAGATAGTTGTAATTCACAATAAATTAATTGAAGAGAAACATTTGAGGATAAATGTGGAGTAGGAAAGAAATTACTTGAATGTTTCATTTTTTTGTACATTGGTTAGACTATATATTGGCTCGATGTCTGTGGAATTTTATTTATAGTGACAATATCTACATTTTATCTATACATATCATTTTGCAAAGTTTAACTTTTTACTCCTGTTCAGTAATTCATGTCCTTTTCCACTGTGTATTGAGTAAAGAGCTGCCCTGCTCTCTATAAGCTAAGTTACAAAATACAACATTGCCTTTCATCACAGCTAACGTCCAACAGCATGTAGCTCATATCCTCAACATGCCACACACAATTAAATAATTTGAGAGATTAGCTTTTTCCCATTGTAGATCCTTAAAGGTCTATGTAGGAAAACAGAAGTGATACTAACAACCACATTATTCACAGACTCAGTATTTCAGTCAACAGCTAACAGCCATTGTTTATGCAGGGATATGGCTGAGGGCAAACAAATGAATTTTGTCTGCATGTGCTCTTTGCACTACTCCTGGATCATTTCCAGATCTTCCTGTCTGCATGTGATTGATTCATTTTGCTGGCTGTCATCATTTTTATGAATCTTTTCTCCATCTTTGTTTCTGTTACACTTTTGTCTTTATTTCTTTTGTCTTGCAGTTCTGGATCATGTGGATAATCTTTTTTAAAAATGGCTTTTCTCTTCCTTGATTATACCACCCTCCTTCTGAGTATACAGAAATTATCTTTGCTAAGTCTATTTGAACATCTTCAGTTCTATTTCCCTTTGCTCAGAAGTTATCTTTGCTCAGTCTTTGCTCCAAATCACAAAGCAGGATCTCCACAATATCACTCAGAATATTTAGAGTGGAGATAAAAAGCTGGGCATCATCAATATACTGATGATGTATCAACTGGAAGCTATATAGCAGCTTTACATAGATGTTACAAAGGAAAGAAGAGTGTACTGAGCCCTTTGGGTCCATGCAAAACAAGGGCTGAAGGCTGGTCTCTCTCTTTCTATCAACACCAACTGGAACTAACATTGGAGAAAGAAAAAGAACAAGCACAACATAGTGCTACTAAACCCCTGACATCAGTCCAGAAGGATACTATAATCAATGGTATTGAAAGCTATTCAGAATGGTCAAGAAGAACAAGGTCAGATGCACTACCCTCATACTATTCCTTCTGGTCAACTATAATCATGATTGATGCTGTTTCAGTTCCATTCTCTGGATTCATATTCCAGTGAAAGTGGTCCAAATACACTTCTTTCAAAGTCATCTAGAATTGTCCCACATCACCTTCTGCACCCCCCCAAAGGAAGGTTAAATAGCAGCATGATAGCAGTGTTCCAATATCTCAGGGGCTGCCACAAAGAAGAGGGAGTCAAGCTATTTTCCAAAGCACCTGAAGGCAGGACAAGAAGCCATGGATGGAAACTAACCAAAGAGAGAAGCAACCTAGAACTAAGGAGAAACTTCCTGACAGTTAGAACAATTAGCCAGTGGAGCAACCTGCCTCCAGAAGCAGTGAATGCTCCAACACTGGAAGTTTTTAAGAAGAAACAGGACAGCCATTTGTCTGAAATGGTATAGGGTTACCTGCCTGAGCAGTGGGTTGGACTTGATGACCTCCAAGGTCCCTTCCAACTTTGTTATTATTATTATTATTATTATTATTATTATTATTATTATTATTATTTGGCATTTTGTCTACCTATTGAGTCCTTACCCAGGACTACTATTGTTGTTGTTGTTGTTGTTGTTGAATCCAACAGTAATGGATCTAGTGATGGTCTTTTGAGGAATGGGCAAATCATGGCCTCCTTATAAGCCCTTTCCTCAAAGAGGAATTTATTACCACCAAGAGCCAATCACACATCACTCTCTTCCTCATGATGTTTCTCAATTTATGGATATGTCTATGAAGAACTCAGACAATGATGCTGTGTTGAAGCAGAAAAGATGAAATATTATAACTCATAGCAAGAAGCACTGTAGAAATGAATTTGCTGCAAAGGAACCCAACACAATAAGTTTTATTGTTAATGGTTTGCTAATGCAACCTAGAACAAGATAAAACCTCTTTTATTTTATATTTATTATTTCTCCAGATTTTCAGATTCACTAGCCCTGGAATATCCAAGTTTGAGGATCTTTATGTAACACAGTACTAAATAAATTATGCAAATAATTCCTTCATCAGAATAAGCATTAGAAAACACAGGGTCATCAGTTCTTGTTACCAAAAAGATAGTCATTTTGGAAGGATCTAGTAAGCAATGGTATTGCATGGGTTCAGAAGTTGTGAAGAAATAACATGGTGACAACTGCATGGCCCTTTCTTAGACACTCATCTAGGTTAACAATGTTTCAAGCATGTATGTGAATCTGACATCCAAATTTTATCCTTGGATGGCTAATGATCAGAAAAACTGGATATACTTTACATTCAAAAAGTTTCCTTCTCAGTCCCCTAATATCTCCAGTGTAATAGAGAAGATTCATCTAAAAAAATTTCTTTGCAAGAAGTTGAAAGATATTCCACTATGCTCCACCTTTCAACTTTATAGTAAAAATAAAATTGATTAATCTCAAGAGAAAGCTATGAAAGGTAAATGTAATGATTATGTATGTATGATAATATTAATGACAAATAGAAAGGACCTAATCCTTTTGAAAACAGTGAAAATAGAAACATTTGTCAATTGCAATGCAGTGAAGTACTATTGTACCCTAGGTACATGACAATATATCCCCCCTTTCTCTGCAATACAGAATGATGGTTCCATTTCCAGGCTTCCAGGCATAATTAGTATGCACTGTTAATGCATAGATCCTACTGACAAGAAAGTAAAATAATCTCTATTCTGATAGGGGTTTCATGCCACACTAAATCAGCAATAACTGATGTATCATTAATATGCAGTGTCTCACCACTCCCAGAAGAACATTAACAGAACGTCCTAACCGCGCTTTGCAAAAGCCAGGAAACAGGAACGTTGCAGTATTCAACAAGCTTTATTCACTATGTTGAAACTAAGTTAGCACTGGAACGAAGCTCCATTCATTGCCCTAAATACATTCCTCCACCACACCCAGAGTACACACCCCAATTGACGGTTAATTGGTCATCTGGAATCCACCTGTCCCCCTCCCCATATCTGCCTTGTGATAGTCCTCCACCCTACCTACGCCCCATCCAGCTAGTACTTATGTTCAAACCTCACATTGAGTCCACGCCCCGATCCAGCTAGTACTTATGTTCAAACCTTGCATTGAGTCCATGTGTTCCGTTCATGCCATTCTCATCCCTAATGTCCCACTCAACCTCTTCCTATAATACTCCCTCCCGGTATCCAAGTGTTGTCAGACCCAGCGTCCCAGTTCCCATCATTCACAGTGTCACGGTTCCAGCAACATAAGCCATAACAGTTTTAACAGCAGTCGGCTTCTCCATATTCCATTTCTATGTAGCCTCCGTCCGGTTATGTGCTGGCAACATAGGATGTTCATGTGACCCGTTCGGCCGCCGCTGTTGGCGATGTAGCTCACGAAGCTACCGGACTCGGCTGGAACACAGGGTTAACTGGAACATTCTGGACTTTGGAAGGTAAGTATCACGCTGGGTCTGACATTCGGCCCCCCTCGCCACAGGGCCCCCTGAAGGTGAGAAATGGGAAATTGATTAATCATGCCAATGTTCACATACAATAACCTTTCTAGTCACCCCCTGGTTTGTGTGGTAGTGCTCTGTGATACCGGCGGATTAGATCAGGGGCAGATATATCGTGTTTTTCTACCCAAGAGGCTTCGGACAGAGGGTATCCCTTCCACAATATCAGATAATAGAGTCTACCCCCCCTTACTCGCGAATCAATTATGTCCTGTATTTCATATTGTCCTGGCGTAACAGGTCCTGGGGGTGTCTCATGGGACGGTCCTCCCATGGGTTTCAACAAACTTACATGAAAAACCGGGTGTATCTTACCAAGTAGTTTCGGTAAGTGGAGCTTCACGTCACAGGATTGAGGATCTGGAGTATATGAAATGGTCCGATGTATTTTGGTGCTAATTTTCTGCATGGCACCTGCAACTTAATATACTTGGTTGACAAATATACCAGGTCGCCTACCCGAAATTGAAATGGCATTCTGCGACCTTTATCTGCTGATACTTTGATGTCTGAGCTGCCCGCTGCAGAGCGTGTCGTACTGTACTCCAAACCTTACCTACTCGCGACAACCACTCATCTGGTTGACCAACCTGGGTTTCCCGGTTTCTACTTTCCGGTAGTGGAGTAATATCATGTCCATATACCACTTGGAATGGGGTTAGGCCAGTACTTTTATGTACCGCATTGTTATACGCAATCTCCGCAAACGGTACCAAATCTACCCAATTGGACTGTTGGTAAGACACGTAACATCGGAGATATCTCTCTATAGCTGCATTGGCCCGCTCCGCCGTCCCATTAGTACAAGGGTGATATGCAGAACTCAGCCCTTGTGTGGTACCAATAAACCTCAGAAATTGCCGCCAAAAATGAGCTGTAAATTGGACACCTCGGTCCGAAATAATCCGGCGAGGTGCCCCATGCAGTCAGAACACTTGGTGTACGAACATTTTAGCCAATTTCCTCGCCGATGGTAGTCCCTTACACGGTATGAAATGGGCCTGCTTTGAAAATAAAGTGACCACCATCCATATAACTGTATATCCTTTTACATTTGGTAAATCTACTATAAAGTCCATCCCAATGTCCTGCCATGGCCGAGTTGGATTAGACACTGACTGGAGTAATCCCATTGGTTTTTTAGGAATTACCTTCGCCTGTGCACAAATATGACACCCTTTCACATAGCTTTCAATGTCCTTCCGCAAACTCGGCCACCAGAACTGCCGTCTCGCCAAATGTAATGTTTTCAAAAACCCAAAATGGCCTGCTAATTTGGAATCATGGCACCGGTGGTACACTCGGTCCCGTAACCACTGTGGAATGTATAGTCTATCACCGTGCCAGGCTAAACCATCTCGGTAGGTCAACAATCCAGGATTAGCTAGTGACCAAGAGTCATTTAACAAAGCAGACTTTACTTCATCCTCGAATGCTGTCGTTTGTTCGCAGGCATCTGCTCGTATGACTTCAACACTGCCAGAAGGCATGATAGCTTGGATCACCTCTTCCTTTTTGAGGTCGTATTGTGGCAGACGTGAGAGTGCGTCCGCTAAGAAATTCTTTCCTCCTGGAACAACTTTAAAATGAAACCTAAATCGTTGGAAATATTGCGCCCAACGAACATGTTTGGGAGCTAATCTCCTCGGTGTCTGGAGGACCGTTAAATTCTTGTGGTCTGTCCACACTTCAAAGGGATGCTGTGCGCCCTCCAACAGGTGGCGCCACGTGGACAGGGCCCATTTCACGGCAAATGCTTCCTTTTCCCATACTGCCCAGCGTCTTTCTGTATCAGTGAACTTCTTGGAAGTATAAGCGCAAGGTTGTAGAATACCTTGGTCATTACGCTGCAATAATACTGCTCCGACTGCCATATTGCTCGCATCGGCCTGTACAACAAATGGCCACCCCGGATCAGGATGTACTAATACAGGTTCTTGAGCGAATAATGTCTTTAAGGACTCGAATGCTCTTTGACAAGCAACAGTCCAGTTCAAGGATTGTCCCGGGCGGGGTTTCCCTGCAATATGCTTGGTACGCAATAGCTGGGTCAATGGGAGTGCCACATCAGCAAAAGAGGGAATAAATTGCCGATAGAAATTAGCAAACCCCAAGAACCGTTGTAATTGACGGCGGGTCTTTGGGGTTTGCCACTCTAATACAGTTCGTACTTTACTGGGATCCATCTCTATACCGGCTGCTGAAACTCGGAATCCTAGGTATTCAATGCGCTCCTTGTGAAATTCGCACTTTGATAGCTTACAATATAGCCGGGCATCTAACAATTTTTTCAGCACAGTGCGCACCAACTTCACATGCTCCTCCAATGTTTGGGAATAGATGAGTATATCGTCCAGATATACCAGCACACCCCAGTACAGATGTTCGTGCAAAACTTCGTTAATAAGCTGCATGCTAAGTGCTAACTTACTAACAGAACGTCCTAACCGCGCTTTGCAAAAGCCAGGAAACAGGAACGTTGCAGTATTCAACAAGCTTTATTCACTATGTTGAAACTAAGTTAGCACTGGAACGAAGCTCCATTCATTGCCCTAAATACATTCCTCCACCACACCCAGAGTACACACCCCAATTGACGGTTAATTGGTCATCTGGAATCCACCTGTCCCCCTCCCCATACCTGCCTTGTGATAGTCCTCCACCCTACCTATGCCCCGATCCAGCTAGTACTTATGTTCAAACCTTACATTGAGTCGACGCCCCGATCCAGCTAGTACTTATGTTCAAACCTTGCATTGAGTCGACGCCCCAATCCGGCTAGTACTTATGTTCAAACCTTGCATTGAGTCCATGCGTTCCGTTCACGCCATTCTCATCCCTAATGTCCCACTCAACCTCTTCCTATAATACTCCCTCCCGGTATCCAAGTGTTGTCAGACCCAGCGTCCCAGTTCCCATCATTCACAGAGTCACGGTTCCAGCAACATAAGCCATAACAGTTTTAACAGCAGTCGGCTTCTCCATATTCCATTTCTATGTAGCCTCCGTCTGGTTATGTGCTGGCAACATAGGATGTTCATGTGACCCGTTCGGCCACCGCTGTTGGCGATGTAGCTCACGAAGCTACCGGACTCGGCTGGAACACAGGGTTAACTGGAACATTCTGGACTTTGGAAGGTAAGTATCACGCTGGGTCTGACAAACACGTAAACCTGTTATAACTGAACTTTCACATGTATAGTCTAAAAGATAACAGCAACAAAAATGTGTGCAGACATAATAAGATTATTATCTTATTATCCGCTTTATCTTTAACAAATTTGAGGATCAAATATATATAAAATAATATAGACAATGGCCAGACTTTTCAAAATGTCAGTCCACTTGTTACAAAACTCTCACATGGAAAACAGGATTTGTTGAGTTCTACCTAATCAATTCTTCTTCTTCTGTCAGGTTCTGGTAATGATGACAGAGTGGCTCATGCTCTTATCTATTTCAGACTACTTGTTTCCTGCTTCAAATCTGTAGATGTTTGAAGGTTAAAAACAAACAAATTACCAGGATAACACTCCACAACTGAAAGCACAAGGACAAGGTCATGCTAGACCAGAAGCCTTCAGATGGTTAATTTTGTTCATTCAGGGAAGACAAACAAGAATCAAAAGCACACATTTGCTTCTGACTAGAATATGGGATTCCACACATCTTCAGTTCTTAGTTCTTATGCTTAGGAAAAATGGTGGTGGAAATGTGGGAAGTCAATGAGAAAAGCCTGGTACTAAAAAAAAAAAATATGGACTATGATCAGTGGCACTAGCTATGGGGAAAGAAAGGAAAAGATGTACTGAAGCAGAAAGGATATGTACATATAAACAAAAAGAAGAAAGATAACTGGAGTCTAAAAATGAGCTGATTGGAGAAAATGCATTTCAATCAAGGAAAATAAGTAAAAGTTATGTGACTGCAGAGAAAGAAAAACCGAAGTAGCAAATCTGATTCTTAGCTATATGTCTTATGGTAATCATTTATGCATGATTTTCCTACCTGTAAGCCTTCCAAATATGCAAACCTTAATTCCCATGACATTGTGTAGTATGTGTAACTTTGTTTTAAGCCAGAATGTATAGGCATGGAAGAGACAAGCCAGGGAACTGTTATCTGAGGCAAAGTCTCCTATCTCACGCCAATTCCACCAATAGAAATGATGTCACTAATACAGTAGATGAATCTGACTCAGTGGTGGGATTCAGCAGGTTCGCACCACTTCGGCAGAACCGGTAGCTAATTTTTTGTTGCCCAGGCCCAGAAAGGACTTCAGGAAGCAGTATCCACACAGAGAACTGGTTGTTCACATATTTGAATCCTATCATTGATCTAACTCAATTGTTGGCAATAGAAAGTGTCTTTTACAGCATCAAAGAAGATATTCCCACTGTGGCTTTGAGATCCCCAGATCATCCCTATCTATGCATTGAAATGCCTGCCATTCAGTCCCATTCTTGGGCATATGCCCCATGAGTTGTCTGCAATTATTTGATGATAGAGGCCAATCCTAACTGATGCTTGCCTGAATTTTCTATATTTTCAATGTAATCAAAATGTATATTTCAAGATTAATGTCAGTGTTTTCCAACAAGGTCATTATTCTTCACTGTGCTGACTCTATAAAGGGTCCAGCTTATTTATGACAATGACTCCAATAGAATAATGAATTATATTGCATTTGTGTTCATCTGAATGGTAATAATGTTGTGATTGCAGACTAATCCTTATAAGCTGATTACCTTTTTTTAAAGTTTTATTATGGTTTCAATGGTAACTTAACCTACATTTTCTCTGTTTACATCAACTTCTTTTCCTAGGTCAGAAAACTTCAGATAATCTGCATGCCAGAAGCAAGTTCACTCAAAAAGTTTCGAATTCTAGACTACAGCTAATCTTTAGCATTCATTTTTCCTTCATAATAATTTCAAATTAAATTTTCTTACAATAAAAAAAATATCAGAATGAATATATATGAGAAAAACCAAAAATAAGTATTCTCCATTTTTCTTATATTTTATGTACTTGACATATTTTTCTACTGAACATACAGTAGTGGCCAAAATTGTGGAAACCATTTGGGAAAAGTGTACAATAGAAATGCCATCTTTGGTTAAGTTTCCACCGATTTTTCTTCTAATTTCTTTATAATTGTAGTCTTGTTCACTTAATAATACTATTTTACATTCTAGGCAACCAATCAACTCTTTGCACCATTACTTAAATTTTATTATGTTTTACAAGCTCACTAAATGAAAGAACACAAAAAACCCAACCAACTTGATAGCGATCATATAACACACTGACAAATTTCTTCCTCTCAGCTTCAATACATGACATCAATAACTGAATACTACTGTGATCTGATTGGCTCATTGCCAAAACAAGATGACACCTGATTGGCTCTCTAAACACTCGTGCTCATTGGCTACAATCACATGAAGGAACACAAATGATATGGTGTTATTAGCCATCAAACCTCAAAAATACACTTTTCCCTAAAGGTTTGCACAATTTTGGCTATTACTGTGATAAATAAGATTCATTTTAGTATTACTTAATTTTATGTAAATATATTGACTGGGAAGCTGAAAAATCTGTAAATGGATAATGGCAGAAGTGCTACAAACAAGAAATAGTAACATAGCATATAATTTATTAGCAATAACCTCATGATCGATCACAAATAATAATATCATTATTTTTTTTCTATTTTTATCCACAAGGTCAAAGTAATCCATAGTACAGAGGTCCTACATTTTATTTTATGTATTTCAGTAACATAGCCCACACTGTAAAATATCCAATGAACTTCATGGCTATATGAGCATTTGAACATTTATTTTCCCTACTTTAGAGCAGAACTCTAATTACTATACCATACTATTTCTCATTGCACTGGGAATATTTTCACAAATATATTCCTGGGTTATACATTATGGATACTAGTTTAATAACTGTCCTTAATTTAAATCTTGGAGACACTTTACATAATTGTTTTGCTTCCCAAACCCATTTTGTTCTGAGCAAAAGCATATGATATACTGCTCTTATTTCAGTTACATTTTCTCAGCTGAAATCCTTGGGGTAAGATTAGCAGTACAGCCATGATTTCTGGTGACTATGTTAAGCAAGCAAGAATACATTGATTAACCCTTTAACTATCTGCTGATATTTGGTCCCCATCCAAATATCCCCAGCCATTCTTTTCCATGCATACATGAAATTTCTGATGCATCCTCTGCGACTGCTAGTATTTTTATTCAGAAGTGGATATAAATGCTCTTTTTGCTTTAAAGTGGCAAGTTCTTTTTAAAAGAAACATTTCAGTGCTTCATTGACCATACAAAGTAATACCAAAATCTTTCAGATGTACAGGTAGCACAAAAAAGTGTAAGATATGAGGCTTCCGGTTTTGCACAGTAGAGCAGAAGCAGAGGGATCACAGGGCTTTGCACCCTATGGCTGATTTTCTGCCTGTTAGGGGACCCTAAATGGACCAGAAGTTGCCCCGAAGAGGTGGCAAAGAAGGAAGTCCTGTAGACTGCAGAGAGATGGTGGTTGAAGATTGAAGCCTTCCAGAAACCAATAGGAGAAAGGCTAGTCTAATTTCAGAGCCTAGCCCAAGCTACAAGCAATCGAAGCACAAAAGCACTATTTTAAGCTGATTGTAAACAACCTACTTGGATCTGGGTAAGAACATAGATTTTCCCTACTCTACATATTAATTAATTTCATGGAAAAAAAACCCAGTAAGGAAAAAAAAACCTGCTGAAAGTGAGGAGGGGAAACTTTGCTTCACCCTTCTGCTGACAGAAGTGACAAATTAAACATTTTATGGGGGATAAATATACTGAAATGAAATGAATATAAGATCTAAATCTGGATAAGTTTGTTATTTGTTTAAAATATCTTAGATCTTCATTTTAAACTATGAAAGTAGAAGAGAGCTCTTTATTTTGAAAATGGGAAAAAAATAAACTGGTGCTCATCTAATGGTGGATGAAAATTACAACAACAGTTGCTCTAATACAAGACTAAAGCCCGAGGAAAGTTAATCTGTTCTTATGACCTTCAAAGTTCTAACAGAACAGCTGTGACAAAAAAGGAAAATACTCTGGGTTACATATAAAATGAGAATTATAAACTTTAAAAAATCTGACGTTTCTGGATTATAAATATTAACTTAACTGTGACTCTAAAGCAGTTTGCAGAGAAAGGAAAACCTTGATTTTTGGCTATTATGGAAAATCAGAGATCTGCAGATAGAATGTATCAAGAAAAAACAAATACTTTCCAGGAGGAGATGTATGAGATGTTGCAACTAATTCAAACAACAAAAATCTTAAACCACGAGGAAATTAATTTGACTTCATGGCAAAAAAATTCTCAGAAGATGGAGAGGGAGCAGATAAAGCAGATAGCTGAATATAAATTGGAGGAAAGAGATTTAAAGATGGAACCTAATAATATAAGGAAGTATGATTTGACTCAAGTGGAGA
The DNA here is from genome assembly GCF_016545835.1 of Crotalus tigris. Lineage (NCBI taxonomy): Eukaryota > Metazoa > Chordata > Lepidosauria > Squamata > Viperidae > Crotalus > Crotalus tigris. Next base: position 308,927 of record NW_024096756.1, on the reverse strand, counting down.
AGGACTTACAAGAAACACTGGACATGGAAAAGATCATTTTTACTCTAAAACCACAAAATAAATCTTGAGGATAAAAAAAAGATTTGACAAAATGGATTGCAGAGCTGTCAGGAGTACCATGAGAAATGGGGAGACAAGGGATGATGATAGAAACTGAGAGAGAAAGAAAATACAGGATATTCAATTAATATGAAGGGGCAAAATCTTTTTATAAAGACATGTTGCTTGATTAGCCTCATATGTCTACAACAACATGTGCAGGATTATGGAAAGACTCTTTGATTTAATGGAATATATTGATTGGGAAAGATGTTTGCAAAAGAAGAGGGCTAAACTGAGAATTGGGGAAACAGATGATGGGATGTATCAGAGAGAATATTTAAAAATTAAACACTTATTTGAATATGTTGAAGAAATAGAAAGATTTTAGTTTAACAGGGATGAACCCCCCAAGTAATATAGTATTCTTTCTTTTTTATTTTTTTTACTTTGTTTTTTGATATGAGAAATATAAAAATGTTTGGGATGGTCAATATAAAGGAAATGTTTTAGATATTTAAATGTAATTGACTTTAAGAAAATTCCAACAGATAATTGATTTATGAAATGGAACATCTAAAGATTAAACATATTAATTATGGGTTAAAGAACAGAAAAAAATTGGAAATAAATGTGTATTAGCTTAAGAGGGATATGCATTTTAAGTAGTGTATTATTTTCTTATTATTTTCTCTTTTTTTCCTCTCTTCTTTTTTTTCCTTTTTTTTTTTTTTTTACTTTTTAAGACATGAGAAATATAAAAGTGTTGGAATGGCCTGTACAAGGAAAATAGATTTAAATACTTAAATGTAATTAACCTTGAGAAAATCTTAACCAGTAAGAATGTTTTGAACATTGTAGGGAAAACAAATTTAAATAAGAATTGTAAACAGGATTTATGACGCGGCAACCAAGATGATAAGATGGAAAAGAAGCATGATCTTGATGTGATTATTATTTGAAGTGTAGAAATTTTAGAATTTTTTAATATTTAATATCTATCAAACTAACAAGAATTATATCAATTCAAGGTTGGCAAAGAGAATATTATTGGAAGAAGAGAAAATCAAGCAAAGCTATTATATGGACTTTGGAATATAGAAACTGATCATTAGTGATTACTTTGCAAATATAAACCCAGACAACATGCTGTTTACCAAATATTAAGGTGTTTATGTTAAAAAAAATCAATAAAATATTTTTTTAAAGTGTAAGATGTTTCAAAACTGTAACAGCTTAACTGTGTTTTTTCAGATAATTTTTTTATTTTTCTACACTTTCAGTAATTGGGAGAAAAACACCTATTTCCCTTCCCCTCTTCCAAAGATTTTATTTCATTTTTTAGCTGCTTCAGATGGAACTTGGTTTCTTGGCCACTGTGATAGAGACCTCTTCCCATGTACATAGTCATAAATATATTGTATGTAAGATTGCTTTACAGAGAAGCTAAAGAGAAAGTCAACTTCCATTAACACATAGAAAAGTAAGCAAGTTGTAAATGAACACTATGTTGTAGATATTTTTACATGTTATTTCTAATGTTTCGTGCACATTACAGCACTTACCAGATTTTTCATAACATATACAATGGGACACAATGACTTAGTGGTTAAAGATGTTGAGTGGGAAAGCTGAAAGCTTGCATGATGGAGTGAGTTCCTGCCTATCTAACAATTCAAAAGCATGCAAATGTGAGTAGATAAATAGGTACCACTTCGGTGGGAAGGTAATAACATCCTTCGGCATATAGTCATGTTGGCCACATGTCCACAGAAATGTCTTCAGACAATGCTGGCTCCTTCAGCTAGAAAACAGAAATAGGCATCACCCCCTTGAGTGGGACATGACTGAACAAAGGAAATCTTTATAATATATTGAGTGGAGGATAGAGTTACAGAACTGATGTTGTACGTACTATGTAGTCTTCAATTTTTTTTTATTAGAGTTCGGTATGCACTGAATCATTAGTGAAGCTGATGGTTTGAAAAAGAAGTCAAATAAGCCAAACCTCAGAAAAGACAGATGAAATTTTGGACCATTTTTTTTTTATAAAGCAAGCCTCTATAAAGCAATTCAAGGTATGAATCTGCTGTAATATTTTCTACATTCATTTTTCCAACAGGCTGAAGAAAAAATATGAAGATACAAAGAAAGTTTTCTGTTAGCATCAGAAAAACAGTGCAGAGAGTCTTAATACTGTGTTCAAATGCCTCTCCTAATTTCCTGAACAATGTCTTCCCACATAGGCCAAAAATAATTTTATATTTTATTCTACTTCACTCTTAGAATTCTTTTTTTGGGGGGGGGCGGAGTCTTGAGGATGGTATGGGTTCCTCAGATTAATATAGGCAATAATATATATTATGCACATCCACGGGACTCTGTCTCCAAGCTGCACAACTTTCTTCGAAAGCAAATTCTTTTCATTTTTTTTAAAGAATAAATATCATACAGATAACTTGGCACATTGTTTTTAAATACCAGAATAAACCTTTCAAGAGAGAAGAAGTGTTAGATTGCTCATGGTATGCTGTGGCTCTAACTGCAAACACAATTCTTTGTTAAATTAAGCTGTAGATTTTTTTTTTATTTCCACTATGGTCTGGTTTATAAACGTATGTAACAGGTTGTGATAGAACTCAATTAAAATCTAACAGAGGATTTCACACATTTTAACTATTAATTGTGATATTATTGTGATGCATGCTTCCTGCACAAGATGTTGTTATTAGATGATAATTTAATCATTTGTGGTACCATCATACTATCGTTTGTGGTATCTTTGAGCAGAAGTTGTCCTAAACCACATGTTGTGATCCTTGTCCTGCTGTGTCTTGCCTTACTGGTGGCAGCATCACAATTTACCACATAACCTGACAACTACTCAATTGTTCTAAAGAGACCATTTTGAAAGGATGTACAGGTAGCCCTCAACTTACAATGGTGACCGTTCAAAGTTACAACACCACTGAAAAAAGTGAATTATGACCATTTTTTCCCATTTATGACCATTGTAGCATCCCTGTGGTCATGTGATTTTCATTCAGACACTTGACAACTGACTCACATTATGACGGTTGCAGTGTCCCAGGATCATGAGATCACTTTTTGCAAAGTCAATGAGGAAACCAGATTCACTTTAACTATTGTGTTACTAATTTAACAACTGCAGTGATTCACTTAACAACTGTGACAAGAAAAGTCGTAAAATGGAGCAAAACTCAACACACTTCTCACTTAGCAACATAAATTTTGTGCTCAATTATGGTCGTTGGTTGAGGATTACATATATATAGCCTTTGTTGCATGCATTATTTTAGGGAGCTCTTAAAGCAGCATATAAAAGATATGCCTACCTGAATATGAATCAGAAAGCTGATTATGAGATGGGCATCTATATAAATTGTACTCAAGAAAATAATAAAATATTTACATCTTTCCTAATTACCACCCACTGAATCTAGCTGAAACTGGTAATGTTCCATTAATGATTTTGAAAGATTGGCAAAAGTGTACAGGGAATGTTTGCAGGTTCACCCTATTCTAACAGAGACAAGGAAGCATTGTGGCTGTCTGAGCACTGGATTAAAGAAACCCCCAGAGCTGGCATTGATATTACCCATATTGCTATCTCTGCTCACCATAGCTCAGTCATATATTTACTGTGACATCTTTAAACTGACAATGAGCTAGCAAATAATTCAAACAGATCTATTGTCAGAGAAACTGACAAGTGCTGATTTCTCTTGCCCTATTATCACAAGGACTATTTTTCTTACAATTATTCATATTTTATAACAGTTTATATCATAAAGTTGGTTAAAAATAAATGGGGAATGGCTTTGGAATGTAACAGATAAAGCAACTGTACTGAAGTTAACTGAAAAGTCTTAGGAGGAAAGCTGTGGAAAGCTTTGTCATATTGAATTGAGTCAAATGAGTCAACAGAGCAATTTTTTCAATTTGATTTATTTGATCTGAGTCCTAAAATGTTCCATTGTACATGCACAAGAAAACCAATTTTTCCAAATCAAATCAGAAGATAGAATTGATCCTAATCAGTTCAATTTGATTTTACTTCCTCTATTGAACTGTAATAATGAATTAGAATCAAACTGAAGTGATTTTTTGAAGTGAACCAGTTTAATAAATCAGACTGGGTATGATTTGTACATTTCTGGTTGTAGGTAGGCCCATTATAAAGGGTGAAGATTCTATCTGAATTAAGTGCTTTATTCTGTTTATGTTGAACAATTTTTTATAAAGTGAATTACATACGTTCATCAAATTCTGGTATTCTAAAGAATTCTTTAGGAAGGCAGGTAATAGACAATAAATCTTCCATCTTGTTGTGAGCATCGAAAGGAAAATGAATGTTATGAATCTGTGTTTACTACTGAGGAAGGCTTGATCATTAGTGAGAATATTACAATAAATATATCTACATGGTTGAAGAGTAAATTTAACCATTTAGGAATTGTAGTTTTTAGAGAAAATTTATTTGTCAAGCTCCAAAGAAACTTTATTCTGCTTCAGCTCTAGTTATTTTTTTTTTAGCTTGCCAATAGACCCAGGGGGGAGGAGGGATGAATGGCAAGAGCATTGGCAGCTGTGAGCTGTGAAGTTTTGAAATCAAGGTCATTCCGATTATTTACAAAATAACAAAAATATTTCTCTCATAATAATTGTCTGATGTTTAATTGGGGAATGTGATTTGCACTGTCAGGGGAAAGGGGAGTTTCTATACTTTTAATTTACTGTTCAGGCACCAATTTAACCAGAGCTGATTTTCTATTCATCAGTGCCAATATGCTATACACAGTATAGTTTTGCATTAGAAATTGGAAAGTTTTAGCTTACCTTTCTATGTAATCCAAACCAGTGATTTCTAAACTGTCACTTAGTACAAAAGGAAAAGGTTCGTTTAAAAGGAAAGACACACCTCACTCTGCTGTTTTGGTTGTATTTTCCTAATGGCCTCAGTGGGGACTATAGAATTCAATTAATCAGAAGTTGAAAACTATATAAATGCTTTAGGAAAGAGAAAGCAATGCACTTCTACAACCGTGCTGTGCTTTCACTTCAATTGGCAATTCAGTTACATGAATGAATGCAGCATGATCATCACAGTGTTGCTTGGGTATACAGGAGAATTGTATTGTTATAAAATAAAGTATTATAAAGGAAGTTATGGCTCTCCTTCTCTGCATTTTTACTCATTTAGGTCAAGATGAAATATACATTATAGGAAACATTTGTAAGTTTAAACATGAACTCTGCAAGACTCCTGTGTATCCACTGGATATCAATTCAGTATTGCACATAAGACAAGAACCCAAAAAACATATGTTTGTTCTGTTATCACAATGTTTGTAACAAATATACTATTGTGAGGTGCTGACAATGCCATCGTGTTGAATAAAAACATGAATGATATAACGCAAATGTTAGGTTCTATGAACAAACAATTGGAAATTAATCAATGTTGTTGGGTTTGACAGAGAATATAAAGTGAACACTTGAAAGATATACATAATAATGAAAAACCATAATAAGTACATACTGTTACATTTGAATATCTTGGCAGAAAATTTCCTGGAAATGGGAAATGAATGAAGAAATGTTAAGATATTTAATACTAGTGGAAATAGTACATGACCATTTAAGAAGAATGAAAGTTTATTGAAAGAAATGAAAATTGCCATTTGGTTTATATGTAAGGAAAAACATATATGTAAACTAAACAGTGAGCATTTAAGAAATATATGCGATAAAATAACAAGTACCAACAAAAGAAAACATATGTGGCTCAGGGTTGAATTGTGGAGTCGCTGGTACTCTCTGAGTTTGGTTATTTTCTTGTAGACATTTTATTACCCAACTAGATAACATTTTCTGCTCAAGTATTTCTGAAAACAAAGGACTTACCTGAAATTTTTATTTAGATCCCTCAATATTAATATTTCACATGAACAAAGATCAAATTTAAACTTCCTTAATGCTCCAAACCGATGTTGTTATATTTAGTGGTGGAGCAAACATCTGAATTCTCGAACTAAACATTTGCCAAGGTATAAAAGCTATCAAAGGTTTGTTGAATAGCATTTGTTGAATGGATTCTTTGGAATTCCAAAAAGAAGTAGAAGTCAAAATACAAGCCAACGATAATGTCATAACCTTCATATAAAACCTGCAATTTAGTTAGAGAAAATCTTGGTAGGGAAAGGGTGCAAGGTAGAGAAAAGTATGGTAAAAAGGCTAAACAAAAGATAAACTGTTAACTTTCTACTGTCATATCTCATGCTTTAATTTCTTTACTTAATATACAGTATATCTTTGCATGGTGCCTTCAGATATGCTTCAGATAAAACATATCTGAAGACACCATAAATTCTTAGTTTTACACAGTTAGGAGTGACATATTCATGTTGTAGAAGAAACAGTAATGTGCTTAAAGAGTGTAGAAGCCAAATTATTTTACTAGGAACAAAGATTGACTTTGGCTTAATTTCCCCTAAATGTGATTTGTATTATTGAGGCTATAGCCATTGGACCCTAATCTAGCAGTAAGAATGATTTACAAATAGCCATCTATCCTGGGGAATTCCCAATGGAGCATCTTCATGGATATGAAAATTGAGATCAAGTAAGAACATTCAGAAGTTTTAACCTTATGGTAATTTAATCTTACCATCTAATGCAATGAAGCCAAACCTAAATCAAAAATTTAGTTAAGCAGATGCTGCAAATTTAATGCAAAACCATAAAAACTTGTGCAAGTTTTAAACAATCACCTCCGCATTCCAATATGTAAAAAATACTTTCATTATGTTTATTATAAAAATATAAATGTTTCCACTACAAATCATTTTACATTAGTAATAGGCCATCTATATTTCACAACATAATAAACTAACTGAGTAAGTAATGCTTTGAAATAAATGTTAAAAGTAAATTCAGATTTGTGAGTTCCAATTACATCTATACATCTCGAATTATTGGATTCTAAAGTACAGAAAAGACTATGTTATATGTTAACAGAAATAAATAATACACATAAAACAATATTTTTAAGATACAAAATCAATTATTACATATTATTTGTAATGACTGTGGTTTTTTTAAATTTTTTGATGTAAATAATCAAAGGCAGGTCCTGTACAGGAAGATGGCCACAAAAATTCTATTTCCTCTACTCCACAGTTAAAAATTTTACACTGCTAAGTTTACATATGTACACGGGATAGGGAAAATGGGGGCTATAGAATGCCCTTCAGGAGTACAAAAATTGTAAGAAAGAGAAGACTAAGAGCTTTTTAAAAATCCTCTTAGGAGGAAAAGAAGCAATTCTCCTGAACAAACTACAATACCCATTCCAAGTAATGAGCGTACTCAAAATAATGTTCCCTGGCATTACTAGATACTGTGATAAAATTAAAAATAGCTAAAACTTAAATTTATTTTGAAATTTTGATGAGCTTTTTTTTCTTTTATAGGAACTGAAAGTTGATTGTAAGATAATTTTTCCACATGTTATTGTTGAGAAGCACAATTCTATTATTTTTATTTTACTTTATTTCTTACTGGCTTGAATGTTTGCAATAAGGCATAAAGAATAATTTTTTAAAAGAATGAAGGAATCATTATTAGTATGAAAATATTAGTTTAATCCAATTCAATTTCTTTCAGAACTGTTATGCCCTTTCAAAACATTTTAAGATGTTGTGTACTTTTCAAGGCCAGCAGAATATCATGAAAAATACTAGAGGGATATTAAAATTACAGAATGAGCAAAGACATTCTATGTATAACTAATATTTTGAATGTTACTTTATCCATTTTCAAATATGATTACATACTACGTTAGATATCACAGTTTCTGCAAGTTTTGGATTACATTAAAATAATTGTTGTTAGTTACCATAAAAAAGGATGTTCAGAGAAGGCCAAATAGAGCAAAAGGACGTGAATAAGATGGGAATTCATTTAAATAAAATTTTATAACCATACACATGCTGCCTTGTAATAACATCATTATTTCACATATATTGTGACCAGTAATTTAAAGTGAGAAAATAATGTTTTCCAACAGATAGCTTCTATAGTTACTGATCAAAATATATGGTAGGTAATTATATGTGTATGTGTGTGTGTGTGTGTGTGTGTGTGTATTGTGTATTCCATTGAGAAAGAAAATAGAAGAAATTCTGATTAACAAAACCAGCTAACAAATGGAAGACGATGTTGTTTGGATTGTTTCTACAAAAGAACATCCTTGTCTGGAAGCACCTAAGAGTATCTTTTCTTTTTTTTTAATCCTAGGGCAACATAAGCAAAGAATTCTACTACCAAGTAATCCATCAAACAGTTAAACATCTGATACACTCCAAAACTAGCTGAATACTGCAACGTTTAAGTACATGCAATTAAATAGTTCCCCAAGAATATTCCCCATGTGAAATAAGATTGTTATATGGTTCCATGTTAAAAATGTTGTGCATGAAATTCTCCATATTTGTATAGGATGTATTATAAGTTTGTGAGCATTCTTGTATGCACATCAGTTCTTTTGTAGTGAAATTTTTATTAGGAATAAAATCACATGAGTTTTACTGATCTTTCCCCCCCTTAAATATTGATGACAGCTAAAGTTTGAAGAAATTTGGCATTTGGCAGTCATTAATCCCAGTCAAAACCTATATAAATATAAACAAGAGGAACATTTTTAAAGGAAATAAATATGCATTTTATATATATAAAAAGTTTTGCTTTTAAAGAACACACCCAGGACAAGTATCTGTGAAGTATTGCCTTCATTTTCAACCAATTGTCATTCAGATTTACCATCCACAGTCAAAAACAAAATATTGCAAGGATATCATTGCAGATATGGCTAGACAAGTCTGAGGTATCATCCTCGAATATGCTTACAGGAATTAAAGAAATAAAATGCTACGTGCCTATCCTTTCCGCATATTAAAAAAAATACTGTTTAATGCTGTTGACAGTCATTCCAAACACCGTATTACATCCATTGTTTCTTTTGCCTTTTATGATATTCAGTCTATTAATATTTGAATGGCTTAAGTTACACAGCTTTTTAAACACTTTTTTTTCTTCTTCCAAATGCATTTTATGTTTGAGCAGTCCATTATTACTATAAGGAAGTACCCCTCCTTCAAGAATAAGAGATAGAAAATAAGTTTTTCATTCCTATTTTAAGGCAATTGAACTCAACTTTATGAGTCTTTTAATGGGCTGGAAATTTCACGTTTGTTGCAAATTGCCCCATTTTGTTGCAACAGTGCCTTTTAAGTCTCACAATTTTCCACACATTATCAGGACCTTTTTCAGTAATTTTTCTCACTTTCTCCAGATGGGTCCTGAATGCTGGCATTTTGTAATTTACACAGGAACAGGGCTATTCTTTGTATGTATTTCCAGAGATTTAATACTGCTAATAAGTTTTTTCTGTGGTCCAACAATCGTCACCCCAACTTTCTTCATGTCACTGAAAAGTAATAGCAAAAACAGTTGTCATAAGTTGCTTTGGTTCGTTTTATTTTTAAATAGGAAGCAAGTGACTCACTTTATACACACACACACACACACACACACACAAACACACACACACACTGTAAATAGTGACTACTTTTCTCTGATCTTGCTAAATTTTGAGCTGAAATTTAGGACAGGAGAGGGAAAGAAGCCTATCCAATCTTCTAAAGACTAATCTTGCCAATTCCATTTATACCAACAAATGCATTATAGATAGGTCTAAGTTCTAAAAAACAGCCCTTCTTCTTTTTGGTATAAATGGAATTGGCCATATTTAGCCTTTAGAAGACTGAACATGTCAAATATCTAAAAGGATGCCATCTAGAAAAAGATCAAGACATGTTTCTACTGTTTCAAAGTACAGGATATGGGACAACGGATCTAGGTTATAAGAAGCAATTCTGCAATGAAATCAGTTACCCAGAAAGGTGATTAGCGATTCTGAAATAGGTACGATCAAAGAGAGGCTGGACAGCTGACTATGAGTGATACGTTAAATTGGCTTCCTAAACTAAACAAGAGGTTGGACTTGGTAAGCAAAATAAACCTCTGCAGTCCTAAATATCATAAATTCTTTGAAAGCTGTAGTAACTATAAAGAAATTTCAGGTCTTGCATGATTTGACTGTTATAGTCAAAAAGTATGAGTTAGACAGGAATGGCAGCTACCCTAGATGTCAATAGCAAGTGTGCGTTCTATTATTATGTGGATTTTATAGCACAAGGTTTGCTTATAATAACTATTGGCATGTAGGTGTTTGACTAAAGTGAATGAATTACTCCACTGATACTAGGTTTCAGGTATGAACATTCCTTAATCCTTATGATATCTATGTACCCTAAGTTAGAAGTATGAGATGAACTTTGGTGCTGTAATAAACTACATGGTATTTACAAGATATCAAAGTGAACACAACTATATTGGAAAAAGATATTGAAAATATTCAAAAGTGTTATATTTAAAATAAATTTAAATCCATAACACATCAAATCCATAACTTAAATTAATCACAAGTTTCATACCAGAATTTAATGGTATAATATTCACAAAGACTCCTGGCACCACAGATACGCAAATCCAATGTTATTAGCAGTGTGTAGATTTTTAAGTCACTAAACCTTGAGAGATCTTGGTTTCAATATCCAATTAATAAGGAGTCCCACTGTACATTGATTTGAAGGGCTTGGGGGAAAAGTAAGTGGAGATAGAGGACCAATATAGAATTTACTTATGTCTCTGGTGAAAATGTATAGCTATTACTAGATCACAGAAAAAATATTTTTCAGGTCCACTCTTTCCCTTTATTTTGGGATTTAAGGATGACCAGGATCTTAGAAGATTATTTTCCATTGAGATCCTATCTCCAATTAAACTTTAGCATTAAACATCTATAAAATGTGGACTTCTCAGATACCCTCCTAATTACTAGGAGATTCAGTCTTTATTGAGTAAATGAGAATTGAAAAAAATGTAATAATATATCTTTAATAAAATTCTTACTCTGAGGAAATATTGGCTATTGTATCACATGAACTGTATTCCACTCCTGTGAATATGTCTTTGCATTGCCCTATCCGAATACCACTGAGCCAGTCACCTGTTGAGCGGAAGGGTGAGATTTCAATGCTACTTTGGTCCAGTAGGAGATTTGATGGCCTGGAATAAAACAGAAGTAATAGTAAGGCAACAGAAATAAGCCAAGATTCATCTTCAAGCTATAGTAATTGTTAATTGTTAACAGATGACCTATCTCTATACATGTACACAGCTGTCAAAGCAGAAGATATTTGGTTTTCTATTGGTTCAATGCAAAAAATCAGGAGTTTCAGATTCTTTTGAACAAAAAAATTTCAGCTGGTTAAAATATTGCAATAATAGTTTTGTGCATTATACCAAATTACACCATTGCTCTAGAAGCCATGCTTGTTAACAGTTTATTGCTATATGCAATTCAAGGTATTGTTTATCACCTATAAAGTCTTGTAAAGCTTAGGGCCTGGTATCTTAGAAATAACCTGTACTAATACTCACATAAGCTGTGTCCTATTAGGAGACAATCTGCAAAGATGAATAATTGTTCTTCAGGCCTATACTTGGCTTTCCTATTCCTATTTCCTATTCAAAAATGATTTCAGTATGTTTATTTTTATTTATGATTACTTTTATTAAATTATTTTATGTAACTCTGTCATTTGCATATTTAATACTTTCCTCCTTTCTTTAAATTTACCAAATTTACAATTTGAGGGAGCTCTCTGAAACCTTCATCCAAAACTTTTGTAGATTATAAGCAGATCTGTGGTTATATTTGTTCATTTTTTTAACATGTTTTATTGATTTTTAACATACACCTTAATATTTGGTAAACATCGTGTTGTCCGGGTTAGTGTTTAAAAAACAACCAATAACAATTAATTTCTATAATTCTATAGTCTATATAATAACTTTACTTGATTTCCTGTTCTTCCAATAATATTCTCTTTTTGTTGTTGTTAATTGCGAAGTCGTGTCCTACCCATCGCGACCCCATGGACAACGTTCCTCCAGGTCTTCCTGTCCTCTACCATCTTCTGGAGTCCATTTAAGTTCACACCTACTGCTTCAGTGACTCCATCCAGCCATCTCATTCTCTGTCGTCCCTTCTTCTATTGCCCTCAATCTTTCCCAGCATTAGGCCCTTCTCCAGTGAGTCCTTCCTTCTCATTAGGTGGCCAAAGTATTTGAGTTTCAACTTCAGGATCTGGCCTTCTAAAGAACAGTCAGGGTTGATCTCTTCTAGGACTGACCGGTTTGAACGCCTTGGAATCCAAGGGACTCGCAGGAGTCTTCTCCAGCACCATAGTTCAAAGGCCTCAATTCTTTGACGCTCAGCCTTTCTTATGGTCCATCTTTCACAGCGATACATTGCAACTGGGAAAACCGTGGCCTGGACTATACACACTTTTGTTGGCAGGGTGATGTCTCTGCTTTTTAGTATGCTGTCTAGATTTGCCATAGCTTTCCTCCCCAGGAACAAGCGTCTTTTAATTTCTTGGCTGCAGTCCCCATCTGAGGTGATCTTGGAGCCCAGAAAAATAAAATCTGTCACTACCTCCATTTCTTCCCCATCTATTTGCCAGGAACTGAGAGGGCCGGATACCATGATTTTGGTTTTCTTAATGTTGAGTTTCAAGCCAACTTTTGCACTCTCTTTCTTCACCCGCATCAAGAGGTTCTTTAGTTCCTCTTCACTTTCTGCCATTAGAGTGGTATCATCTGCATGTCTTAGGTTGTTGATATTTCTCCCGGCAATCTTAATTCCAACTTTTGATTCATCTAGCCCTGCCTTTCTCATGATGTGCTCTGCATATAAGTTAAATAGGCAGGGTGACAGTATACAGCCTTGCCGGACTCCTTTTCCAATTTTGAACCAATCAGTGGTTGTGCAATGGTGCAATAGTTTGAACATTCTTTGGCATAATATTCTCTTTAGCCAACCTTAAATTAATACAGTTCTTATTTAAATAAATGACAATTAAATATAAACATTTTTCTCATATTTCTGCAAATAATAACCACATCAGTATAAAGCTTCTTTTCATTGATCATCTTGATTACCTCATCCTAAATCCTGTTTACATTCTTATTTAAATTTGTTTTCCCCACAGTTTTCAAAACATTCTTACTGGTTAAGATTTTCTCAAAATTAGTTACACTTAAGTATTTAAATCTTTTTTCTCATACAAGCCATCACACTTTTACATTTCTCATATCTTAAAAGAAAATAAGAGCCCCCCCCAAAGACAAAACAGAGAAAACATTTCTTTTATATAAACCATCCCAACATTTTTATATTTCTCATGTCAAAAAAAACACCAAACACAAAATAAAAAAGAAAGAAAGCATACTATATTACTCTAGGGGCTTATTCCTCTTAAACTAATCTTCATTTATATTCAAAATCTTTCTATTTCTTTAACTATATTCAAACAAATGCTTAATTTTTAAATACTCCCTCTGATAATTCCAATAATCTAATTTCTTGATTCTCACTTTAGCCAACATCTTTCTTGTTCAATATGCTTCGATGAATCAAAGAGTCTTCCCATAAACTTATAAATGTTATTGCAGGTACAAAAGGCAAAACAGGTAAGATGTTTTTATAGGAAGGTTTCACCCTTCATATTCATTGAAAATCTTTTCTTGTTGTTCTCCTGGCAAAATCCATTTTACCAAATCTTTTTCCTTGTCATCAAACTTATTTTGTAATCTTAACGTATAGTTTGTGTTTTCCATGTCCAGTGTTCCTTGTAGATTGTTTTCCATCTGGGTTAAGTCATATTTTCTAGTATTGTTAAATTCCATTTTGAAATCTCTCTCCTCTGTCTCGTAATCACTTGTCTGTTTTCTCTGCTCTCTCTCTATTTTTAATTCTGAGAATTTTTATGTTGTAAAGTTAAATTGGAGATGTGTTCATTTATGTTTTTAAGGCTATGTTTAATTTCCTTGTGGTTTGAGACTATTGTTGTTTGGATTAGTTGCAACATAGCATAGATCACCTTTTAGAAAGTATTTGTTTTTTCTTGGTATATTCTTTCTGCAGATCTCTGGTTTTCCATGATAGCTAAAAATCAGGGTTTTCCTTTCTCTGCAGATGGCTTTAGAGTCACAGATGAGTTAGTATTTGTAATCCAGAAAGATCAATTCTTTTTTTTTAGAGTTTATAGTTCTCACTTTATAGAAAGCCCAAGGTGTTTCCTTTTTTTAATCACAGCTGTTATTTGTTATTAAGACATTGAAGGTCACCAAGATCAAATTTATTTTTTCCTGGACCTTGCCAGTCTCTGTAGTAGAGCAGCTGTTGTTGTAACATTTTCATCCACCACTAAATGTCAGGACCAGTTCCTCCAGTAATAAACACTTATTTACTTCTGTTTTGATGATATAAAAGGAAAATCTTAACAGATTCCACCAATTTCAAATATACAAATTAAGTCATATTCTTTTTATTTCAATATATTTCTATTCCCCCTGAAAGGTTTAATTTGCTGCTTCCATCTGCAGGACGGTGGGGCAAAAGACTCCCTTCTCCTCACTTTTGGAGGCTTTTTGCTTATTGTTTTTTTCCTCCCAGGAAATCAATTTACAAATAGAAGAGAGAAAATTGCAGTTCCAAATATGTTGTTTACAGTCAGCTTAGAGTAATACTTTTGGACTTTGGTTGCTTGTAGCTTGGGCTAGACTTGGAAGTTGAGCTAGCCTCTTTTCCTGCCGGTTTCTGGACGGCTTTTCCCAAACTGATTGGATCGACTTTCCTCCCTTGTGTGTTGCCTCTATGGGGCAACTTCAGGCCCATCTAGGTTCTCCTGGCAAACAGAAATCAGCCGTAGTGAGCGGATCCCTGCACTACCGCGCAAAATCGGAAGTCTGTATATTTGTTCATTTCTAAAGAGCTGTGCTTTAATGAGATTCCTTAAACATTTTTAATAATATTTGTGTTTTATGGAGGGCACATACTGTAGCATAATTTTCTCTAGCATACTGCCTCCTGTCTCAGATTTTTTCCCAATTATCACATTTTACAAAAAGTTTCAAGTTAATTTTGTTCAAAATTGTGCTCAATATTATAAAATTTCTTAAACAACAACAGCATAAGTGAAAGAAACTCAACATGAATAGATGTTTAGCAATGATGTTGTTGACAGAAGACATAGGTCAGTGTCTGTTTTCATTTTTATTGTCTACGTTTTCCTTATATGGAAGAGTTGTGACACATTCAACAGCCTTGTGTTAAAATCGTTGACTCTAATATGAACTTCTGCCATTCCAGTCAACACGTTGTACTGATACAGGGAGAAATGGTCTCTGAATGACTACTAACATGTTATAGTGGAGATAAAGGACAAGGTTATGCTTTTTTGTATCTCACATGGAACATTCACAAAGTGAAACTTACAGCTCTTTACATAACCTATTATGACACCTCCTAAACACCTGACACTTGAGCCTATCTGCCTCATTTCATCTAATAATAGGGCTGACCTTATCCAAAATTCCATAATTTCTCCCACTGAATGCCCCTTGTCGCTTCACACAGGCACAGAACTATTAAAAAGTATTGGATGGCACAGGAAAGGCTGCATGTATTACACAATAATCAGTGTATTTCATGTTTCTCTTCCTCTTTTAAGGGGAGGAAATTCACTGGGGAATTTGCAGATTATTCTAAACATTATAATTTTGATGATGATAATGATGATTACTATTACTACTACTACTACTACTACTACTACTACTACTATTATTATTATTATTATTATTATTATTATTATTATTATTATTATTATTATTACCAAGGACCTGGGATAAGCAGATCTGGATGTCTGATGGTGTTACAGATATTGTCGCAGGATGGAAGCTGTTCCCAGCAAAGCCGCCTTTTGCAATTGACTGATGGAGAATTTGTCAATGCCAATGGTGTTCAAGTAGTGCCCCAGTTGTTCTGGGATTGCACCTGAGGCACTTATTACTATTGGTACTACCCTTGCTTGCCTTTGCCACAGTCATTCTATTTCTATTTGTAGGTTTTTGTATTTTGTGATATTTTCCAGTTTTTTCTTTTCTATTGTACTGTCTCCAGGCATTGCCATGTTCACTATCCAGATTTTTTTGTCTCTCTTATTGTCAATTGTTAAGTCTGAGATGTTATATGATAGGTACCTGTCTGTTTGAGCAATTTAACTTCTTCATTTCCTATGACTTTCTCTATTTTATGGTCCCACCAGTTCTTGCTTGCAGGCAAATAATATTTCTTGCAGATGCACCATTGTTGTTACTTTGTCAAGCCATTG